>NC_140356.1:13174974-13820811 GCF_963514085.1 Chelon labrosus
GCAGGCAGGGGTCGGGGTATTTCAGAGGGCGACTGACTCATGGCTTCTCCGAGAGTGGTGGGCAGCCAAAACAACAGATTGCACTGCCCGCCGTACTCGTTCCCCGTTTTTGCGGTTCTCCTCTTGTCAGCCTCGTCCCCCTTCCCCAACTCCGGCAACGGCGCGCTCCATTTATTTAATTAAAGCCCCCTCACTTCTAAGTGGCTGCCGATTGATTTCTGCAGGAACACAAAAGCGGAGGTAATGTCATTGGTGAGTGGGCCAAGTGCTGATGAACCTTTAGGTGTGAAATAAAAAAAAAAAATTTAAAAAAAAGGATTTCCAACATACTTTGTGTGATTACATAGCAAAGCTTTCGGGCTGTGGGCGTGTGGGCAAGAAATCTGCCTGGAAATCGATCATGCACTTGCAGCATAATACCATGTGAGCATATGAATCACGAGTCGGTCGGTCCGGGAGAAATAGGTGTCGGTACAGAGTGAGTGTGACAATCAGGAAAAATGAGAGTGAGATGGGAAGAACAAGCAAATACATTCATGGCCCGGTAGATAAAAAGCAAACTGCAATAATGGGACAGTCATTCACAAAAGCCTGGGTTCGGCAGAGGAGGGCTGTGATATCTCAGGCATGTGCCTTATCTAAACTACCTTAAAGTGGCCATAGACAAGTGCTGTGGTTAAATTCAAGGAATAAATACCATGCAATTCTGTCCGCCAAAGTCTTTGTGGAAAGTCAAGGCTCAATTTACATCACGAAGAACGTGCGTAACAGAAAGAAGATAGTGCTTTTGTTTTCCTGGTAGCCGTTGGTAGTTCTCCCGAGAGGCTGAAGTGGCATACGATGGAACAACAACTGTGCAAACTCTTCCTGGAAAATGAAAGCGAGTCGAAGGAGCAGAGAAGGCATTCACTCTGTTCACTTGGCATGAGCCTAGTAGATCAGTAAGTAACAGGACATGCGTATTAATCCAACCCCCAGTTTTTCCAGTGTGTCCCGCACTGCTGGCACCAGTAGGACCCCTGTCGCTGGCTTTTCAGACGATTCAGCATGTTGAACTGGCAAAAAGACAAAGTCCAAAGGGCACACAGAAGGCTTTTTCCTCATTTTACATGTAGCTCTTCTTCGCTTCTTCGCCTCCCCAACTAATAGTGTCTGCTCCAGGCACACAGCGCATACACTGTACCAGCAAATCCAAGGCTGCGGTCTTCGCGGTGTGTTCAAGTGCAACTTTTTTGGCCGAGACGCAGGTAGTGTCACAGTTGGCTTTGTTGCCAGTAGTGTTTTGGTTTGTCTGTGTGATCGGTTTGCATTTAAAATCAGGATTCTTGCAGTAATTTCTTGCTTCTTTGGACAGACGCCCTTCTGATAGGAGTAGCCGTGTCGCTAAAGCTACGGCTATCAGCCAGGAGATACAAGGAACCAACAAATGAAACAAATGTCTGGCAGCTAACATGGTTACCATTCAGTCTGGGAACATAATAACATATTTTCTGCCATTGGTTTTTATATAAATACAGTTCTACTATCACTGTCTACATTGATAGTCGATTGCAGAGTGGGAAACCTCCTTCCAACCTCCTTCCAAGGATTTTCAGGTAACTTAAGCGTATATATTTTCTATATATTATATATGTTCTGGGTGTTAATATCAAGAACATCCAGAGAAATGATTGACTGTGATTTCCATCTTCCACAGCTCTACTTTTCTATACATTTGCAATCAAAACAGAAATAATCCTGGAGAACCAGCTTGTAGCAGCCGTAAGTGTGTGGTTGTTACTGTATCTAAGCATACACAAGTGTAAAAGTGCTTCTAGTTCATGTCAGATTCAGAGAAAGTAAAAAACAATAAATATACACCAATCAGGCATAACATTATGACCACCTTCCTAATATTGTGTAGGTCTCCAAAACAGTTGTGACTCATCAGAGAATGGACATGGGCCTTCTGAGGGTGTCCTGTGGTGTCTGGCAACAGGATGTTATTATTGGGGGGCCTCTGGGTCCTATGGGTTGAGGGGAGGGGCCTCTGTGGATCATCCCACAGATACTTGATCAGTTTGGGATCTAGTGAATTTGGGGGCCAGGTCAACATCTTGTGCTGTTCTTCATGTTTTTCTGAGTTGTTCCTAAATCAATTTTGTGTGTGTACCTGTGTCAGGCTGCATCCTGCTGGGGATGGCTGCTGTCATCAAGGAGTGTCATTGCTATGGGGTGATAGTGTCTGGTCTGGTCTAGGTGGGTGCTACATGTCTAAGTAACATCCACACGAATGAATGCCAGGTCTAAACGTTTCTCAGCAGAACATTGAATTGTCACAAGATGGTCAATGTCAGTGGTCATAATGTTATGGATGATCAGTGTATGAAAGTGCAATAGCAACAACACTATACTTAGAATAAAACAACATGTACAACCTTGTCCGGGGTTGTGCTGTGTGCACTGTGTATCAACTACTCCATCTTCTCTGAGCGAAAAAAAAATAAAACATGTTCAGTTTCTGCTGTGGCGCTGATAATGCAAGGCCGAGAAATCTCACGTCCACTCAACACCCTCAGATTGCACAGTCGGCGTCATGTCAGGGAAATGATTTCTGTAAATCCCTTCTCCGAGTCTGGACTGACAGACGTATCGTGCGGCCGCACCACAACGCAAACCTGTCGTGAAGCGCTTCATTTTAAGTCTCCAACAGAATCACATTTACAACTTTAATGAATGCATTTGCCAGATGCATCAAATGCACCATCCATTCACGTTATTAGTCATTTCCATATATTTAGCTGCTCATCAGTCATTTGTCATTTCTGTAAAGAGCACATTACGCACCAGACATTCACATCCATATTTTAAATAATCCATGCGGTTAGACTCGACTACTGAAATGTGAATATTATATTTGAAAGCTCGTCACCCATAACTTTTTAAGAACTCGCTAAAAATGTAGGAACAAGGAAGAGAAACTTAAAGGGGAACTACCGTTTTTTTACAACCTGGACCTCATTTCTGGCATAAAATACGATCGTTTACTCACCCAAATAACTTTGGTATCATTTGGAGTCGTTCGGAAGATATTTAGCTCCAGCAGAGCGCCGCGTATATCCATATAGTGGGAGTGACTGGGGCACCGAAACGCAGCCTGTAAATAACTCATTATCTGCCCGCGAAACTCGTTCATTTTACCAATATTTTGTCAAGACAACAGGAAACTCCGGACTCAACGGGGAGTAGCACTAGCGTAAGATAACAAAATATCGGTGAAATGAATGACTTTCGCGGCAGATGATGCGTTATTTAGAGGCTGCATTTCTGTGCCCCAGTCACTCCCACTATATGGATATACGCAGCGCTCCACTGGAGCTAAATATCTTCCGAACGACTCCAAATGACACCAAAGTTATAGGGGTGAGTAAGCGATCGGATTTTATGCCAGAAATAAGGTCCAGATTGTAAAAAATGGTGATTCCCCTTTAAAGCAGGAAGCAGATCGAATACCACGCGCATCTAAATCCTATACTATCGAAGTGACTGCACTGTAGAGCTGCAACGAATAATCAGCTTAGATTCTACTACCCAGGATTTAAGTGATTAGTCCATTTATTATTTTGTCTAAACAAAAAAATAAATAAATAAATAATGAATAATAAAAAAACACAACAAACTAAATTAAGAAACTAAAGAAACAGAAAATCCTTCTAATTCAGAACCTCAGCCTAGAAATTTAACAATCACTGAAACAATAAGTCAATTATCTAAATAGCTGCAGATTATTTTTTCCACTGGATTGGACTTTTTTTTGTGTGTGTCGACTGTGAAGCTTCTGATTGCTACCTCACCGCCACTACCAGCACTCGTTCGTGTGCAGTTGAAAATATCCATCTGATGATTTAAATTACCATATTTATTTAGGACAGACTGTTACAGAGGAGGTATATGTTCTGCCCTGAAAAGGATTTATTTTTTTAGGCTAGGTAGGACAGATATATTTCAACCTGATTCCACAGCCGGATGAAAAATTCTCCCATCAATCGGACAGAATGTGACACAGGCAAGGTCCCCTCTGATTGGATGTTTAACTACTGACAGTGATTGATGAGCCATCACGGGCAAAAATCACCCGCCACCAGTGGCACCTTTGCATCGATTTTCCTCCTCTGAATTGCGGGTAGGCGTGGACGGGATGTCGCGGTTGGGGATAAATTGGAATCGGACCTATTCTGTTTAAATCGAAACCTCCATTTAAATGTATTCGTTGAGAATGACAGCAGCTCTCGTGCTGCAAACAGTTGCACTAGATACTCACAGACACAGACACAGTGCTGCTTACCCCTGCAGGTCATTTCATTTCAGTTGTAAGGGACAGCTTAACATCCCCGGGCTTAACTGCTCCCTGCACAGCCACCTCAGCACAGCCAGCTGAAAGACTCACCCTCCCCCATATGAATGGATTTTACACAGTAGCAATGGCGTACAATGTAAAAACAAAAAGTGTCTAGAGTCTGTGCTTCATGTTTGCTTCAGCTGTGGCGGTTTTAAGTAGCAGAATGCTAGGATGACTGTTCCCCCGAACAAAAATCAAATTCATCTCTCTGTGTGAAATGTTTGATCTGGTCTGTGCAATCTTTCACGTTCACCACAACACCGAAAGTTTCGACAAACGAGCGAAACAGATTGCCTGTGAATTCTAGCTCGCAAGTTTTTCTGTCTTCAAAAGAAGACAATTACGGGCACCCGTGCATGGAGGACTGCAGCGTCTTGGTAACAGGGAACACACATCGGGAGGAAAAATTTTTTCACTGTTAGAAAATCCTCCGGTTAATTTTCAATATCTAATGTCCTGATGGGATGTGCCTGCATCTGGTAATCCACAGTGATGTGATTGGTGAATATCTCAATATAGTGACCTATTTTCTAGTAAGGTAACCGGCATGCCAGCGTGGCTTAACTGATCATTAAACTGGTAACTGGATAGTGTGCTGCACCGGTGCTTTTTGGTGCAAACGAGTATTTATAACAGAGCAAATGTGTGTGTGTGTGGTGTTTACTCTTCCCAACTCTGTGAGGAGACGGGAGTGTGTGTGTGTTTGTGTGTTTGTCTGTTTGTTTCCATGCGGTGTGGCGGTGGAAGACAAACACAGCTCATGGCTTCGAGGAGGAGAGTAGCTTGTCCTTTCATTGTATGCTGTGTCGCCATGGCAACACAACAGGAAGCGGTGCGCCCGTCGAGAGGATGTGACCCCTGTGATAGAATCAAAGGTAGCATCGCTCACTCACGGGGGCCCGCAACGCTGTCTGGGTCTACCTGACACGACCTGCCCACACACACACTTTAAAGAAAGCTTAGATACATATAGACAGCATAAATATATATATATATGATAATACATGTCTGACACAGGACAACCCTGGAAAGCAACAGGAGTGCATGCAGTGTCCCTCACTGGGACAGGGACGTAACAGGATAGGGAGGTAGCTGTGCGTACCCTTGAGCACAAAACACTTTATAAATAACTAAGAGACACATGCTCGCGGCTCATTAACATTATCATTCCAACACACAAGTATGCACACACACAGAGGACATTCAAGATATTAATAACTGCCTACATGTATAATAAGCAGGAACCATTACGGCAAGCAATCTATCTATCTATCTATCTATCTATCTATGTTGTTTATGTATATATTCCCCAAACTATCCCTTACAATTCTGTGGTCAAACTTGTGAAAGCTTGTAAAAAGTGTAACAAGGTTATCCGTGTAAAATGCAATGGCTTTAACTAATTTAATGAGGTAAACGTGGAATTCGCAACCTTATAATCAGCGCATCAGTGCTTGAAACTGTCTGATAATGAATATTATGTGGACAGGAAAAAACTTAATCAAGCATTTCCTACCTTCTGTAACTCAAACTAGTCACAAGTGCCAAACGAAAGGGCGTGATCATGTCAATATAAAACCACAGCGAAGTAAAGAAGCAGCGTCTGTATGTTCTCCAAGGGTCCAAGGTGAAAAATGTATTTGCTTTCTGTCTGAACACGTCTTAAAGCTAAAGTGTAAGTAAGACAGTAAGAACAATTACACACTGTCAAGCTGTGCATTTGATGTACGCCTAAAATCTATAGTCCTTTCTCTTCTCTCGGTGTTCTCCAATGAGGAGAAGCCAAATCAGTGGTAATCAGTGTTCACCACCTATTTCCTGCAAGTAGTTTCTTTTTATTTTACTCTGGATAATCAGAAACCTTTCTCAGACAGTTCCTGGGTTCGTTTTTAATTCTCTTAATCACAAGAGCTGCTAAATTCACAGAACCCAAGTTACATTCATAACTAATCGCTGTAGCTGACTCTTTCTCTGTTGCTACAGTTGCTCAATTCTTCAGCCCTGGCAATTAAATATTAAATATTTCTATGGGGTGCGCCGGCAAAGAAATGTTGGCAGATGCATCAGATTTATGATGATGTTTGGCAAGTTCTTTGATATAACTTAAATTGGGCAACAATATTGGATGAATGTGCCCAGAAATTTTCCGACAAATACGCATTTTAACTACATCACAGGTCCACCAGCGTTTTTACCAATCATCCTCAGGGGGACATGAAGGTGTTCACCAAATTTCACAGCAATCCATCATAACTCATGCTCCATGTGCCGTGAAAATCTGTGCACATTTTAAAAACAATCCATCTGGTCAGAGGCCACTTTCTGAAAGTTAGCCGTCCATTTAGATGAAGTCTTCCACACTTCACGCAACAACGAGACCAAGGACAGTACTACTAAAGGGGAAGGAGAAAGGAGAATAAAAGTGGCAGCGGTTGAAGAATGTAACTCAACCACTGCGACTGAAAGAGGGTTCATTTGGATAGAAGAAAAAAAAGAGGATTTAGGAATGTAATAAAAGGAAGGTACGAAGGCTGAAGCACGGATCGTTTTGCCGCGGTGTAATCCAAAATGAATGCCCCCTGTGAGCAGCGAATAAACACCAGTGTTAGTTTACATACTGAAGTGAGAGAAATGAATGTGAATTGACCACAACAAGCATAAATCTGCGTCTCCCCTGTGGAGAAATGAGATATGAGAAGTGGCAATGACAGGGGTGCAAGTGGAGGATGAGAAGGGGAGGTGGAGGTGGTGGTGGTGGTGGGTGAGGGAGGGAGAAACCGGCGGCTGACAGAGATGGGGAGATGGAGGTGCACCGTGGTTAATAATGTGGCTGACAGCATATAAACATTTCCATTTCCACTTACGCCGGTTGTCAGAATGAGAAAAGACATTCAAAGCTGCGAAAGAAACAATCACTTTTTTTTATCAATTTTTTTTTTTTTACCTGAGCTGGCAGACATGCGTAGGATGATCCATGTATATGTGTGTGTGTGTGTGTGTGTGTTTTATATAATAAGTGAACATCGACTTCATCTAACAGCGGGAATCTGACACATCGCAGATATTGTAGATATTATAAGCCCTTAAAGATCTGAATAATTGTAGCTGGAGAGCAGAAATGTCAAATAATCTAAAACTAAAAAGGGGTGACATTTTGAAAGTTGTGTTCTTTATAATTAACTGTTGACTTGATTCAAAAAATCCCCGTCCATGTATAAACTAATTCACTAGTCGGAGCCAACAACTGGTGGCTAGCGGACCTTTACAAGATCTGGATGCCTGGGTAACCCTGCTGTATATTTCCCAACCTAACTCTTTCCAAGGTAAACACATATTGTTATTGTACGTAGGTCCTCACACTCCATTTGAAAAATAAAGAATATAGTCAACGAAACGTCACCTTGTCTGGGTTTAACCAAGGCTCCAAACATCGTAAATTTGGGGCTAGGAGCAAAAGTTATTAGATGTTATTAGACCTGGGTTGTTGCCGCAATCGCATCGCTTCAAAACTGAGATTAGTTGGTAAATTTAATTATTATTAATTACACATTATTCAACAGTCACTTGTCACCACATTGCTGCTAGTCGATTCCCCAAGTACCACCTCTGAGTCTATAAGAAAAATGCTAATCACAGTTTCCCAAAGGCCCAGATTATGACATTATGTTAATCTCAAATAACAAACTGTAACATGAGATTTAATTCAAACACTATAAAAAAATTAAAATCAGCCTCTTATATAACCGGTCATGTCAGTATATACTTGAAGGAATTAAAACCTATTCGTTTCGTAAAAATGTGCATGCAAAGACTACGTCCTCCACAGGAATATCTCACATTTCTGCCTCGAATCTGCTTCTCGTCTAAAAAACGAAAGGAGCAGGAGAAAAGGGCCAGCAGCACTGTGTGTGTCTCAGTGTGTATGTACAGTAGGTCTGTGGGGGTCTGTCCTAAACTGAACCCATTCTGGTGATAACATCATTACCGTGGAGCTGCTACCTCCACTGGCCAGCCTGCCGTTTCCAAGGCAATGAACAGGGCCACTCACATTCCACCTCAAATGCATTACAAGATGTGTGTGAGTGTACTCCATGCTGCTGCCGCTGCCCATATGCATACAGTACATGTAAGTGGAAGAGGCTGGAAGTTTGCACGCGTCCCTGGAGTTATTCACGTTCAACAAACCCTGAATATGTTTTCCGACCTGTACTTTACTGTATCCGTGAGAGTGCAACCATCGATTGGAGGGCTGATAATAAATCTATTTCAACAGGAAGGCAACATATTTATAAAGCCTTGGGCAGTAAACATACACACACACACACACACACACACACACACACATATACAAAAATGCTACCGAAACACACAGCACAGATAGTACACAATACATTTCTGCCACTGCCCTCATCCTCCCTCTGTGGACGCTCGCAAGCTGCTGATACAGGATTTCAGAGGACGTTTTACAAGCTGCCGTGCTGACACCGAGCATTTTCCACCCAAGAACGTTTTAACCGGGTCTCAAATTAGTGAGAAGGAAACCATAAGTATATTTGAATGTGCGTGTGTGTGTGCGTAAGGCTGGTAGCTCCGGCGAGGTCTCTAGGTAATGAGAACCAGGCCACCGCGGCTTGGGTAATGACTGCCGAGATATTGTGTTCCTATTATACACTTGCCTTGGAATCTTTATGATGGATTTAATTGGACAGAACAAGCGGGAGGAATGTGTGTTTGGGTGGGTGTGTGTGTGTTTGTGTAGCTGTTTGGGCGGTTATTGATTAGTGATTAGCTTGAACTAAATTGGTAGAAACAGCCTGGGGGTTGGAGTCGGGGGTGGAGGTGGGGGGAGGGGCAAATACGATACAAATAAAACGCTTGTAAATACATTAAACGTCTAATAAATCTTTAAGTTGTTTTGAGTTTTTTTTTTTAAGCAAACACGACAAACATTTACTGGTTCCACTTCAATTATGAGTATCTGGTATAAGTGATAGGCGGTTTAGACAAACTGACGCAGAAGCTACGGTGACAACGCAGACCCTAGCGCCGTAGCTGACGTGCACCTCCCCAGTGATTGGTCCGCTTGGTAGCAGCATGTTTCCGCTCTAGTATTTCCGGCTGCTTCTCCGTCTCTGCAATTTTCGAATCGATTGTTTTAGATCAATAAAGACGGAACACATCGAGAAAAGGTTAACACCTTAACGCCTGAGTTGATTTTTCAATTATATAAAGAAATGAATTATTTGTATTTTTGCTTACCACTATGACCGGTCCTACGAGAAAACTAGTGCTTGCAAAAGGTTCCTAGGAATTTTTTGAATGTGCACAATCCGACATTGGAGTATTACATGCATTATTTCGGCTGCAGTCTGAGTGGAAACAGTGCGTCGCGAATTCGTGACACTAGGCGTTAAGGGGTTAACTGAGGAAGTTCGGCTATACAAACATTTGTATGACTCGTCTTCGGGGAATCTTTCAGTTGAAAGTGAAGCAGGAAGTAGAAACAAAAATTAATCCGACTGGCTAAAAAGACACAGCGCCAACTAGCGCACAAATATAAAAGGCTAGCACCAGCGTTGGCTATGTACGTAGGTTACGGCGTCTATGTCCCGCAGTACTATAAATGAGTCTTAACAGACAAAGTACACTAATAAAACAATCATCGTGTTTCAAATTTTTTAACTCGAGGCAAATGCCATCCATCTCTAAAAGGAAAGGCATGGAAATAAAGTAAGCGTGCGTTTGTCTTCCATTGACAAATAAAACCAGTGACGGCACACGATCCAGGTCGTCTTTCATTGAGCAATGGAAACATGATGTAAGGGACGAAGGCCAAGCAGTGTATGTGTGTGTGTGAGAGAGAGGGAGTGTTAGTCGGTGTGTCTGGTTTGAGGTAAATGTGAACAACAAGTTGCGCAAAGGAAGTGTGAGAGATAACGTGATTAACAGCCAAATTTTTGATCTGGGAGTTCAGACCGAATTGAATTTGACAAGTTGTGACAGTACAGGAAAGACTTGGTAAAGACTTGTTCTCGCCGCAGAGAGTCGACCTGAAGCTGCCTCTGTTCGAGAAGAACAAGACAGAGCGGCTGCAAAGCGTCACAGCAGGCAACGACAAGGCGAACAGGTGCAAGACTACTGTATGTTGGTTATGTAGGCTCAAGGGGAACAAGTGGACAGGTGCACTTGGCGTCTGAGCATGCCAATAATAATATCCTACACTTGCCAAGATTTTTTATTTTTTAGCAAACTCTTAGAAAGATCACGGTTACAAAAGTAAAAGGAATCAAAAACACTGTCACCTTATGGCATTTGATTTATTTATACTGTAAACTCATTGTGAAAATCAGCTAAATGAGTCAGTACTTGAACAGTAGTTACTTCAGCTTCCTGTCACGGCAAGCATTAGTCATTTGTTTGTCCTTGCAGATAAAGCTCCTGTCTTTTGTGTACATGTACAGCGCTGTATGTATACACACAGACGCACGGCGGCCTTTCGAAACTGTCACAATAAACTGGCAGTGTTAATGTTTGGTATTTTCTATTTATGCTACCCCGGACTCAGACGCGCATGTCTTTCTTTTGGCTTTTTTTTTTTTTTAATTGAATGTGTTTGTTGATACAAGCGACGCGCCGCCCGCGTGTTTGAATGCGGGTCCGTGTCGCGCACACTGGAGGGTACATATTTATCTGTGCATCATCTCCGACTCGCCGCGCACCTCCCTCTCCATAAATGCTGCGCAAATGAGAAAGCGATGATTGATCTCCAAACAAGTAGACAGCGGGTAGGAAAAAGACACATACAGTAGCCAAGGCTGGGCAACAGCCAGGCATGCTGGGATTGATGACTCCCTGGGCAAACAGATGTCCCTCCAGAACAACTGTGGCCACGAATATACTGCTTAGTGAGGAAAAATGTGTGAAACAAAGTGAGAAAGGGAGGGAGGAAGTGATAAGAAATACACATGGGGGTTTTGCGGTGACGCTGGGTTTAACATTGAAAGTCTAAGGGCTGCGACGCGCCAAGCCGACGTTCGGCTTTTGGTGAGCGTCTGTGGCCGTGGTTTTGGTGGTGCTGCAGCGTTGTCGCGACTTTGAGCCCCCGTTGGCAGCTTTCCAGCAGATTTAGCGTGTTGAATTGCAGGCGAGAGGTCTCTCTGATTGGCTGGCCAACAACGAACCAGTGCGTGAGAAGAAAGATGGATGTGACCTACCTACAAACTGTAAACGAACTGATCAGCATGATTCACAGCTAGTCCTAGCTCTTCTGGTTTTCCCCTTTTGAATGACGAATACAGGCTACTGCCACCTGCTGGTTTGGAGAGTTATTTATTTTCATGCAGCTGCAGGTAGCAATTCGCTTTACATACAGGTGACGTGAGGCGAAGTTAGTTTGGCTTTAAAGGTGTTTTTAACACATTTGAGCCCAAAAGTCCAGTTAGTTTGACCAGTGTGATCGCTCTATTCCGTAATTCGTTCATGTCTTCAAGCCGGCCCTGCAGGACTTTCTCCGCTGGACTCGGGGGAACTACGTATGTGCTATGTTTTTGGATCTACGTTTGTCCTCGTTCATTTATGAAATATGGTTATTCGCTGCTTTGCCTCCGTTTCTCCGTTAGCTAGAAACAGTATTGTGCATATCTGCCCTTTTTACACTTTGGTTTTGCACATGGATGATGGAGGTCTTTTAACTTCCATCGACTGTTTTTAAGCTAAGCTAATCTGCTGCGGGCTACAACTTTTGACTCTACAGACTTGAAAGTGGCCTCCGTGATCCAATCTGATCTAATCCAAAGGAGATACAAACTGTAGTTTTAGCTTGAAATAATAAAATGAGCAAACAATGTTATTGTCTTTTAATCTGAGTAATCTCTGCAGTGCCCTACCTACAGCACATATCCTGCTTTCGGTTTAGTTTTGTACCTGCTTTATTGTCTTCTGTAAAGAAATGCTCTCCTGTGTTTTAATTAAAGCTTCCTGTATTGGATTTTTGGCATCTGTTTATTTGTTGTTGTTTGCCGTCTGGGGAACTTTTCACAGATTAAGTTTGCAAACTCTGAGCATAGCGATTCCTGCAAGAGCATGGTTTATAAAAATAGAGAAAAGTGGATAAGGAACAACTGCAGAGGATTTTAGATTCAATTTGGGTGGCAGATCTGCGAAGCTGCAGCCCATGGCAATGTCCTGTGGGCCTCCCACACAGCCAGAAGCCAACTAGCTGTGTAGGAGTGAGACAGACTGATTGAAATTCGCCTCAAAGCGTCACTCTGCCCTCGCTGACACGCAGAGGGGAGACTTCGTCCGGTTGCTTTATTACAGGCTGTGCTCACTTTCGCTGCACAGTTACTGTATGTGGAGTTACCTGGCTTACTGGCTGATACACCTCTGTGACGGCGTGGTTGTGTGGTGTGTAGGAAAGTGAGAAACATGAGCAGGAACATTCAGAAAAACAGAGATAGACAAGTGTGAGGATGCCACTACTGGTAAGAACTGTTTTTGGCTTAGAGAGGAAGTTGTGCAACTGGGAGAGATTTCACATGGTGTTCCTTACTATGACAGAAACCTCTTCTGGCTGCCTGATTGACAGGATTCACTGTTACTCACAAGGAACAGTTTCAAACGAACTTACACTTCTGCAGTGGAAGACCTTCAGCCGTAGAAGCGACATTATTTCAGAAAAGAGCGGAAAACCTTTTTTTATACGCTACCTCTTGGGACTTTTCATCCCCGAAACAATTAGGAGGTGTGAAACAGAAATGACCCCGAGAACCTCATTAACTGTGTTTATTATCATCCAGAGGTAGTTTACCTGATCTCACAGCTGGATGAGAAAAAAAACAAAACAAAAACACACTCTCTTTGCCATGTTCAGTCCGTTTCTCCATCTCACCGACTGGGAATAATCTAATTTCATGCATCCAATTTATTTATTTTCCCTCAAATACAGAACATAAACACCTTTTATTGGGTCCAGGGAGTTCATAGCGGGCTGCTAATAAAAGCATGGGTTATATTAGAACACTATGTGGTGTGAGACAGAGAGAGATGGCGCAGACAGGGGTGGCACAGCTGATTCTATCACAGGGTCTACTTCCTCTCCACAGGCTTTCTGCTTCCTGTTGTGTTGCCATGGCGCTGCATACAAAAGAGGACAAGCTACTCTTCTCCAGGAAGCCATAAATAATTGATTGGCAAGTGGCTTAATCAGCCCTGAGGCAGCCTGGCAATTCCACAGCTAATTCCACAGCTGGCTATAAATAACTCATTACGCTAATTATGGTATGTGAGCACACAGCTAGCCTGCGAGCACAAACACAGTCAAGCGTGACTGCTGTGGGTTCAAACTTGGTGTCCGTATGGCAAGTTATGAAGCTCCGTCGGCGGCCGCTGCTCCCCTCGACCTGAGATGAAGGAGCGAGTGGAGTTGCTTTCACCGGTGCCTGGAAACTTTCCGAAGCTACCTCGTGGTCCCGGACAAGGGAATCCTGGAAGATTGTGTTTACTAAAGATAAGCTGCTCAGATCCCCTTATGCTTGACAAAGACAGTGAATTAGATTCTCCGTGACATCGGCCAATCACAACTCTCTAACCGTGACAGGCATCTCCTGCCGTGACTTTGACACATTTCAGTACCACTCTTATTTTGATGGAGGCTGTCTTCCAGACGGGCCAGCGGTGACAAGGCGATTCTGATGATGGTAAAGTAGAAGAAGAAGCACTTAGGAGACCTGGGAGAGGACTCTCTCCTCTGGGCAAAGTAATAATGACCTTACTGTCTCTGTCTCTGTCAATAGCACTCCAGCGTCCATCCATTTCAATCACTTCTGGACTTCCTGCTAATGACAGGAAGTGTTGATAATGCACAGGATAGAGTCAGATGTTGTGCTGAGAAAGCTGCATTTTGGAAAATGCTCCAAATATAACTACAGCACTACAGCTTCAGGAGAGATAGAGCACAAAACATGCTGACATCAACCATGTTTTACGTATGGTTAAGGTTGGTAAGTGATCAAATCACAAGGCAGCACACACTCACATACACACAGCGTTTTAGTACAGTTTGTTCCTAGGGGCAAAGTTGTTCTTCTTGGGGAGAGATTGTTTGAGACTGATGTTTGGGGACCCTCTATTATAATCTGCTACCACTAATGCAATGGCCCGCCACAGCGTAATGAATCTGCGTACTCTCTGCTATTCACCCTTTTCCTTTTCTGTTCACTTCAACAAACAAATTGTTGGATCTCGAGGCAGAATCTGTCCAAGAGGAGCCAGGAACAGAGGCAGTGCGCTAATGGTCTCATGGGACTTGTTATGGCTTTGCATTCGGCCATGAAACACCACTGAATTCACTGAGGATGCAGAATACGTTAGATCAAAAGGGAGGCCCGGCCGTCGGCTGACATAACAGCAAGACTATTATTTATTGCACTGATGCTGTGTCTGTAAGGATGACATTGTTGGTGAGTCTGCTGGTTCACCAGTTTTGTCCAGCCTGAAACTTGCAACGTGCAGTCTGGTGCAAACAGTGGATGAATCCTGAAAAACCTATTTTTCAGTATGACTATCCAAATTCTGCAGAGAATGATCATCAGCAGTTCAAGCTAACATGCACAAAACATGTGCATGTTAGCATAGCATCCCTGTGGAAACGTTTGCATGCTGCTGTTAACGTTCAGCTCAAAACAGGCTGTAGATTTGAGTCATGTTTTAAACGGAGACCAATTATTATTGTCTGTCATATATAAAACGCTCCATAACAATCTCAGATGTTAATATTTAATGTGGCCAGAGGTTTACATAATGATTTAAGTCATGGACACCACACTGACAGTCTGCGGCCCTAGTTTTGGCTCCATCTCCCGCACCGCTGCCACTAATCGAACCCCTGTCAGTGGCTTTTCCGCCAGTTCAGCATTTTAAGTTGTGGGTCAGAGAGATCACTCTGATTTGCTGCTCAGCTTAGCAAACCAGAAATGCATGAAATGCGCAGATGGATCAGTGAAACTGCCAAGAAATTTCCAATCAAGACGTCCAGAAAGAACATTCAACGTGAAGAACAAGGACATCCACGGTGGCACAAGGATGAGTCGGAGCTCGCAAGCAATCAGAAGAAATTGGGCTTATAGGGAGCCAGGAGCTAATATAGCCCATTTTCAGGAAAGACTGTCATCTGAGATTCTTTATAAAAGGCAGGGGTGATGTCTGTTTTTTTCCTGTGAATCATGAAAAGCTATAGTGGGGTCCCAGAATAAAAATATAAAGCTGCACATGAATACAATAAACCTCCTTTAATCTACAGGGCTTGTCTTTGTAGAAAATCTTCACTCACTTATTTGCTCATGTCAGCAGTTTCAGCATATATTCACCCAACGCCATATCTGTTCTGTCACTTATCACAGGAATACATTAAAAGCGCTGAAACCTTGCATTTGCACTCCTTACTACAACACTGTATTGGTGATTGTGCATTTCACCTGATTCTGCAGTTTGTACCCGGTGAAACTCCGTACGCATAAATGTGACAACTGAACAGTTTCCAGAGAAAGTAAAAAAAAAACTGCTTTCCTAAGGTAGTCTTGTGGAAATAGTCCCCGTTGTACTACTGCATATGAAAGGTTCCACAGAGTCAGTCAGGTGCGAAGTGAAGACAGCTCCCCCTTTATCTCTAACACCAACCTACGCATCTGGCCTCTCCTATCAGCGTGCCCACTCTTGGGGAGGAGGTGGCAGCGGAGAAGAGGCAGGATGTAATGCTAGAGAAGTGGTGACATGAGGCCAGCACCACGCCAAGCACTCAGTGCCCACTTAGGTCCTCTGAAGTGGGTTGAATCTGTTTAAATGAGTGGTCACCTGTTAACACACGCCACGAACCTCCAATACTGGAATGAATAAGGTTGACGACTGTTTATCTGATTTTAGACTAATAAGTGCCATTACAGTTGTTGCACAAAGACATCAACTCCTTCAGTGTCGATCATCCTCTGCTCAGTCTCACACTTATTACACCATTATCAAGAGTTAACCTGTAAATGTCCTGTATAAGATATGGACATTTTTAAACCACACAGTCTGGCATAACATTATGACCACCTTCCTAATATTGTGTGGGTCTCCCTTGTGCCTCCTAAACAGTTGTGACTCATCAGAGAATGGACATGGGCCTTCTGAGGGTGTCCTGTGGCGTCTGGCAACAGGTTGTTGTTAGTGGGGGGGCTTTGGGTCCTATGGGTTGAGGGGAGGGTCCTCTGTGGATCATCCCACAGATACTTGATCAGTTTGGGATCTAGTGAATTTGGAGACCAGGTCAACACCTTGTGCTGTTCTTCATGTTTTTCTGAGTTGTTCCTTAACCATTTTTGTGTGGGGATGAGTGCTGCCATTAAGGAGTGTCATTGCTATGGGGTGGGGGTGCCTGGTCTGGTCTAGGTGGGTGCTACATGTCTAAGTAACATCCACACGAGTGTCAAGTCCAAAGGTTTCCCAGCAGAACATTGAATTGTCACAAGACGGTCAATGTTATTCAGTCATAATGTTATGGCTGATCAGTGTATATGTCAGTTTTCAGAGTTGTACTGAGCTGTAGGTCACAGTGAGTGGAGTAAAACTCAGAAAACAGACTTGAAGTGTAAAAATACGCTCTGGCAAGCCATCACGGCACCTGTGTAGACACCTGGATTGATTAAAATAGGTATCTATCTAAAAAAAAAAGCATCTATCTGTCTTTACCATCAGATGCATGTGACACAGATGACTACCCAGTTTTACTCAGAACAGATGCTCATAGACCCAACGCTGAGCCCATTATTTGGATTCAAGTCCACCTCCCTGCATTTTATACACATAGCCGCAAAGATTACATATTGAGTTCTGAGGTATTGTGCCTGGGCGCCTCCCGTGTAGACACAGATTGAGTCTCGGAGCTGCTGCTGCTCTGCTAATGTGCCGCTTGCGCTTTAGAAACCACTACAGCATTTTCTGTGCCAACTGAAAATCACTATGCAGGAAGGATCCACTGTCATTCTTTATTGATGAGTTTGACCCAAAACCCAAACAGACACACACACACACATAAATATAACCCTCTCCCAAACAGAAATGGACTAAATTAAGGCTATGACTATAAGGCTAGAAATAAATATGACTGGATGTGAAAAACAATATGATTGTTCGTAGAGCTTTACTTCGAGAGGGACCTTAAAGACTGGAAAGTCAATCCTGACGCAGGTGCCAGAGGAAATAATCGTTACCAACATCATATCTAGATATTTTTAGGATGATTCACATTCATCTTTAGCTCTACAATAAAAGATTTGAAGTGTAGTGTAGAGGTTTTAACAGGCTTGCTCAGGTAATGAACAGTGACTATATATGAAAGCTGGACGTAGCCACCTGGTTCAAAAAGAGTAGCCAAAGTAGGAGGGTCTTAAAGTGTTATACCATATATGGTCACAAGCTGCTGGGTGTATTTTAACAATTAAATAGATATTAGGCCTCAAAAAGAGGTATGTTGTGGCCTTGTCTGCCTTAAATGAAATGAAAATGAAACTGTAACTTCTGGCTCCAAAGCCAAGATGTTGATGCCCAAAAATTGCACCGCGTATATCCATATAGTGGGAGTGACTGGGGCACCGAAATGTATCCTCTAAATAACACATTATCTGCTGCGAAACTCGTTCATTACACCAATATTTTGATAACTCCAGACTCAACGGGGAATAGCATTAGCATATCGTAACAAAATATTGGTGAAATGAACGAGTGTCACGGCAGATAATGTGTTATTTAGAGGCTGCGTTTCGGTGCCCCAGTCACTCCCACTATATGGATATATGCCGCACTCCACTGGATCTATATATGTTCGAACGACTCAAAATGACACCAAAGTTATATGGGTGAGTAAACGATTGTATTTTATGCCAGAAATAAGGTCCAGGTTGTAATTTCCCTTTAAGCTTCATCCTCAGTTACCATTGTCGAAGACGCTGCTAGCATGAATAGGAGCTGCTTTCAGTTGAAACATGTTAATGATCCCTCACCAACAACGGCCCTGTGCCTTTTATTTTACACAAACGGAAAGAATATGAGCAGAAGGAGACCGTCGGTGGCCTCAATATCCCCGGAAATATCCATCACTAGGCCTGTTTTTAAATGATCGAGCTCTTCACCGACCTTTTTGTCGGCTCTTATAAATGACCCCCACGCGTATTGGGATGGGACGAATAAATCAGGCTGACACATAATGCAACAGAAGATATGTACATATGTTCTATAAATAGACCTGTGCGGAATACCCGGTGCATACAAATAATTACGCAACCATGCTCGACGACCTTTAGTACATGACGACCCCAAGGCTAAACATGCCCTGACGCTAGTTGTGAATAAACATTAACCGTCGTGGCCTCAGCTTGCTGAATGGTTTCAACCACTGGGGATGCATTTATGTACATGACTGCATCTTTACGCTCATCTCTGGAGCTGGGATGCCTTAGACTCTTCGGACCATAAAAGTCATTCCGTGAGGAGTTTAAAAAAAAGAAAAAAAAAGAAAGGAGCAATTTGATGTTTATCAAGAAGAGTACAAAAGAGCTTGGGGTTAAGGGAGCTGTAGGGGGAGGGTCAAAAATAACCACAAAAGAAGGGAGGGTGACAGGGGTAGAGTTATTTCCTTTTCCCGAGGTCACTGCCTAATATGGTCATGTAGCTAGAAATAAGTATTGTCCAGCTCTTTGAAGAGGTCGTGCCATTAGTTGTTGAGTTGGAGGTGCATTAGAAGCGTAGTGGACTTCCAGTCCAAGAGAGAGTTATTTTAGCACCAGGCCGATCGCTGCCAAAGAGCGGGGTCCAAATCGTCCATCCTGCACTGTGGCTCTCAACATGAGGCCGACCACGTCTCCATCTGGCATCACTGCGTCCTTCCCAGGGTGCACGGCTGCACAGACTCAGAGAAAGGGAAGGTGGGAACGGCGGTGGGTGGAGGCAACCTTCAGTATTTGCTAAATTTGTTTGGTAGTGGAGAAGATGTACAAGAAAGCAGGGCCGAGGAGCTGCACACACACACACACACACATCCGTTAACCTTTCTCCCTGGTAACAGTTGTGTTCCTTCAGGACTCACGACAGGCTATGTGCGCATTTGCGTGCTTTTGTGCATGTGTGCTCGTGTGACGTAACATAAGCCCTTGCTATGCCCAGATTCTGCACAGCTGGACTTCTCAGTATTCCAGATTACAATACGTCACTATTTCGCTCTCAGCCCTCCCTTCTGCCCAGCACACGCTTCAGTACACTCACATCTACTTTCAACACATGCATGCTGACACAAACCGACTCCAATGATGTCACTGAATTTGCTTCTCTCTCTCTGCCTCCCTCTCCATCTGCCTCCCTATCTTGATCTTTCTATCGTGCATACAAATTTGTTTACCCTTACTCCTGTCAGTAAGGCTCTGCATATTTACCCAATCTTGTCTCATCTCTTTTTATTTCATCCCTGGTTTTTTTATTTTTTACTTTTTTGTTGCGTCTGTTGGTGATGTTCCTCCCCGACTGTTCCTCTTTCTGTCTCTTTCACACAAACCTACACAGGCTGCAACAAGGTTTGCCAGGACAAAGCAAACTCCTGGCCAGATGTGTGACTTATTTGTACCAAAACATCCCCTGGAAAGGATAAATACCTGAAAATACAATCTTATTCTAGAAAAAAAAGAGACAAAACAACACATTTTCCTCTCAGAAATTTGTGAATCCTGAACTGACCCTTGTTTTATTGTCTCTAAATGTACGTAAGTTCACATTTTAGGGATTGCAAGACTTGTTTGTTCTGACATTGCTCTGTAGCGTTGGCTTGGTGTTTATCGTGTGCAGATTTTGCTAATAGAATAACTTCTCCAGTTTCTCTAGAAATTATGTGGAAAGGTTGCCCATCAAGTTAAGACAAAGTGAAGTTAGGATCTCTCTTAAACGTAGAAGCATGGCCAAAGGAGCTTTTCTGACTTTCTTCAATAGCTTTCTCATTGAAAGACATTGACACTAACCAAGATTAAATTCACCCGTCCTTTCCTGAAAGTCCTATTGTGCAAGAATCTGTATTTTTGTGACCAGGCTCCCCCTATAGTTTCAGCTACATCTCCATCAAAAGAGGCTGACTTGATTAGTAATCAAAATCTAAGTAGTAGATTAAATTGCATCCTCTTGTGTCTCTTTGCCTCTGCCATAATGGTCCTGGTGAGAATACAGAGCTAGCTCCTTTTTATCGTTAACTGAAGGCTGGTGGTTTGTGGTGTAGTGATTTTAAGCATTTCTTGCGGGAAGAACAGCTGTTTGGTGCGTCATCAAAATAATTTTGAAGCTGTTTTTATGCCTTAATTTGATAAATACTGGTGGAGACAGAGATGGAGCAGTAGAGTGGTGAGAGATTATAGATGACACAGTTTATGGGGCGACTCAACCTGCAACCCATTGACGCTTTAAGGTAAAGCAGCTGCATAATGCTGCTTTAAAACCCTTCTTTTCCTTTTCCATGGCATCCATTTATATTTTTATCTTTTTTCACTTAACATTTGCCACAGCTTTCACTGTAGTACACTGTAGTTTAACTGCAGTATAATCAGACAATTCAGACAGCAGCTTTAACACCACAGCCTTATTGTCTACATGGATGACCAATGACTATTTTGTCCCGTAGTTAATTATAATTACCGATCCTGCTGCTAGTGCATCCATGAAATCAAATATATTATGATTCATTTCCAGTTGCTGCCAGAAATGCAAATGTTTTGGCACATCTATTCTCCAGATGTGCATCTGTAAGCGTTGCATTAACCCACACTTCTGTGTGAATCCTCAACAAACACAGCCGCCCCTAATTATATTGCTGAACAACAAACAGTGGGACCCTAAATTTCTTGAGAAAAACATATTTACAAGTCTTTAAATGGAATGACGCGGAGGAATAACAACATTCAATTATAAATGCCTATTTCTTCATCTTCATCTTGCAATTTCTCGCACCGGTGTCCACATGAGAGCATCCTGCTGGACACGTCTATTTTCTACAAGATTAAGCCAATTTATAGAGAGGACTGAATCAATTTAGCCCAGCTATCATGCCGTCTCTCTTGCTCTTAGCTTGGCAAGCGTCCAGCTTGCTTGCAAGGTCACTGTCAATTCCATGCACCCCGTTGTCAGAGAACACATACGCTGGCGGAGAGGAGGAGGAAATGGAGAGAGGATGCAGAAGGAGAGGGTATGAGTGAGACAAAAGATGCAGGAGCATGTGAGAAAACACTCGGACGGGAACAAAAACGGGAACAAACGCCCGTAAAACACACAGAAGTAGACGTGGCGGCTAAGCTGTGCGTCATGCCAGGGTATGGGATGATAGTGGACTGCAGGGGGTTTGACAGAGGCATTTGGCTGGTTTGATCCCTGCTTGTGTGTGTGTGTGTGTGTGTGTGTGTCTGAGCATTGCACTCAATCATAGTATAGAATACAACAGCACACACATACAAGCGACACACACACATGCACACACAGATAAGTCCTACACCGTCAGACGCACCAGGATTAGAACCCACCCCCTCCTCGTTCACAAACACACACACACAGCGGAGATTACGGCGACGCCACAGCGCCACTACCGTCTAAAGGTTTTCGAGGCATCACGAGAATCATGAATATCAAACCATGACGTCATCTTTTTTTGTAGAACAGTACATGCAACGGACATGCACTCATACAGATACTCAACTGAAAGAAATACTCACGGTTGAGACTGAATCGGTGTATTTTAACTTTTCTTTTGACAATTTAAACAAATGTGAAGACATCCATCCATCCATCCATCCATTTTCTATACCCGTTTAGTCCTGTTAAGGGTCGCGGGGGTCTGCTGGAGCCTATCCCAGCTGTCATCGGGCGAGAGGCAGGGGTACACCCTGGACAGGTCGCCAGTCCATCGCAGGGCTAACACACAGAGACAGACAACCATTCACACTCACACGCACACCTACGGCCAATTTAGAATCACCAATTAACCTAATGAGCATGTCTTTGGATGGTGGGAGGAAGCCGGAGTACCCGGAGAGAACCCACGCAGACACAGGGAGAACATGCAAACTCCACACAGAAAGGCCAGCCGGCCCATTGATTCGAACCGGTGACCTTCTTGCTGTGAGGCATCAGTGCTAACCACCTCTCCACTGTGCCGCCCAATGTGAAGACAATTATTTGTAATTTTTTCAAGTGGAATGAACATAAATGAACTGAAACTGAGTTAAGCCATTTTAGAAGATGGGTACCAAGTTGAAGCAACCTCAACTTTGGGGCAACACCATTGAGGAGATGACTGATACAGTTGGTCGTCCAAATATTTATTGCAAGCACACTGTTCAGGACTTGGTTCCTACCATTCACCGTGGCATGGCGATGGATGGCTGGAAGTGTCAGGTGAACCAGGTGGAGATGAAGTGGACCTGCCCCTTTTGCGACACGAAGGAGCAGCTCCTCTGGATGGATCTCTAAGGTTGAACCAACTCATCCAATGGAGGAACTTTATTTTATCCACTTTTATCTGCAATGCTGTGCCTTCAGTTATTATGCAAAGTTTGTGACCATAGTTGAAGGTTTAAGTTGAACTGTGACATTTTAAACCTTATACTTTGCTTTGCCCCAAGCTTAGACATACAGTTTGTCAGTAGGTTGAGTCAAATCAGTCAATTAGCAAGGCTAGCTTTCTAGCTTTCTGTTTGATTTCTATTTTTCAAAATAAATACAAATGGCACATTATAAAAGAGCGTAAGTATACTGGAGAACCATCTTATCCAGTTCTTCTAGAGGTAATAGTGCGGAACAACAGGAGACATGTAAATCCAAACAGTCAACCACTGTCCTCACCGTCTAAAAAAAAGAAGCCATCACCACAACCGCACAGAACCTAAATTGTCCCCCTAATGCTAATATTAGCTGCTGCACAGGCCTCATGATCACTAGCGAGATGAAGCAAGATGTTTCTGCAGCTCAGTGTAGGACATCTACATAACTCAGCGTTGTAAACAGTGAGCTTGTGTTTCCATCTGACCCCATTTGTAAGACACATCCCGTACACATATATTTTTATCTGAGGAATTTATGTTTGGCGTACATGCTACTTAAAACAGCGGCATGTATGCAGAGGCTCATGTTAAGTACCGTGAGTCAACAGAGGCAACCACTCGAAGAAACACCCAGGAATATTTTAGTGGTTCAGGGAGAGACCTCGGCACAAACCGGTTTAGACATTTCTGTGAGGCATTACAAATTCAAAACCTCAATCATCACTCTATTAAATCATTTAAAAGACCACATATTTTGCAACATTAACCATCGGACTTGAGCTGCTGTGACATTGTGTTTTATATAGTAACTTAGTGATGGATGAACTCGCTCACTTCCTGTTTGCAGTACATTTCAGCTGCACACACAGCCATGATTAGCTTACCGTGCCTGCAGCAAGTGGTAATGTTCCATATACATGCTCATGTATAGGCAGATGCACAGGCACACAGTGAACCTACCAATAACATTACACTGTCGAGTGGCCCCCTCTTGTCTGTATTAGAACAGAGCAGTTCAGGGTCAAGTGCAAAATGTGTGAATAGGTTTCCATTCCATTACTCCAACATAACAAGGAATAAAAAACACTTTAGTGGAGCTACAATACTTGGGCACAACCAGATAAGTGGCTCAACTAGAATAAACTCAGTGAACTCTTGCTGCAGGGATGCTTCTGCATACAATTTTCCCTTAATACTGAAAAAAATATATATATTCCAACAAATTGGAGGTGCTGTTGTGTTTTCCTTGCTCGTATCATTCTAGTTGCAACCGTTGCCAAACACAAACTCAACACCTATCCATAAATACTGAGTGGGAAAATGATATCAAAACAACGAGCTGTGGCTGGAGTGACTGCAAGGAGGCTTACATCATTACCTGTCTCGCTGCCACGGCTCATCATGCAGTGCTCGTGGAGACGGCACAAGTGTTAACGTGTTGCCACGAAGCGGTATCGCTGTCTCGACATACGGGGCGACGAGCCTGTCATGCACTGACACAGGCGAGCAGCTAAACTCTAAGTGCTGAGTGAGTGGAATGCCAAGGTCCAGTAAGCCCTAGGGGCAAATGTAGAGGGAAGTGGAGATTCTACCAGGGACCAAGTGTGTGTTTTTTTTTGTGTGTGTGTGGGAGTCGGGAGACTCAGTGGGAGTTCAAGAGCTCTTTTTCAGCCAAAAAGGTAAGCAGTGTGCAAATGATTTCATGCACCGTCAAGAGAGACCAAA
Source organism: Chelon labrosus (assembly GCF_963514085.1). Lineage (NCBI taxonomy): Eukaryota > Metazoa > Chordata > Actinopteri > Mugiliformes > Mugilidae > Chelon > Chelon labrosus. The sequence continues at coordinate 13,199,674 of NC_140356.1, forward strand.
AATGCTTCAATCTGCCTACCATCTATGATACAACAGTACTCTCGCTGCACATGTACAAAAAAAAACACTACATCGCACTAACTAACACACATCTATGCTAACCCTGTCCACTCTGACTCATCAGAGAGCAGCATTTTAAACCTTTATATCTGCACCATTCGTGTGTTGGATTGGAAATGGATTGCACAAACTTATGCACTGTACTGTAGCTAAGTGGTTTTAGTGATGCTCTGACCTTTCCTGGCCCCATCATCACATTAACTACCTTAATGTTAACTAAAAAAATAAATCACAAACAGCTTTTCAGGAGGATTTCTGTAAAATTTGAGTCAGACATTCATTGCTCCCAGAGGATGTATTGTAGTTAAGTTAGCTAGTCACTTACTTTTCCCAATGGGGCCACCAAGAGGCTAACTACTTAAAGGAGAACTACTGTTTTTTACAACCTGGACCTTATTTCTGGCATAAAATACGATCGTTTACTCGTCGTTCGGACGAAATTGAGATCTGCGTATATCCATATAGTGGGAGTGACTGGGGCACCAAAACGTAGCCTCTAAATAACACATTATCTGCTGTGAAACTCGTTCATTTCACCAATATTTTGTTATGATACGCTAGTGCTATTCCCCGTTGAGTCTGGAGTTACCTGTTATTCTGTTCGCAGATAATGCGTTATTTAGAGGCTGCGTTGCGGTGCCCCAGTCACTCCCACTATATGGATATACGCGTATCTAAATATCTGACAAATTACTCCAAATAACACCAAAGTTATATGGGTGAGTAAATGATCGCATTTTACACCAGAAATAAGGTCCAGGTTGTAAAAAAACAGTAGTTCCCCTTTAAGCTAACTACTTTTCAGATATGATATTTTGTTCCATCATGGTTCCCAGAGGGTGAATGACTTTGGTGATCCTCTGACTTGTTGTGCCACCAGCAGATCAAACATCAAGAAGATGGAGTGGCTGACTTTCCCTCTAGTCCCACCAGATTTACGTGGTTTGAATGTATTTCAATAAAATTTGGTGCATCCATTCGTGTCACCCAGAGGATACATCTGTGATGACTCCTTATCTTCCAAGCACCATAATAAGGACAAAACATTTAATTTGTTCATTGCTTGGTTCATGGCTACAGCTGCACCTTGTGTTTACTGCAAATGCTAGCACGCTAACATGTGCCTCTAGTTCTGGCTATATTCCAGGGTTTTATGGCTTTACGCGACCATCTTGCCCAACATGCACTTCTTACATTAACTACAACATGGTATTATACATATTATGCTGTGACTTTGTTGCTCAGACTTCATTTGAAGCATACTGTAATTGCAGTGTTCCTGCAGGTTATGACTTGTGACTTTCACCATAAGTTCCAAATTCAGGCATCAAAAAAGAGGATGTTTTCTCTTATTTGACCCTGAGTCAAAGAGGGCACTTCGACAGAACCAAAATGGATCTCCTAGAAAGTTAAATGAGGTTTGGAAAGTAAAACGAGTTCATGGTGTTCAGTCACATATTAAGACTCAGCTTCTCCCTGGCCTCACATACAGGAGACATCGTCATTCTGCTATGAGTCAACAGCAACTGGAGCAGAGGGATATTATGCACATGGTTAACTAGGTCAGCCGAGGACATACTGTAGCTGTCTATTCAATTCAACATAGAATCATTCCCATACTGATTGGGGTTAACCTTTTGCAGACTCAAAAACATCAACTCACAGATTAAAACTTAACCAACGCAAACTTTCTCCGGCTGACAGATCTTTTACTTATTGTAGATTTTTAATGCTTCATAATTTCTGAAGATTAGAGCTTGAGCTTTTAAAGGCTTATCGACATGCTGTATTAGCACAACAGGGTTATTTAGCGCTTCAGCTTAGGCTGGACTTGCATCCCATCCCCCACAATGTTCAAAGTTCAAAGGGCTCATATAACGGGTCTCTTCAATAAACCACCACCAGATAGATGTCTCACCCATAACTAGAGGTTTGAGAGGGAGTGCACAATGTCAAGTATCTGCTGTCAATGTATTGAGCAGACACGGTCAGACAGACTCTGCTTCCCCTTTAGAGACATTTCTCACGTTTAAGAGAATATATTCACTGCACAGACACTGCACTGAGAGCATAAGGTATTTTAATAAGTGAAAAAACGAGCACAAAAGGAACCCTGTGCCCTATCTGACACAGGACACCCTTTGCCCTGAGCCACAGTCACTGCCACCTTTGCTCTTTCGGGCCTTATAACTAGAAGCTGAGCCAAGCAAGTTGGAACAGTGTCATGCCTAGTTGACAATTTACCTGCCCCTTGATGAAAGCTTGATGGCGCAATTTAGAAAGCTAAAGCCTGTTTATTGCAATGGTAGGAAACAATTGAATGAGCGGGATACATGATGAAAGGGATTAGAGATAGAGGAGACTGACCTCTCTTTTGGCCCAAGTCCAAGAATTAATTACTTTGCCCTTGTAAAGCAATAATAAAAAAGAGGCAGTAAAGATTAGGAAACAAACTGAGATGCCAGGAACTTCTGTTGTGGTTTTTATCCACGGTTACGTCAATTTATGGCACCATGGTGCCTTTTTGTGTTGAGGAACTGAAAGAGGATATGCCTCTTGCTGAATTACAGTTTACTTCCTGCAAACAAATTTGCCCGAGGTGTGAACTGATCATCACACAGGTCATGACCCACTGTTCATCAGTCCAGACAATGGTTAACAGAGCAGCAGACCACAAGTACACAACATGTCAACATGTTTTTCTTCTTCTGACTTGATACCACTTTTGTTGTTTGTTCTGAGGTATGAAGGCAAGTTTGAACTTCTCTGTCATTAGTCTTCATAGTCTTTTGTTTGAATTGAGGATTATTGGTATTGGATTATTCCAGCACTGATGATACGGTGTCTATCTTCTGATCGAAACGGTAACCTCCAAGCCTAAAAAATTAAATTAAATGAAGTTCCTTGATTGGCTGCTTGCGACTTGGTCCAAAAGCAAGTTAATCCCCAAAACATTAGGGTTAAGAAAGCTGTTTTGGAACTTAACATGGTTGAATTTTCTCATTTTATTAAGGCTTAGTTATGCATAACAAAGGATCTAGCAACTTTAAGTCACAGGTGGATGCCATAGCAGAGTGCTAGCTGTCTGCCTTGGACCCATCCGCCAACCTCAGTTCCTCTAGTCAAGCTCCTCCTCCTCTTTGCCAATTTTTGAATTAGCTTGGAGCTAGGCAGAGTCAGGCACTGCCAAGACAGCAACGGCCGGAGCTTCAAAACTGTTCTTCCTGTGGGATACGTCATAAAGGGTTCATCAAGTGCAGTCAATGTTCCTAACTGCGCAAAACCCTACCATTCAAACTATTATGACAAGCAGAACTAATGCTGTCAAGGTTTAAAGGATGTTACAACTTGACGTTCATCGACCCCAACCTCCTCTCCCCACGGACTCTGTCCTTTTTACGACACAAACACAACAACTCTGCTTCCTCTTTTGCTCCCAATGGGTAGGCGTCATAATTATTGCAGAGAGCGATGTTGTATTTCTCAACAGAGGACAACAGACAACACAAACTAACCCTGTGATAATATTCAACACAACATCAGCGTGCCTGCTGATGAGCTTAACATTAAAGTTTAAGCTGCTGCAGCTGTGAGATAAATTATTTCACAAAGGAGTTCTGATACTCGCTGCCCTCCACAGATTCCACTTTAGGCTCGAGCCTGAGACATCAAACAGGTTATGGCCCGTTTTCTGATTAACCACGGCAGCCATGCACTGCAGCTAAAAGTGTGACACAACATCCAGCGCCCTGCAGCTCCAAGGCTGTAGACATAACAAGGACACAGCAGGTAATCAATTACGCCCTCTATGGTATCCTTTCTGCCAGACTGGGGGAGCACAAATTATGAAATGGCTATTGAGAGCAGATTCTTTCGCCAACTACAGTTTGGACAGGTTTGCAGCCAGACCTTGAAATCAATCATCACGGTTGAGCGAGGGAGGGAAGTTAATTCCAGTCGAGGCACAAGTGGTAAAGCCAGCTGAAGGATTCACAGTGAGCCGTGAATTGTGCGCTGAGGTTTCTAGCCCCAGACCTTGGATTCTCTTGCTATGAGGACAATTTTTCACATTCGGTCTCAAAGTCTCAGTAGTGATTTTTTCTGACAATGCTCTACTTACCGGTTTGCGTGGCTGTTTGAAGGATATAAAAACACAGCAACAACAACAACAACAACAACAACGGGAAATAGCTTTTTATTCAGATGGACATCTGGGCTCAGAGGGTTTATTACCAATCTGCAAGGTCCCTCCAGATTTATTTTCCTTTTCTGTCCCCTGCTCTGCCTCCATTCTCTCTCTCCTGTCTGTCCTCCTATATCAGAGCCGCTGCTTCTGTTGTGCCCTCAAGCACAGTCACAAATTGACAAGTTGAATTCTCCACTGGGACATTAAACCCCAGGGATCAAGCATACAGAGAAAGCTCTTTGGAAATTGTTTGTTCATCACAAGGTGTACAAGGCGGATTTCCTCACAAAGGACCAATGTCCCTTATCTCTAATCTGCTACCTGGCTGAGAGGAAAAGAACCTTCCCACCGGAGACCAAAAAAGACGGATGAGGACGACTCATCTTTTGGACTATACCGCCAGACGCAATCTCAAACAAAAAGCAGCACTTTCAAAACACTTATTCCTCGACGAAAAGAGAAGAAGCGAACGCAAGCGGCCTAATGGTCACACAAACCGAGAAGAAATCATCAATTTGAGAGGCTTTTATCACTGTCCTCACGACTTCCTCACATCATCACTGTTCACATGCCTACACTTTTATTACTGCTGCCTCCAATACATTATTCATATGCTTCTGTGGGTGATGATTTATCTGTGTGGAGTGAAGGACAGCTGCAGCAGAGAGTAAAAAAACAGTAATTGTAAAAAAAAAAAAAGGGTGATGACTCTATTTGTCTGTGAATGATGGATGCGCGAATGTACCGAGTTTACACTGTTTCTTCTTAAAAATACGGGCGCATGATTAAATCTGCAGGGCCTTAAACGCCGACCGGCACAGAGGCACTGACGTTGTGGGTAAAGAAGGTACGACTAGGACACATTAATACTATATGTACATTCTCTAAAACCTACACCTACACACACTCCTTGTCTTTTCAGGTCAGCTCAGTAGAGAGCACTCAGTGATAATGAGCTGCTCCACTTTCATGACAGATGGAAAATGTGCAGCATGCCGCGCTCTGCTCCTCCCTTCCCTTCTCCACTCCACTTCGTCCAGTCCGCCCGAGCGTCCAACTGCCGGCCCCGCCGCTGCCCCGGCACGGCGTCGATATCGAATGATCCAAATGCGCCAACGAGCGGAGGAGGAGCCGCCGCTTGTATGTTGAGGCAGTGGAAAAACCACCTCACCCTCTTCATCAATATTGCAGCCTTACCTGGTGAAAGCTAACACCGGCTAACATATTCCATCATGTCACTGGAAGAGAGGATCAGGTGCCTTGGCTTGACATGCCAACATTGTTACCCGTACAAATGGTGACGCAAAGCTCGCTCCATTATTCATGGCCTCTATAAAAGGAGCAGGAGAAGTTTGAAGTGACTGGAAAGCGGAGTACGTTCAAGAGCGCAATTAGCAACAAGGAGGTCACGTTTGTTCCTCGGCTGAAAAAAGGTGAGAAGTTGCAGAAACGTGAAGAACACGAGCTCCTCCTGGCGTGACGAGGTTAGCCAGAGCTTCGAGTGCACCTCAGAGTGGTATGCACGATGTCCTTTACAGGTGAGGAAGGCACACATGTAAAGGACAAGCATGCAGTGCTTGAATAAAAGAGGACATGGGTCAGAAGGCGAGGAATTCAAGATTCCTTATTGCACAAAAACCACACAGGTTTCAATGAAAAAATCTGACATTGAAGAAATCATTTAATTTTGAAAAGGCAGAAAAGGGAGGAAGGAAGGCATGCTAGTATTTCTGCTCAATCTCAACAGCTCAAAACATGACAACGCATTATTCAGCTCTACGACTAATTCATTTTAATCAGACTCGCTATTAGTCCCTCAACACCACCTGCACAAAATCCAGCCGCCCTGTCAAACAATGAAGGTTACTTGAGCGCAGCTTAAAACAGATCATGATATTCTGATATGAAGCCGCTCTGGTAGCTGCTGCTTATCTCACTGGTCAGTAGGAGGCCGACATGACCGACTGTGTGCGTGGGCGCGTGTGTGTCTGTTTGCGTGTGGGAGTGTAACACGGTCTGGCTGAGGTCAGGCTTGGTGCACATTTAATCTGCTCTCCGTTTCCAGGCCATACCAAGGACTCAGACACATCACTTCTGGATGTATTATTCACCAGTGGTCTGAGGCTTTCAAATGTGTGTCTGTGCATGCATGTGCACGACAAACTGTCCTTCAATAGCACAATGCGGCTCTGTAATTCCGCAAATTTTTTTTTTTTTTTGCAGCTATAATATCAACCCCTGTTGCATAATCACAGAAATTCTACCACATACAAACTTACACTCACTCATGAGCACACTGTGCTCCCGCTCTAGTTGCACAACCCCTGAATTTTAGGGATAGAATGGCCTGGTTTCATAAGCAGTCTGCTGCCTACTGGCAGCTGTGCTGTCAGATGAGGTCATCACTTGGGGCGGGCTACAAGCAAAGCCAGGGCATAATGCCGGACACAATGGTAGAAACCCAGTGAGTGTGAATGAGAATGACAGCCAGGGGCGACCCTAGAGCTGTGTTGATCCTGTCCGGGGAGGTTGTGGGACGTTAGCATTGTTTCTGTTTTGAGTCGTGTTACCTCGCTGCTGGTGCAGCGATGCATTGAGGTAAACATGGAACAGAGGAGTTGAATGATGCTCGTGTGTCTGAGTGTGTAAGTGCATGCTGGTATTACTATCAGCTCAGTGCCAGGGTGGGGTGAATGGCCTCAGTGCTATCTCTGGAGCACAGCTTGTTTACCCTAATGAACACAACTCCACTCCAGCCAATTGCAAAGAGGACATTTTCCTATTGACGCTGCTCCACAGCAAGAAATCACCGGGGATATGAATATACATGAGAACAATGTCGGCGCTGCTCATTGTTGCAGTGAACAATTTCTGTGGATGCTTAAACAAATGCTGATGGCTCTTTTGAATTCTGTGATCCCCATTGTTGAACTTGTACAGAGATAATTTTCCGTCTGTCTGAGAACTTCTTTGTGTTCGTGATCGGGGCATGCGGAGCCACAAAGTGCTGCCCTGACAGCCGAACCACTTATTTTGACATCTGTACCAGGAAGTGGTTTCAGCTCTTTTTGTGAAAACTTAATTTAATGTCAATATTCAAACCCTGAGGAAGACTTGTGCTAATACTGCAGGGGAGTGGAACGCTCAAATCGGTTCATCCAGTAGCTAAAGCTTCTTTAAATCCCTCCAAACATGAATTTTTAACCAATAGGAAAATAGTTGATATGATGAGAGTAAAACGCCCCTCCGTCCAATAGTCAGCCACCTCCGCTGTTTACCCAAATCTCTGAAATCCCTCCACGAATGTTTATTCAGCCAATGCGAGAGCAGTAGCCCCGACGCGCAAGGACAAACGTCCGCCTGCGGGTCTATGGTGAAGCATAAGGCTGTGCCATGGCGTGCGTGTGACCATTACATCATGGCCAGCTCCTGACCAGTCTGCCCCACACACAATCCTGTGACCTCCTTGTCGACATCTCAGGAGCGCGGCGGCGCTGATCTGATCATGCCTTTCGCGGTGAGACGATTTCCTGCCGGCATCCCGCTGTGAGCGTGTCTTAATCCCTCTGCGCAGGAGGGTTATTTTGAAGAAGTGACTGGAGAGCGTGATGGAGTGTGCACACGCTTCACTGCCCTCATGTGTTAATGTGAGTGTTCCAAGTATGATAGTGTTCGTTTTACTTCTTTATCATGGGCTGCTTTCTATCACCTCGTTAACCTCCAGCTTCCCCCACCCCCTCCGCTCTGCACCCCACCAAAGCCGCTTTGAGCTCTTTGCTCTGACATCACCATAGTCATCATCAGTAGGCACGGAGCAGACCACTGGACGAGTAACTGGGGGGAGATTACGCACAAATCAGAGCATTTTAGTCCTGCCTTTGCAAAAGAGAGACTCTGGAAACTCACCTCACCATGGAACGATGGTAATCCTCAGATTTTTCTTCTTCTATCTTTGTTTCAAACTCCTTGTATGGAGAGCTGACGCTTTAACAAACAAAAAAAAGTATAACGACATCCCTTGGGCATAGAAGGAACGATCCGAAAAATGTCTGCATCAGCAGAATAAAACAGCCGCTCCGTCTCCGACTCGTGCTCCGTCGTTTTGTTGTAAGTGAGAGGTCATGACCCGGGGGTCTGTGCTGAACAAGTGATAAAATGAAAGAGACGGAAAGAGACAAGAACAAAAAGAGACCGTGTATGTACGTCAGACTGTACGCCTGTGATGTGTCTGCCTGATAGCTCTTAGACAGTCCTGGTTAACACGCCATGACGCTTTGGTGCAGGGGCCAGAGGTGGACAGCTGAGGTATGTGTTAGGCTGCTGCACAATACATTTCTATAAAGGCATGTGAGGTGTATTCGCAGCTTCAATTGTCCAGACTTCATTCAACACTGAGTGTAGGTCGTGTTTAGGCCAACCTGGACCTCGTTTCTCAGTAAAAATGTAATAAAAGCAATAAAATATCCCGTAAAGTATTTAGAAAAGAAAAAAGAAAATGTCAAGCCAAAAGTTCTCAGAGCGAAGAAAGCAATATAATATATAAAACTGCTAGAGAATAACTGATTGTTGTTGTGGATGAATGGATCTACTAATCTAGGAGTTGTTTCAACGCTATTAATACACAGAAGATAAGTTTAGTTAATGCTGGACCATTGACATTTAAGTATTTACAATAGTCAGGCCAAAACTTAATTGGAAATGCAAAACCTATAACTGTGAAATGGCAAAGTGAAAATGAAAAGTTAGTTTACTTTGTTTAATTTAAGATCCAGAAATGGAAATACTTGAACTAAAAGCTTAAATGCAAAAGGTTAAACTGAAATGTGTCATGTAAAAGGAAAATGAAAACATATATCAGGAGGAAGTGAATTACTCAGTCATACAGTCGTTTCTTTTTCCAATTTCCCTCCCTCGCTTTCTGATTTGGCATTAAACATTTTTTATTTAGCCTTCGAGGTGCAAGTATGAATAATATGATACACTAATCAGCCACAACATTAAAACTGACAGGAGAAGTAAATAACATTGACCATCTTGTGACAATCCAATGTTCTGCTGGGAAACTTTTGGACCTGGCATTCGTGTGGATGTTACTTAGACATGTACCACCCACCTAGACCAGACCAGGCACCCCCACCCTATAGCAATGACACTCCTTGATGGCAGCAGCCATCCCCAGCAGGATGCAGCCTGACACAGACACACTCAAGTAGGAACAACTCAAACAAAAAACATGAAGAACAGCACAAGGTGTTGACCTGGCCTCCAAATTCACTAGATCCCAAACTGATCAAGTATCTGTGGGATGATCCACAGAGGCCCCTCCCCTCAACCCATAGGACCCAAAGGCCCCCCACTAACAACATTCTGTTGCCAGACACCACAGGACACCCTCAGAAGGCCCATGTCCATTCTCTGATGAGTCACAACTGTTTTGGAGGCGCAAGGGAGACCTACACAATATTAGGAAGGTGGTCATAATGTTATGCCAGATCAGTGTATAATAAATGAATACAAAACAAGATGCTATAACATTTTATTGACCCCTTTCTTTGCATGCCCATCCATTTTATACCTTTACTTAGTGAATCATATAAATTTGAAGCACATTACCGTCTTCGTCAGCTGTTGCACGGACAACCAAACTTGTCTGACGCCTTACTGGAAGGCAACGCAATATTTGCAAACACTACTTGAACATCTGGTAGTATCGCAGTGCAAACATGCCGTAAAATAATGGCGTTCTCATGTACACAACAGCCGCTGAGGAGGAACACGGAGAAGATAGCGATGCCGCACTCCCTCCTTCAGTCTGTCAGAGAGAGGGATAGGAAGCGATAAACAAGAGGTTCCACTGGACAGGCGCATTCTTGCATTAACGCGGAAGCATGCTGGAGTTTGTTATTTGGACTACTTCTTCGCATGCGTTTGCCAGAAAGTGTGTATTGTGGAAAGCCACAACAAACCAAAACCATTTCTTTTACCAGGAATTAAACACTGAGTGAAAGCCACACACACACACACAAAATAACATCTACAAACAGGCGAGTATATACACAGGCACTCCTTTTTAGCCCCGCAGGCCCGAGAGAACCTTAGACTCCGAAGCCTAAACATCAACACCTGCTTTATCGAAGGAAGTGGAAACACATCCCCGAGCTAAACCCACTGGACACATTTTTAGCTGGCTAAAATCCCCCATCTCCACTTGTTAAGATGACACGTTGAAGGACTTTCCAGGTCCCAGAGTGTGTCCAACGCTGGCTGACATAATGTTGTATTAACAGATCATGTGGATGGATGATTCACATTCCTGCTAGGACACCCTTGGCATGATATCACTACAGCTGGGAAGCCCCGCTCAGGAAGCCCCTAAATGTCCCCAGAACTTCCCCCAGCAGCTTGGCTTTCGCCCCCATTCCACCCCTCTGAGACGGCAGCCGCTTCGTCCCCCCCCCCCCCCCACCCCGGGGGCTAAAAATAAACCCGCGAGACGCCACGTTGGTCCTGATGACATGTGTCTCCATAGCAACCCTAGATGACAGGTTGTCGGGGGTCGGAGGTCGGATCTTAAGAGACTCATGTGACCTTGGGGACACGGAGGGGTGTAGGAACCAGAGGGGCAGAGAGGAGAGGGTCACCGGAGTCGGAGAGGCAGCTGCAGCAAAGGAAAAAGGAAAATCCCCTCAGCGAGAGAAAGAGAGCACGCCTTCCTTCTCCCTCTCCCTCTCTCTCCCTCTCCCTCTCTCTCTGCCCTCCGCTATCGCTCACTCGAAAATATAAACAAGCCCTTTGCATTTGAGCTCAAGTCATTATGTCATTTAGCCAACAGCGGTTTTAGGAAGGACATTTTCAATTATGTATAATCCAAAATGGAGGGCGCGCTCTCGTTTTTTTTTTTTTTTTTCTCCTCGCCGCTGAAGATGTTAGAAATTTCCCTTAGAGGACATGAAACCCATAATAATTTACAGCAACAGAGAAGCGACGTGACCTGATTTCATTTATGAGCTAGCCTCTTTTACAATACCTTCCGTAACAGCAAGCATTGCTTTCATTTGTGTTTATAAAAAAATATGAAATGTAAGACAAAATCTAAGACTTGTATTAGACTTAGATTTGCCCACGTGATTTAGATTTTTCCCACCGTGGAAATCCCTGCTCCTTAATAGATGGGGAAAACCTGCAGGAGGAGAATCCCCTCCTCGTGATGATGCGATGGAAAAACCTAAAAGAGGAAGCAAGAAGAAGAGGCTTACAAGGTATAGGAATTTACAGTACATGAAAGGTTAGGAGGACGGGTGAGCTGAGGGGAAACCCTAGGCTACAAATGTCAGTCTTCCAGTTGCCGCCGCCACCCCCCCTTCCCAACAACACCCCCTCCCATACCGTCATTCCTCAGCCGGTGGATATTTTGCGAGTGACCCCGGCACTCTTTTAAAGAGAGGCTCACATGTCAGAGTTGTGTAATGCCTTCACCTTTAGGGTGCAACTAAAAACTGCCTACACTTTGGTTTGTGCAGACACACATTCAGATGAATTCCATTCTTCACTACGAGGATGTTGATAAATACATCTGGCAGCGTGGTAAACAACCAAACTGTCAAACTATCAATTAAAGCGGTTGCTTGGCTCTGCTCTTCACCACTTCCTTATTTCTCCCCACTTAACTCTCCGCGTCTCCATTACCGATGATTTCTGGAAACGCTGGCGTGTGGATATTTGTGGTGAGTCTTTGTGCACTAAGAGAGGAGGAGAGGCAAAGGCGGGGATGGAAAGGCGGAGAGCGAGCATTTAAAAGGCTTCTATTAGCAGCCACACATCATCCCCGTGTCGTGCACGCTCGCACAACAAGCAGCGTGGGTAACTCTCCACTCAACAGATCCACACAGAATGAATCTTAATGTAATGTGAAATTGTGTTTTAACTCCTGTTTGGAAGTCAGAAGAAGATCAATGACAGCAGAGCGAGTTGTTAATTTGTCCGGGCCGCTACGGTGAGACACTTAAAGGACCCATGAAATCAAAGTTGATGACTCCTTGCGCCGGTCGGCATCGCGCCGCGTTCAGAAGACTGTGATGTTTGGGCCGAAATGTTTGTGAACACCCATTGATGTTGGCGCAGTGTCTGCCCTGCGGTCCATTAGCAGCCATCACCAAAATGCATAGCTAGATCTTAAAGAAATTATTTGTATATAATTTAAATCATGTGTCGCCTATACTGCAGAGTCTGACCCAACATCAACCAAAAACATATGATTTTGAAGGCATTATTAAAGGTATTTTAAAGTTTGTCCAGGCAGATGATTTAAAAATGGTTGATGACTCATCGTGCACTTCGGGGCATGTGCTCATTTTGGTTCTCAGCTCTGAATTTGTATGGGCAGTGCCAGCTCAGGCCATTGGAGCCGACCAATCAGAGCACAGGAGGGGGGAGGGGCAGCCTCCAACGCATATGTAGAAACAAATAGCACTCAGCTATCTTTTTTTTTATTTTTCATTGGGACTTTAAGTGAAAAAAGGAAACTGAGCTAATTAAAATGAAGTAATTCTCAAGCAAATCCGTAAATCTGAACTGGTGCTGTGAACATTTCGCTGCGAGGTGCAGTCCTGCACTGAATTATAATGCCGACATAAGCGTGCGGTAACATGGCGATGGATAAATGCGTTCTTTAGTGCTCCAGGTAGTTATCAGCACACATCAATAAGCTATTTTTATCTAATCTATTCATGCGTGCCTCACAGCTAACGCGCTTCTTAAAGCTCTCTTCTCGCTTTGACGCTTTCAAATTCATGCCACGTCACCGAAAGCAGTCCGATTTATCTACTAATGCTCTGCAGGTTTTGTAGTAAATTTGAAATTAAAAAGGCAGCACACTCAAAAACACTTCATGTACACGGGACATACCACTGATGTGCGGTATTCTGCCAAAATGCAAAGCAAGAAGGAAGTATAACTGGTATTTCAATCATTTCTTGGTACTTTAAAACACTGTAAAACTGTTTTACAACTGTAAAAATAATAGTGAACTGTAAATGGTGGACACACCTCAACCTATAAAACTACCACTTTAGGGGATCTAATATGGTGGAGTCATCAGACGGTCACAAACTAAGTATGATACTGCCACTAGTTGTTAAAACAAGCCGTGACGAATACAAGTACAGTCCTACGATATATTATTTGGGCTAAAATATACACCTCTTCAACCGCTTCATCTTATAAATCCAGCTCTAGCTCGACGGCCCCATCCTCTTCCATTCTCCTAAACTCTTAATAACCACTGTCCTGCATTTGTGAAGTCATGCAGGAGGTTGGGAGGGGGGGGGGGGGGCTCAAACTGGGTCAGACTCAGTGCAAAACTACTCCCCAGTAAAACAGACGCATGTCAATGTGGCAAAAGCATATTAATACTTCAAGCAAGATGCTTGTACGTAGAGAGAAGAAGATCCTATGGGTGTGAGTGACCAGAGATGTGAATGGCTACAGAGGTCACAGGTCATTTAACACAGTTCAGTTTGTACACACAAGGATACAGACAAACACACAAACACATTTCTGCATCTTTAGTATTGTGTAAATACATTTCTGCACAGCTCTTCAAAAAAGAAATTTCACAAATAGAGTCCCCATACATATGCAAATCTACGGCTCTATAAATATCCACACATCGGATTGCAGAAAAAGAACTGAGAATTAATACGAAGACTGCACACAAACGTAAGCATGCCTGATATTTATTCACGTGATCACTGGGGAACCTACACTGGACGCTATTCACATATAATCTAAACCGAATGAATTAGGACCTCGGTAGATGGTATAGGAGATTTCGCCAAAAGGCAATTTCGCTCTGCAATTTACAGCCCACAACGGCTGAAGAGAAAGCTGGGTAGGTAATGTCTTGCTGTTGTTAGTGCCCCAAGCAATTATCCCCTATGCTATAAGGTAAGATTGCACAGGCCTGCAGAATAAGAGATGAGCACAGGAAGCTGTAAAGGGGTTCGGCTTGGTTGGATTCAGATGAACTTCTATGACCCTGAATCAATTCTTAGTGCAAACAGTTTCCAGCACAGTGTAGAGTTTTATCTTGCAGGTCAAACAGTATTTGGGAACATCTTGGATTGACTAAATTAAAGGGGAACTACTGTTTTTTACAACCTGGACCTTATTTCTGGCATAAAATACAATCGTTCACTCACCCATATAACTTTAGTGTCATTTGTAGTCGTTTGGGAGATATTTAGATCTGCGTATATCCATATAGTGGGAGTGACTGGGGCACCGAAACAGAGCCTCTAAATAACGCGTTATCTGCCGCAAAACTCGTTCATTTCACCAGTATTTTGTTATGATACGCTAGTGCTATTTCCCGTTGAGTCTGGAGTTGTGTCAGCAAATTCCGATTGGGCAAAGAAAATAACTCAGTCTGACATTTTAAAAAGCCTGTGTCTGTACAGCATTTTGAATTATGATGACTTTCCGTGGTGCTTGATTTGTAGTCACCGACTGTATATAAAGATGAACAAACCGTTCCATGACACAACCCATTTCTGAAGAGAGGTTTTGAAGCTCAATGTGGGTGGCACTGGTCGTTGCCATCTTGGCAGACCTCGGCTCCGTCCAATTCCTTGCCAATTATAAAATGGGCGAAGAGGTGAAGCATGAGTGGAGGCGGGTGGGTGAAACTGAGGCAGTCACATAGCAACCTGAGAAAACAATCACTTATATCGTAAAAACAACCACTCCTCAAAATGTTAAGCCTGTCGTAATCTTGTCATGAGTGAAAAAATAAGCTATAGAGACCAAAACCATTTCTTGTACTGCGCTGTAAACAAGTTTGTTTCTGCTGTAAAGTTGGACTGCAGTTGTGGCACTTCAGCTGCCCGGAGTTTGGATCTTGGTTTTAGTGAAGAGGGAGTTTTCACATTACGTTGACAATGACATGAACTAAAACACACACAACCTCTCTCTTCCTTTTCTGTTGACCAGACAATGACCTTTAATAATCAAAATGCATTAACTTGAATATCTGTTATATTTAATTTGCAACTCAATGGGCAGAAGACAGGAGTCAATGGTTTGGTAAACAGCACATTGAAGTAAGACACATTATTTATTTTCATTCAACCGAGAAACATTATGAATCAAGAATAAATTCTGGACCGAATCTTGACATCAAGAATCAGAATCGAATCATGAGACTGCCGAAGACTGCCAAGGTTTGGTGTGTTTTCTAAATGAGACGTGAAATCAAATGACTCGCGTTTAGTAAAACTAATGGGGTGTGTGCATTGATGCAACGCAGTGGCTTCCATCTCCTTTTGTCCCAATATTCAAGCATCCATCGAGCAGATCAATGTTGCTAAATAAAGCGCTGCCCAACTTCTTCTTAAAGTCTCAAATTCCACATACTGGAATTTCAGGAACTCACACAGGAGATAAACCTGCTCCCAACCTTTGACCCTTACACTCCTTTCACTCTGGTCTGAACTATATAAAGAAGTCCATTATCTTTCGAGTCGTGACTATGCGTAGGTCACCGTGATTCAGTGTGAAAGCCAGATAGCCTTATTTATGACTTTACGACGTACAGAGTACAATCAAAGTTTGGCTGCATTGGCCACACAATCTGAGGCACAGGCCCCACTGTATACGAAAAAGAAAGAGAAACAAAGGAGCACAAAAACGTCAAAGCTTAGTCACCGCCTACTCACACGGACTCGGTAAATCACTGTTTCTGGGAATCAGCACTGTGACCTTTTTTGGATGGCACAGTGCCATGTCCACTAGCTCTTTATGAAAAGGTTAATTTCAGTATATCAAAGGAGTACTACAGTGTTTGGGAGCTGATAAATGGTAACGACATGACACAGTGGCATTTTTCATCTTTGGTTAATCATTCATCCCTGCAAACAACATCGTAGCGATGCAGTTGCTGAAGACTTTTAACCAAAGGGATGTCAGTCGGCCAGTCGACTACTTAGTGATCTTAAAGGGGAACTTCTGTTTTTTACAACCTGGACCTTATTTCTGGCATAAAATACAATCTTTTACTCACTCATATAACTTTTGTGTAATTTGTAGTCTTTTGGGAGACATTTAGATCTGCGTACATCCATATAGTGGGAGTGACTGGGGCACCGAAAAGCAGCCTCTAAATAACGCATTATCTGCCGCGAAACTCGTTCATTTCACCAATATTTTGTTATCGTACGCTAGCGCTATTCCCCGTTGAGTCCAGACTTACCTGTTATCATCATCTGGGGTCTGTAGATTGATGAAGATAACAGGTAACTCCGGACTCAACGGGGAATAGCACTAGCGTACGATAACAAAATATTGGTGAAATGAACAAGTTTCACGGCAGATAATGCGTTATTTAGAGGCTGCGTTGGGTGCCCCAGTCACTCCCACTATATGGATATATGCAGATCTAAATATCTCCCGAAAGACTACAAATTACACAAAAGTTATATGGGTGAGTAAATGATTGTATTTTATGCTAGAAATAAGGTCTAGGTTGTAAAAAAACAGTAGTTCCCCTTTAAAAACTACTAAATGAAGGATATGCATTGTACCCAGAGGATGAATAGTAATTACGTAAAGGTAGGACTCCTTTCCATCAAGGTTGAATAGTTGATTGGTTTGTCTGTATGCTCTCCTCAGACTAAATTCTCAGAAAATGCTTTTAATGTACCTACACCATCTGCAAAAATGACCAAATCGGTTCAACACTGATGAAATTAATAAAATGCTCTGAAAACGACTTCATGTGCTCATGAATGAGACCGGCACAAGAGGCACAGATGAAGCCTCTTCCCCAAAACTGTTTCCGCAGTAGGGTAAGTCATTAGCCTTCAAGTAGAACATGTTCTGCCTTAATAGTCAAAATGATCCCCTCGTACAAAGGGGTCTATTTTTTCAATAATCTTATACTTGAGAGGGAGAAATCAGCACAAAATTAATAAAGCAACTTTGTTTTTTTTGTATTTTTGGCACCAAGAAAAAAACATTGTGTTACCTCAATAGAGAAGCTGGCATCGCATAAAAACAAGAATCCATGAATAAATAATGAAAATTGATCCAAATGCTGCAAAGGGAAATTCTATACAGAAAGTTTAGTTTTTTTTAATGGAGCTGCGTTTCTTTTCCCTTGATACACAATGAACATGCAGCACATCCCATTTATCAAAATTCATATAATAACAGTGTCATGTATTCATGTCTTAAATAGTTTTGTTGTGATTTATGTAAATGATTTATGTACTTGGATCAGGTTGGTATTAAAAAAGACTTGCCATAGTTTAAATGTGATTATGTGGAGACAACAGTGTGATCTAATCTAGTATAATTCATGCAGCTCAAAACATATGTGGTGTAAATATCCGCCATCCGTCGCAGTGCATTTAGCATGTCAAGTCGTGACAGTAATAACAATAATAAGCAATCCATGACATCCGACTTTCATGCTCGTCGCAACGCAATAATTCACAATGACTCATCGGAGGCTGCTGAGATCACACGACAAGTGCACGGGCAAAACTTTCAGAGTGACTCACACCAATTTTTAGTTTGGAAGTGCACGAGGAAGTGGGATTCCAAAATATATGATGGTGCATGAGTGTGGCAAGGTGGGGGAAATAAATCATCTGGGTTTAAGGGAGATTAAACTGCATTAGAAGACAATGGGATAGAACAGTACACACATACAGGCACAGTTATCCACACACACACACACACACATCCAGCTGAGGCAGCTCCTCTCTCACTTCACACTATTAAATCCACATACAGTTCGCACACACACACACACACACACACACACAGCCATTTCCTCCACTGAAACCATTTCCCGGTCTTTTGGTCGTTGTGGCATCTTCCTCCGATTGGTCGGCTCTGTGCCGGCCCCTGGGGACCCGCAGGGTTGTGAAGATGAGGTGGCTGCTAAGAGACTGAGTCACAACATGCAATGCTCTGCGCTCTCCCGTGCACACCAGTGACAGTTACATAAAGACAGGAAGACAGACCCAAGACAAACACTTTACCCTCGTATACACTCTGGATTTAGTCCCTCAGTGTGTTCTGGGTTTACTGATTTGTGCTTCACATCAGCACCTTATGATGCCAAATGCAAATCTATTCCTGATCCATATACTAAATCAATAATCGCAATGGTTATATCCTATTTTTGTGACTAAAGGTGATTCTTGATCAATATGGGTTATATATATATATAAAGTGTGTCACACCTTTGTGACTTCTAAATCACCGTTTGAATAATAGACTGTAGAACAAAAGAAGAAGAAAAAGAAGAAGAAGAAGCGGTACGGACAGTAATTTCTTGGCTGAGTGCACTTATTCTCGTTAATGCGAAGTGACGACCAATTTCAAACACAGGCTGTCAGCTTCAGTTCGAGGGTATGTTTATCCAATTTGGCAGAACAGGTAAAAGAACAGGTGCTTTCCCTTTGAGCAGTTTTGACAACGGATAAATCATCACGTTAATAATCAGCCAAAACGTCTCTCAAAAAGAGATGCAGCTCTCTAATCGGCCAATGGTGCATTAAAAGTAGGAGACTGGCATTTAGGGAACAACAAGATTGATACCATTCTCATGCCTTCAACGCTACATAACATTATAGCTTGCAGCCGGTTAGCTTAGCATAAAGACTGTAAATAGGAAACAGGGAATGTTTAGGGTGGAACAGTAACATCAGCATCTCCAGTTAAATAAATAAACACGCCATATCAGTTCATTTACAGATTCCAATGCTAAATAAAATTATCTGACAAGATATACAACATTACTTGCTTCAAAACCGCAATCAGAATATACCAGTTTTGACAGAGGGGTTCAAATCTCCCAGCACATACATAACGGAAGATGTTTTTTTCTAAACCTGACAACACTGACTTTATTCAATAAAAAAAAAAAAAAAGATGGACTATGGCAAACCTTTGTTTTCGTAGGGGGCGTGGGGCAAACGTGGATGATTTTTCTCCATTCAAAAGAAAAATGACCAGATCAAACATTTACGTGGTTATTAGGTGCTAATGTTTTTATGAATTGGATTATGAACGGGTTACACTGCCCGTCTCAAGCAGGTCGAAACGCTTCAGATTGGCCGAGTCGGTTCCAATAATGAGGCATTAAAGGGGAACTACTGTTTTTTACAACCTGGACCTTATTTCTAGCATAAAATACCATCGTTTACTCACCCATATAACTTTGGTGTTATTTTGAGTCGTTCGTCAGCTATTTAGATCCGCGTATATCCATATGGTGGGAGTGACTGGGGCACCGAAACGCAGCCTCTAAATAACACATTATCTGCTGCGAAACACGTTCATTTCACCAATATTTAGTTATGATGCGCTAGTGCTATTCCCCGTTGAGTCTGGAGTTACCAGTTATCATCATCCGGGGTCTGTAGATTGAACTACTAACCTCTGACCTGGATGATGTCATCTCTGAATGTAAAACAAGCCAACCGCCGCGGGTGCACGCGGTGCTCAGAGATGACATCATCCAGGTCAGACGACATCATCCGGGATCTGTAGGTAAATCGACTTCAACAGGTAATAGCACTATCGTACGATAACAAAATATTGGTGAAAAGAGCGAGTTTCGCGGGAGATAATGCGTTATTTAGAGGCTGCGTTTCGGTGCCCCAGTCACTCCCACTATATGGATATATGCAGATCTAAATATTTCCCGAAGGACTGCAAATTACACAAAAGTTATATGGGTGAGTAAACAATCGTATTTTATGCCAGATATAAGGTCCAGGTTGTAAAAAACAGTAGTTCCCCTTTAATTCAGATTAGTAGAGTAATACTAATGTCTATGTAAAAGTAGCCCCTGTGCCAAGACATATTCCAGTCATTGTTGTTTTATACTCCGATTCAGTTCAGTAATAATTTATGTACTATGGGAGCAACAGCAGACAATCTCCTCTAGTATCATAGCTGTTATCCTGATTCCAGTGCTCACGCTAAGCTAGGCTAACAGTCACCTTATGTTAACAGAACAAGCTGTGAGAGCGGTTTCAGTCATCTCATCAAATTTTCAGCAGAAATAGCTAAGTGCATTTCAGTTCAAGTTAAAAACAGGAAGGCTACATGCATGCGTATTGCTTACATCAATTACAGCAGAGGTAAAACATCGCTGAATAAATGCATCTGTCTCATAATAAAACCGACAGTAAATTTGTGTGTGTGTCTGCAAGGGGGGCGGCGAGGGGGGGAGATGCTAACACATGAACTCAACAAAAGTTAAAACACTGTTAAGACGCTGTGTGCTTTTTATATTGGAGTCTGTTTGTCTTAAATGCGATTATCTCAAAGGGTTCTGCAATCTCTGCCGATCTCCTTGATTGGGCTGTAATGAGATAGAGTCAAATGAGGGCATAAACATGCATGCACACAAACGGACAAACACACACACACACACATACACATACACATAGTGGTGGTGAGGCACAGATAGAGAAGAAGAAGAAGAAGAAGGCACACTCTTTCTTTCTCTGCGGCATTTCCTATTCCTCCCTCCATCCAAACAAGCCTGTCGGGGCTGCAATTATGGGAAGGAAACCATGTATTTATAGCCGGGCGAGGATCAACGGCAGAACGACTAGTTGTGTGGCACGGGAGGCGGTTATATTTAACATGCTGTGATGTCAACACGTGGCTGGTACGTTTCCATGGTTTCTCCTCCGAGACAGGGCGGGTACTTTCTTATCAGTCCGGCACAGAGACAGATGAGGCAGCGAGAGAGAGAGAGAGAGGGAAAGAGAGAGAGAGACAAGACAGACAGATAGATCGACAGCCAGACTGAAAGGGCAGGACTAAGAGAAAATAAAGATAGTGGTGTGACGGCCTAAAAAGGGAAACACAAATAACATTTCAACATAATGGACAGGCTGTAAAGGACATTGTTTGGCTCTCAGTACTATAGCCCATTCATTGACTTTGCACTGACTCTCTATCTGCCTCGTCTGTCTTTTATCTTTTATTGTGAAGCACTCGGTGACGTCTGAGCCAGAAAGGTGCTATATAAATAAACTTTACCTACAACTTTCCATCGCCTCAGGGAGAATCACTGTGCAGCTAACGCCATGCCACTTTCTTTCTTTCCTTTCCTTTCCCGTTAAGTCATCATTTCATCCCTCCCACTCACTCCTACTACTTCCCTCCCTCTGTCTTTTAAGGTTATCTGAGAAGCTATCTGCAGTCTGATAAGAGGCTGACCGGCCGGCGGCACCTTCAGTCTCCAGCTCGCCTCAAAATCCAACACTGATAATCCCTTGTCTCATTGTGGCACTAATGATGGGGTAGAAATATAATAGATTTTTCATTAGCATTTCAGAATAAGAAAAACAAACATTAAAGCTTCAGGAGACCGTGCGAACAGCTTATAATTAATGCAAAATCGTCTTGAAAACAACCGTCCCGTGGGTGATCAGTCACGGAAACGTTGCTTCTAGTCCCTATTCTCAAATCCTTTAAACACTCACCGTTCTCTGCAGAGTAAATAGCGATGATGGGAGCGGACAGTGTTGATATACACGAGCCTACTCAGGCTTCAGACTCAGTAAAACTGCCTACAGTAATGAATCCGAGCCATTAGCTCCCTTTAGCCGAATTCGGTGTTTAACATTTGCCCTGTGCGAAACGACACTTCGCACTCCGCGTTAAATAGGTCTACAGTAGGTGTCAAGGCTGGTGTCATGCCTGCACTTTATGTGTTCTGTAATGCCGCGGTGACAGATCCCCGAGACTCCGAGCCAAGGCTCTGTTATCTACAATAGTGCAGAGGGTTGTGTGGATTTAGCTGGAATGGGCAATAAACCGAGCACTGGAATGGGAGGGAAAGACTCAGGAAGGCGAAGAGAGGAATAAAACCGAGAAAAATGCAGCGATTACCTAAAGCTCCTTAACCTAACTGGTTTCATTAGCGAGCTGCTATGGAGGACGTGAGGTGTCACTGCTACAGAGGATGCTCGGGCTAAATGCGACGGCGCTACAGTAGCCGGCAGGCGAGAGGCAACAGTTCGGGAATTAGAAGAAGCCGTGAGTGGAGGGGAAAAGAAAAAATGTCAGGCACACATGGAGCATGACAATAGGCATATATCTTCTGTGTCTATTCATGGTGAAACTGTCATGGTTCCCTGCATAGATGGGAGAATAATATTGTTAAAGCAGTTTTCAAGCTGACACACATCGATTTGTGTGTGTTGTTTTTTCCCTTGCACCGACTATGACCTGTATGGAGGTGCAATACCAGCTAGTTGAAAAAGTTCCTGGAAAAAAAAGGTTAAAATGGTTAAAAAAAAGTCCTAATTTCCTGATTTTTCTTAAAGAAAATGAAACATGACCATTTCCCAAATGGTGACGACCTTTTGGAGGTTTACCAGGCACAGCCAACTGGGAGGAAACACCAAGGTAAACCCAGAATTTGCTGGAGGGATTACATATCTGATCTGGCCTGGTAATCCTTCGTGATGAAATAGAAAACGTTGGTAGGGAGAGGGATGTCTGGAATTCCAAGTGGATGAAAATGACTGGATATTTCCCAAATTGTCTCGGCTGAAGGTTCAAAAAGGCTATTCAATTTCATGACCATTTCCCAAAGGGTGAGGAGCTCTAACGTGGCGCTCCTTGGCGGCGGGTTCAGCCGAGGTGGTTCAGACACCTTTTGGTTATTTCCTAAACCGTCTGAGTCTGTGTTGAAGTTTCAAAAGAGTATTCAGTTTCATAGCTACATATAAAAAGGTTGAGGAGGGAGCTCAAAGTAGAGTCGCTGCTACTTCTTTTCAAAATGGGGAACCTTCAGTTGAGGAGCCTCGTGGACACCTTACCCTGGGGGCCAGCCGGGAGGAGACCCCAGGGGTAGACCCACAATTCACTAGGGGGATTAAATACCTCATCTGGCCAGCGAACGCCACAGAATCCCTCAAGACAAACAGGAAAGAAATTGGTGAGGAGAGGGACTTCAGATGGTGCTTAGCCTGTAGCTACCTTGACTTGACTTTCAGGCAAGTGGATGAAAATGAAAATATGGATGGATATTTCCCAAACTTCCATGAAAAGGCTATTCCTTGCAGGGCTTTGTTCTAAATTACTGTACGTGAATTACTTATATTTCAAGTATTTGTGCTACACAAAGCTAACAAGTGTCCGTCTATGGTTTTATCGTCATCACACAGTCATGAGAGTGATACTGATCTTATCCAACTCGTACAATAAAAAGTTCAGCAGTGAAAAAAAAAAAAAGCTAAATTACCGTGATCTAAAAGGTCATAGGAAGAGAATGACAAGGCGTTCGAAAAACATTACATGTCGTGGCGGGAACCCTTTGCCTGCCCTTCGCTTTCTTGTCAGCACTCCACTCCATTTCTGACTCTAATCTCCTGCTCGGCCGCACTGACATGACTCTCATAGACAATTACATCACAGAGGCTACTCAGGGTGCCTTTTAAAGAAGAGGAGGACAAAAAAAAAAAGGGCACGCTGCACCTGCAGACTATAGACAAGGAGTTAAATAAAAATCCAGAAACTAGACGTACAACTCACAGCCTTATTTTCGACACAGGCACAGATTTTGTTTGCGGTTTTTGATGCCGGAGCGGAGAGTAAAATAGGACATCGACATTTAAAAATCAGAAGGAGAATGAGGAGATGAAAACAGGGAGTAAAGGAGGCAGAATGACAGCAAACCAGGGCAGAAAGAATTGAGTGCGTAGACGGTGAATGGATGTTGGATAGCAGCCACGGTGAGTGATTCACATCTATTTTCCACCAGCAAGCAAATGAATTGCGCAGTCAAAAGAAAGAAAAAAGAAGTAATCTCAAAATAGTAGCCCCCCTCACCCCCCCTCACCCCTCCAATTATGTATGCATGTGCAGCTTTTTCTCCCTCTGCGAGACAAAGGGCACACATCAAGGGCGTTTTATTACCAGGCACGTGAGTCCCATGTGCTTGTTGCACAAAAATAGATCGTAAGTCTTCTCCAGTGCAGCTTTGCCTCATCAAAGTGAATCTATTCTCCATAAATGCTGATCCATAAATAAAATGCTATGCTCAGTGGAGGAATGGAAATAAAGAGAGCGAGCGGGAGAGTGGGGGAAATGTGAATGAAAACGCTTGAGTGATGGGACCCTGTAGGTTCTATTTAAGGTAGTTCATGAATAAGTCAATTATGTGTTCACAGGAATGATTCGGTTATTCAGTGACCTTTGGGCTGAGAACGTAAAGACAAGCAAACAGGCTCCGTTGAAGTATAACCTCTAAACGACTGGTGAAATGTATGCAATTAATACAACGCAGTCTAATTAAAACGTCTCTTCCTTGCAGGTGAGACCACATCGAAACAATAATGGGATGTCAGTGGAAGTTTGTCAACTCCGAGCGCTCAGACAGCGGAGAAGCAAACGGGTTACGTAAGGATGTTGTTTAAGTCGGCGGATAATTGAGCTGATGAGGCTGACGTTCGGAGCCTGGAGACGAGGGTGTGGCGTGTGTGCGAGGGCCGGGTGTGTAGTGGAAAAGAAGAAGTAATTACTTTGTATGTTACAGAGGAGGAGGAGGAGGAGGAAGAGAAGGAGCCGGGGTGACGGAGTCAGATCCTAGTGTTAACACTGGTGTCATCTTTCACCGACTTGTACAGGAGCGTGAATAGAGAACAGTAAGGCACAGAGACAAAAATACACACAATTTTACAGTGGCTTAAAATACTCCGTACATACCGTAAATGTGTGCTAACTTTCTCCGGCTACATTGTGCATTCAAATGGATACTGACAGCACAAGTAGAGCTGCAACTAAGTGATAAAAAATGCATACCGCATGTTCCTGTTAAATATTTCTAGCAGCGTTTCAGTGTCGGCCCGTCTCCCACTTTTGGCCGAGACTGTAGTGTCTCGATAATATCTGGGTGGACTGACGGGAAAATTTGCACATTCATGGTCCGATGAGAAGGTTTCTTAATTGCTTTGCTGATCAGTTGACTTTTCCTCAAGCAAACTCTAAACACAGGCATCATTATACCTGCTAAACATGAGCGTATTTGCTTTGTCAATGCAAGCATGCTAGCAGGCGCCTGCATTAGCATGTAGCTAAAAGCACCACCAGGACTATTTCATGCTCATGTTACTCTCTAAGCAAGTAATTGGCAAGTCAAATATTTCGGTTTTGGTTGAGCGGTACTGAAACACGCCATCTGAGCGAGTTTTCGTTGCATGAAGGTAAACCGTCCACACGGAGAGTAAAATTGGCAGAACGCCCTGCCGTAACCTGTCGATAGTGAGCTAACGCGTCGTGTTTGTCAAGCAAACACCTTAAACATTTACACTTAACAAATGGTTACGTGAGTCTATACTGAGTGTAAACTTGCATGTTGACATTGTCCCTCAACTTCAGTCTTGCATCTCAAGTTGCTAGTCAGATTGTAAAGACTGAGCAATTACCCTGACATCCATTGTCTACACCTAAACTTTTTTGCTCTGTAGAAATCCAATCGTTGCTCAGATCCGATCTTTGCTGTCCCAGGCATACAAACGTATAAAAGCATCAAGTATAAATGCTCACAACAGCACAGGCCACTCAGGTCGGCTACGATGCAGGATTTGCATTGCACTAGCTTAAGTCATCCGATTATAGCTGATGAGTTGCCCTCACATAACTGGCTGTGGATTTATTCTGTCAGTCATCCATAACAAGTGCTTGATTAATTATTATGTGCAGCATTGCAAGGTGTTTTGTGGTTTTTCCCTTTGTTTTAGTGTGTTACGTACACACTGTAGCGTGCTACCGCAACTATACTACACACTGTGGTTCATCTCAAAGCTACAAAGCCCGAAGTCTTTTAAAAGACAGGAGCAGAGGGTGGAAAAATTTGTTGCAGCAATGTACAGTATGAGAAAAAAATTTGCTTTTTGAATATTAAAGCATGTAAGGCTTTTCTAGTTGACACCTAAAATAGAATTATGACCATAATAATGAGCATATTATGGTCTCTGTAAGAGATTATTTCACTCAAGATCTGAGATTATTAAACACTGAGGAAAAAAAAAAAACATTCTTTAAATGTGCATATCTTAAAGGGGAACTACTGTTTTTTACAACCTGGACCTTATTTCTGGCATAAAATACAATCGTTTACTCACCCATATAACTTTTGTGTAATTTGTTGCATCTGCTATGGTTCGTCCATAACCTCAGAATCAGAAAAATATTCAGCCGTGTTGCAAAAAAATAGCAGTAGCAAATGACAGGTAAACAAGCCAACCGTCGTGGGTGCGCGATGACATCATCCAGGTCAGAAGACGTCATCCAGGGTCTGTAGGTCAATCTACAGACCCTGGATGATGATAACAGGTAACTCTGGACTCAAAGGGGAATAGCACTAGCGTACGATAACAAAATATTGGTGAAATGAACGAGCTTCGTGGCAGATAATGCGTTATTTAGAGGCTGCGTTTCGGTGCCCCAGTCACTCCCACTATATGGATATACGCAGATCTAAATATCTCCCAAACGACAACAAATTACACAAAAGTTATATGGGTGAGTAAACAATCGTATTTTATGCCAGAAATAAGGTCCAGGCTGTAAAAAATCAGTAGTTCCCCTTTAAATGTGTTGTAAATCTGTATCATTAAACATCTCCAGTAGGAGGTTTTGTCCATCGTTGTGTTCAAAAGTAGAATGCAACAAAAAAATCTGCAAAAAAACAAAACAAAAATGACCTCCTGACATCAAACACTGCGTCAGCCTGAACAACCGAGCAGCTTGACTGACTGCACTACAGTTTCACTTAACTCGCCGTGATGTTCAGTTTCAGCGTTGTGGAAGATTCTTGGCGATCCGTGGTGGGTGATGATGCAGATTAAATGACATTACAGCCGAGCAGTCTGTCAATTTGTGCACCGAGGAGAACGCGCGCGTGCACACGCATTAAATGCAATGACATCTCTGCAGGAAAGCCACTGTGACAGGTGTCCTTTACAGCTGTGAGGATGACCCATTATCAGTCTCTTTTTACTCACCTGACCCTGCATGTGATGAAACATGATGGATGCTGCACATCTGATATGCATGCAGCTATATAAATATTCAATATGCAAATGATCCTGCACGCACAAAATCACATTAGCGCGTGCTACGAATTGATAAATTACTGTAGTGTGCAGTGTGGTATGTGCATAGCAACATGCACATTATCACACAAAGCAACTGGGGCATGTGAATATGCTGGTGCAGCTTTGTTTGCATAACCCCACACATGCACACTCAAGAACATGCATTTATTTTTTCCTACAAGTCTTCAAATGCGTTAATCCATTTGATGCTCTGCTGTGAAGTGCGAACTCAAACAGACGCTCACAGCATATGCACTGAAGATTGTGTCTGCAAAAGTCTTTTAAGTGTCTTAAATTCAATGTACCATTCAAAGAAACAAAGACATTTTTTCTGTTAGTCAGCGCTAATTCAACACCGAGACTGATACGGCGTACTTTTATTATTGCCAGCGGCTCTGCATTTAAGCACTTAGTGTCCTGTATACAGCTAATGCAGCATTTGTATATGAGTGGGAGCAACTCAGATGTAGAAGTTAACATAACACCATTTAGCAGTCAAATAATGGCATTTAGCCAGCTTCACAGTCTGAGCATAACCAGAGAGAGAGAATTTTCATCATTCATCGACATCTGCTTATTTATGTTAATTTAGATTTCTCCCACATGTGGGCGCATTATTTTTCTAAAGCTAACTTGAATATTTCAAATATGTCATATCTAAATAGTTAATGGTTGTTTTGACTAGACTGTACACAGCTTTTTTGGCAACACTACAGTACTGTACACTACACGGTTAAGTAGAATTGAATCTGACACACAAACTAAAATCAATAGAAGTCAATGTTTCCAAAAACAAAGTTAAAGCAAAGGCAACTGAATTTGTTCGGGTCTCTTGAAGACATTTCACCACTCTTCCAAGTGGTTTATTCAGTTCTAAACTATGTTATTACAGATTGAGTTCGGGAGCAAGACAATGCTTCATACCATTCTATTCTATGTCACTCCCTGGGTTTCTCTGAACCTAAACACCATCTACCATCCCCGCATTCAACCCCTCTCATGCCTTCATCTATTTCCCTCAGGTTTATCTACCAATAAACGTCCTCACATCAAATGGTCTTTGTTCATGAAATGGCCGGTGGGGAGTTTAGCTTTTGATTTGGAACATCTACAGGTGGCACTTATTCTCTTTATCCGCGGTTAATGGCTCCCCGACGACACATCAACGGCTAAAAACTCTCCAGACTCATGGTGTGAATGGGGTAAGGCAATCTTTGCAAGACAAGCAGCTCATACAGGGGTTGCCTTTGTATTAGCTTTGATTTTTTTGAATACATCGTGACCCAGATGGCTGAGAATCTTTGCACACAACAAAAGTATCTGACTGATTTGGGACAACATGCACAGAGATCATGCAGCAGCTACCTTTGAACTAAATGACGACTGAACCGTTTGCCACAGTTGCAACTAAGGGCATTGTTCTCTACGGTGCCAAGTACAAAAAAGATTAAATACTTCTATCTGCCAGTCAGAAGCCACTGCTGACATCTCAAGTTTCCCTTCACTATCACAGACTGACAAGCTGAAGATAAAAGGTCAAAACAGACCGAAGACGGCTGGCAGATGTCAGTAATTAGGACATCTTTTGACAGTCTAGTATTTGGTTTCTCGCCATTTCTTATTTAGCTTACAGCACATATAAATATATATACTACTGACAAATTTATCACATGAATTTACAGCACAGGAGTGAGCATACTTGTTTGCTTGTGTGACGGAGAAAGAGGGAAACGCAGAGCGAGTATTATCCTTGAAGGGCCAGGGTGATGTGACCGTAATCAAATGTGAAAACCACATTAAGTCACAAACCGCCCACAATCTTTGCAAACTTGCATTAGCATCACGAGAGTAAACCACACGAAGACAGAGGCATACACGCATGAGCAGACTCACAAATGAGTTCAGACACACAGTCCACTGTGCCTTTCCCCCACATTTATTTAGACGTAGCAACCTTTTACGAATTATGTGCGTTCATTGGAATTAATGGAATCCATGCAGAACAACGATATAAAATACTTCTGGCTGCACAGTTATGGAGGCCCTGACTTTAGCCTGAGGGGACGTATATTGCTCCTTCCTCTTAATTGGCTTGCATCAGCGTGTCGTCTCAAACTGGGAGGCAGCGCGACCTCATTTTCTCATTTGTCAAAGCAGAAAAGATGATCTCTGCTGAGCTTTTCGGTGACACTGCAGGATGTAATCCTGCCAATCACACACTGTTGGTGTGTTGGTTATATTTATTGTGCTAAAATTGGAGAGGTGTGGTTAATATGGTTAACGGTGCACACGGTTGGATAGTTTTCCCTCTCTAGAGCACTGAGTCATTCTAAGTGTGTGAAATGATAGTCCAGTGCACACTCCTGAAAACATATTGCACTCCGCGTAGGACTGATAACGCCACTACATATCAGAAGTATCACAAATTGCTTGAATAGCTTGCCTCCTGTGCATGAAGCAGCATGATAAAATACAGAATACCTCTGTACAACAGTTTGCACGGACAAGGTGAGCAATGCTTGGAATTGCACATTATCCCTGTTGAATTAAACACTGGTAACGGAGGTCGTGTGATTGTTCTGTGATGAATCAGGGCTAGACACGTAGCGGCCAATAAGACCCCAATCAACAGGTCAACAAAAGATTCTCATCGTTTCCCAAATCTCTGTTTTTGTTTATCCAGACTAAAATGAAATCCGATCTTAAAGGCAGACTGTCTTGACTGTTGCACGAAAGAAATCAGTGTTTCTAGACATCAACAACCTAGCTGGATGTGCTGCTGTGGTAACTACATCATTTACTGCATATCTATACTAGTGATGTCACTTTAAATTAGCTTGTTGCAGCAGATTTTTGTTGCTGGTACTGCGGGACTAAACGGCGTAACCTACGTACGTAGCCTACGCCAATTTGTACTTCAGTGTGGTTCGCTCTATTAAAAACGCCACACAAATGCTAATCTGTGCTTTGTCTTTTTTGCCAGTCTGGTTAATTTTTGTTTCTACTTTCTGCTTTAGTTTCCACTTCCTGTTTCACTTTCAACAATGGCGAACGAGGACGAGTCATACGAATGTTTGTATCTCCGAACCTCCTCAGTTAACCTTTCCTCGATGTGTTCCATCTTTATTGATCTAAAAAACAATACGAAAATTGCGGAGATGGGGAAGCAGTCGGAAATACTAAAGTGGAAACACACTACTGCCAAGCGGACCAATCACAGCTCTTGCGGTCTTGCGTAGTTACATTTCTGGCTAGGTGCACGTCAGGTTACGGTATTAGGGTTGGCGTAGGGTCTTCGCTGTCAACAGCATAAAAATGACGCAGAAGCCTAAACCAATTCTAGAGAAACGTCGCCCTAACCCAGAATTTCATAGGCGTAAGATCTGATGTTGTCGTGTGTTGACACTTACACTGAGACACATCTGCAGAAATCCACTAAAAAAATCTGTTTCATATATTTTTCTTGGCATCCAGGCTTAAATCATTCTGAAAATACAGCTGGCAGTCTGAACATATCCATAGGTGGCTACAAAAGGTTTTTGGCATAAGAAAGCACTTGTTATCTGGATATCTGTTTACTGCAGGAATAGTTTTTTACTTCTTTTACCAACAAAATATGTAATTTGCCCATATTTGCAAACAACAGTACGTACACGGTAACAAGCTCCATAAAAGGACTGAATTCCAGTATTATGTGAGACCTTTACTAACAATGACCCCATTAATCAGGCAGCAGAACGCTGATGTCCAATTAAGCCAGTTAACTGACATTTATATGTACATAAAACCCAATACAAGAAGTAATTTGAAAACATTAACTTGAAAGATTATTAGATCACTTGTGATGAAAATAACTGCTGAGCAAATGAAACTCGGCATCATTACAGAGAGAATTACTGTTTAACATGCCCCAAAATATTGTTAAGAAGATTTAAATGTAGCTTAAATTACAAAAAAATCCAACAAGAACATTTGTCAGAGTGAAAGTCATAGTGTTGCGTGCTGTATATTTATTCCCTATCTGCTTCTGTGACTCATGATTTTTCGTTCTCACACCGCTTGCTCCCCCGTCGCTCGCTCCTTTCTGCTGTTGCCGTGTCCTACCTGCGCACTCATAATGGTCAAGTAGATGCAGACGCCGGGCGGGAGGTGGATGTGAGAACTGAGCACAGTCAGAACCAATTTTTATCATCCTCCCCTGCAGCCCCACTGACAGGGCTCTCATTTCCAAAACTGTTTCCAATCTCAGCCACGCATCCATCCGCGCGCGTGGTACAGGCTCCTTTTAAAATGTAATCTGTTACGGATTACCGAGCACCCGCTTGAGATTTGACCCAGCAATATAATCCTTTGTGTTGATCTAACATAATCTGATTTCTCTCAATTACTTTGTCTCCAAAATACATGGAGTGTACGCTAAATGAACAATGTACTCCAGCTACAGACTCATTTGAATAGCATGGTTATCATCTGAAATTACTGCACAATGAAGCAACATCATCACAAGATAAAACATGATAGTAATCTCCGAGTCAAATGTGTCTCTTTGATCCAATATTTTTTACATTTTTACACAAACGCATTGAAGTGACCAATTTAATATACTCAGATTACTGTAATCCCAGTACATGCTTTGTGTTATTCATGTTACCTTGACACACACACACACATTCGCACCACAGCCACCCACCGTCTCTCCCCTGCAGTGATGTTTTTATCATCCCTCCTGCACACCAGGAGTTGTCTTGAATTCGTTCTCCACTACGGCTCCTATCTGACAGCGTGATGATCTGCGACGCTGCTCTTTATCTCCCCGAGTCTGGGCGAAATCAGAGGGAGACGGAGCACTTCTAATCTTATCACGCCACAAAACTCAAGGACGTTAAAGATTTTTTTTTCCAGAAAGATTCAAGGGAATAAATGTCATTGGGTGTTATCGGAGAAAATCATCATATAAATGAGATCGGATATAATACGCCACATGTGTAGCACGCTGAATCTTTGTGCGCCACGCGGCAACAAGTTTGCATCAAGCGAGCCATGCAGATGTTAGTGTGGTAGAACATCAAGGCAGTTTTATATTACCATAAGCCTGAGGGCAGCACAGCCTGTGTTTCTACTGATTGTGTCACTTTACTTTACTCAAACTTAAAATGAATTGTGACAGCTGTGCAACCGCCGCAGAAACCACCACTGACCATGAAGTGGAATTATTGGGTAAACCACGATTCTTGTGTTCACATTACGCCATAATTTATTTTCTTAAAAAAAAAAAAAAAAAAAGCCATAAGAAGCTATTTCACGGTGGAGTCTTGAGTTTTGAATTCAATATGTGGTGCAGATGCTGCTGAGAAACAGACGCAACTATGATGATAATAACACAAAGATTCATAATGAAAGAGAAATGCAGACAGAGATGGATGTCTAACATTGTTCTGTTTTCAAGGCCTTAAGAAAAAATGTATTGCACTGAAGACTGTAGCATTGATAGTATGGTGGTTTTATATTACAATGGTTATAATCACCTAGACCGTTTCCAAAACTAGGAATGTTTACTGTTTTCAAATGCAAGTTATTCATAATTTTGTATGAAATTTCACCAATACTGTACATAGGTATAGTTTCCAGACTCTGTCTCTTAGCTGCAGTGATTCCTGCAGTGTAACTTTGCATTACAGCTTTTATCCAATTATATTTCAGCCTTCATGTGTTGCCAGAGTCAAAGAAATCTGCCTGGGCCTTCACAGTTAAAATTGCAGTGCAGCTGAAGCTTGAAACACATTGTAATGACAATGACGCTGTTCCTTTAACCAATCACATTTCAAATTTGTATTCTGAGGCCTTCTCTGTGGCCTACAGCAGCGTTTTCGCGTCCTCTGATTGGGGGGCTACTCCGTTTAAGCCAAGCTAGCGGTTCATGTTCATCTGTTGCGAGCTGCACAAGCAAAGATCTGGTTGCAGATCTTCTTAGAAAGTCAGTTTCACGGCAGACTTTGAAGGAAAAGCTGGATATTGCGAGGAAAGGCCACCCAATCTGAAGCTAGCTAGCCTGACCCATCCGGGAAAACTTTCAGGATGGCAACTTGGCTAACAGGCTCAGAGGAGAACTCTAAATTGTTTCTTAAGTTCTGGTGGGAAAAATATGTATATTTGTGCCATTTTGCTAGGTCGCCATTGATGTTTCTGCTGGATTTGACATATGTGGCGCCGGTGCGCAGATGTAGCGTAACGGTGGCTGCAGTGAGTGAGAAGAGACTTTGAATTGTTCTAAGTGAGTTTCTTGCTTTAAGTAATGGCATTCATCTCTCTATATATAGATACGATGCAACCTCCTGTTTTATTGCGCATCCTATGTTGTTGATGGCATCATAACGATTGTATTAAGAGGTGCTTTGAATAAGGTTGGGGGGCATTGAAGGCCTAGGTGTAAAATGCATGGCCCGCCACTGATTTACGTCCATGTCTGTCCAGACTCATAATATATGTAGAGTTTTTCATACCTGACGACATTAAGGCTTCGTTTCTACCTTTGTCAGTCCTTTGGTGATGAAGGCCGACATGTTGTTTCACTTTATGAACATAGAGGCATAAAAACAAATGGTCAGGGTCACGGTCAAAAAATCTAAAATATATAATGAATACCAGCCATGACTATTTAGTAACATAGCATTCAATAATATAAACATGACGTACACTGATTTGTCAAAGTGTTAATACATATTTAGATTGTTTTCCAAAGTCCCAAGACTTCGCTTCCAGGATAGAAAACATTTGGCTGAATGTGAATTCATTCAGCAGCCTGAGGGGGAAGAGGAATATTAGCAGAATATTTATAGGCTTCAAAACACTCGAAATAACATGGCACGCTCGCATTAACACACAAACACACACGTATTGTGTCTTGTTGCCAGAGGCGGATCTTCAGTGTTGGCCATGAATAAGCCCGACCTAAATATGACATCAAAGCATGTTTTACACATCGTTTTAAACAAACTTCTATTTTTGTTTCATATTACGTAAGTTTCACACGTAATGAAGGGAACTGTAGTGGCCTACAAGAGGAACCGGCGTCATCTGTCATGAGGCAGACAAATCGTATTGGACACTAGAGCTACAGCTAGCATCCCAAGAATGAATAATGCAGCAGAGCTTTACAGCATCATCGTTGTGTGATTGCAAAGATATTGATGACCTTGCCTTGTCTACAATCTATTGATCTGCTCTTGAAACCAATTTCTGGCCAGATAGGAGTCTATAACAGCGCCCCCGTAATGCAATATAGGATGCATGTCCCTCATTTGTCATGGTAACCAGACTTAGATGAGTTAAATATAGACGCTTCCGGTTCAGCAGAGGAGGGTTTTAAGTTCTATTCTTAGAAATCAGAGCTGGTTTATGAACAGCAGCATGCAAGCTGCCCTCTATATCAAAGCAGATGACATTTCAGGGACTCACAAAATACATTTTCATTTCTTCTCCTTTAAATGTAATAAACGATCATGCTGCATCGATCTACAATGACAGCTTCAATTTCAACATCCTAATTATTGATAAATGTATAAAATTACCATGTCAGTCATGCGTAGGAAGAGGCTAGAATTACTATCATGCCATCAAATGTGATGTGGAAAGTATCTGTATGAGGTCTGGCGATAAATATTGCAGCAGAAAAAGTATAAAACATTTTCCACCTTAGACTCGGTGTCAGTATAAATATGTAAAAGCACCACGTTACATAACCCTAAAACTTAATAGACGCTGCTCCAAAGTATAACAAAACTGAAGCATGAAGAAGTAAGTGTAGTAAAAGTGCTGTAGAGGCCAGCAAAACCTGCAAACCAGCAGATTTCTGCAGAGGATTTCCAACAGAATGAACTGACAGGACACTAATGACCAATTAGAGTGAAGCTGGTAAGAATAGCACAATCAACCATCAACACCCAGTGACAGGTGCTGCGGTGAGGAGATCACCCTTCAACATGGGAACCCACCTACACACACTTAAACACACGCAAACACTGGGGCTCAGGTGTTTTTTTCTGGGACTTGCTTGCACACTTGCCATGTGCCATGTGTCTGGCTGTCTCCCCTGCCAACAGCACACAACACGCTCGCACAAAACAGAGCACAAAAGCACACACTCATGCAGCCTGGAGGCAGGTTTATAGCGCACACGAACCCATACGCACGCATGCAAACCTTACACACAGTGACACTATTATCCCCTGGCCTTGGATGCCAAAATGAGTACAGGGAAGCGGTGCGGTGTGTGTGTGGGTGTGGGTGTGTGTGTGTGTGGGTGTACCTACAGCTTGTGTGTGTTGACAGATGATACGCCTAAAACTGACACCACCCACACTCTCAGAGTGACAGCAGGTTTTCATCACAAGGCCCAGACCTTTTGTGATCTTAGACGATATATATATATATATATATATACAGTAGACCGGGAACAAAACAATTTGTCACAGTCACCTTTTCACACATAAAGCCACAGCATCCACAATGGAAAATTATAATTTTTTTCCCATGACATACATAATATATCAACCGCAGAGTTATAATTACAATATGATGCACAGACAACTTAGAGATGTAATTTTATATTTGAAATCTGACGACTTCCCCTCAGCATGGGCTGTACTTAGCTAATTAGCAGATCATACCACATCATACTAAATTAAGACACAGTAAACATTACACCGGCTAATTACCAGCGTGTTAGTGTATTAATATTGCTGTGTACAGATCGTCTATCACACAGAATTCATGCTTCAAAGGGCACACACTTTCAAAAGATACTTGGCAGGAGGTTGGGTGAACCATCTGTCTATCACCGTTCATCAGGATAAAGGTTTGTCATAATTAGCATATAAGTGTGTGAGTTATGGCCAAGATTTCAGCCAATCAGGTCAAAGAGCCACAAGTGCCAAAAATGAGAAACACAACAAACCATAGTTTTGCAAGTTTTGCAAGCTACAAGCAGCCAGGGTATCTAGTTATGTGGTTGGCATGACGGTAGACCATTCTTTCCGTCTTTGCAAGGAAAAGTTGTGGATAAAAGGCCATGGATAAGAGGCACAAGAAAATACTAGCAACAACAGCATAACAACGACAAGTGACTAAGGCTGCAGCAATGAAAAGCAACATAACATTTGGCAAGCAAAGTGGAAGCGCACCAAGAAGAACTAATGTCAACTTTCAGGCACTTTTGAAGCAACTGTTGATTGACATATGACACAAACACAGAGTACCCCAAACGTTTACCCTAATGGGTGAGGTTCCACGAATTTCACCATGCTAATAGCGGGCTTTGGAGTGCCAGACTGTCATCTCCGTTTTCTTTTCAAAATGAGAGATATGACAGTAAAGAGAGCTAGCTCCGTCCATACACTAGTAAAACTGTGATTAATCTTGCTTCTTGTATATTCTGGGGAATATGTTTTACAGGCTCAGAGGCTCTACACTCTATTTATAATACTGTATTTCCTAGCATCAGATATTATGTTGTCCGTTGTTGGCTAACGCTCCGTCAAATACAAATAGTACCACCAACAAACCTGGAGATCTGCAAGTTCCACTCGTCATTCATACATCTGTCTGCATGACTGCTGCGACAAAGAGCAACTTAGGTAAAGCCAAAGAGGGTCATGTCCATTTGTGTTTTTTTGGTCAGTTATTATCCTTTGTTTGAGACTATGGCCTTTGCAGTGGATTAAATAATTTAGTGAATAAAAGCGGCATTATGAATGTCCCCAGTTTTATTTGATGAAATTGCATTTCATAATCATGGGTGGTGAGATAGTAAATTTAACCTCAAAGCAGCAACGTGAGTCAGCGACCCCTTTTACCCTGGCATTTCATTTCAGAGAGAGAGAGAGAGACTGTGACTTGCTTCACACAGACATCCATTTCAGTGTTACATAATAAGACAATCTCCTCACTCTCTACTTTCGGGATGTCAGAAATAGTGGCGAACAAAAGGGTGAGAGCGCATATTTTGACTCAAATAAATGTCACGCAATGAAACTCAATTCCTCTCCAACTTTTGTCTGAATGATTGTGATAGGCAATGCTTTCCTTTCTCATGTGTATTCTGCCAGGAGGTGACATGTCTCCTGCATTGTTCTGCGATGGGAGGCAGGGTGTCACATTAGCTAAGGCAGTAGCTGCAGATAGCTAGAGATCTGACATGTTGGTAATTAGTTTTTCCCAGACCTAGTGGGGGTAGAAAGAGAGGGGTGTCTCCAAGTTGACAATTCCCACTGTCAGAGTGCCAAGCACTTCGGCTTCAACTCTGCCCCCATCCTCTTGGGTTTTATGCTTCTGCTTTAATTCCGTGCCCCATTTGCTTTTCTTCACCCTTCTCCCGCAGAGAGATCATATGTGATAAACAAATTCAAAACTTAAATATAGATGTGCACTTGTGTGCTAGTAGTTCCAGATGCACATCGTGTGGTCTAGACATGCACTCATTTCTTATCGCTCACGCAAGGTATTTCACTATATCATTGATGTTTTTGTCAATTTTGTAATATGATACTGTTCCAAGTAATTGTGTATGTGAAGCTAGTGTTAACGGGCGACAAGCAGCAATGTGGCAACAAAAGACCAATGGAAGTTAATAAAAAGCAGTGACTTGTGGTAATGAAGGGTTCTCCAAATGTGTACCACAAGGAAACACCGTCCACAACTTGGGTTCCTACCAACAAATTTGCCCTATTCGCCGACTGTGGGCTTAGAACTTCGGGTGAATCCGGACAGAGCAATGGTGTCGTTGACCATACGTCCTTTTCAAATGAAACAGTGACGGCAAGGATGGGTTCTGCTTATATGGGTTCTTCTGATTTGGGGTGAGAAATACAAATAGAGTTACCTAGGCAACCAGAGCCTGGAACGTCCACCAGTGACCGACTGTCGTGGGTGGGCAAAGGTGTACGCATGGGTGAATCTGGGGACGCCCATGCACTCTCAGACTTGTTGTGATCGCACTGCCACTATCATATAAAGGTTCCAACTGTGCATGTGTCCTCCAAGGGGACTCCAAGCGGCATGTTCATGGTGTCTATGTGCGAGTAAGCACAACGGGCGAAAGATGAATTCATTGTTGGTTTTGGTCTTTTAATGGGATTTACTAAAGATAAGAACATTAACATACTTATTACTTAAAACCTAAAGCCTATCTAAAATAACACGTCCACATTTACATACAGTATGTAGAAGCAAATACAAATGGAGTATTTGTGGATCAGAGGTAATGAGATATTCAAATATACGTTGCTGTTCTTCACTGTCATCCCTATAGACTCACAATATTGCATTTAATCCTTAGAAGACATAAAATGGTCATGACCTTTAATACAAATCCATAATTCCACCCAATCCAATCCAGTATTGGAGTTATTTATCCCATTTCACAGCAAAACACTGTGACAGTAAGACGGTGAGACAGATACAGTAGATAAATGAGAATGTAGGGGTAAAAGGGGAGAGAGAGACAAAAAGGTTGATCTATTTCAGGACTGGTAATCTGTCTAGAACACACACACACACGTCAACGTCGCCACATGTGTCTTTACATGTCACCATGACACTGTGAAGGAAATAGCGGTGCACTCAGTGGTGGGGATGAGCTAGAAAGAGAAATAGATCTGAGAAATCAATGGACACAGGAGCTTTTCTTAGCATGGACTCACTTCACAAGCCTACAGCACACATCATCAAGGGGAATCAAGCGTGTCTATATGCAAGAAAGACAGAGTAGGGATTAATGTAGGTGTAATTCAGCTTTGCATTGCCAAGTGTCTGTACATAATACATAAATCGCTAAACTGTACATATGGAAATGCCATGCAGAGTTTAGAGTGGGCTGACATTAAAGAAGAGGTAGGGGATAGATGGTGGGAGGTCTGGGGTCGATGTGTGTGACAGATGAACCGCAAACCTTTGGTATTCTCAGATCAAGAACATCATTGCTGGGGCCTGGAGAGAATAAATGCTAAGAATAAAATGTGGAGCAACTCCCTTGGTGGATGTTCTGTGTAGAAAATAGAGCAAATGAACACAGACATTCAACAGTGTGACTTTGACAGGGTTACCATCGCCAGTGCTGGCCAGTTCTTAGAAGTTCTGAGCTAAAATGCTTAAAATGTTACAAGGCGATTGTCTATAAACAAACTGTCTTTTCCACGAAAGAAAACATTAACAAACTGTCTGTCAATTTGACCTGTTCTGCCAAGTTCCAAGTTAAACCTCTCTCAATTCATAAATCAGTGAAGACTAAAGGGTTGAGACATTGAAGAGACAATTATACTGTTCAAGCTCATTAAGAGGTTCATATGTATCGACTGTTCACAGAGATGCAAATTCTACACTGTGGTATTAGCAACTATGCCTTTAAAGGGGAACTACTGTTTTTTTACAACCTGGACCTTATTTCTGGCATAAAATACGATCGTTTACTCTACCCATATAACTTGTGTGTAATTTGTACTCTTTCGGGAGATAATTCGATTAGCGTATATCCATATAGTGGGAGTGACTGGGGCACCGAAACGCAGCCTCTGAATAACGCATTATCTGGCGCGAAACTCATTAATTTCACCAATATTTTGTTATCGTACGCTAGTGCTATTCCCCTCTGTAAGTCAATCTACAGACCCTGGAAAATGATAACAGGTAACTCCGGACTCAACGGGGAATAGCTGCGCTTCGGTGCCCCAGTCACTCCCACTATATGTATTTACGCTGATCTAATTATCTCCCGAAGGAATACAAATTACACAAAAGTTATATGGGTGAGTAAACAATCGTATTTTATGCCAGAACTGAGGTCCAGGTTGTAAAAAACAGTAGTTCCCCTTGAAGCGGATTTTAAATATAAAGCAGAAACGCAAGATTGTTGCACAAATGTTATTTAATTGTTAAGATACTTCAAATTAGATTAAAGTGGTGGACCAACAAACCAACCAACAATATTATCATCCTTCTAGCCGCGGCACTAGGATGGTACTAAACAAAGGCAGGCTTCTTCCACATATCAAAACCCTCAATCATAATTCACGGTATAAAAAGAAATAACTTTGTGACTCACCCGAAACCTAAATCTGTTTAAGCTGATCCACGCCTGCCTGACTTTCATCGAGGGTGGCAGCAGTACAATGATATGATTCACTACACTCCAGTTCTCTGCTGGATTTCTCAAAGAAGTACAAGAAAATTATCATGCTCATCCAGCACTATAATCCATCTTTTTCAATTTGACAATGCTTCTCCTGGACTCTCCACTGACTGTGCAAATGAAACCCAGTGAACCCAAGCCAAGCCAATCTTTCAAAACAGCCCAGTTGTTAGCCAGCCCAGATGTTAATACATGCTGCTCATTTGCATATGGTAATGAGGAAGATGATTAAGAAGTGAAATATGGGATAAGTGCTTGTTGCTGTCTGAATGTTCACGCCAGAAGAGAGATTTTGTTCTCCTTCAGAGCTGAAACCACAGTGATCTCCTTTTGGAGGCAAGTATCCGCACTACACAAGCAAACTAGAAAGGCAATTGCGTGTGTAGTATAGAAGCTGTAGTTGCATCTACACATGAGATAGCGCCTATAGAGACAAAGTCGGATCCTTTATCCTTTTGTTTCCCACTGACAGCATGGAAGCTTCAACGAAGCCAACACTGAATTGCGTGGTAAACAGCATTAAATTGATTTGGGAGCCGCTGATGAACTAAACGCTTGCTTTGGCAGCATTAGGTTTTATGCAATCAAGCCCTGTGTCCATTGATTGTGTCCTTCCATGTCACGGTTACACAAAATCAGCACATAGAAAGAGGCCATAAGTTTGAATATGTTGCTTTTATTGTGAAAACTTTTCGGCATGGTTGGACAAGCTTAAAGTGACACTCCTAGGGGAGCCTAAGGATTTCCTGCCAGAAAGAAAATGAGGCCAAAATGGGCTCATGTGCATACAGCATTTTCATGGCTTTTGAAAGTACCATAAGCTGAATTTGGGACAGTAAATCAAGCTTGTTGCATTTATTCAAGCCACGCTTTATCATGACCCTGGCATTCAGAGACTGAATGAAAGCCATTTTACTGATAGAGATTGAGCGGCACATTATTCCCGACTCTCTGGAGGGCATACTGCTTCTCTACCTTGATGAAAAGATTCTACCTTGGCAAATAATAAAGTGAGCTTCTCTTTTAGACGCTGCTGCCGTCACTCGATTATGCACCGCCTTTTCAATAGAGAGTCTTTGTGAAGCTTCAGCCCTAATGCAACACATTCAGTCTCCTTTGAAGGGAATGCAGTAATTTTTGAGGGTTTGCGTTATGTTTTTTTTTTTCTTTCTCTCTCTCTCTCAATACTCCGCCTGGGTGAATACAGTTGACTATCCCTGATGTGAAAACAAACCAGTGTCGACTTCTTTCACTTTCAAGGTCATTTAGTCGGCTATCGATGTTGAGTGGCAGCAAACACGCCTCACTCGGAGAGGATTTCTACAGAGTGTCTGCAGTCAACATTGGAAATTCATAAGTGGATATGTTGAAGGATGTGGCATGTTCTACAAACAGGACAGTTTAGAGAAAAAAAACGCAGCTCTGAGTCAACATTTATTGAAAGAGTCAGCTGTTGTGTTGCATGATCCATTTATATTGAAGCTTTATGTTGATGCACCGGTGTGTTTACTTGCAGATGAAGCCAAGGTAAACCGTTCTTACTGACAAAACCCGGCTGCAGTAGATTAATATGCCATCATGTGATGTCAGATTCAACTTCTGGTGCTTGTACTGACAATAAACATGCGGTAAAACAAGCCACATATGAAACACACAAGAAATTACACAATGGCTGATTTACAAAGAGGAAGGTCACTCACAAGCACTTATTTTTCAAACCATTTCAAAGTCAAGCGTATTTTATTTATTATTTTTTTTTAAATCACGACTTTCACAAGTTTTCTCTGATAATAATCCAACAATTGCCTGGAAGTCATTTTAGTGACATCAAGTCTCTGACGCCACCGACAAATCGCAGATACCAAGCAACAAAACAAAAATAGAAATATTGCATTACAAGAAATTGCTG
This sequence comes from Chelon labrosus, assembly GCF_963514085.1. Taxonomy (NCBI): domain Eukaryota; kingdom Metazoa; phylum Chordata; class Actinopteri; order Mugiliformes; family Mugilidae; genus Chelon; species Chelon labrosus. The sequence continues at coordinate 13,242,150 of NC_140356.1, forward strand.
GAACGGCCCATTCAAATAAAGTGTACTGTTTCCATGGTGACGGCGCCGCACTCTCGTCTTGCACGGCAACTGACTGACAGCTGCACACGCCCCGCTATGTGACGAAGTATCATTTAAGAAGCTATATTTTCTGCCTCCGTCCCACTTTCTAGTAAACACAAACTGATCAGTGATTATGTGCGGGCATTGTTTTCTGTCATCAGGCAAACAATGAATCAGACAAGCAGACTCCAGAGCTTGAAACGGCGCACGCCGTTAGGTGTATTGGTGGTTCTATCAACAGCAAAGTGTGCCATGCCTCCACCTCTAAACACTCATTTAGGCTCTCAGTCCTCAGCGACGGGGAGGCTCTGCCCCACACAGAGCACTTAGATGGACCATCAGCCCCCTACTGGGGGCCACATGGTGACTGATTCAGAGGAAGGCTTACAACCACAACATCAGCCTCTCTGTTGTCCCAATAAATACTGCATTTAACTGAAGGCTCAAAGAGAAACGGACGTAAAGAACATATGTAGATTATAAATAATTTATCTGAGTCAATAACTTACAGTTTCAGGAATCTCGTTCAGTAAATTTCAAATGAAATTGGTTCCAAATCCTGAGCAGCAGCCAGCAGCTCATTAGTGAAAATGTATTTATGCAGCTGCTGTATGTATAAGGTAATTAATGCACAGAGGAAGCCAAAATTATCCACTACACACCACAGAACAGTAAATAAAAATGTAAATGTTTGTTAGTGCGCCCCTGAAGTGACTGTTTTAATAATATCACATATGGGTATGCATATTAATATAAATGTGCTCCAAACGTAATGATTGAAATTGCTTTTTGATGATTCTGCCGGCGCTGGCTTGTGTCATTAATGAATTGATGGCACATTTCTAATTAACATCAGGTTGGATGATGTTCCACAACAGGAGCAGAAAAGTACATGAGAGAGCTGTAATGTAATAGTGACGCAGTGACATATTCATCAGCTTTATTCACACAGGACTAATATTACATGAGGCTTCTAGTTAGATGTGGGAACTGCACAGGTGATTTTGCTGCTGTTTTCAGAAATGGAGGACGTGTATTAAGAAAATGTTGATTCCCAAACAGCCGCTTTAACGATTTTTGTGCACACAACTTCAACTGTTCTGATCACGACTTCCATTTGAAGGCAGTCCTGTGATATTAGCCCTGAGCGAATCTGCACTGAGGTGATTCATATTTGGTTTTTTATTGATTTTTGTTTTATCTGCACATTTCTTCTGCCTCGGACAGCGGTTTGGGTGCACATATAATGCAGGAGGTCTATGTCTCACAGCATGTAGAACCACTCAATGAGGAGCAAGCTGTAAACCATCAGAAGAGCAAAATCACCATGGTGGCAGCATGGAAGAAGCGTTTTGCTGTCTTTCAAAAGGCTCAACACTAATGAAGTGCCAGCCTAATTGTATACGACATATCCATCCATCCATGATCTATAACTGCTTATCCTGTTGAGCATTGTGGACTTCCCTTAGTTTGACCTTATGTACTTGAGTGGTGTTCTTCACATTTTTCATATAATGTCAGCATATAGGATTTCTGTGTAGTCATGAATCATTCTGTGAGCGAGCCTCATAAATAACTCACTCAGTACAACCGTGCTGAAATCACGAGATTAAGACTGTGAAGTAAATTATTTTTAATTGTATTTTTTCCACCTCACAGCTTGATTATGGATGCTCAATGTCTGCTATTTATACTGCATCTATTTTTGTCAATTAGCAGTAAACAAACACTATGAGGTAGGATCACAAGGAGCCAAAAGAGAACAGAGGTGTTTAACTCAGTCCTAAGAAAAGGGAGAAGCAGTTCTGTGGAAAATGTGAGAAGACGAAGAAGATGCGTGGACGGCCAAGGCTGGAAATAATAAAAGGGGAGAAAGAAACTGGCTATCCCTACCTTGACCCTAACTCTAACCCTAACCTCTTGTGTGCTGCGACACAGAAAAATGGCTTGTTAGGCCCTGATTTGCCATCTCACAAATGGCCTAAAAAGGCAGACGTTGGCACCTTTGCCAACTTGTGGTTACGTTTTCCTGGGAGATGCTGCATCTTGAAGAAGTTCCCAACTGCCACCGAATGCTGCATACCACTAGAGGGGAAAAGTTTGTCTCTTTGCTCTTGCAGAGTCCTCATGTTTATTCATTTTGGTATTATGGCCAAGAGGTTAACAGAGGTTTGTTTGCATAAATTCCCCAACTCCCATAATGGTATGCGGGCAAAAGACACTATCATAATACAAGGAGGCAACCAAGATCGAGCCCTTTGAGGTCTTCGAATCCATCAGCTAATTTGCTAGCATCACAATAAAATAATATCATCTACGTTTTTGCCGTGCCTTCAAAACACAGTTTACATAGCTGAGATGCTTTGTTTAAATGCATTGTTTAAACACTTTCCTGACCTTTAACTGACCACAAACATCCAGGTTTTAACAACAGCTGATGTGACCTATGAACTTCTAGTTGACAAGGGCAGATCTGAAACGGCATCACCTGGCTACACCCTTATAGCCACAGGATATAGCGCAATAGTCGACGGTTATTTTGGACAAATGTCACCCTCCCTGGAGCCAGCCGTGTCAACCTTCCCCCAGACAGTCAGTAAGTGCGAGTTCACTGTGAGGTACTGCCATCCTCCTGATTCGCTTCCTGAACCCTGCAGCGTCAAACACCTCACACCTAGCATGTTTGGCTTCACACTCAGTAAATACAGTAAACTTTCAATTAACACACGGAACAGAGTCAACTCTTATCAAGTTCATCTCTCCGTATGAATATGTGGTGCTCATATCTATACTGCCATCGCCCACCCTCTTGTAGCACCGTCTTCAAATGTCATATGTGAAGTGCTCACGTCCCAGGGACAATGAGGGGTATAGGGTTTCCTGGCAAGACTTAGCAACACCCAAACTTAGAACTGACTCCCTAAGGATGTTGGTATGTGTGTGTGTGTTTGTGCGTTGATAGGAGGGAGATATACACCAAACAGTAAAATTAGCTTCTTGCCAACAGTCTGTTACAGTGTGGTACAGTTATATCAGGGTTGTGGAGGTCAGAACACCATACCACAGACATTACATCTTCATAAAACGTTGAGAAACTCAAACTATGTCTGAGTTTACCCTCTCTCTTACTCTTCCGTTGGGCAACCTTGGGTTCTGGCCTTCTGCCAGGGGAAATGTGCCTTACCACACCGCAAATACTGTCTGCAAACGGTTCAAGAAAGACAACAAAGAGCCAAATGCCTAGATACGGCCGCCAAACCCCTAAGATCCAAATCTGATCAAGCACCCATGGGATGAACCGGAACACGCTTGATCCACAGAGGCCTCAACTCGCAGCCCAAATGACCCAAAGGATCGACTGTCTCAGTGCCAGACAGCTTCCACGGGACGCCCCCAGAGGTCTTGTCTATCCCCAAGGGGGTTAGGGCTGTTTTGGTCGCGCTACACAATATTAAGCAGATGGTTTTTATGTTCATTCATTTGACTGAAACTTCCCAGTCCTGAGGCAAATTATCTATTTTCATGACTGATCTTTCATGTAAGTTTTTTGTGCAAGACATACTTTAAATATAATATTAAACAATATTTTGGGGGGTTGACCGTGATAGGACAAATCAAGGATACAGGCTAGCTGACTAGAGACATTTTTACATCCAAACAGATACGCTTTTTAGAAAGTTTAATTTTTAATTTTAAATAATTAGTATCAGTCCTAGTTTTTGACATCCCAAGTAAATGGTGCAGGGATAAACCATAGACTGCATATTGGAAGAGGACACAGCCATGGTCAACAACATACATGTCCATGCAAAAGCAACATGTCAATCACAAGGTAGCTGTAAGCACTGAAGGACTTCGACACCGTAGGTACAGCGTTGCTCCGGACTCTACACCATAACGAAGACGACACAGAAAGTCCTCCTTTGTTCACCGTCTGCACAGATGTCTTCTCCATGTTTTGTGCTGCAGGGATTTTAGCGAAACCGTTGATCCACATTTATTTACTTCAACTCCAACATGTGCCGCTCATTTTCACTCTTTCGCCATTGTGTGAAGTGCTGAGTGAAACTCACGCTTTGTTTAACAATTAGCACGTGTTTGGTCCAAATGCTCTGGTGAGACGACCCAGATGTTAACCACATCATGGCATTCCGGACACATCAGTAAATAAAACTTGTGCTTCATGGTCTCGCTAACCCCAAATACCCAAATAACTGTACCTGACTAACCAATAAAGAGGTTGGTGAAAAAAACCTCTTTGTCTTTCCCCGCATAGTGTTTATGCACTGAGCTGAGTTTACGCTGTAACTTTGCAAGATGCAAATTTGAAAAAAAGAACAACTCTGGAACAGATTTTTGCACAGAAAAATTATAACTCACATCAGAATCCCATTAAAAAGAGATCTCTTAATGGGAAGTCTGCGCAGGAGGAACGACTGCTGTTTCAAAACAGACATTAAAAGAATAAATAATCATCTAACTCCAGTCCATCAAACTAAGCCCTTCCTATTTATACTTTATAACAGTCTAAAATGTCAGAGAGAACACAAAGTAAATGAAAAAGTAAATAATTGCAATCTCAATTCTGAGGAGGAAAATATTATCTTAACCATTATAGTACGCCCTCAGTCAGAGGTCTTGTATATAATAATGTTCTTTTGAAAAATGACTGAAATGTACAACAAATAATGAGTGCAAGAGGGAGAGTATCAAAGTGCATGTTTATGCGTGCATTTCTGCTTGAGTGAGGCTACTTAAAAGTGCATTACGGTAGCACATGAATGGATTAGAGGGTTAATACGAGGTAAAGTGGGTGCTTCCAACAACATACAGCATGTGCACGCTCCTGCAGGCCGCCTGAGGAGAAAGGACTGCAAATAAATAAGATTTACATGAGCAAGACTGTGGCACAGCATTATCGACAATACGTGTGTGTTAGCATTTTGATAAGTTTGACACTTAATTACCTGCAGCTTATAGTAACAGTGCACAGTGCATCATCAATGAAGACCACACCCATGCAGGGGGGAAAAACAAACAGAGCAACGCCAAGGCACAACAGACTACACAGGTCGCCACTGTGCAAAGTGACAGCCTGATCCTGTGAATGATACTAAAAGCACAAAGAATTGCAGCAGTGTGAGCGCTTAAGTCAGTTTTTTCAGTCTTCTGAGATTGCAGGCTAAACAAATATGCCTACAGTTAAATATACAGAGGGAAATCTGCAAGAAATGAAGGTGTATTTAAAGTTTCTTTTCCCTTTAAGCTGGTGGAAGCCAGGTGCATTCAGCATTAAATCCTGCATTTTCACAGCTTAGCCCTGCAGGTAAAGAGGACCTCATGAGATAAAAAGCTACCTTTAAAAGGATTTAAAAATGACTTACCCCGTTGCCCTCTCATTTGCCTCGGCCCTATTGTTTCCCCCCCTTGCTTCTTGGCACCCTATAAATTAATATAATTATCTGTTATAAATCCCAAACTGCAAAGATTTTCTTTTGTTTTGGAGAAACGCATTAAAGGAAAGGTCAGAAGGAAATGGAAAATTCTTGTGATGGTAATTACATTCCAGGATTCAGGCTTCCAGGAAGAGGAGCTTTATAAATCATTACTGTTAAGTGTTAAATAGAAAATGGAAAACTAGGTGACAAAATAAAAGCTCATGTGCTGCTACTTCCTGGAACTTCCTAGGTTAGAAATAAATTAGCTCAACATTAAACTACTCTAAACAAAGCTTAGCTGTTATCCTTTAGCTAGTTACCGCTTACACCCCACCCTCCATGCCCTAAAGTATTTTTTATGTGTTTATATAACTTACCTGAGTGACGCTGACTGGCTGAATGACGCTCCAAAACGTAAACAGGAAGTAGCCGCAACTAGCGGCGCTAAATGCTAATTAACGGTTGAATTATTTCAGCTGCAACAGTATATTTAAAAGCGAAAGGCAACATTAACAAAAGTTAAGTCGCTATTTTAAAGTCTTAATGCGCCATATAACGTGTACGAGTGCACTTTCGAAGGGGGCAGGTGGTAGATGGGAGCCAATTAACTGATCGACAGGTGGAGGTGAGTTAGTTAATCGACTTTCGATGTGAAAATGTTGCCAATTACATGTTAGGGCAGCAAAAAATAAAAAAGTAAAATAAAATAAAATAAAAAATACAATTTTTATGTATATAGTATTTTTTTTATTTACAGTTGAAATAGTTGAAATACTTATTAATATATTATGATGCTTTAAACCCAGCACTAGTGTGTGAAGAATCCTTTATTAAAAACATCCATAAAACACTATATGACAACATTAGATTAATACTTAAGCATCTGTGGGTAAATACGCTCAAATATTTTGTTGGACCGGCTTTAGCTTTGATTACAGCACTCATTCGCTGTGGCATTGTTTCCATAAGCATCTGCAGTGTCACCAGATTTATTTCCATCCAGTGTTGCATTAATTTTTCACCAAGATCTTGTATTGATGATGGGAGAGTCTGACCACTGCGCAAAGTCTTCTCCAGCACATCCCAAAGATTCTCAATGGGGTTAAGGTCTGGACTCTGTGGTGGACAATCCATGTGTGAAAATGATGTCTCATGCTCCCTGGACCACTCTTTCACAATTTGAGCCCCATGAATCCCAGCATTGTCATCTTGGAATATGCCCGTGCCGCCTGGGAAGAAAAAAATCCATTGATGGAATAACCTGGTCATTCAGTATATTCAGGTAGTCAGTTGACCTCATTCTTTGGCCACAAAATGTTGCTCAACCTAGACCTGAGCAACTACAGCAACCCCAGATCATAGCACTGCCCCCACAGGCTTGTACAGTAGACACTAGGCATGATGGGTGCATCACTTCATCTGCCTCTCTTCTTACCCTGATTCCCCCATCACTCTGGAACAGGATAAATCTGGACTCATCAGACCACATGACCTTCTTCCATTGCTCCAGAGTCCAATCTTTATGCTCCCTAGCAAATTGAAGCCTTTTTTTCCAGTTAGCCTCACTGATTAGTGGTTTTCTTAAGGCTACACAGCTGTTCAGTCACAATCCCTTGAGTTCCCTTCGCATTGTATTCGCATTGTACTATCCTTCCAGTTTTTAATAATGCGTTGGACAGTTCTTAACCCAATTTTAGTAGTTTCTTCAATCTCCTTAAATGTTTTCTTGCTTTCTTGCTTGATGCATGCCAGTGATTTGACCCTTCTCAAACAGACTAACATCTTTTCCACGACCACAGGATGTGTCTTTCAACATGTTTGTTTAAGAAATGAGAAGCTACTCAGTTGGGGTTAAGTAACTTGTTCCCAGCTGAAAGGTAATCACCCATGCAGTGTACCCGGAGTAGACACTGCTTTTGTAAGATGTCAGAAGCCGGAAAAAAAAAAAAAAGTTGGAAACCACTGGTTTAATCTGTGTGATTAATTTGTTTTGCATTCAAAATCTTCTCTAATCATCCATTGCGTTGAATCCTCATTAAACTAAAGCTGTCCAGAAACGCTGCAGAGTAAAAAATGTAGTGGAAGTAAAAAGAAGTAAAAATGGAAACACTCTTCGAAGGTAAAAGTACCTCAAATTGTACTTAATCACAGTACTTGAATAAATATGCTTGCTTTCCTCCACTGCCCAGCAGCAGTAGTTAAATTTAGCTCAAGGTTCAACAACGTCATCAACGCCCTCTTATATTTGAATACACCAATAACGATGAATAATTTTTACTCACAGTTATAATACTTTAATGCTTTTACGGGACTTGCTAAGCTCAGAATACTTACTCTTCACTTATCTAAAAGTAGAAATGCCCAATGCAACAGTGTTTTTTTTTTTTAATAGCGTTTCAAGCACAGGAGCATTAGCAGCAAGTATTCAAAATGCAAAATGACTCCACTTGGAATGCAAACATATTGTCAGAGTATGATTAGTAGTGGTGCATTAATGTAGTAGCTCATCCAGGTGAGGTGTTTTTTTTTTTTTTTAAAAATGACTTCCTGTAAACGCTCGTAAAGTTTGAATGACCGGATGTTTTGCATGCCAAATTTAAATCAGATGGACAAATGTGGTGGATTAAAATGAAACAGTGGCTTACGCAGCAAACAAATGTATTTACGTGAATGTGCACAGCTATTTTCAGCCGCGATCAGAATAGTGATGCTTAAACGTTGCCATTTATGAAAATAATCTTACAGTGAAACTCATAATTGTCAGTCTTCTGCACATGTTGTGGTGTAACTTCCTCATGCTGTACACAATTATCCTCAGCTTCTATGTTTTCCTTGTGCCTGACCGTACAATACAAATGAGCCGAGATGTCGATACACCTGTGAGGCCAGTTAATTTTGGCGATCCTGAAGCACAAATCGGCCGGAGGAGCACAGGAATATATTGATCAGGGATAGAATTTCTCATCGGCAACCTGCGCCGTGTAACGCGAGAGAAAAGTGAGAGTGTTCCCCGAAATAGAAAATGCCTCATTTACTGCGCATTTGGGATCACTCGCTGGGGGACTTTTACAAACCGGTGGATCGATGCTGCACAAATTATGCAGATGTTACGGGCGTGGATGAACATTACAACCGAGCTCCCTTTAAAGATCCCAGAAAGGGACATCATATCATGGTGCCTGTGCTGTGGGAGGACAGGTCTGTTACAAGGTCCGTGATTGATTATACTTAATGGTCAGTGTTCAATAGCTAGTGTTCACAGCGATGACTGGTGCTCTGAGAGATGCACACGCATCAATATCTTTGGAGTGTCAGAGCTGGGATAGGACAGAAAATGAGACAGGAGTGAGGGGAGGAGGGAGGGTGATGGATCTTTATGAACATGAATTGAAAAGCTGTGATCTCCCGCCAAGCAACAGCAACAAAAAAAAGAAATCAGAGAACAATCTGATGAACTGCTGTCCTTCTCCATTGCAGTGGAAGAAGAGGAGGAGCAGGGGGGTCTTTGTAAGAGAGACAGAGCACAGGGGTTGGGCGAAGAGTGCGACAGCGGCTAAAAATAACCCTGTGTGTAGGCTACATGTGTGTAAATATATATATATATGTGTATATGTGTATACGTGTGTGTGTGTTTGTGGGTTTAATCAAAGCCAGTCTGCACTCCTTCCCTCCTGACTGCACACACGACCAAAATCACACAAATTTGAATACCCCTTATTAAAATCCCCCCGCCGCTGCCCGCCGCCCGCCGCCGCTGACACAGGCATGTGAGTGCTGATCACACTGACTCTCCTTCGCTTGCTGCCCATGCGTCTCCTCCACAGGGCATTTCACTGCGCTCTCTGGAACTAGAAGAGACAAGCCCCCGTGTTCGGACTGGGGGCCGAGGCTTCCAGCTCAGACAGAATTAACCAACTCTCGCTCTTTTTCCACCCCCACCATCTCCCCTCACTCCCTCCCTCCCTCCACCCACCGGTTTGGCCGAGCCAAAAATCCACATCAGAAAAAAAAAAAAATTTCAGCCTGTGTCAAGTGCTCATGTGTTTTTTAACATGCGTGTGCAGGACGAGCCAGGCCAAAGCATTTTTTTTTCCTCTCATGCGGACTCCCAGCGCTGCAACATGCTCCGGCAGATGGTGTGACATTCAGCCCGCAGAAGAGAGAGAAGAGGACATGAGGGATAGTGGTGAAGACAAGTGGAAGAGAGGAGGCGATCAGGTGAGAACTGGGGTAACGCTGGAGATGTTGAGTGAGAGCGCCACCATGTGGTTTCCACGTCGCCGGCCTCCGCGGCTCTGCAGGGGCAGGCAGAGAAAGAGGCTTGTCATTGATTTTCCACACAGTCAACAGAATGATTTTGCCATGCAGGGTAAATACACAACCTCCCATAGTCATTTCTGCAAAATACACGCACAGACACACACACACACTCATAACCAAATCCCTGTGGAGCTCTACCTGGCAACAGCATGCAAACAGGATTTTTTCTCTTCCTTCCTCTCTAACACAAAACAACAAGCCTGGCTCGACGCTCTAAACGGACAAATGTGTGTCTATTTATTAAACAAAATGAAAATTTAGAGGAAAAAAATATATATATAACAAAATAAAATAGGGAACATGATATGTGCAGCTTCGCAAAGCGGAGTCATCGAGCAGCGGGAGGTTTCTGTCCTGCACATTCCTGCAGATTAATCAGCATAAATTAAGTGAGCCGCCATTCCCAGCCACGATGAACTAATTTTTTTTTGTGTGTCTCCACATCTAAATTTTTTTTTTTCAACGACAGTAATCCCTGTGTGGGTGGTTGGGCTGGCTAAAGGCGCCTATCATGTGGCTGTGACGTCCTCTTTTTGATTCCAGACCAGGACCTTTTGTCACATGTAATTTGTCTCTGTCTCTCTCTGTCTCTCTGTCTGTCTGCGGATTTAAAAAGTAGGAGTTTTATTTGTATACCTCAGCCGTAATCAGAAGGCTTTTTTTGATGAAACTTCTAGATGCATGCAAGAAAAGCCTCATGACAAAGCTGCACCGATCAGCCACAACATTAAAACCACTGACAGGTGAAGTAAATAACACTGACCATCTTGTGACAATCCAATGTTCTGCTGGGAAACCTTTGGACCTGGATGTTACTTAGACATGTAGCACCCACCTAGACCAGACCAGGCACCCCCACCCCATTGCAGCAGCCATCCCCAGCAGGATGACACACGCACACAAAAGCGGTTTAGGAACAACTAAAAAAAAACAAGAAGAACAGCACAAGGTGTTGACCTGGCCTCCAAATTCACTAGATCCCAAACTGATCAAGTATCTGTGGGATGATCCACAGAGGCCCCTCCCCTCAACGCAAAGGACCCAAAGACCCCCACTATCAACATCCTGTTGCCAGACACCACAGGACACCCTCAGAAGGCCCATGTCCATTCTCTGTCGAGTCAAGACTGTTTTGGAGGCACAAGAGAGACTTGCACAATATTAGAAAGGTGGTCATAATGTTATGCCTGATCGGTGTATTACCTTATTAGTAGATGCTGTATTTTTACAACTTTTTTCTCTCCTTAAAACGGCAATGTTAGCAGCCGTGTGAGGCTTTAAGCTAAACGCTAACAAATGCATGCACACAATGGCAAAGCTAATATGCACAAAAGAGGCCAGTGATTAAGAAAGACATTCATACATTTCAATTCTGACATAATGACGGAGCTAGATGAAGAGTTAAGGGAAGTTCATCATGTGGGGTGAATTTTCCCTCATCTGCTTCCCTTGCACCTCTTGAGCAGCTAATTCAAACGCTCTTAATTAGACTTTAATTGGTCTAATATAACATCTCAGATTAATACAGCCCAAAGCTAAGTCATCGATTTAAGCTCAGGCTCCGCACGGAGCTGGGAGGTTGGGGGTGGGGGTGGGGGTGGGGGGGGAGGGGCGTGTTTTGGCCCACAACGGGCAACAGCAAGAGGAGAGGTGCGTGTGTGCCTCTGTGTGTGTGTCCTGTAATTGCAGTGCGCGGGCTTCATTAGCATTTTAGCAGCGAGCCCGGCGGGGAGGCCGACTCACAAGATTGGCTAATGACAGAGACGAGATAATTTACAGAGAGGGTGAGGCTGAAGGCTTCTTTCCTTTCACCAACACGGGAGCTCATGCAGCGTGTGTGAGCTCTGCCCTGCGAACGCACACAACTGTACACGCTGAAAGTTAAAAGGGACGTTGCGAGTAAATGTCAGCTACAGGCAATTAGTACACTCTGACTGGAGCCACACAGAAACATGTTTTTACATTTATTTCAAAGCCTCGCGACAGACTGAATGCTGGATGTGGAAAAAAATAAAAAATAACAGCTTTGGTAGACTATCCCATTAACTAGCCAACAACTGCAAGGAAATCAGTTTGAAAACACAGACTGACAAGACGGAGAGCGGCGAAGGAAGAGATGCCTGAGAAGGAACGAGAGAGGCAGTAAGTGTGGAAGAAGCAAGTCGAGAGAAAGAGAGCACTGGAAGACGCTTTCAAGGCCGCTTCTGCCGGCTCTGAGCGAGGTGTCCTCGCTGCAGCTTAAAAGCGCTTTTGGATGATAAATTAAAACGACTGACTCTCAGAACGAAAGCCCGGATGAAAGAAGCAACTGCTGGACGTAATTAGAGTGAGTCACAGCTGTCTGGACGGCAGAGAGGACGAAACAACCGCTGATTTCTCCACCTGACCGAGATGTTTAAGTCCACAGCGCAGGCCTGAGTGGTATTTGTGTCATGAGGCATATTTTAGTCCTCTGCCGAGACCTACGTTGCGTTGTGCTGGGGAGGCAGCGCTAAGAAGAAGAAGAAGGACACCTCGCAGCTGGACAAAGTGATAGAGAAGGCAGGCTCATGTGGAGTACCTGACATCGGTGGCAGAGGCAAGGACCTTGAACAAACTCCGATCCACCAGAAGCTTGTTCAGTGACAGGCTGCTGTCTCTGTCCTGCTCCACGGACAGGTTGAGGAGGACGTTTGTCCCTCAGGCCATACCACTCTACAACACCTCCCTGTGAGGAACCAACTGTACCGTGGTCATTGCAGCTACTACTGTGCATTTTTTACACATGTATATATCGACTGTTTCTCTGTGATGAAGCTACTGGATACTGAATTTCCCTAGGGATAAATAAAGTGTCTATCTATCTGTCTATCTATCAAAAAACGTCATAGATGAATGCTAAGAAAACATCTTTATGCATATTTGATGTGAATAATTCAGCTGCTGATTCAGAAAACCACAACTGGCCACTCGCGGTGAGTTCAAGGACAGAAAAGACTAACACAATTGAGGTGAGAACAACTTCACAAACTGTTCAGAAACAACTTGAGAGTGTTGTGAATGGCCTCCTGAAGGACACTTTAACCACTGGCTCTTTGACAGACCGTGGCAGCTCCTTTCTATTCCTGGAGAGAGGGCAATTACACTGATGGACGAATGAGGGGAAAAATGGAAGCGAAGAAAGGACTGTTTGTTCTGCTTGGAAATGGAAGTTGGAGTGGAAAGAAAACTATTTGGGTGGCTGGTTGATTTAAGGTATTAGCAGCGGCCGGACCAGAAGTGACTTCATTTACAGTAGGTGCTGCAGAAATAGACCGAGCGCAGGAATGAAAAGTGGCGTGGAGGAAAATGTCAATCTACTTGCAGTGCTGTCCGTTCATTCTTCACGAGCAGGAGGCTTAAATCATTTGCGCACGGGCATTTAAAAACTGACCTTTTTGCAAATGTCGAAAAAGAAATGAGTTGTGACATTCAATTAAACTTCCGCCTCCACCTCCGACGGTAATCATAGCCACTTTAGACGGACAAACACCGGGATGGTTGAAGGGGCCGGTTGTTTACGGGCATCTATTTGGCCGAGAGATCCATATTATTTGCATAATTATGAACAGTAGATAATGGTTGTCAAGGGAAACAGACTGCTGCGATGAGAGAGAGGTTGCCGCAACACTGGGCAACGTGAGCTATGAGCAATGTATTCTAGCGGCGGAGGGATACTCCACTTTAATCTCTCCTGAATGATCCAAATTAATTGTAAATCAAATCCAAACATGAAGTTGAAATCTGTTAACCATCGGCACGTTTCTTAACATGTTTGGGCTTCGATAAACGCCCGGCGTGTGGCTGATTGAAGCTCGGCGTCGAGTCATGTGAACGACTCAGCTATCTATCTGTATAGCCAAACAATGAACAGCATAAACTGTCTGCGGCTAATCTGACCGAACAGCAGAAGGAAGTGCTGAATGTAAACCGCTAAGCATAACTCAAACCAGAAAAACCTGTTCCCGATTTAAAAACGGGGAAGAAATCGAGCTCTAAAGCCTTGTGATTTTTATTACACAAGCTGTGAATTTCCATTTGATGTGTTAACCACCAGAAATGACACGATAAGTGCTGCAAAGCATGCCGAAAATAATTATTCCTTGCCTTTACATATCCATCTAATGGGCGCAATAGTGGTTCGTATTCCCAATTAGGGGTTTTGCGGCTTCCTCAGTCTGAGGCACACAATCCTCGGGTGACTCCTCTTCTGCGAATGGAAAATTAATTACTGGCCGAATCGCACATGCGAACAAGAAGAAAACCTTCTCACGTCCAGCTCTTGTTATGTCGGTAATTGGGGGTAAATGCAGTAATGTCAGCGTGGAGAATTTAACCCAGGGGTCTGCTTACACAAGTATCGGAGCACAATGTGTTTGTTGTGCATCGTAGAAGCCTAGCATGTCTGCGGTCCCTAGACGCAAGGCCTTGGACCACATGTAGGTCACACTACTGAGGTGACTGGACCCTCTGGCGGATGTTTTTTGGGCAGCGGGCTGTATGTTTGACTCTCCGGCTCTGGAATAAGTAAACAGACTAACCGATCAGCATGATTCAGGAGAGGCTAGCACTCTGTGATGGCTTATAGCTCTTCCTAGCTTCCTAACTTCGTAGCTAACAGTTCTGGTTTCCCCTTATGAATGACAAATACAGATATATGGTATGGAGAGTTATTTCCTCTCAGAGTGCACGTGCCATCTGGCCTTTTGCTGTAGTCTTTGCGGCGTGTTCATGCGCCTCTTTCTGGTCGCACGCACAGACGACGACATTAGCTCTTTAATGCTAGCTTGGTGAGTCCGTAATGTCACGTTCAAGAGTTCAAGAACACAACCACATCTCTTCTATTTCCTGCGCTATCAAGACACATCTAACCCGCGTCTCGTATTTGCTTCCCTATTTCATTACAGGAACCAAAGGGACAGGAAGCCGGAACCGCAAGGTCACGTTGCCAATATTGCCTTTTAGTCACGTTTAGCTGCTTTCTTCTTCTGATTTCTGCAAAGACTAGTTCCTAGTAACATCCGCCTTCAGTTAAATGTGTGAACCTGAATAAATGTGAAGGAGTTTGGAGCTCAGAGAATCATCCCTGGATAAAAAAAGGCTAAAACGTGTGTCTTCGCTGCCTGAAGACATTAAGCACTCTGTGTACAGTTCAGTACAGTGGTGGACTGTAGATGTCGCAGAGCTGTCCTTGAGCTGTTTCTGCGTCATTGTGATTTCTCTCTCACAGCTGTTGACGATTCTACAATATTCTCCTTCTGCCTGAGCGGACTTCCAATTCGCCAGATTCATAATGTCGCATAACGTCGCAACAGAGGAGGCAGGTTAACCCGGCCGGGCGAGGCATTTATGACTGACTTTGAGACAGATCCAGAGCGACAAGCTGACACGTTTCTTCTGGGAGAGCTCAGAGAACCTCTCAGGATAGAACAGAACAAATTTAGATGTAGGCATCGCCGGACGGAGAGAGAGAGCGGCGGACAGTTTTTGACAGGAATGTCACTGAGTGCAAAACTACCACTGAGGGGTAAAATGTATGCTGTCTCATAAACAGCTGCAGGCCCGTTGGTAGACCCGGCGTGTATAAATAGCCCCCTTTTTATTTCCATTTAATGGCGTAAAATCTTTGGGTGATGAGGGTCCATCTTCATCCGTAAAGTGCAGGAGAATTGTTCGTACGCTGCTGTTTTGTCACTTTCCAATTTTTTTTTCTCGCACATCATCTTGAGGTGGCAAGACAGCGTGAGTCATCCTTCACTGCAGAGAATTTAAGAAAAAACAATTTTCCCTTCTTCTTTTTTTTTTTTTCTCCTGCACTGGCGAGGCAGAAAAAGCATGATCGATTCCACGCCTTTTGTCCTCAGGGCTTGTATCTTCCTTCATAGGTTTTTCTATTTGCTTGGACAATGTGGATGTTTATTGTTGCGCTTACGAATCTGTGAGGACGTATCGATCGCCTCCGAGCTGCATAATTTGTCGATCCAGACGTTATGGACGGACATATCCGCATGTACCGAATGCACGTGCACACCTCGACACTGTATGCGCTTTGAAACAACAGCCAGTTGTGTGGAGAGGCTGCTGGAGACAGAGCGATGTGTGAGAGTGTGTGTGTGTGTGCTTCGGGGTGACAAATCGCTGACAGGCAGCGTGCCCTGCAGCAGGTGATAGTCGGGGGCGGCAGGCTCACATCATCCCCTAGCTCTCTCATCATATCGATCTCCCTCCATCTTATTTAGGCCCTGCCAAAACTCACAGCTCTGTATTGACTCAGGCTTGTTACGCCTCATTTTTATCCGGCTACATAACAAGAGTCAGAACAAAGCGGCTGCTGGCAGGAGGAATCTGCTCAAATGCCTGCAAAACAAGTGTTTTCATCAAAAGTCATTCACGGCTGTTCTCGGTGGAATACGCATCAGTTTTTTTTTTTTTTTTTTAAGGGGCTGAGAGCTTTTAGCTCTCAACAGATGGATTTATTCACTGGGAAAAACACATTGTCGGGGCTTTTAGTTTACTTTTTGACTGAGCTATTATCAAGCGTAGGCTAAACCACAACATGAGAGCAAACAGAAACGTGGATTTCTTTCTATTGAGGCGGATCGAATAGAAGACTGGCTGAATTCTAAACCCAGTTATCAATTGCCTCCCTCCTGAGATTTTCTTGTTGCTGCTTGTCAAGTCGTATTTGGAATGCTAGTGGTTTCCAAACCTGATTTGATTGTAAGCACTGACTGCATACACTGATCAGCCACAACATTAAAACCACTGACAGGTGAAGGAAATAACACTGACCATCTTGTGACAATTCAGTGTTCTGCTGGGAAACTTTTGGACCTGGCATTCATTCGTGTGGATGTTACTTAGACATGTAGCACCCACCTAGACCAGACCAGGCACCCCGGCCTCCCCAGCAGGATGCAGCCTGACACAGGCACACACACACAAAAAACATGAAGAACAGAGCGAGGTGTTATAGATCCCAAACTGATCAAGTATCTGTGGGATGATCCACAGAGGCCCCTCCCCTCAACCCATAGGACCCAAAGGCCTCCACTAACAACATTCTGTTGCCAGACACCACAGGACACCCTCAGAAGGACCATGTCCATTCTCTGATGAGTCCCAACTGTAGGGAGACCTACTCATCATCAGGTCATAATGTCTGATTGGTGTATTACCTTACTTAGTCTGGCACAAAGGAGATACTGTATTTTTACAGCTTTTTCTCTCCTTTAAACAGCCATGCTAGCAGCTGTGTGAGGCTTTAAGCTAAATGCTTTTGGCGGGAGACCTACACAATAATAATTGTATAAAGATGAGCAAACCCTCTTTACGGACGAAAGACTCTCTGTAGCGAAAGTTTGGGAGAGCTCAGGTATCGCAAAGCCACCACAAACTGTGTTCCAGGCACCAACCCATAAACCCGTGAGCCCAATGAGAAGCCGAGGTTATTTTGTGAATGTTCCCGGCCGCTCCCATCGAGACCGTGCGTACAGGCTGAGCTGAGCGCTGAATGGCTGGAGTTGTCATTCTGTGCAGGTACTAACTCGGCCATCTGTTGTTTACGTTCTGCTGTCCTCAACAATATCTGACAATGACACAGCTGTCCCTGCCTGTGCAGCGACAGAGACACGGAGCGCCGTCGCTGATATCCTCTGCACCTCTTCCCAGCTGCACTGGTAAAAGAGAAAGCTAACACCGGCTAAAGGTTCATTTAATACAGTACAGAAAGTGATGATAGTTCTATCAGAGACTCAATTCTCTGCTGCCTCCTCAAGGATTTGATGCCATTTTTAACAAATGAGCACAGCTGCAAGATATTATGATCCCAAACAGGCGTTAAATCTGTATTTTGCTTTGTAATTTTTCCAGCTTGCAAAATGTTGCTAATTGTTTTCTGCGCTCTTTGACTACATGGCTCCGAGGCACCACGAGCGAGTTCAAACACCTGTTGTGGCTGTTGGGTTTTACGGTGTGCTGACAAAGATTAAGTGTACTTACAGTTAACCTATGCTACATTCACATGTGAGGTCAGAGGATACTAAATCATTTCTCTTTCAGTATATTGGCTTGACTGACATGAATGTGACTCACAGGAGACAGATTCTGTAAGTATAAAAAGTAGGACCGTCCATTTTAATCAGTCCAGCCATTTTGACCTGTCACAGTTTCCATTTGTTGTTGACATGCTACCTTCCAATGAAACTCGAGAGATTGTGGTTACGACGTGAAGCAGTGTAGACAAAAATGCTTGGTGTTCACATCAGCTATCGAAGTCGAGAGAATTTAGCAAGCTAGCAACATGTTAACCTGAAGTAGGAAATGCAAATACATAATGAAAAGACAAGGCAGTTGGAAATATTAACATTTTCTCCTCTAAGATACTCTAAATTACAAGTAAACTCTATAAATTGTAATATTTTAAGTGACCATCCATAACAACGGTTTCTGAAAATGTTAGCAAACACGTAACATTACAACTTAAGGGCCATGAATATTATAACAAGGTGTTTTTCATATGGGTTTAAATCATGGACTGTATATAAAGATGGACGGCTGAACCGTTCCTCAAAAGTGAAGCCAATGCAAGTGGAGCGCCCCCTGGTGGCTGGCTGCAGTATCGGTCATAAGCTCCACCCCCTCCATGAATTAATTCCGCGGATGGGCCGAACTAAAACACTAAAATACACATCAAATAAATATTTTTCAAGGATGATTTCTATCATTTTAGATAGTTAATATAATGTTGATGAATGTTCAAGTGTCAACTTTTAGGATAAGTTTCATTTTAGTTAGTTATTTGACGCTACAGGAACAGGATGTGACATTGAAAATGCAGCTCCGAGCGGCTCCACCCTCGGACCGTACTGCGCAGACTCCAAACCCGCAAGATGGCGCTGCCCGTATCCCCAGGAAAATAGCGTCAGTTTGGCCAGCGCGAGGAAGCGGGGACACGTTGTGCATATTTATATACAGTCTATGGTTTAAACTGTGAACAGAACCCCATTTGAAGGCAGCAAAACCAGAGTCCTGGCCCACCTATATGGGACACGGCCCAAAAATGGCTGCTGTGAAAAGAACTGAGGGCCATTTTAGAAAAATTGGTTGTCATCAGTTGCACAACATAAACGCCTTGCTTGAATAACTTATCGTAATTGTCAATGGACAAAACACACTGGCAGTTTATTTCTTCTTTTTTTCTCTTTAATGACATTTTGGCTTGTCACAGTACAGAAAGCATTAATAAAGGCTACATTCCACTTAGGGGGATGTCCTGCTTTTGTGCATACTGTTTCACTGTTGTGGCTTACTGTGACACTTAATGGAAAGGAGGCATCATAATTCCATTTGTGCTTTCCCTGCTGTGACAATTTGGTGGTTGTTCGATGTTGTTTTCCTTACTGTGTACTAGACAGACTAACATGGGGATTTTAATTTAAAATCGTTTTTTTCTTGTTTTTATTTCCTGCTTTTAAACGTGTTAAACACAGAACCTTTGAACCTGTTCGGGACATTATGGCGGCAGAAAATAGACTCAGTAAAACCTCATATAGCAGAACCTGCTGCACCGTGGCTAGGCAAGAAATGACAGCTGACATGCGAGGCTGGATATAATATATAGCGTGTGGCCACACCTCTTTACCTGTGTCCACCAATCACAGACCGACACCAGCCAGTATTCACAGTGTATGCCTCCTAGATGAGGTCTGAGATTCCAGCACTCAGGCTATTATAAAGCACATGGGATAAGACAGATAGTCACACACAACATTCATAAAATTGAGGAAATTCAGCAGCTATGTGTGTGTTTCCATGTGCCGTCACAGGGCACATGTTTTTCCTCTGTCTACAAAGCAGCGTGTTATTTACCAAAAGACCCGTGAAGAAGTGCAGAAGGATGAGCAAATAAAAACAGGCCATAGCTCCGGTTGTGCAGCAAATACAAGAAGATATTTAATTTTGAGGCTATTGCTCTGAAGTGTGTGCATAGGCGCCACGACTGAATCAGGTCTTCTCTCACTCTCTGGCTGTAACAGGTTTGTCGTCCCGTTCACGTCCTTGACACAGTTAGAGGAGCGTCACTGCATGCGGCAAATTCCACCCCTGGACACAGAGTCCGTGTCACACACTCCTCTACCTGCCCACTTCCCTGAAACTGCTGGGTCAACGGCCATTAACGTCCTCTGCTCGGTCTCTGCAGAGAGGCAGATCAAAGTGGGGAGCCGAGGACGGAAATAGATGTGGCACAAACATCCCTCACTTTCTCGCCTCAGACCGTTTTGACTAATGAGCCAGAATTGCAGAGGGGTTCATTCCCAAAGGCTCACAGGGTAACGTCAGTGCCCACTTCTCCTTGCCCTATTTTTTATTTTTTTTTATTCTGTGTGAGCGTGCGCTTGTCTTATATTAGTGTATATTAACTAGGATGACAGGAAACGTTCACCTTGTGCTGGGCACCGCTTGTGCCTCTTTCTGGGTCACAATTTAAACCTCCAACTGATGGCAAAAAGTGGGTCTCGGATCAGCTCACTGTCTCCGAAGCACCAAAAGATGGAAACCACAAGTGGAAACATCTACACAAAAGTCACACTGTTGGCCTAAGGCTTGAAGAAACAAGCTCATGACCACACAAGTGTCGGTTTGATCTCCAGAGAGAGAGGGAGAGAGAGAGAGAGAGAGAGGGGATAAATCTGGGACGCTCAAGAGTGGCACTTTACCCATGCAAGTTTCCACCACTGAGATGCCTTTGAGGATTACCTTTCACCCCTAAATGCTCTGCTACAGTTGATCACCGGAGCACAACAAGGGGTGAATGTGCCACCAAGTATTCCTGGAAAAGAGCATTCATACCAAACACTTACACTGGAAAAATAAAAGTCACGAAACTGCAGTTGGAAGGACAACGATGCACATGGGACACATTAGTTTAGTCATTAGCTGCTAGACAGTCACAGCTGGTGGGGCGGGAACGTCTCGGGAGTCTAGCATGCTTTCAGTTGCTATGATAAGGCTAACATTAGCTGGTGATTGCAAATGAACACTTGTCTTGTACCAAAACATATTAAACTACATTTTCACATGTTAAGTAAAGATGTGAAATGTTGGTGTGGGGGTTTTGGAGATGTTTGAAAGCACCTTTGACAGGGCTCAGTTGCATAATAAGTACCGCAGACATGAAGTACACGGGTTTTTCTGATGTGTCGTCCAACTTTAAACTTAGGAAATACTTGACGGAGGAGCTGAGTCAGTCAAAGAATGGATGTGGAAGGGTGGTCAAGGGTTGCCAAGGGTTGTCAAGGGTTACCAGGGTGCTGGCGTTTGTGAATGTGAGCTACTTTGACGAGTTTTGTCTGTGTGTCCGGTGCCATTGCTACTAGTTGGACCAGCTTTTTAGTCAGTTCAGCATGTGGAAACCAACTCTGCACAAAAAGGACTGCAGCTCTTCTCAGCTAATCCCATCTCTTCCCGTTTGCCCTTTTGAACGACCAACACAGGCTACTACCACGTGCTGGTATGAAGAGTTAGGGAATAACTCTTCATACCAGCAGTATGAAGAGTTATTCCCTTTCACACGGGTGTCAAACTTATGTATGAGCTGGCCATTGATTGATTGTCCTTGGTTTGTGGTCTCTGCGACGCGCTCAAGTGCAACTTTTCGGCCCAGAAAGAAGTAACTTGCGGAGACGTCACAGTCGGCCTTCATTGCCAGTAGTTCTTTGATGTTGCTTTGGTGTGTCCGCACCTTAGCACACACAAAAAAATATGAAGAAAGCAGCTTTTAACATAGAAATGATGTGAGTGCTATTTCATGTGTCAACATGTGACTGCGTGGTCACTCTGAGCACGAGCACGTTGACATGACCACCTGAATGTCCCTTGGCACTTGTCCTATCATTTTACTGTGAAGGTCACAGCAAACAAGACGTGACCCTCTCTCCGGTGAGGTTCCTGGTTGCTCCCTTGAGTTTGTGCAGGGTGCAAAAAAATCAACGTTTGTTCACAGCATGACCTGGTTTTTAGGTTCAAAGCTTTACAACACAATGCATGAATCAATTTTGAGACAGAAAATAAGGCGGGATTAACGTTTTCGCAGTGTGGCTGCTATTATTTGCTGACAAAGAACAAGTAAAACACATAATATGTACATACAGCAATGAGTTACAACAGAGTGCACAATTAACACCACGTCATCTTAAAGTAAAACCCAATACTTATTGCGTTTTCTTTCAGTGTGACGGCAATTTACGTAGGTAGGGCACTAAAGATTACAAAGTTTCTTTATTCTTTGTGCAGAGACAAGTGCCTTTGTGTTTTGGTGGTATTAGATTCAATTGATCAAATGAAAAATGAATGAATGGAAACACAATAAAACACTCATTATGTTGTACTCTGATGATGATAAAATGATGCTGTTAACCACAAGATGGCTGCTATGTCAGACTTTCTGCTGCCACCTACTGTACATGGAGACAGTGTCTTAATTTTGCTCTTGCATAGACCGACCAGCCACAACATTACGACCACTGACAGGAGAAAAAAGTAAATAACGTGGAACCATCTCGTGACAATACAATGTTCCGCTGGGGAACTTTTGGACCTGGCATCCATTCGTGTTGATGTTACTTAGACATGTAGCACCCACCTAGACCAGACCAGGCACCCCCACCCCCATAGCAATGACACTCCCCACAAAAATGGTTTAGGAACAAAAAATCAAGGCCAGGACAGCACAAGGTGTTGACCTGGCCTCCAAATTCACTTGATCCCAAACTGATCAAGTATCTGTGGGATGATCCACAGAGGCCCCTCCCCTCAAAGGCCCCCACTAACAATATTCTGTTACCAGACACCACAGGACACCCTCAGAAGGCCCATGTCCATTCTCTGATGAGTCACAACTGCTTTGGAAGCACAAGGGAGACCTACACAATATTAGGAAGGTGGTCATAATGTTATGCCAGATCAGTGTTGTTTTTATGTATATTATTTTCCAGGCTATAGATATTCAAATTGGGTTGTTTAAGCCGAGGTGCTAAGCCCATCAACGCCCATTTTCTACCCAAGAGTTTACATGACAAGGACGTGCTCTCAATGCAAATCACTCAGCAGTCTGATTACTCACCTACACCCACTCCCACAACTCCCTGAATTCCAGTCAGAAATCACTTTGAAGTTTCGCCCCAGAGTGGAAAAAAAAAAGCCGAAATATTTACACTATTGTTAGTCACTTCTCTCAACAACGGACCCGAGCCAGGGCTCCTTCTCATGGGAGCTTAAATTACTGCGGCTTCCTTTGTTTTGATTCATGTCAAAGAACTTTGTTAATCTGATTTCTCCAGGGTGCATCCTGAAAGTTCACACTAGAACATGCGTCAGCACAAACAGATAGTCATCGGCGCTCGTCAGCTCGATAAACTCGCCTTTACGTGGGGCGCAGAGAAGGACTCGCGGTATGAAGATTACCTCTTAAATCCCTCCGCACGTACTGTAGCCTGACATTTATCCCTGACGCGTTTTCACGCTTTAAGAAGGGCTCAAACTCACACAGACACGCAAACACGCTCACTCACTCGCACACAAGCGTCTTTTAACACCTCCAATTAGGACGGGGCTGTGCTTAAAGTCCTGTCAGAGCCAAGCTCTTGGCCAGTTGCCCTTTTCTTTATGTGGCCATGCTTCCTCCCCGGGGCGAGAAACTCTGTTGAGGTGGGGACAGATGTTGGCCGAATGTGACCCTTATTGGAAGGAAAGCGATAAGATGATCTCTTCGGGGATATTTCCATTTCACTCAGCCTCTTCGTAGAGAGGTTAGGAGGCGTCCAATCCCTCGGGGGTGGGGAGTGGGGGAGGGGTTCATCAACTTAGCAGACACCTGAAGACTTGAGAGTGTGAACTCTTAAAATTAGACTTATATAGATCTATCTTGCCAACAGGGCTGTTGCTAAGATTTTTTAAACACTGCAGTCCAAGTCCAACCTCACCCCAACATGACAGCCTATTTCAGGGCAGGGCAGCCATATTTGACTTGTCCCAGCAGGGAACGCACTAGTTCCAGTACATCCTTACTGATCCATTTTCATCTCTAAACACACTACTTTTGCTTCATTTATCATCTTCTCCAACGTTTTAGTACCTTAGCATTAAGGCCATAACATTGAAGCCAGGCTACAAACCTTTTTGTGATCCTTACCCATTGCCATGGACAATAAGGCTCAAACTTTTCCTTTGGGGACGGCGCCCAAACCTACGTTTTCCCCTGCTGTGGCCGCCTTATAGTCATGCGCCAAGAGATTTCTCAGTGCTGTTCTTCCATTGTAGTATTTCCTACAACTAATTGACATATCTCCTGCAAAGATCGTGTCCTAAAACTTATCGACGGGGGAGTGAGGACGCCATGACATATAAGACATTCTTTATACTAAAAATTACACTAGGGCACAAGTACAGACATAATAAAAGTGAAATATATTCAAAGTAGTTGTTTTCTAGAGTTCCTGTTTAGAAATGGCAGCCGGACTCTAAATGGAGACACTGAAACTGCAACAATGCTTCAGGTTCTCAGTTCTGTAAAACGCCTGAAGACAAATTAGTTGTTTTTGACGCCATGTAAATAAAACTGAAACTGAAATGAATGCTTAAATCTAAAACCTGTAGCACAACTTTGCATTCATTCTACTTGTGTCATAGTTAATTAAAATCCAGATAATTGCCTAAGAAGTTAAAAAGCTTTCTTTTTTTTCACTCTTTCATTTACTGGAAGCTTTATTCTTCATATATTTGAGTTTCGTGATGGCATTTTTTTTTTTTTTTAATGTTGCTTCGCTCCAACTAAACTGACTCCTCAGGTGGTGCCAAGAAATAATTGGAATTAATGCAAACGTAGAAATAGAGCATTTTTCTTCATGATCTGCGCACACAGGATCATTTGAAATAATTATTTCTGGGAACCTCCGCCAACACATTTTCTCACTGTGAAATATTAGCAAATAAAGACCGAGTATTACCATTAAAATGTACAACCAAAAAGAGGTGAAGCTTACACCTGACCGTGTGCACGTATCTCAAGTGGATCGATGCTGTGACGGCCCAGAGGAGTCTCTATTAATCAGCCAGCAGCGTTCCTGTCCAAGTCGCTGCCCACACACTAAGAGTATATACAGTTTTTATATATAAACACACAAAGTGCACCTATAGGTGTAATTGCTGACCATCAGACTTGGCAGCCGGACCACAGAGTGACTGACAGATACTGAACCGGGGACCTCGGCCCAGCAGCAGCAGCAGCAGCAGCAGCTAGAGAGGAGCGAGGAGTGAGGCCCGGCGCGTCACTGCACAGCAACAACTGTGACCATTTCTCAGAGCTATCGGCCTCTGAATCAGACGGACGCAATCAAGATAACCGCGCTGCAGCCCTTTCCCAGATGAGCTTTCTCCCTTATAAAGACATGGAGCTCTTTGTGGCGCTCTTTCACGAGCCCTTCAAAGGCGCAACGGCTGCTCCATTAAAACCCCTATCTGATTCAGATTAACTCACACAGTTAATCACAGCAATTTGAAAAAGAAAAAGAAAAAAGGAGATTGTCTTTGGATTCAGTTGTTGGATTCAGGAGTAACCTGAGCCGTTTGCCCCTGCCAGACCTACCTCCATGTGTGGCAGTGTTGACCCCCTCTCTGAAACAAATGTCAAGCGACATGATCTAAATGTGGACCACCAATAATCAACACCTCGCCCTCTGGAAGGAGCTGAGAGTGACCTGCACAAGTTCACCCTCTCTGTCAATGCGTTGTCCACTACTGCCACCAAGTGGTAGCTTTAAAGAACGAAGGACCTGGTGTGATCGAGTCCTCTATATCAGTAAATGAGACACAACATTCATTTATTCATTTTCTGTAGCCGCTTGTCATCTGGAGGGTTGTATGGGGGTTGGAGCCTATCCCAGCCAGTCTATCGCAGGGGTAACACAGAGAGACAGATAACCGTTCACACCTACGGACCAATTTACACATACACAAAGTAGTGGGCAGCCATGTGTAGTAACCAAAGAACACAGTCATCATGGATGTTTAGGGGGAGGTGCTGCTTATTCGCTCAACCCCTCTCATCCAAACATTTTGAGTCATTCCCCTCCGGAAGGAGCAATATGCTCATCTGCAACTGGACTCATGAACAATCACCCCGTCGTGTACACGGTGGGACGCTAAGGTCACACACACAGCCTGTATCTATGCTTTACATTGATGCAATGTCTTGCACAATCCAATGTTAAAGTTTTATTGAGAGCATCATCACCTTCTCAATAACTCCACTCTATCAGCCTCCACAACAGAAACCGACTGCAGAGCACTGTACTCGGTCTGCTGTAAGATCATCGGCCTGCCTGTACTGTAAGAACTCTTACTCAAATTCATGACCAACAGACACTGACCCTAGCAGTAAAAATCACCAAAGACCCCTCACACGCCCTCCACCCAGCATTCTAGTGGCTCCCCTCTGGACGTCGTCTCCGCTGCCCTGCCTGCAGAACTCAGAGGAGAAAAGCCACCTTCGTCCCCAAAGCCATCCTCCTCCTCAACTCCTCCCCACACTCTCTCTCTCTCTCTCTCTGACTCTTCTCTAGCTCACACACAGCCATTGCCCCCCACCCCCATACTCACATACCAGAGACTCTTGGTTGTTTTTTATTTATTACCCGTTCTACCTCAGCTATAACTTGTAAATACATATTCTCTGTTACCTGTAACTACTGTTTACCGTTTACATTTGCACTTTAGTCACTTTACTTATACAGTCTGCTAACATTCTCCATGGACATTTTGGATAGTCATAACATTTATGGCATTGTAACTTGTATGTACTTTGTATTTTGTTCTGCCTCTGTTTTTTTTTTGCACCTTAAAATGTCTGTACTTGCACGTTAAGCTGCTCACTTGTGCCTTGAAAGTTTTCTGAATTTGAATCTGAATCCATGCAATAAATCATTACATTTTTCCAACCAGTTTTAAATATATATATATACGTATATATATGTATTCTTCGTATACTTTGTAATGTTCTTACTTTTTATTTAGACCTGTATATATTACCTGAAGAGACTGAGTGGTTGGAGAGAAGGGGAATAATGCCCCCTGACTAAACAATGACATAGGTACGAAGTCCGAACACTAATCATTTTATTGAAGATCTTTCAACCCCACATTCAGAGCACGGGAGCGCCCCCTACTGGATAAACCTCCCGCCGTAACATCCTCCATCTCAGTTTGGATCCAGGGATCGTGGTTTTACTTAGATAATCGTCTTTTTCTTCTTCTAAAGAGAAGAAAGTTGACTCGGCCACTTTTGTTTCTTCTATTTGGTATATACCAAATGTACCATATGTATTTGCTGTGTTGGGTTAAAATATTAAGCTATAAATGATATTAAATAAAGAGTGGTTGAGGAGCCGAGAGTCAGCTGTTGTTCCAGATGCTGTTTTAAAACAAACATGACGAGGCACAGAGTTGGAAAAAATTATTTGAATGGATGTGACCTTTACACAACTAAAACAAAATTGGTTTGACAATTGTTTCACTTACTTACAGGCCACTGGACTGGTCACTTATCACCCAAGAATTTACATGACCCTTTCTTTGGTTTGTCTCCTACCCCACCCTCTACCTCATGTCTTACAATGCTGTTCATGTAGTAATGATGTAGTGATCAAAAAGGGTTTATGTGCCAAAGTTTTATAAATATCAAAGATCTGATATCTGAAGCAGCCATGTACCCCCCGACTCTAAACCGTAATCGTAATCCTTGTGTGCAACTACTGTTTACTGTAGTACTTATACATATTTTTTACTACTGGCTGCAGGTACAACAGTACATTTCACTGTGCATTGTACTATGTATAACTGTGCATGTGACAAATAAAACCTATCTAATGCGTTCATCTGTTGGTGCACCTTGACTCATGCTTACCGTTTCACTGTCCTTGAAATGCAGACTTTAGAAATGGACACAGAACAAAAGCAGTTTCCAAAATAATTTTGTTTTATTATACATTTCTCACACACTCGGTATCAATCACCACAAAGCACAACATTTTTACTGATTCAAACATTAAATTGCACTTCACCAGATTACCACACTTATCTGGACTTTAACAAACACAACCAATGGACCTTTAAAAGTCACCTTGTCCCAGTCACCGTCCTCCGTGCCCTCCTGCTACTCCTCCTCCTCTCACAGCCGAGCCATGCGTCCTGGAAGAGGGTGGGAAACGCACCTGGAAAACGCTCAGACAACAGTGACTGTGGGAAGCACGACTACTGCCACCAATGACAATGCAGTGCAACAAGAATACCTGCCCGGGGTTTTACCTGAACTTCACAATCCGTGAGGTCAGACCTAGAGCTGAGAGGTGCGCTTACGTTGGTTCCTCCGGGCGGCGCCACGCAAGGGCTCAGGAGCGCCCCCCACTGGACGGGGGCGGCGTCCAAAAGCGCCGCTGTGAGACAAATAAAGCCCAACCATGAATCATGCGACAAATCATTTTACATGACCTGGGCAACAAGATACACACAAGACACACATCATGATCTGTCTATAAAGCATCTCGTCACACCTTTTAACGTGTCTTTATTTGAAAGTCATTGCTCCCGGAAGTAGAGGAAGAAGGCGGATCCGCGCTCAGACCGGTTCACTCCAGTCGCAGGTCAAACGCTTCCTCGAAGTCTCTCTGCTGAAAATCAAGACAGCTCTCAAAGCCAGAGTCCAAAGCGGAGTACACACTGCTCGGGGACATAAATTCGCCATACAGATTTGCAAATGTACCGTGTGAAACTGAGTGCACGTCGTTGAGTTTCATGTCTTCATACACGTTACTCATCAGGTACTGCGTGGTGTTTTCCGGCGCCATTGCTCCAGCTGGATGACTCGGCGTACAGGCCTCAGAGGGGATTTCCTCGTACCTGGACTCCATTATGATCTCCTCCTTGTTGGCCTCCTCGCCTGCCGCGAGTTTGGCAAGTTTAGCCAACTGTGCTCGCTTTTTCTCCCGGCGTATATACTTCCGGATGGTTGTTTTCACCGCCGAGGCTCGGCACCGTTTCAGGGCCTCGTCCTCCACCAGCACACGGAGCAGCTTCCACCTCAGCTTAGATCCAGGTTTCGTGGTTTTCCGCAGAGAGTCGGTTTTAACGTGCTTCGCGTTGGTTCCCATCGTTTCCAAACACATTTCCGACCAAAAAGAGTATGTAGAGAAAAAAAGCTGACGCGACGGCCTTCGTATCTTGTACGTGGAGACTTCTTCTACGAAGTTTGAAAAAAAAAGAAAAGAAAACTGCTTTTAAAATAGAAAATTGTAGTCTTTTCCAGCAAATTGCTTTAAAAAAACAAAAAACTAATACTAATTGTACTCTACAAACTGTTGTTTACCAATAATTTCAGAGCTAAGTGACTAACGTTCCTCTCCTCGTTGCTCTCTCGCTAAACTAACTGACAACGTCGGAGTCACGTAGCATTATGTGTGAGGAAACACCCACAATCCTTTGCGCTTTGAAAGCAGCTATAGCTAACTAGCAGTGCTGCCCCCTACTGGTGTGGAATGCGACCTGCCACACATGTACACTGACAATGTTGAACAAGAAATTACGGCTTTAAAAATATAAATAAATATAATATAAGACATAGCAAACGGGTATTTAGTTGGTAAATCATGAGTTAAATATTTAAACTGAGGACACTTTAAGAAGAGGACACTTCAAGAGCAAAAACAAACTGCGTCCACTAAAAGACTTAAAAACAGGCTTCTTCTGGAGCCTCTTCTTCCACTACTATTTCTTCTTTGACATAAAAAAAAAAGGATCCAGTTTCAGATTTTAACCAGTTCAAGTCCACTGCTCAGACAAATGCTATATGTATGGCCTGTATAATCTTTTAAAGAAAAATACTGTTAACTTGCAGTTCAACCCTTCAAGCAAGCAGCCTGGTCTGTCCTCATCTTTTAAACAGAAGAACAACGCTCTGTTCGTGCAGAAATGCAACATAGTGCAGATGCCACCGGTATTTTAAGGCGGCATTATTTATGTGGCCTCTTTGCCGAGTCACGCAAACCTTTCACATCAGTCATAATCTATTATATCACAGCAATTAAACTGAAAGTCATGGCAAACAACTAAATCTTGACCTCCTACCGAAGCCATATGATGGAGGAAACACCCGTTAGACCACAGGTGGAACATCTTTGGGATGAATTAGAGCGAAGACTGTGAGTCCGGCCTTCTTGTCCAACATCAGTGTCTGACCTCACAAATGTGCTTCTGGAAGAATGGTAAAAAATTCCCATAAACACACTCCTAAACCTTGCAACCTTGCGGAAAGCCTTCCCAGAAGAGTTGAAGCTGTTATAGCTGCAAAGGGTGGGCCAAGGTCATATTAAACCCTATGGATGTCACTTAAGTTCATATCCGTGTAAAGGCAGATGAGTGAATACTTTTGGCAATATAGTGTAACACAACACTGAGACCTAGAACTAAACAGAAATTGCGCTACTTTCTTTTAAGAAATGTCCGGTTATTCGTTACATGTTTAAATAGTGCGGTTCATTAAATGTAAACTTAAATGTTATGCTATTGTGTTACTGGTCCGGCCCCCTTGAGATCAAATTTGGCTGTATGTGGCCCCTGAACTAAAATGAGTTTGACTCCCCTGCTTTAGACTATAAACCGTGTAAGTAAAAGTGGAATCAGTTGTTGACGCATATGCATGTGTAACACTAGATGGCAGACTCCAACATGCATTGTGACGCACACATTTCCTTTAAATCACACCAGAGGGCAGCACATGAAGCACACACAGTATAGGCCTCATTGTGTTTTAAGTGCACAGGCCCTCTTGAGAACGTGCACTTACAGGCTCCGAGTGTCTTTGAACAAGGGACGCTGTATCGCCCGTCCTCCAGTGTGTGTCCAGGATGCAGAATCTCTCAAGGGCTCTGTTTTGTGTCTGACCGCCGTGCTCAGAGGAGGGCAAACGGCCAAAAGGACCAAAATATGGTAGTGGCTATTTGAGCGTTGCTGTTCACTCCTCAGACTCACACAACCCCAAAATCCACATCAAAGCAGTTCACAAAAAGTCTGAATACATGCATTTTTTTTTTGTGGCTTATTCAAATGTTGAGTTTAACTTCCCTTCTTACTTTTTGTCTTCTGTTTTGCGTCTCCTCTCCTCTCTCTCCTTCAAATCTTACAATAATCTAAACACAGCTGCCACTTCTAACACACCAGACAATGCTTCCCGTAAAAACCTTGGCCTTTCTGAAGCTCAATGGCAGTTGCAGTTTCTCTTCTCGCTTGCACTCGAGAATAAAGTTCAAGTCGGCAGTTTGGCTACGATTGAGGATGAATGGAGGCTGACTATGAGAAACTTCGGGTGTACATTGACAATTTAAGGAGCAGACTAAAATTAATAAACAAATAAATAGTATGCTGGGATGAAAACACATTGTAATTGTGTGTCAAAGTTAAAATATGGATTTTTAAATAATCTCTAGGTAGACGGGCGTATTAGCAGGATGATAGAAAATGGTGGACTGATCTTTCTCCTCGACTTTTGCAGGCGAGGACAAACCCCACATAAAACAGTGAAAGTGTGTAAATGTGCCTCTAATCACAGCATGAATGTGGTTTATCTGAAACTAAACTGCATTCCTACACGGAGATGGATGGAGACTGGAAGCCATCTGACAGGCAAATGTCGGCTGTTGTGTTTCTTTTTTGCAGAGTTCGTAGTACGCATGTAGGTCTGTGTGCGCGCTGGCTGGTTTGTGTGAATGATATTCACAGGAGCTGGGCACAGTTCAAGTTTCCTCCGCAGTGCAGTGGCTCTCTGGAGAGAGAGAGAGAGGGAGAGAGGGAGGGAGGGAGAGAGGGAGGGAGGGAGAGACAGAAAGAGGAAGAGGGAGTGGGACAAAACCGGGACAGAAAGGGATGACACTGGGCTGAGCCGGCCAGCCCCCGCAAACACATCACTTACACGAACCACCGGCAGATTCGTCAAACGTGAATCATTTCCTGTGACATCCCAGACGCCTAACATAAGCGCTGAAGGGCCGTGTCCAGCTGCAACTTTTCAGACGACCTTGAGCGATGACAAATGCCTCAAAAAGAATCCGATCTTCCGGGTTTTGCTTTAATTTACAACTTCACTGACTTGTCGTTTCTCTCTTCCTGTAAGCCCCCAAGAAGTACAGTACGTCTGTCACTGTTTGTCTGCACGCTACAAAGGTCATCTCAATATCAGAATGAATGATTTATCGGATGTATGCTGGCCTGCGAGCTCGGTGCTTTTTCATCTGGCCGAATGATTTGCGGTGAGCCTTCAAGACCGGCGAAATGACATGTAATAGGATTACACTGAGAGAGTCACCGCGTGTGCGCGTGCATTAGGCAGAAAATCATTGTAATTAATGGTCGGAAATTCAGATGGAGAATAATAGCTTCAAGATGAAGGCTGTATCTGTTTGGCAGCAGTCAGTACATTTAGGTCAATTAGCTGAAGACCAGTTTGTAGGGAATAAACAGGGAAGACTGAATTGACATTTGGAGGGGTTAAGGAAATGGCAATAGGATGCTTTGTCTGTTTTGTTTTCTAGCAACGATATTGGTCAGCATGTTCACTCCACTTTTGGCTTTTATGGTCCAAAGACAATGTGTTTTTTATGCTTTTTTTGTGACTGATTGTACAGGACTTTGCTAAAATGTAGTTATGTTTTAGATGTGCTTCATACATTAAACAGAGTAGGCAATTTTCCGTACAAAAATTTAGAAAAATTCGACCTTTTTAAATTTATCCCGTTGTCTTTTATTGTCTTCCCTTTCTGCTTCTTCTCCTTTGCTTTCTTTGAGGTTTTAAGGGTTGGGGAAAAAAAATAATGATAATAATAAACAGTTGCTGATCTTAGTCACTCATGCTGGGGGACCAGGAGTTGAGCAGCAGCAGCGCAGGTCATGTGTTGATGCCTCATCACGTTGAGTCATGCGCGTCGTGTCTGGGTTGTCCAGTCATAAAGCAGATTTCCTTTTTTAAAAAAAAATAGCACAGTGATTTAGGTCAGAGTTCATACCAGGGTTCATACCTTACTGCTCTATGCAACTTTACAACAACTCACCTGTCAGCAACAGATAACTCCATGTTATTCATGTTAATGCACACTATTGCACCTTATTATCATTCCTATGTATATAATATATATATATTCTTCCATCTGTATTTCTTGTATATTTGTTCATATGCTAATTCTGTGTATTTTTTGCAAATTTTGTTTTATTTTATCTTTCTTTTTACTTGTGGTTGAGTGTGTTTTATTTTGTTTACCAAAATAAAAGTATAGATTTGAAGAATTTTTTATTTTGTTTTTTAGTTTGCAGGTTAATAGGAGATTAACAAAATTATTGAAAATGGTGGAAGTGACCTCATCCTACTCTTCAATTTTTTTATTATTTAAAACATTTTTAAAAATATTTTTTATTGTTTTTTAGAGGATTTATTTGCTCAGAACTTGACAGAAAGCAGGATCCCATCTAAGGAACGTGTGCATGAAAGTATGCCTCCGGTACCAGCGTGTATGTAATGATATGCGACACAAAGTGTTTAAAGCAATCTTAAAACAGATTACTAAAACCGATGAAAGGGGACTAATCCTTCTCAGTAACTTTTTATTTCAAATTAATGTTTTGCAGCGTGTTAGACAAAATTCACGTTTCCACTTTTTCCGCTACAGCACGGTGTATTGTCAGTGAAACAAATCCACATGTGACCTCTGACATCAAGGATTATAAATGAATTCCTGATTTCCTGCTTCTTTCACTGAAGTTGTTCTTTTCCTCTTCGTCACCGCCCCTCGAGCACATATTGTGTACGAGGTACGTGACTGTGAGAATTCTGTGCACTTGTCAACATCAATTTGTTGCCGGACAGAACAATGACTGCAACTATTCTGATAATATTTAAATGTTTTAACAAAACGGCAGATGAGCATTTGGTCCTTTTTTTTTTTTTTTTTTGTCTTACGTAACAATAAACTGAATATTTTTACTGATTTATAACGTAGGTTGAAAAAAACAAAACTAACAAGCAACAGAGAGATGGAAGAAGATTAGGTGAGAAAATAATGAAACGGGTTCATCTTCTCTTCTTTGAGATTTGTCGGCCCAGACCAGATTTAGTGTTGTTTTTTTTTTCTTCTACGGTTTATTGTGCCAGGACCAAGACGTACCCAATGAAAAGGGCTTCTTCTGTCGGGGCTTGATACCTGTTGCCATGCCAACGGAACATCTCCATCCTTCAGTGTAGAAGCAGGGGGATATCATCAGCACCCTTTGTGTAAGCTTTACTATCTTGTGTGTGTGTGTATCCTTCAGTTTATTTCATTGTTTTTTTTTCTTTTTAGCCGAAGCAACCTTACGCCCACTGACCACCTGCTGCACCGTTGCATGCTGGGATCTCTCAGCCAGACAGATTGAACAGATGATCAGCTCAGACAGTGGGGTTTTGTCACCCACGCCAAAATATCGGGGTTGGGGGAAGCGAATTTCTGCGACGACGAATTCTGGGTAAAGACTTCTTGTTGTTTGACGCTGATATCGTACATTCTGTTCCCGTGTCCGTTCAGGCTTAAATCAGGTGCCTCTCTCTGTGTGTGTGTGTGTGTGTGTGTATGTGTGTGCGCCTCGCTGGTGTGAGACAAATGTAGTCTTAGTGTTCACCTCAGTGTGCTGTGACCCTGGCTCTAGCGGGATGTGGCTAATGAGAGCTATAAATATCCTGGAACGGTCCTGGCTGGCTGCTCACAAGACCACGAACTCGGCGCACAAACACATGCACGAGCCCACAACCCTTATTCCCCTCCTCAGAAGACGACGAGGAGAAGAGGAAGACGGAGGGAGGAATCGGATGAATTATGAACATGCCTCCTCTGCAGTCTGATGCAGGACACCCTTGCCGGCTCTCCCACCTACTCGTCTTTCCGCCCACTTGCCGTGTTTGTGCAAACTCTGCCTGCGTTCCTTCCAGCACCGACATTATGAGTCATGGGGGCTTGCGTGGGAGTCAAAAGTTCTCAGACAATAGCCATGATTGCGTTATCAACAACAGTAATTTAAAGCGAGGGAGGATGGCTCCGGTGGCTGGAGGAGAAGTAAAATGATAGTGCTGATGAAGGATTAATCGATCGATGCAAACTGTGCACAGGCTGGCTGTTCATAGCGTGTGCTCACACACACACACACACACACACACACAAGTGCACTTGGAAAGAGGGTCACTATAATTAGAATTAAAGGGTTTGGCTCTTTGCAGGTGCTTGTTACGTTGGGGTTACAAACAAGCTGCAGGGAACCAATTTCAACCGATCGAAGGACCATGTTTTTCTGCCACATTTCTCTGAATTCAGTGATTTTCTTTCTCTCTCTCAGATAAAAAGTAGTATTAGGTCTTCCTAGCTGCCAATTCTCCCTATTTCAAGCCCCATATTAAGCCAGAGAGATAAAAAACAACATCAAAAAACATAACATGATGTATCTGCATTGGTTTTTCCAAAGCCTCATTCCTTTAGAAAACATCGACTGTATATAAAGATGGACAAACCCGTTATCTAGAAGTTTCCTGAATAGCGTTTTGAAGCATGGGTATCTTGGCAGTGCCTGACTCCGCCCAACTCCCAATTTATTCAAAAATGGTTAAAGGGGAATTACTTTGGTGTCATTCGGAGTCGTTCAGATGATATTTAGATCCAGTGGAGTGCCGCGTATATCCATATAGTGGGAGTGACTGGGGCACCGAAACGCAGCCTCTAAATAACGCATTATCTGATGCGAAACTCGTTCATTTCACCAATATTTTGTTATGATACACTAGTGCTATTCAACGTTGAGTCCGGAGTTACCCGTTATCATCATCCAGTGTCTGTAGATTGACCTACTAACCTCTGACCTGGATGATGTCATCTCTGAGCCCCGTGGGCACCCGTGATGGTCGGCTTGTTTACCTGCAATTTGCAGCTGCTAGTTTTTTGCAACATGGCTGAATATTTTTCTGATTCTGAGGTTGTGGATGACGACTTTGTTTATGATGGACGTCCTTACTGTTTTGAGCCAGAGTATACGGATGAGGAGCTCGCTGAAAGGAGGCTGCGGAGGCAGAGAGAGGAACAGCTGGCCAAAGAACAACAAACCGCTGCACATCCGAAAAAATAGATAACAGTTAACTCCGGACTCAACACGGAATAGCACTAGCGTATCATAACAAAATATTGGTGAAATGAACGAGTTTCGCGGCAGATAATGCGTTATTTAGAGGCTGCGTTTTGGTGCCCCAGTCACTCCCACTATATTGATATACGCGGCGCTCCACTGGATCTAAATATCGTCCGAACGACTCCAAATGACACCAAAGTTATATGGGTGAGTAAACGATTGGATTTTATGCCAGAAATAAGGTCCAGGTGATAAAAAACGGTAGTTCACCTTTAAAGAAGGGCAGTGTGAATGGAGTGGCGTTGGGCAGGTGTCGCCTAGGAGACAGCTACCAACTTGACACAACCTTAATAACACACAATGTCGGGCCTTGATATATATTTTGTTTGCATCAAGCTGTAAACATGATTATTTCTGCTGTAAAGTTGGGCATTTTGATATGGAAGTCTTCGCTTTTGGAACCTCTAGTGGCCATTTGAGGAACTGCAGCTATTAGTACTTTCGCATTGGCTTAATTATTTCTTTTTTATTTAGCCCGTGTCTTGCATTTTTGACAATTCTTTTACCCAAACAACACACTGTATTATTTTTTTCCACAAGCCACACTTCTTCCAGTCATTCTGATATTAAAACAGCTTTTGTCAGATAGATAAAACTGGAGAAAATGAACTTTGTTCAAGAGCTTGAGAAATCAGGCAACATGGATACCTGTTCCAAAAATAATTTATATTCTTTTCTCCAAATAATGTTTTCTACTGAAATATTTAAAACCAACTGCCAAGTTTCTGAATCAGTCCCCTGATGTTTTTTGTAATGCCCTTCTAGCTACGTTGGTGGATGTTCGATGAACGTCTTTAATTCACAACAGCGTCGATGTAGGAGACAGGGAGGTGTGTGTCATTTCGCACGTTTCACACAGCCTGTTATTCGACACCTTTAACACTAAAGCCTCTTTGACCAAGCAAACTGGAAGCTTATCACATTCAAGCAGTCACGTCGATTGTAATCCACCAACCACACCGTGAACATTTAGAAGTTTGTGCA
Organism: Chelon labrosus; assembly: GCF_963514085.1. NCBI lineage: Eukaryota > Metazoa > Chordata > Actinopteri > Mugiliformes > Mugilidae > Chelon > Chelon labrosus. The sequence continues at coordinate 13,279,247 of NC_140356.1, forward strand.
TCTGGATGATTTAGCAATGTCACACTTAGTAATGATTTAGGATTAACTGCACGTTTAGAGAGCATGCATAGAGCATTATTTGAGGTAAATCAACTTCATACCACATCCTCCCGTCTTGCATTAAATCTTGAAGCCTAAGGCCACTAATCATTTAATCTAAGACTTAAAAAAATGACATTTACATAAACATACGAGAGTTTGCAGGGTGATGGAGGATGTGACGTCAGTCCAAGATTTGAGATCAGATTTAAACTGAACTGTGTTACTGTTACTTGCTTACACTCACACACACACACTCGGATAGAGACCGTATTGTACATAAGTCCACACAGAAAGAAAATGATGTGGTTTTAGTGGGATTAAATAGAAGTTCATGAACGTTTCTACATACGCAAATAATCCAGTTAAAAAAAACAAATGAACTTAATTATATTCTTTAACGTGCAAAAAATTTTAAGATATTATCAAAAACATTTCCTGGTTTAGCCGCTAAATGACCCTCCAGAGCCTTTAGAGTAATAAACTGCGCAGTGTTTTCATAGTCGCCAACAGTGAGCCAGTTAATGTTTTACAGCTATTTGAAGCACTTTCAGATTTTAAATTATTATATTTTCCTTAAAGAAATTGCCCAATACAATCATAGCTTAGCAACCGCAACAACAGGAGCAAGCTTTTGGGGCTCTAATCAGAGCAATATCTGCCAGCCTTCCCAGATGAAATCATATTTAGAGGAAAATGTGTTAGAATAATGGAATAAATAAACATGAATGTGTAATTGAGATTACAAATCTAGCTGCAAAATTAATTAAAAACAATGTTATCATAGAAATACAATGCCTCTAAGGAGACAGTCCTAGTCACTCAAATAAAAATACCCCCAAACCGTTTAGAGAATGGTTGTACTACCTCTTGCCTCTACCCAAGGCAAAAAGTGGAAGTGTCATTCTTCGGCTTTCAACTCAAATGTAAGCTATACTCCCAATTTGCAAGCTAGCCTTCCACGCAAAAGTAAAGGGAATTAGAGACATTGCATTAATCATGTGTGGTAAAACATGTGTTTACTGTGTGGGAGCCAAGATGCCAGGGTGTCAGTCTTGCAAAACATGAGCAGCAAGGCCCTGCTTAGACTTGAAGACATTTATCAGTGAAGTATCTAGCTATTGTTATTACCCATATCACTGTTCTTGAGACTTTCTTCTGGGGAATTTCCTTGGAGTACCTTCACAGGCTTTTTTTCTTTTTCTGTGTGCATGTAGACAAATCTCTGTACACTTCTGCGTACACCAACCTTGAATAGAAAAGATCCAAAAGTTCTGAGAGCTACAATTATCTTCAGTTCCTGCAGATAGGGCACAAAACAAAAGGTTGTGCTTGCTCCGACAGCTATAGGGACTATGAAAAAGTCCCTGCCCTCTCTGCCTCTGAAAGCACCTATAAAGTCAAATCTGATCACTTCTGCTTGTCCAAGATCATTTTATAGAAATAATATTCGACCACAAAATCGAGGCTCAGCAGCTTTATCATGCAACCGACAATCCGGTTCATTTGTTTTGATGTTTTGTTGAAAATATAAAAGCTGCAATGTTAAAAACGCTAGCTAGATTGATAGCTACAAACTAGAATCCTATTTCTGCGAGTTTCAAGTAACAAATCTGTTGCAGTCGTGAACTCATGCACAAATCAAAAACCTTGACAAGCACAGTAGCAGCTCTGTCAATTAAAATCCTCCTCACTGCAAATGGCCTCTTCCGGATACATGACACCACCCTGATTGCTGAAAATGTACCTAAACCGCTTGGGACGGCCTGGCTTTGAAGCGTAGATGAAAGATAACTTGTCTGCTAATTTCTTTCCCCTCTCTCCGAGTGCTGGACATTGATTGGTCAGCAAAGATCCCAGATGGATGGCTCTATGGCAATGGCTCCAGTTTGTCATCTTCCTCCAAATTACCTATGCTTTTAACCACAGTGACTTTTTTTTTCCAGGCTGCCCTTTAAAATCGTAGTGCACCTCAATCAAATTAGCATTGAGTGCTCCCTCTTCCCTCTGTCTTGCGTCTGCCCGCAAACTGGCACCAAGCCAGGTACTTTACTCAGATACAGTCAGCCTTGGTTCGGGGAGGTGGCGACGCCATTGGTCCAGACGGAGCAGGACAACTTGATTGGTCCAGGCACTTTTTCCGGCTTTCATTGCGGTCACATCCTCTTCTTCAACTTCTCACTTCTTCCTTTTTGTTTCCAACTTACTAAGGCAGTGATAAAAGCAGAAACTGTTCAGACAGTTTGACTTTCAGATTGATCATACCGAAATGGACATTGAGCCAGAAAGAGTAACAGGCGAAAGATGAAAACACAAAAAAAGATAAAGGAAAGCTGATTCTATTGCGGCTGTGACACACCAAGCACCAGCATCCGGCAGTCGATGAACACCTAGTTTTGGACGCCCTACACCGTGACAACTAGTCGGACTTCTACTGGCGGGTTCTCAGACGATTCAACATCTTGAGTCAGTGGTGGAACAAAACAGAACAGAAAACACGCATCTAGAATGAAGAAACTAGTCCCATTTATCAGAAGAATTAAAGCGTTAGTAGTTCTTCCTAGCTTCCTAGTTTGAAGAGTTATTTCCTTTCATGCAGGTGTATGTGTCTTGTCTTTTTTTTTATGTCAGTTTGGTGTGTTCATGCCTTCATATATGCATCATATATACTGATTCCAGAAGCTTTAACGTTTTCTACTTCTGCATTTCCTCTTGTGCACAGCTTTGCTTATTAGGACCTCCTTGGCTTTGAATTATTACCCCAGAATTACAATCGGCCAAATCAGCTCATTTCCAAAGTGGCTCAAGTTATACAGCAGCCCCCTCCTTCTGGTCCATTCAAATGAACCACATGAGCCATCTCCAAATTACCCTCTGTTCCTTGGAAAAAATCCCAGAGGCTTTCTGCTTTCTCCCCCCTGTTGGCTATGTGATACATTATGGATTGGACGGAGGGGAAAATGGCATGCCACCAGGGAGAGAGCTAGACGGCAGATGATAGCTCCTCTCTTTGTATGCATTGCTTTTGAGATCAGAAACATCGTTTTATTTACTCATAAAAAGACTCAATTTGTCCCGTGGGGGACCCAGAAGAAATTAGTAATTAGATAAACACTGGAAAAAAGACTGGGAAGCACATTGAAGTCAGGGTCTCATTGCGTGCCTTTCATTTCAGCATGAATAAACAATATCCAAGTTTACAAAATCACTGCAGACAGCTCTTTAATTGATAGATTTTACTAATTGAATCTGTGCAGTCTTCATTTTCCACCAATCTGCTTTATTATTTGTCTATAATATCCGCACCAGGGAGGGGGTTGGAGTGACGGGCCAATCCTATAGCCTGTAGGAGAGCAGCCCCTTGCCCCTAATTGGCCCAAGGGGCCTGCTGCTCGATGTAATGAGAGCTGACATCAGGCACCGGTGGGGAAGTGTGTTTGCGTTTGCATGTCTCAAAGGCCGCTCTTCGGGCTTATGTCACCCACCTCTTCCTCCCCTGTGCATTCACAGGGAGCCTGAGAGCTCAGTGTGCATGCGTGTGAAGGGCCTGACTGCCCCAGATTAACACAGAGTATTAAATATACATGAATTATCATGCATAACCGAGAGTTTTGATAAATACATTGATCTGATTGCTTCCGGTGCAAAAAAACGGCTTGAACAAACAAAGAAAGTGGCAAAATAAGATGCTGCATTTTCATTTTTCTACCCATTTTATAGATGCATTCATAGAAATGCAATGTGATGTTGTCTCTTATGTCATATGATTAATATACTTCATGTGCAATGAGTCCGCATTTGGCATTTTAGGGGATTTTGCAGCAGCATTTATCACATAATGTTGGTCTGAATAATAGGCTAATGCATTTCAGCAAAAGTGTAGCAGAAGCTGCACGCGTCTATGCATGCAGTTGAAATGCAAAATAGCAAAGATGAGATCAAGTGCAGAGGCATCTTTAGACACAGTTAATAATAGATATTTTCTACAAATGGGTGAAATGACCCACCAATGAATTAATGAATTATTAAGCTCAGCGGAGTTGTTTTGTCTTTAGATAGAGGGGGAAATCTACATTTTAGAAAGCACATGATGTCTTTGTCACACCAGTGAAAACCTTGAAGAGTTTTCTTGCGAGTGTTCGCTGAGGGATGAATTTAAATAAGCTGAGAACACTGCAGAGGCACAGCAGAAACACTGATTTAATTAGTTTTCCCCCTCTTGCCAGCCCTCGCGTCGTCTATAAATATCACTTGCATTCAACAGGAGAGAAGGATGACAGCGGCAGAGAACCCCTGTCAGTTGAATGGCATGGTTTAGCCGCATCTATACCAGACCGGATCGACCTGATCAATAAAGCAGTAGAAGTTAGAAAAAGCCAGCAACTGAGACGCTGTGCTAAATGAAATGGGCTCCACTGGCTGCACGGAGATTGTGCAAGTCTGAGCTTGATGGTCGTATTGCCTGCAGAAAGTATAATGGCTGCTCTGTGCCGTCTGGCTAATGGTCTTAATAAATAAATAACACTCTGAGCAGTAGATGCAATATTTCACATCAGGGACACTTGGAGCAAAGCAAGAGAGAGGACTGCTACAGATTTTTCAGATATAATGAGGCAGTCCATTTCTTCGTGGCATGCATTGAATCAAATGACACTTTTTAACAGTCTTGAAAGGCTGAACAGCCTGTGTGTAGGTCTGGTGTAGAAAGTATGCGTGCTGTCCTTCTAGTGGTCGTGGCTCTTTTTTAGACTTTCACATTCGTTCGTTCATTTTCTGTAACCGCTTGTCCTCTGTAGGGTCGCCAGCTGTTATTTTGGCAAAAGGCGGGGTACACCCTGGACACACAGGGCTAACACAGAGAAACAGACAACCATTCACACTCACACTTATAGCCATGTCTTTGGATGGTGGGAGGAAGCTGGAGTATCCGGAGAGAACCCACACAGACAAAGGGAGAACATGCAAACTCCACATGGAAAGTCCCCAGTCAGCCAACAGATTGGAACCCAAGGCCTTTCTTGCTGTGAGGCATGAGTGCTGACCCCACTTTCACACTGAGTTGTGATAAACATGCACAACAAAAACCAAGCGACAACATGTAACATGGCAGGGAGGATGGGCATGCAGCACAACAACTCCCTTAATTATTCATTATGATGTGGACCTATGTAAGGAGAGCCCAACCTACAAAATGAACTCATCTCCGACTGCTCCGTATCAGTGTGTATTAATATGCACTGTGTAGTTGTGGAACTGCATATTTCTTTTTTTGCACATCATGCTTTTGTCATTTTTACAGCAGTAAATCATAGTCAAGAGGGTTTGAGTCAGTACAGGCGTGCAGGAAGATTATAAGGAGTGAAATAGCATAGCAAAAACTTAAACTTGTGCATCGATCGTGGACTGTAAAAAAAGGCCGACGAATTCTCTGTGATGCCACCCATGGGACTCCTAAAGAGCGATTCGAAGCCGAGTGTGATGTCTCCCTTTTGTCTTGGCTTCTTGGCAGTGTGCGGAGTGGTGGAGCGTGAGTGAAGCTGACATGGTCTGGTGATGACCTGTGTCAAAGCAGCCAGGCCCTTAATTATGCATAACTTTAAGCCTTGCTAGAATTTAACAAGGCACGTACTGTAACCATAGACTGTATCTCCTCAAAAGTGAAGCCAAAGCAAGTAGAGCTCCCCCTGGTGTCTGGCTGCAGTATAGGTTATAAGCTCCGCCCCCACCATGTTAGTGGATGGGACTTGGGTCAAACTAAAACACGAAAATACACAACAAAAATATTTTTTTTCAAAGATGGTTTCAGTCATTCCAGGCAGTTAATATAATGTTGATGAATGTTTTTTATTTTTTATTTTTTGATAAGTTTCGTTTTAATTAGTTATTTGACGCTATAGAAACAGGATGTGACATAGTAACAGCACCAGTTGCCATGCCAACCACCCTGTAAAGTGGTCCCGTGAGCCGTGAGAGTTATAAAAACAAGTACAGTGTATAATCAAACATTTCCTTGTAACTAGTGGAGGTAGAGCAGAGTTTAGTGTCAATTAATTAAACGAAATGCGAGTGAGTCTGGCGGAAGTGTGGCCGGATCATCGATATCGCGGCTCGGCTCCACGTGCCTCCACTCTTGGATCGTACTGCGCAGACTCTGGCTCCTGAGTCGCAAGATGGCGCCGCCCGTATCCCCGGAAAATAGCTTCAGTTTGGCCAATGCAAGGAAGTGCGGATCATTGACTGTATATGTGCGGATACGCTGTTCATATTTATACAGTCTATGATTGTAACAGTATCCTTTCATTTATTGTTTTTATTATTTAGCTTTCTCTTCTTTGTGCGTTTTTTTAATCGTTGTTTAATCTTTTGTAAAGTCGCCTGTGGGTTGTTGTAAGGTGCTATATAAATAAAGTACATTTACATTTACATAAATAGGGAACTGGCCATAGAGACCAAAAATGTTCACTGTACCAGGCTTCAAAAATGATTATTTCTGCTCTAAAGTTAGACATTTGAGGACACAACATGACTTTCTGCTACTCATACTGTTTTACTTGTTCCTCATTCTTTTCATAGTTACGTTTACTGTAATATCACTGATTAGTCATACCAAGAAGCTCCAAATATACAAATAACCAAGTTTCTGTTTGATTAACACATTTTAAATGGCAAATATTTCCCTGTGAGGGATAGATTCTTTACCATGAACGGAACTATCTGTTTAATAATTACCGTTCAAATGTGCCTTAGGGAATTTTGTAAAGAAAAAAAAAAATAATTACAGAGGCACTATTCATGACAGCACAGGAAAAGGCTCTGAGTACAAGATCAGTAGAGGCCAGGGTCTACAACACGCCAGGAAGTGACCTTAGGTGCAGCCTGTGCAAAAAATGCCTCTGAAACAATCCAGCATGTAGCAGTAGGGTGTAAGACACTTGCAGGCAGGGAATACTTGAAATGCCATAACCAAGAAGCGGGAATAGTGAACAGAAACATTTGTATGGACTGGAAGTCCCAAGGTCAAAATGGGAGACATTTCCGAAGGTAGTGGAGAATGACCGAGCCAAGCTCCAGTGGGACCTCCAGATACAGACTGACAAGCTGCTGATGGCTAACCAATCAGCAATTCCAAGTGATAGCAACATCAGGAAACGGGAACATGAGAAGCCTGAGAAATACCAAGGGCTGAAAGAAGAACTAGAAAGGTGTGGAAAGTGAAAGCAACAGTAGTCCCTGTGACCCCCCAAACTCCAGCAAATCCCAGGAACAACATCTGAGATATCACAAGCATAAACCAAGTAAAATAAAAAGTGACAGAACCACATTCATTTATGTCAAGAAAAACAATCCACTGAACTGACACGGACAGTGTAAACCCTTTCTCATATCGCTTCTGTGTGAGCGTTGGATGCAAAAATGTGTAAGTGTGTGGTAATGGATGCACCACAACATTGTCCTGCTACCATAAGGTCTGTGGCCACCGTAAAGTGCCACTAATTCGATTAACTGCGGAGGAATCCTTTCAGCGTGCCTCAAACTGGGCGGACTCGGCAGTGTTTAATAGTGGAACACATCTGATGAGAACACTAAAAAGCTCAATGCATACTGCCATGAAAGGGAAAGATTTCAAATTCACCTTTAAGCACTTTTCTGATTTGAAGCTGAGCATGAATGTTGCCACATTGCAGGGTTGTTTAACACCTGCTTCTGTGCTTCTGATGGCATTACTAGCAAGGCCAAGAATAGGATGTGAATTTTGTTCTTAAATGCGAGATGGGGCCAAAGGCAAGCAGAGTCACCTGCTATAAGAGCACCACCACTGCCAAGAGCAAATAAAAACAGGACAGGCAGACAGCCACTTAGTACCGTTTCATTATAGACTTTAAAGGAGGTGATCTGGCCGTCCAAAATAGTGTTTACAGTTGGTTCACTGTCCAGTCACCACTTGCAGCAGAGCATGACTCCATCTTATTCTAGGGTAGTAACAAGAATAAGCCAACAGAATGAAACCTAGTCAACTTATGTGTAATAGAACAACAACAATAGAACAAAAACACAAAATCCTCCGAGCTTGGATGAACATATATCCAGGTTTCTGTAGTGTGAATTGAGTTTGGAAGGGCAAAAACACTAATCCATGTTCAAGTATTATAACCTTTACTAGCTTTGTAGCTAACAGCTGGTCGCTAGTGGACATTCCAAACTCTGGCTGCTTAGGTAACGCCATTGTATATTTTCCAGCCCAACTGTTTTCAACCGAAACCAGCAGCATATCAGAATATTGCCATTACCGCTCTCTGTTTGAAAAGCTAATACCACCAATGACCGCATTGTGAGTCCTGGGTTCCCCTAATGTTCCAAGCCTGCTGTTGGCATGGCTTTGGTGGTAGGAACCAAAATGCTAATGACATTTCCTTGTCATAAACATTGGGGGAAATCTTTGCTTATATCAATCAACTGTATCAGATGCACCCAAAAATTGGTTGTCACCTCAAAGTTGAGATTAGCTCAACTTGCTACAGCCTACTTTGCATTGTCAAGGGTATTTTTTGCGAACTCATGGAATTCAATTCAAATTCCTTATCTCATCGCTGCTCGTCACTTCCTGTGTGTACACCCCTTTAGTTTTGAATATGTGTATGCTTTGGACATAAACCAAAGTTTTTCTGATAGAAACATATTGGGTTTAGTTACTAGATTATATTCATGCACGATTAAGTGCCTTGTTTTGTAGAAAAGTTCATGAAGAGTGCAGGACGCATTTCAAGGAAGATACTCCCTTCTTCTGAAGAATAGATAACATGTTTGACGACAGGCAGTATGACGTGTACTGAAGACAATCTATCATTGTGTATAAATGCTGTTTTATTTGTCTGTTCTGGGAGCTCCACTCCCATGACCTTTGGTTGTGTGAGATTCTGTGCAGTGCTTGAGTAAAGATACGCTGACTTCAAAACTCTTACTGCAAAGGTTGTGATTCCTTTTTTCACGTCACAATTTCATTTCAGTTATTTTTCTGTTGCTACAGATGAAATAAAGGGTCAATAAAGTTCTCAAGGGAACGTGAATGTCTGAAATTTGCTAGCCTGGCTGACGCGACTGCACATCTCAATGAGATGCTGGTCTGGAAACTACGTGTTTATTTTCTCGTATTTGAGGCGTGGTTTTACAAATGCCTAGAGCCGTTTATTGGGCGCTACGAATGTCTATCAAATGCGCCTGGTAATTCCCATGCTGCCTTGCGCGCGATTCATAGCCAAAGCCTGTTGGTAGCAGAGCAAACACATCCTTCTTGGCAATGAAGTCTTTCAACGCCAAACGTTGCTCTTTTTTTAAAATAAACTTGCGTTCTAAGCTACTTAAAACACTGTCTAAGGCTGCATCGAACGGTAACGTTAGGTCCGCTGCCATGTTGGATTAACACACTACAAGCTTCGGTGTCGCGCATAGACGTCGTCATCGTCTTGCTGCCCCCCCCCCCCCCGTTCTGTGATTGGTTCCCTATCTCAGGCGCAAATATGGGCGATGGTTTCCAGACTGCTTTTGCAGCAAGAATGAAATCGCGCGCAAAGCAGTATGGGAACACCCAGGCTAGAAATTTGCAGGAATCCATCCAAATTTCAATTTAAAGTAATAATTGTCAACGTAATGGTGGCAATACAAACTAGAGATCTGTAGGGGTGGCCTTCCAAGGACATAACATTTTTGCTCTAATCCAAGAAGATACTTCATAGGATGAGTGGCACTTTGTCATTCTGGTAGGGTCTGTCTAGATTCATCCTTTCAGGGCTACAAATGTCCATTATTTTGTGTCAGTTTCTAGTAGGACCCAAATGCAGGACACAGAGGGAGGCATTACCAGAAAGTAAAATTATTTAAAAAAAAAAAAAACAGATTTTAAGGAGCTGCATGGATGGCAGGGTAATCCAGACACATAAATCCAAATGAAACTGGTGAAACGCAAAAACCAAGATGAGAACACAAGGGAAAGGAAAAAGGAAAAGGCAGGGTTATATATGGACTCAAGCAACACAAGGGCTGATGGAATTATGAGAGACAGGTGAGACCAATAAGGGGCGGAGCATGCAGACAAAAGACACAAGGCAAGAAAAGTGAGTGGAAAAACTGTCAATTTTACCCAAAACATTCAAAATTCAACACTACGACAAAAACGTCATATCACTTCATCTAATCATAGTCTGATTGGCATTGCCTTCCTTAGCGCTTTGATGCTAATGTGGTAAAAAAATGCCAGAATTCCCTAAGGGTGCCACTGTTTCTTAGCGCACACACGAACCCACAAATACATTCACGTCCAATTTTCTTCAGACCTCCGTAATTAAATCTCCTTCATCCTTAATGTGCTCCATCCTTTCAGTTATCTCTCCAAACCAGACAAACAAATTAGGGCCTTGATCATAAATAAAGCACATGCGAAGTTGAATGGTCCGGCAGAGAACCGGAGGGGCGGGGGGGAAGAGGAGGACAGCAGCTGTGCAGCTTTGGCTGACACGTCTTTAAAAATTCATGGCCCAAAAAGAAAAAAAGGCCATGCTAACAGGATATGGCAAACAGAGGAGTTTCACTGACGCCATTTCCTAGAAGCAAGATATTTATAATTTACACTTATCACTAACAAATGCACAAAATCCCAAATACCTCTAAAGAAATCTAAAAGAAAACCACACAGATGAAGATATTTTATTTCATTTCTTTTATTGGTTTCCAGTGTTCACTTTGTTTATGGACATGGTTGTTTTCACTTGTTTTTATTTTATTTTTTCTTATTCATCCTTCACAGTTTAATCCAGGTGGCACACACAACTGGTTTAGTCCATTCATTTACAGTCGTTCTGATTTATTTTTTAACATGCTCAGGTACGGTTTGTTCGTATCAGATGACTTGGACAAGGTGAAAATAATCGGATCTTTTCGCATCAAATTCAGACAGTTGAGGCAAATAAAGCACACGTAAATGTCGTCTTTTCAAGAGACAGCCTGGCAGAACAATAAATATGCGGGAAAGCTGAGACATCTGGACTCAATCGAACATAGGTCCAACTTTATTTACACGATTATTTGTATTCGTTTTGGCACGATTTAAGGCGTCTCTGCGACTGAAATTGTGTCAATTCCTAATCAACAAATCATACTATAATTGGTCTTTAACTATTTTACTATATTACTTTTTTTGTTTTCTGCCTTATTTTAAAGTAGCTTCATCAGATTAAAATAAATCCACCTTTTTGTACTATTTGACCCTCTATATATTAAGTTTGTCATGCCATTACTTGAATTCTCATAGACCGTGCGTGAATATGTAGCAGAAAAAAACGTGGCTTTCAGCAACTACATTTGAGACTCGGTAATGCCAAACCTGCACTATGACATGGGAACGACCTATTTTCTTGTTTTCCTGCTGCCAAGAGGATACAGTGGATGACATTATCATCATGAGACAGTACAAGGTTTACACAACTAATGGACAGAAGTGGCAAGTTTCACATTATCATCACATAGAAGAGAGGAGTGCGTTGTTTTAAGGACACTGCAGCTGATCATATGGCTGCTACGGCGGATCAAGCATGTGACCTTTGCATGACCAGACTAGAACCAATCTGGATCGCCCTGCAACCACACATACTGTAGCTTGATTAATGGCCTGAGACAGGAAAAAAAAAAAAGGATGACAAGGCTGCAATTGTCCGTATGCCGTGCTCTATTTTGATCCGTCCTTTTCCCAATTTCTTGTCTCACAAACCTCTCGTTGACGCTGGCAGCTTCACAGGAATCATTTGACATTTTAAGGAAATACCCATTCTCGATTTTTTATTTATTTTTTTTGTTAACAGATAGGAACGTCACTCAACCTGTTAGCGTAGCCTAGCATCAAGCCTGGAAACAGCTAGCCTGGTTCTGTCTGTCCAGAGGCGACGTAGCCCACCTATCAGGACGTCTGTGGCTCAGTAATTTACTTGTTTAAGTTTCGTAAAAAGAGACCGAAAGTGTATTTCCCAAAATGATTCGACAATTGGTGATAAAACACAAACATGAATCTGTGGAATACATCTCGGTGTGTTCAAGGTTAAAAAAAAACATTCTTGGTGACAGGCAGCCATCGTTGTCTATGGTAATGATATTGCTCGTACATGTTCTTCCACACTAGATCAACAAGAGGACCTTTTAATGGCTCACGGGTTGCACATGGTGTGTGTGTGAGATGTGCAGGTTGTAGCAGGAAGTACACAAATGCAGTTTATTTGGACTCGAGCTCAGTGGAGTTGCGTTTGAATGTTTTTAAAGGACGACTGGAGATCTAAAACTAACTAGTCATTTTGCTCGCAGATCAATATTTACATCAATCCCTTTCCAGACGAAATCTAAGCGCAGTACGGTGGCGCTTTGCTCAGATCATTCGGACAGTATGGAATGAGGGCGTGGATCTGAACATAATGAAAATAGGTAAAAATCTGTGTACCAAAAAGCACATACACATCTAAAAATCGTCATGCTTACTTAAAATTCACTTTACATCACGTCTCATTCATACACAATACTGGGCTGCAGACAAAACAATAAAAGGTGCAAATAAGAAACATCACAATAGAAAGACTAACCGTAAAACAAATTGGTCAAAGTGTTCATACAGCTCAGTTCCCAGTCATAAATAGCCACATGTGCATTTGGACTGGACATCATTTTTTTTTTTTTTTCTCTCTCTTCACAATATTGGTCCAACTGTATGCACTTAACATCATTATATTACGGATAATCAATGTACCAGATATTGTCTAACTCATCCGTAGAGCCAGCCAGACGATCAATATAAGAAATATCCCTCGTTTGAACGATTCTTTTTGCCTTAATACATCTTAAAGGCACTGGACCTTGCTCAGTTTAACAGAATGAGAACGTAAAGCACTAACACATGGACTTGTTTTGTACCTAGGAGAACTTTTTAAGGATAGTGGTACGCTCCATGCGCTTTCCATGCAGAGTCATCCTTTTGTTGCGGAAACGACAGTATGGCACGGTCACATTTGTCATTCTTGAATAACATTTTTTTTTTTTTTTTTCTTTTTTTTCATCTGCAAGGCCTGCAAGTACAATAAATCTGTCTGATGTCTTGGTTTCTACATCAGCACATATGGAGGCAACGTCCCACGGCTTCCAATGGACCACCATGGGAGTTGGTTTTGGAAAAAATATGTACAGCAGTCAGTGACGAGAAACGAATACTTCTGTTTTGATCCCGTGGTCATTTTTCAATGAGTTACACATATGGTGTTTGTCAGGCTGAAACATGATGTTGCAAGTTGCGAGGCGGAAAACGGTGCATTCCAACCACTCGACTTTCCAACCGCCACCCGTGGTCATGGACTTTGGGTAGTGACCGAAAGGTTGGCATCACGGATACAAGAGGCTGGAACGAGCTTCCTCCATAGAGAGCAAGGGCTCAGCCTTAGGGCTTAGAGACAGGGGAAGGAGGTTGGACATCCAGGGGAGCTCCTTCACATCCAAATAGGCCAGCTGAGGTAGTTTGGGAATCTGGTAAGGATGCCTCCTGGGTGCCTCCTCTTGAAGGTTTACTGGGCATGGCCTGTTGAGACTAGATCCCAGGAAAGACCCATAATTTGCTGGAGAGATTACATATCTGGTCCGGCTTTGAGGATCTGCAATGTGTTGCTAGGTGGAGGATCTACCATGACCCAGTCTCAGATAAGTCGGCAAAAATGGATGGATGTTGCAAGTCCAGAAAGTTGCAGATTGTCGTAAAACTATTTAAGTATTCGAGTGTTAAAATGCGTAATCAGAAAAGCAACACCGAGCAGTCCCGTAAGAAACGTACTCATACATTTCTATCGCCACAAGCTGCCCAGAGCCGCAGAAGATTGAGACTTTGTGATATTTTGTGAGATGAGATTTTACGGAAGGTTTCACGCAAAGCTAAAAGCTACGTTCCCATCTACAAGGCTTTCCTGACTTGCAAAATTATCTTTCAAGTTGACCAGCATATATATATATATATTTCTGGGCAAAATTAAAACAGGATCCAAAAAAATTATTTATCTCCCGCCACTAAATAGTGCATATTTATTTTTTTTTTTGTATTTACAAAATAAGGTCCCATGGTGTCCACCGTAAAGAACAAGACGTCGCCTCCCTATCCTTATTCCCTTGTGCAAACAAAAAGGCAAAAACAAAAACACAAATTAAGAAGAAGCACAGGACGGAGGCTCAGTTAATCCTGTGCTGTGATGCAAAGTGATAACAATAATTACATGATTAAATCATAATTTACCGTTAAAAAAAAAGAGAGATTAAAATGCCATTTTGTGACACAGTCTTTTTCTGTCACAGCCTCTCTTTATATCAGTGTCTCCTTATTCCAAAGCACAAGAACAGCGCGAGACTGTGTATCAAAGAGACCACTGTTTCCTCGGCTTGGCACTTGACAAGTATAGTACAGTTACCAAGAGATGACTTCCAGCAGTCCCTCTTAAAAACTGGGTTAGGCTGCTTTTATCTAAGGAGCCTGCTCGCAATTGAACTCTACCAAAGAGCCTGCCAGTGAGGATGAAAGTCAACGGAAATGAGGTACATATGTGTGTTTTTTTGTGTTTCTGATTATGTATGTCGATAACGGCTTCCAACTTGATTATGAATATAAATCAGAATTCACATTATTCCTGAAAAAAAAACAACACAGAACACATTTGCCGGACAAAAACAATATGTGGACACCAGGGTGTACTCATTTTCCCTTTTCAGTAAAGGGTTAAAAAATGCAACTTGGCTAAACATTCTAGGGGATATAGGACTTAAGACTCCATTTCTAATAGCTCCTGCTTTGAACTAAAGCTCTATTTGGCACCACAGAATGCCAATCAAGCGCTCGGTTGAAGAAAAGCAGAGAAAAATCCTTTCATACACACAGCAGCCAGCTTTTACTCTTTCTACCCCCTGCTATTCTTTTTTCTCTCTCCATTAAGTTTCGCTCCTATTCAAGCCACTAGGTACCAGGACACCATTATCTCTCCCTTGTTCCTCGCATTTCGCCAGTCTTTCAGTGCGTTTTATTATTCCCCCTGGTCCTCCACTCCGTCTGTCTCTGTTTAACAAAGACCCAGAGGGGGGGGGGGTTTGGTCCAGCTGCCCCATATGTCAGTCAGATACAGTAGTCAGCGTATAAAATCCACCCCCCACCCATCCATCCCGCTTTTCACCAGCTGATGCTTCCCCTAAAAACACACATCCATGCACACATACAATTTCAGAAACATGGGTAGAGATATGGCAAGTTTTTTGGGAATGTATGATTGTTTCACACCGTGTGTGTGTACGCCTGTCAGTGTGTATTCTGTCCCTGATGCTGTTGGTCTGGGTGGAGGACATTCTCATGATAATTAGGGATTAGTTGGAGGGATGGGGGGGCAGCAAGAGTGTGTATGCACAGAGATGCAGTGCAGAGGATTGTTAGAGGAAATATGCGCGCTAATTGTTTTCACCGTGACAGCTTCCTGCCACTTGATAACCCAAAACTCTTCATTTCCGGAAACCTGCTAAAAAACTTCAGCTAACCGCTATCACTTAACTCCCCCCTTCCTGAGGGGGGCAGTGTCCCACCCTCATGCGGAGTGTGCCACTTTTGTGCAGGTGCCAGAGCTGGACAAACTCCTCGGGCATCGCGTGGAACCATTTATAGGGCAAGATGTTGTCGTAGTAATGGTGGCTGACCGGTTGCTCATCCAGGCCGACGGAAAACGGCCAGAAGCCGTAGGCCGTCACTTCTTCGCACAGCCCCAGGGCTAGGCTGACCAGGAAGAGCCCCGTGGAGAGGCGTTTGGCGTGCACGCCGCGGGCTTTCCAGAATTTGCCCACCGTGCGCAGGAATTCGGGGTTAGCGAAGAGCATGGTGAGGTTGGAGGAGGTGTCCTCCAGCGCGTAATACGCCCGAAGTGAAGGGTCGGTGCCGGGCTTCATTGAAAAGGCTGGCATGTAGATGTAGCTGGAGCCATAGGCCTTCATACTGTCCACAAAAGCTTTTCTTGACCACAAAAGGTTCTGAAATCTGATCACAGAGCGGAGTAAAAGAGTAAAAATGGGAGTTAATCCACTATTGAAGTCAACATTATCTGGTAAAAGGTCTGTAGACTGATCAATAAAGCATAGACTGAATAAAAAAAATGAACGTAATCCATTGCTAACAGCCAACGGGGGCTAAAAAAGTCAGATTGTCTCTGAGCCTATGAGAAAATTACTTTACTTATTGCCTCAGAAACTATTTCCTAATGGGTTTATGGTCTCAATCGTTAGTTTCAAGTCATCTTTAAAATAAATTATGGTCCCGTGAAGCAGGGTATTGCTAATGGGCTTCAAAACGATGCTGATGTCTAAATGTCAAATTTAGGCCTTCAAAACCAACCACATGTCACGTCCACTTCCTTTACACAGCCCATGCTGTACATTTGTCTCCCCCCTCTTCGTTTCATTGCCTTTTTACTAAGCAAACAAGTTTTACGGTACAGTTCCATTCATTTGATCTCACATTACCTTTTCTCTATGATGCTGGGGTTGGCTGTAACCAGATGTGTTCTGGTTCCCACATCCTCCACATATTTCTTTGAGAGCGGTGGAAGGTTACACCTGCATAAACAAAACAACACACAGTCTCAAACCGATTTATATCAACTAATGACAAATGCCTTTTCTGCTTTCCTCGTAGATAAGACGACGATAAGATCTCCTGAGGCATATATACGGTCAATGGGCATGCCCCAAGCAGAATTAGCAGAGGAAAGGTTGAAAGCGGAACGGCATGGCTGAGAAGTGGTTACACAACTTCAAAGCTGACAGCGTAGCCGCCACGTTTTAAATAATTAATAAGTGGAGTGACAATGCCTGTGTGGAATTACAACCTACATTTCAGAGACGAACAGTTAAACATGGAAAATACAGTCTTTCACATGACACGGGGCTCTTTTTGTCGGTCACACATGGATCCAAAACGTTTGTTCAGCTTCATGGAAAATGACTTTACACTTTAAATAGTCATTTCCTGTTGTAAAAAATTAGACAATTACACATCGGCCACAACAGGCAAGGAAATTAAGGACCACTTGGGAAGGATTTTGTAGTCCACAAAATCCTGGACCACATTTTTCAAGACGTATCAGTCGGTATTGCGCTGTTTTCTGAGTCTCTCAATGACCTTCAGTTATTAAAATCTGGCTGCCTTAAGAAGCCAGACAACTGTTAATATTGTTGGTAATGCAGCATGAAATTGCGTCACTATTTGGCAGAAACCGGAGCAAATCATGAGATACAGTTGAAGAGCGAGCTTCCCCACACTCGTTGGTGCGTACCAACCCTCGCCTTCGAGAGGCGAAAGAGGATCACCTTACCGTAAATGCACCAAAAATGCGTATTTCCGTCATATTCAAAACTGCTGTCACTTGAGGAAAGGTTATTTGAAGGCACTGAAGTTGCAGGATGTCCATTCAAATGTGCATCCTGGACACTATCTTGATAATTTTCCTGTAGTAATCTGTGCCATATTACAGGTCCTTTGATCCCTGAAACGCGATGCTCCGCAGAGCAAGATACACAGGATGTTTGGTGACGATGGAGAGAGTCTGAATGAGATCTGTTATTGTTATGTGGGAGCTGAATGGTGTAATTTGCTGCTGCGGCCAGAAGACATTTTCCTCCTCACAGTCATCTGTATGGAATTTTTTTTTTTTTGTTGCAGTATTAAAAAAAAAAAAAAAAAAAGGGATGTGTGGTACAAGAAATAGGGGAAAGGGATTCCAAGCAGATCAGCGACAACCCTCACAAAAAGGATTGAACTGATGGCTCGTTTCAGCACAAACTGACAATTTGTACACGCTGCACTGTTGTTTTTATACTTATCCACTTTTAGATTGGTTTGGTTTTATCATTCTTTGTTAGACGTGTTGTATATTCTCCTGTTTCTTAATGCTGACTGCGCCCCTGCACTTAAGTTTCATTTCCTGTCTCCTGTACCTCGTGTGTTGAGACAAAACTGTGTGTGATCACAAGCAACTTTCCCTTCAAAGGATGTGTTTTGTAAAATGCTGCTTCTCTCTGATTACATTCACTATGATGAATGTGAGAATGCCCCTTCACTGAAGTAGGAAGCATCTGTGAATAAAACCAGTTGGCAGGTTTCCCGATTCACAGCTACTTCCTGGTGCCCTTAAATGTCCTTCTTTTGGACATGTAAATTTCATGCAATGTGTTTTTCTAAATGCAAAATCTCAGTGAAGGCGCCTATTGTTACTGGATTTATTTGCTTATTACTTCTCTACTCATTTTCATCTGACTCCTATTCCTGTTTTTCTTACTCATACCTATCGTCCTTTTTATCACGACCTTACTCGGCCTCACTTTTCTCTCCGCCGTCCTCTCTTGGCTACAATCAACACCAGCTCTCATTATCACTTAGGGCTCGTGGTGTTCGTCCGCTCTCCTGGGCACGGACGATTCAAATTTGGAGAAGCAGTGAAGCACCTGTGTCCCCTAACGGTCCCCGTTTCTCACCGCATGATGAAGTCGGCTCGGTCGATGTCCCGTCCGCACTTGCTGTGCCTGAGGATGCCGCCGTTGCCCACCACCGCACACTTCTTCAGGGGCAGCTGAAGAGGGTTGTCCTGGGAGGAGGGCAAAATTCACAGCCGGTTACACAGAAACAAACGATTGGTTGTCTTTTGATCTGGGTTCTAAAGCGGAGGCCCATACATGAGTCACTGTCTGTCAACCTTGGCCTAAGGAGAGACTGGAAAAACCAACAAGGAGATCAAACAGGCTATGAATCAGCTCCAGGAACAACATCCATGTATAGTGATATTATCAAGATGCCAAGCAGACAAAATGGTTAAACAGAGGTCTAATAACCTGGACTAATTAAATAGTCTACCACTAGTCTAAATAGTAGCACAACCGCTATACATCAAGTGGATCCATCCGAAGATGCTCTGGTATTTAGACCATTGGTAATTGTATTTCAGCAGTGAGTTTTTAGTGATTCCTGGAGGTGGCCAGCTCCTGGGAGTCATTATTCCGTCTTTATCTGTAGTGTTAAGACTAAAAGTCAACAAAGACTCCCAAGAACAGATGTGAACGTCTAGGTGCAATTTGCAAATTTTAAGGACCTACAATACTAAACAACCTAGATTTCTGTTCATCATGCTCTAAGAGGATGTAAGTACTTGGTGAATTTCCAGTTCGGATTGCAGATTGGCCATAGGTGTTGGACTGGAGACCTGTCCATGGTGTACCCCGCCTCTCGCCCAATGACAGCCGGGATAGGCTCCAGCTCCCCCGCAACCCTCCAGAGGACACACGGTTACAGAAAATGAATGAATCAATTTCCACTTCGGCATTAGCTATTCAAGTAAATCACGCTCAACGGTGTCTACAATGATTAACTTTTATGACGAGAAATACTGTTAGCTAAGTTAAAATTCATAGTTGCAAGTTGCAACCTTACATTTTTCAGACATTTCTGGTTTCCTGCTAACATTTTAAGCATTTTATCCCCCATCATATTTTTTTCATTGTGGAACAGTCGAGCTATTTTTACAATCTTTCCATACTGTTAACTAGTGACTCACTACCGGCACTCTTTGTTCTGAATCAATGCTGTATCATCATCTAAATTGTATCCTTGTTTTGGACAGAATTAAAATCTGCTTCAGAGGACACTGTAACATCAGTCCTCATGGGGCAAAGCCTAAAAAAAAAAAAAAGCCCTTTGCCTTGGCTGCATTTAAGTCCGAGGCATGGAGACGGCGGAAACAATTGTGCTCATTATTCCCTTCGGAGTGCACTCACTTGAGAATACGCGCACACAACACACACACCCACGCGCACACACACACACCCCTATCTGTGCCTTCAGGGTGTCTTCTGAACCGTGACAGGGGCAGAGGACAATGTGCGGCTAACAGCACGTAAAGATGGCGAGGGGAACCAGAACATTAAGTCAAATCTCACCAATAGTTTAACAGGCTAAAGTTTTCAATATACTTTATCCAACCAACAGCCAAAAACCTAAAGACGCTCAATTTTAGAAGAAATAAAAAAAGAGAAAATGAGCAAATCTCACGTTTGAGAAGGAGAAACCAGACTTTTTTGTTTATATTGTAAGCGGAAAGTGCGTCCATTGTGCGTGCGAGTGAATGTCTTGTCACGTCTTTTCATTCAGCGTGTGGGAAATAGCTTTTTTAAGATACTAAAGTGACATTTTCTGGTTAGTTTCATCAATTCACTGTCAAAGGTCCACAGAAAGCAGAACAAAATGATCACAGGACCCTAACTGTTCAGTCCACTGAACTGTATGTATGTACAGTGCGCTCTGTTTGAGCCATTGAACTAACCCGCAATTAACTGTCAAAGGCCTAATTGGCACATTTCCTGGCAGATGCCCAGACACTGTAGCCGCTGCCAGCTTGGTGCAGCGTGGCTGGTTGTCTGTGTTCTAGACCTGTAATCACGGCAGTGGTAGTTAAGAAGCCTTCTTGAACGTCATCCGTGCCCCCTAACTACCAGTTACCTTCCTGCTGGGAAACATGTAGCTGCCCACAATATATGCATGTAGGGGAAGTGCAACACAGCTGCTAAAAATAGAGCAAGTGTTATAATGGAGACTTGCACACAGTTGTACAGAGCAGCAGTGTGTCCGTAACCTTGGGCAGGACGATGAACTGGAGTCAGAGGCAGCACAATAACTAACAGCAACATCACAGTGACAGGAAGTCATAATGTACAGGAATATAAACAGTCCAAACATTAAATTAGCTAATTAGCTACATTAAATAAAAGTTATGTATAGTACAGGGACTTTTACGCACTTTTAGGGGTCAGTTATATCACAGTGCAGAAAATATCTTAAGGCCGATTTCTAGTTTTGGCATCCGCATGTGCAGTGCAGATTTTCATGTGGACATGCGCCTGGTTTCATTTATACTACAGTTTTAGTATGCTGCTAAATTCAGTGTTTCCGAAAGGCTGGCTGGTTTACACTTTATTTTCACTTTACGCTTTTTAGCTGCAGGATCTTCGTAGAACCAGGATTTATTTTGTTCCTTGACACCAAATACTCTGGTATATCTACTTTTTAAACGCTTCCACTAACCAAATAATAGAAAATAAGAAACAATATACATCAAGGAAGCCAGAAGCTTCCTGAAAGACGTGCTACCGCTGGGTTTTGCAAGTAAAAACTGGAAATCTCAGCACTGGATATGTAAAATATTGTTTAAGGTCACAATTAATACGTTTTTTCTATGAATCAATTCAAGATCAAGATGTCACTAAAAACCAAGTCCTACTCGAAAGCTGAACCGTTGCGACTGTTGCTTCGTAGCTGTGTCGACGAGGGAGGTACCATCCTCTGGTTGCCTTGGTAACCCTCTTGTTTCCGAGGGAAACGAGCAGAACACAAGTTGACATTAAGGATCACCGAGGACTAGCTCTTCTCGCTGTCATCTGACGCCAGGGGTTTCTTTGCCCGTCACTGCTACAACTGCCTGCCTTTCATTAAAATTCCCCCTCTCTTGTCGCCGCTCTTCTTCCTGCGTGTGCACCAGTAGCTGCAGATTCCCGGCGTACTCCGATATTAGAGCCCTTATTTTAGGAATAAATCAACTTTCCCAATAAAACACCCACATAAAGGTCAGGGTGCGGTGCGTTCACGCTCCAGCCTGCCACTCTCTCTCTTCAGATTCTCCTTTATTTATTCACCATCACCTCCCCCCATCCTTCATGAATGAACATGCACGGCCTCACGCCTGCAAATTAGGGTCAGATATTCATCACGTTTACCAACCAGAATATTAGACTGTGGATCGGCCGCCTCCGTAAGCGGGATTCAGTCTTCATTATTATTGAGGTCTACTGCCCCTGGATACAATAACCACGGCAACAGCAGTCACCCCCCCCCCCCCCCCCCACCCCCGAGTTTCTCGTTTTGTCCTGTTTCCAGGCACAAACACATATAAATGCCCTCATCCAGATGCGGGGGATGAGATGATGTGCAGGGGAATAAACACACACTGAACTATTCGACATGGGAAAGACGGGGGAAATCATTTCAAATCACATCCTCCTCCGGTTTTTACCCAAGTTTAAACACACTTATCTGGAAAAAGCACATACAGATAACACATTAACACTTAAAATCTGTCCCTCTCGCTGCTGCTCGTTGTAGCTCCGTAGACGGGCGACTACAGCTAAAGTGAAACAAACCCTTCCTGGTTGAAATGAAAACGTAAAAGATGTCTGCTCTCTCTAACCTGCTCCTAATCTCCCGTCTCCACATCTTAATATTGACTCGCCTCACACTGAGAGCACTATAATCCTCTTCCATTTAGAGGATGGCCCCACCACCCCCACTCCCCTCCTCCACTGGTTCCCTGTTAAAAACCCACAGTGCACACACATGGGCGTCGTATTGCGCCGGCTGGGAGAGAAACCGCGTTCCATCATCTGGTTTTATTTACTCCTCCATGAACACGGCGGCTATTCCCGAGCCGGGTTTTTTGTGGTGAGGAATACAGCAACGATATTGTGGCTGTCTGGTGGTAAAAAAAAAACATAAAGCAAAGAAAACAAGAGTCACTGAACAATTGTGTTAATATACCTGCACGAAGAGTGGGTAGGTCTCGTTGTTGACGGTGTGCGAGTGGTAGAACTCGCCGTCGTACCACAGGACCTTCCCCAGTGGCGAGTTCGCCTTGGTCACTGCAAACATCCGCCTCGGGTCGCAGCATTCTGTCAGCAACTTCCTGCACAGGGAGGATGACATAATAAAGTCTGGACAGTTTGACACAAATTGGACTGAACAGGACAGCTGGGACTCTGGGGGGAGGGGGAGTGATGCAATGATTGCTTAATTATTGGTCCAGGGTTGGAGAAAGACGTGCCCTGTGTGAGGTCAGCTAGTGCACATTAGAGGGGGGACAATCAAGTGTTTTAGGTTATGCACTCTTCTCTTCCGTTAATTAGCAAGAATCAGTTGGACGAATTATTATCAGCGAGATGAATAGCACGCAAACACAAGCACCGGTTGAGCATCACATCCCCCAGTAGGCCTATCTGCCGCTCTGCAGGTGTCACTTTCTCTGATTATCCTAATCGGCTTCGCCTCTGAGAATAGTCACGTTCTCAGCTGAATAGGACTTAAATAAGACTGCCACAGTGGGACTAGCATGCCCCGTTGATCTGATCTGCAGCTGAAAAAAAACCACAGTCACTCTGTGATATTACTGTAAAGGCGCTTTGTGGTAATGTGCAAAGTTGCAGCAGTTTCAATGCTTTCCGGTGGCATTGTTGCATGCCCCATGGGTCTTAAAAGCTCAATTTCCTGCTGAGTGTATATTACAATCTGATTATGACACCATTGCCATATGTTCATGGGATTTATACAGATAATACAGATAGGACATAATTTCCGTTCAAAAGTCTACACAGGCTTAAAGAAGAACTGAATCCCTTTGTTTAACTCCATCATGCAACTGGAGCATTATCTTAAACTAATGGACAGAAATCTGAGCCATGAGTCGAACCTGTACAAATCGATGCCCGTCTGGTTCTTGTGCCACTCTTCCCCCTGCCTCAGCACCTCTTCCACTATGTCCTTATCTCTTGGGAGTCTGTAGACGGGGAAAACGTAAATCCAGCAGAGCACCAGGACGCACAGAGCGGCCCACACAGAGAGTTTGGCCCGGTAGCATCGCACCAACATCTTTCCCCCACGTCTTGCTTCAAAACAGCCGGCGCAGGTACATCAAAACCGGTGGCGTAAAGCGCAGGCTCGGCTCACAGCTCTGAAGTCTCCGCTGCAAATCTCAGTCGCATCCCGCGGGCGAGGCGGAGGTATGAATGGAGCGGCACAAGGTAGTCTGTTACCGGGTTGTCTGGCTGAAGCATCGGGCACGAAATCCGGTTCTGTGCTGGCGAGGGCTGGACAGAGAGGAGCGTCTATCCCTGCAGCGGCTCGGGTGCGGGGCTGTGGTGCAGTGTGTCGAGCTCTGCAGGAATCCGCTGCTCTGCCCTCGGTGCATCACCACCATCATCACAGCCTGCGGATTGCGAGGAATCATGCGGGCTCCCTCCAAACCTGGGGTCCCGCCTCATCCCAAAATCCGAAGGGGGTCCCCCGATCCAATCCAACCCTTGGTCCCCTTGCCTGCCTCCTTCCGGGCTTCTCCTCGGGCCTGTGCTGTCCTACTGCAGGGTCTGCGGTGCAAGTGAAACGGACTAGTCCAATTTAGACTCCCTCCACTCCCCCGTCTTTCTCCTGTCAACACCCCCCTCCGCCGAGACAAAGTGCTTCTTGTGTTGCAGGAGGCGAGTCAAGGACACTAAAATGACGAGGCTGAGACCGGAAAAGGAATTTCAAAATAAAAATAAACGAGCTTTACATTATTTACTTTAATTCCACAGTAAATAATGAAACAAAAAAGCAAAACCCAACTTTTAAGTCTTTTAGGTCAATAACTTTTAAGCACACATTATATTTGTAGATGTAGCTAACACATTTCTAGCTAGCTAGCGTCAAGCTAGTCGAAGCTAATGCTACAACTCCTTAGCTTAAACCGTCTTCCTGCTTTTTTAACGTCTCCAAATAATTGATTTCACAGTTAAAGACCAATTATAGGCCTCACACTATGGCTTTAATAAGACAACTGGTTCCAGGAAAAAAGTTTACTTCCATAACACCTGATAGCTAATTGTTTAGCAAACATGAAACTAGTAGCAGAGGAGGCTATAGCAACATATCACAACACAGCTCTTTACATAAAGATTAAATTGAAACACAGGCAATAAAATATACACTAGTGCATTATTGTTTATATTTATGTTTATAATTGAAGTAATCTGTAACATTGAAAAAGTTTTACTTGAAATAAGGGGCAAAAAGGGAACATCGTTTAAAAGACTTATATTTGGTTCACATTGCGTTTTCTTATGCATGTTGGTTTAGCCAATGTTTATCTGCACAACAAATGTGTTTTTTAGGGTACTTCAACATTTGAAAATGTATGAAAATGCCTGTGTGAGTGTTGCACAATTGCCGAAGGCCCACTTTACAGCTTAGTTCACTAGCAATGGAGCTATAGGTTATCAAAGCGGTGGTTATCACTGTCTTTTGACTTTTGTTTCTCCTGCTTTTAGTTTGGTCTTCATCTCAAAATGTTTCTGCATCAATACTTTTTGCAAAATCTTGAGTGAATCAAAACTTTTGGAAAAAAAAGTTCTGTCCTTGATGCTAATATTAATCCCTCTTAGATAGGAGGGGGGCACTTTTACATGGGACGTGTCCTATTGTCTCATAAACTAGAGCATTGTCAAATAAAATAAATAAATAAAAATAAAAAAGTCCATTTTTCTCATGGCTGTCTTTAAAGATATATGGATTGAACCTGGCTCAACCCTCAAATATAGTTTTCACATTGATATTATTTATGTATTTCTTTCAGTAGTTTTCCTAGAGGACTATTGTTTTTTATTTATTTTTTAATTTAAGTTTTAGTGACTTTTTACTCATGGACTTTCAACTTGCTAACATCAAACATTCTGAATAGGACTTAAATAAGACTTATTATTTTGAAAGTCCCCGTTTTAAAATCCTGACGTGATTCCTGCTGGCTTGTTGTCACCGCCTGCTGCAGACTGCCAACGTCTCCTTCAGCTTCCCGCTGAGATCCGTGTTGTGAGCTTCTGTCGCCCCCTGCTGGACTCGGTCTGCACCGATGACAAAGGGATTTCAGATGATTGAGACGCTGCTGCAGCTGTCGGCGAGATTACCACACCCTGACTCCACACTAAAATCAGTTTCTGATCTCCTTTTAAGTCCGATGTATTTTACCAGAACGCCGTTTGATATATCATTTTTCTCCAGAAATTAAATCTTACACACGCTCTTTAATGCTATATTATCTTTTATTCTACTTTATTCTGGCTTTGTGTACAGGCAGCTGCAGGAGTCTATTGTTTAAGGCTCTGCTGACCCCATGTGGACAGACCTAGTAGACAGTCAATGGGACAAATGAGTTTTATTTCCAGTGAAGTAAATCCAGTGTGTGGGTGTGAGCGTTTTTAGGCTCTTTAATATGGCTGCCAGCTGTGACAGAAGTTTGTATACTCAGTTTTCCCTTTGGCTGTCTGGCTGTTTATAAGGACACTCAAAGAGGATAAACACAAACACAAACACATAAAAGAGAAGTTGTCTCTCAGCACTGGCCTTTAATTTGGCAAAAGGGTGGCTCAGAAATGTGACTCACTCGGGACGCCCGCTGCACTCGCCTGCGAATCTTGGAGGGCAGAGTCAAGGTTGGGCCGCCGGGCACAGGGATGCCATGGCAGGCTGCTTGGCTGAAGTCATGTGTCAGCTGTTCTGTGTGCCCTGTGTCCAAACAAAGGTGCCACAATGGAGGCCTGTGAGAGATCTGAAACTAAATGTGCCCGGAGACGGGCTGGCAGCAGTGCAGAGGCATGGGTGAATAGAAAAAATACTGTATACCCCCATTAGGATGATAATTGATAATACAGCCTAATTAAAAGCAGTATTAACAGATCAGTGTAAAGCTATAGTAAAAGTGTTCATATTGGAGATGAGTCATTACTATTTATTTTCATTTTTTTTAGTTTAAGATCTTACTGTTGTGGCTCACTGAGTTGGAGATAAATGTATTATAATGATACAATATGATAATGATATAAAGATGCGATAGTAATAAATAATAAAGTACCTGTATAAAGTAAATGCAAACAAAGGTAGTACCTCAGTGTACTACCACCAGCCTCCTTTATAAAATATGTTTGTTACTGTTGATTTTTCTTTCCAATTCAAATGTTATCAACCGATTTATGAACAGTATAAATAATAATAAAGTTTATTAGAAGCAGTTCCCCAATACCAAGGCCTCCCTATCTTTTTGTTTTTGGGTGTATGTGTCTCTGTGGAGACAGAAGGGAGTTGGGTTGCATCAGAAATAGCCGTCCCACCTGCTTAGGATCACTGAGAAAGAAAAAAAAAATGATGACAGAACATTTGTCCCCCACACAACACACTCACACACACACATCTTCTTCCTTTTATTGCCTCTCATTGCTCATTGATGTATTGTCTTTTTAGCTCCCGTTGCCCTTCTGTTGTGTAGGAGCTGAAAGCAACACCGGATGTCACCTCGTAGAGCTATCATGACAGGACGTCTGAGGTGTGTTTTCACCTGATATGATACCTTATAAAAATATGGAGATAATGATTGGGGTCAGGAGGGTTTCTGGATCTTAGGTTTCACCTTTAAAAAAGGTTAGACTTAGACTTGTCATGCTTTTGTTCTAAAATCTAAAAACGGCGCTCATTTCCCACATGTCAAAAACAGTATGTTTATTTACAAGTGAAGACATGACAAGTTAAAGCATAACGTCTTAACAAGACACACAACCAACAACTGCACTGAGAAAACTGAATTGGCAATTGGCAAATATGGCAGAAAAATCACCACATGGGGATTGTTACAGTCAATATTTGGAACCACTGTTTGAAGCGAAATCTATAGCAACCGTCTATCATCATAAATCTGGAGTGTATAATGTATTTCTTAAAAATCAACATATTGATCTTATGAGCTAAATGATGACTGTGAGACACAGTTGTTATCCTTTGCATATACATATAGTGCTTCTGTTTGACCCATTTCACTAAAGCTGTCAAGAGTAAACAGCTTGATTAAAAATCAATCGTGTAAGGGAAGACTGAAATAAAACATGAACCTACTCAAGGAAACTAAAGGAAAAGCTTTTTTTCTAGAAAATGTGACCACCCTCCTGTTAGAAAAACAGAAAACATACATAATGTTCCAACTTTGACCACATTATTCTGTTGCAGTCATATGAGAACATTACATTGATATGCTATGATCAATAAACCAGAGACCAAGTGGCTCGTGCACAAGAAAGCACCAAATGAAACGTAGCTACACCAGCTTCGTAGCCGACAAATCTTCACATTTACTTTCACTGTTGTCACTAATCTCTGAGAATCCCTCACAACTCTTGGGCTGCTGAACCTTGTGGCTCAGGCAAAAATGACCTTGTAGCCAATGCTCTGTTTACAAAAAACATCTTAGCGCATGCATCTGCTTTATTCCAGTATAAGCCACTTGAAAGATTAGAAACTTGATGCTTGGGGGTTAAGTGATTTGCAAGAAGTGCCAAAGCTCAGGTCAAGATTAGCACTCGTGCGCTATGAAATCTGAAGTCAGGCCAAGGAATTGTTGACAGTAACTGAACATAGATGTAAACATCAGAGAACCAAGACAGTAAGCTGGGGTGGTCAGAGGCAATATTCTCTAACTTTTGCTGGGCAATTATGAGACAATAGTGAATGCTGGAAAGTTGTATAACAACAGTTTTTATCTGAAGTTAAAAATTTGCTAAAATTTGTCACAGTAATCTGCTGAGGAAGCAGCAAAAACCTGAGTGTGTTGCATTGTGTATTTTATTGCTTCTACGTGCAACAACAATGCACACTATACACTGTAGATACAATAATAGATCAGTATTCTGCAGCTAGCTTTCAGGTTGATTAGTATTTGTCAATGGTTAATCAGTGTATGGGATTAAACAGCCAACAATGACATCCACAGATTAAAAACTGAATGTGGGGTTCCACAGGGAATCGTTTTGGATCCACTCTTTTTTTTTTTTTCTTCAAAGTCTGATTTACCGTCTGTTTATATGGAGCTGACAGTTTTACTTGAGTCACATGAACACAACACAGCAGTCAAGGCCTGCTTTTACAGGAGTTTACAGTTGAAGCCGGGAGACTGAAATTAGCAATAAAAGCTGTGTGACATATTCCAGTTTGGACTGAATCAATATTTATATTTGAAGCACTGGGTTCAAAAATAAAAAAAGCATATGGTAAGCATAAGAAGAGGATATTGCATGAAACAAACTCCTGAGGCCCTTTGTGCAAACTTTTTAATTTTAAGTTTATGCTTGTTTCTTTCAGCAGATGCATGTATGCTTTGGCTTGGCTTTGTGACATGAACCCAATGCTGTGGTTTCTTACACTATGACCAGAAAGGGAAAGCATTGCCACATTGTTAATTTTGTGCTTTGTCTCAAAAATGAAAATGTTTTGCTTACATAAATCTGTCAACTCGTACACAAGAACCAAATAAAGCACTGTAAATGAACTGATTTCTTAAATGGGGTTTTGCTTGTAATTTCTTTCACTCCGCTTCTACTAAAAGACAAATAATGGTGGATTATTTTAAGCTGTTTTCCCCCCTCCTCCTGTGCTCACTCTCATTTTCTCTCAGTCGCAGTGTGAGTTAAATTGTAGTATATCTTCACTGCTGCAGCTATTTAAACCCGTTATCTCTCCTCCTCCTCTTCCTCCCTCTGTTCTATTGAGCTCACGGGCAGAGCGGCAAAATGGAACAACCTCTCGTCATTTTGTTATTACATGTAATCACACCAACCAGTATTTTTATCACAATACGTGTGCTCAGAATAGCTTTGAAGCTAATTCTGTTATTTAACCTTCCTCTGTGATAAATCAGAGCGGCAACAGTTCTTACATTGCTGCCGCGCAGACACAGATGCCTTGCGTGTGATTAGCCCGTATAGTCTACTTGTTGACACCGCAATACCCAGAAAATGTGCAGAAAATAAATAATAAGTAATAAAGGTGAATAATGCCCTTAGATCTTGTGTGATGACAGTGTTACCACAGCTATACTGTAAACAGTCTATAATGGAAGAGGGTCACGACCTATTATTAGAATATGATTGTGCGCTTTTGCCATCTATGAAGGCTTTGGGTGTGTGTTATCGTCTGCTCATTAGCTGTGCAATTATTAGTCGTTTATGCTAATCCATGAATGTAATTATTTAGATTGCATTAGTTGAACAGGAATTAGGGTTCAGGGAAATTTGTTTTCAAGCAGGTGGTTAATATCATTGTAGTAGGTTACCGTCACCACCCCAGTTACGTTAGCTTAGCTTAAAGACTGGACACAGGGACGGATGTATGTTAAATGTTTGCTGACAACGTCACCTTCATTTGCTAACCACCAATATGGCCCATGTCTCTCCAAAACAATTTTTATGGTTAGGTTTCCACACATGGTTAAAGTTAGCAAAATATCATATTTTTGGTTTAATGCAGAAAGAGTCCACAGAGGCTTGACACATGATCAGTCATTAGCATCTGTTCAAAACTATAGTTTTTGTGTCCTAAACCTGACCTTGGACTGGAATCTGGATGTAACCCCTGACCTTGACAATCAGCCGCTGCTTTGTGAACCCACCATCCACCCCAACCTCACTTTTGTGACTCCTTTTAATCAGTCATTCACAAAAACACTTTGCTGTCCACACCCTCTTTCAGCAACCAGTTTAGTGCCTTAATTGTATAGTAATTTAACACATACTGCGTCTTATTTAATTAGGTCCAAAGAAAAAGTGAAAAGGGGCAACAAGAATTTAACTGATTGCTTGGAAAATATCAAAGTTATGTGATATTTTCCAAGCAATCAGTTAAACATTTTTAAATTTCAGTTTTTGTAAGTGTTAAACAAACAAAAACAGACTTGGATTTTAAAGTGCTTGAGAGCTGATTTTATTACTTTTATATAAAGTTAATTGTCCCTGTTTATGCTAAGCCAAGCTAAGCTAAGCTAAGCTAAGCTAAGCTAAGCTAAGCTGCTGCAGACTTGAGCAACACATAAAAGATTTGTCAAGATTTCAAAACACTGTAAAGGCGACTTTTGTTCGAGGCTATAATACGAGTTCATATATTTATCCTTTTATTCCGAGCGGGACATTAGGACTGTTTCACGGCTCAGTGGCGATTTCTAGAAAACACCATTAAGGTAATGCTCATGCTGTATTATTACACTTCGCTGGCGTTGTCACAGCGTCAGGGGAGGTGATACTTCATGCTTGGTTTGGTGCCAGCACATTCTTGGGACCAGACGTTATATCTGCTGTCCACTCGCCACCCACCTCACATAAAAAGCTGCCCATTGTAGTCGGCAGACGCTGTTTGACTCTCTGTACCTCTGCAAGACACCCATTCTCAGGTAAAGCAACTGGTTTGTAGTGTGTTTTAAGTATCTAAGGCTTTCCAGAAGTTTCCAGATGTGATTTATATTTATTTTTTTTGTTATAGTTTAGGTAAATTGTGGTGTATTTTATAGATATATGTGCATTTTCTTTAATAAGGTTTTAGAATAAATAATCAAAACTATCTAATAGGAACATACATACCCTTAGCCAGGGTTACTGTGATTTGATTACATTTGTTTGTAAATCAATGACTTCTGTTTGTTTTGTCAGTACATGTGTAGTAGTCAATGTAATCTGTTAACAAACTTATTAAGATTTCATTTTATTAATACACACTCCTGTTTCCTGTCCCTTTTGTTTGTGAATATAGCTGAACTGAGGTAAGAAGGCTCCTTTTATTCTTGAATGCTACTTGTGTGGTTTATATTTGTGCAGTTGGCTACTGCTGATTAAAGGAAAGCAGTATTCGCTTAAGATAAGAATAGATAATGCCAAACCTAACTGAGCATCATCTCTCTCATTTGGCCCCGTTTGCTCTTTCAGGAGCTCGACAGACCCGCTGCGATGAATCCCAAAGGGGATAAGGTGAGCCTGCTATATTCCACGGTGTTAATCCTCCATGCGTGGAGAAGGGGACACATTGTCCTTATGCACATGGCAAAGACCTGGCAGTGGTTATCTGTCAGGATTGTTATCAGCATCCCCGAGAGCTTTCCCCTTGACTTCATCCTAATAATAAAGCATTATCTTTTGACATGCGGCTGCAGTAAGTGGTGTCCAGCCTGACACTCACAAGCCTTTTACTGTATATGGACATACTATATATATACACTATATAAGTGACTTCTAAATAAAAGAATTGAACATGTTTAATTTTTCTTGAAAGATGCTATTTTTATTTCCCCTGTTCTGCGTATGTGCCTCTTTACTAGCTAAAATAATCCCAGGAGCTGTTGCATCATAATCATTGAAGCATAGTAGACTTTTGTGCTGTTATATTATAATGACAAAAATCTCTTTCCACAGCCGAAGTCGAAGATTTCGGCGTCTCGCAAGCTCTCCCTCAAAGTGAGTTGTTATTGGTCCAAATGTACTCACATCAAACTGTTTTAGACTTGATATTATTAAGCCCATTCATATAAAAGACTGATAATTAAGTCTGTTTTTAAGTTGAAACATTTTTACCGCCCCAATTAAGAGTGGCAATAAAAATACCATTTAGCATTTAGCTTATTTTATTTAATTGTTTGTCTTTTACTCATATTTAAACATATTTTCATGCCATGCTTTTACACATTGTTGCTAATGGAAGCAGCTGCCCCGCTGCACATCTGTAGTTTGGAACCACTGCCATATATCACACTGAAATATATGCCTTTGGTGGCCAGATGCTGCTCCTCACGAGAGCCTGCGAGGATTTGGAGAGGGAGACGCAGGAGAGGGAGGAGGAGAAAGTGCGCTATCTGGGAGAGAAGCTGCCTCCTTTGCAGCTGTCTGGAATGCCACTGGATGAGCTACAGGCAACTATAAACTACTGCCTAAGATCAGCTTTCGTAGAGCGAAAAGAGTTTGAGTGTTTGAAACGTCTTTCTTCTCCTTCTTCTTCTTCTTCGTTTAGAACCTATGCAAGCAGCTTCATTCAAAAATTGACGTTGTGGACGAGGAGAGATACGATTGTGAATCCAAAGTGAGCAAGCACAACAAAGACGTAAGTACTTCCTGCACTTTGCACATGTTGTACCTCCAGGCAGTTAAAGGTAGAGCTTCCCAGAAGCCTGAGCTCAGATTTCACATGTCTTGTGTCATATTATTCCAGATCCACGAGCTGAAACTGAAGGTGCAAGACCTTGGCGGCAAGTTCAAAAAGCCCGCACTGAGGAAGGTGAGGGTGTCGGCAGATGAGATGATGAGAGCTCTGCTGGGCTCCAAGCACAAGGGCTCGATGGACCTCAGAGCCAACCTCAAGTCTGTGAAGAAGGAGGACGTCAAACAGGACAAGGTACCCGCATCCGTCAGACTCCTGATTGTCTCAGAGATGGCGGGGAAACGTGCTGACGACTCAATTTTTTCGTATTCCTCCAGGTGCTCACCAGCGAAGTGGGCGACTGGCGTAAGAACGTGGAGGCCATGTCGGGCATGGAGGGCCGCAAGAAGATGTTCGACACAGGCGGCGGAGGCCAGTGAGACGCTGCAAAGATGAAACAGGTCGAGGAAAAAGCAAAGGGACAGGCAGAGAAATAAGGAGCCCCCATTTGCTCAATGGCCATTTTCAGTGTAACGACTCAAAAGCCCTTGAAGTGTAAGATGAGTAAACCCTCTCGTTGTTGTTTTTTTAAAAGAAAAATCATATTTTGTTTTGTTATGACACCTTAATACAATTAAAGTGGATAGAAATACACAGATACTGTTTGCCTTCTTCGATGGTCCATATCCGTACTTGACTTTATCATGTTTCATTTTATTGGCAGCTGCTGCAGGAAGCGGCTTACGATGATGGATTAAAAAAGAAAGAGCAACAGGTGTTATCTACATTTAAATAGATATCAAAGATACATCCATGATAACAAAAGACCACATTTAAAGTAAACGAAAAACTACTGAAATATCAAATAACTGGACTTTTACTGGTTTGGGAATTTTGGATACTTAATGAAGAGATAAATTTCGAAAGATTAGCCTTTGCCTTTATAATGAGTTTAATAAAAGATTCCTCTTGATGACTTACGGTTTGACTATAAAAATAAAACCACAGGGGATGGGATTTCCAGCAGATGGTGAGTCTTGGACTCCGAAACACCTGGACCGGGTATTTTTAGCCTCGATGGTGCCCTCCATAACTGCCCTGCCTCGGAAAGCATACCTCCAGCTGGATGGCACAAGCCACTGACATTGTTGTCCTAAACGCCGCACGCATTCCTCTGCTTCTTCTGCGCATGGCGCCGGGTTCACTTGGCTGTTGACGCCCGGCCATTGTTATGTGAAGTATGACGCCAACAATAGCTTTAAGATCTCTGTACTCAGACATCAGGCAATGTATCTGTAGCTTTTACTGTATGTACTGGTTGTGGAAAGGTTCGCACTCACACATGCACAGGCAATATGCATGATTATAAATAAGCACTGTGTGAAATATGGATGATGAAAAGGTGCAAGACACTATCAGTCTGTCCTATCATCAGTCATGATTATTGGTCAAGGGTCTTCTGCCCTTGGACTGAAGCCGTTAATGAAAAGCAACCCAGATCTCTATATACTCTCTGTACGTATAAATAACCTCTGATGAGAACGACCTTCTTACAGAAGAAGCCCATGTTGCAGATATGACTGAGTGCGTTCATGTCAATGCCACAGGATGGTGAGTGGCAAGTGAAAAGGTCATGATGCAGCTTGATGTGTCAAAATCAACACAGCCTGTGTGAGCCACCGATCACCGGACGTGATACACTGGTCTCAGTGTACTTCATCATTTGTGCCACATGGTGGCAACCCACGATTGCATAATCGAATCTGCAGTGGCAACTATTAAAAAGTGTGTAATCAGCGTTGAGAATTCAGTAGAAATTCACTTTTTTATTAGTCTTGAGTTTAAACCTGCTCCTTCAAAGTTTCTGATTTACAAACTAATGCATTTTATCTGGTAACTTGAAACGATAGACATTGGTTCATCTTAGAGGTCATTCAGGTCATACAGGTATCTAACCCAAAGGCATTTCACCACTCATCCAAGTGGTTTTCTCAGTTTTAAATGACTGATAAAGAGTCTAGGTGTCACTATTTCTCTAAAATCAGTTACTGCCTGTGTGAGCAAATGATCCGGTATTAGAGCATCTCTTTTCCAGGTCTTCATGGGAGGATGGGAGAAATGTGGCTGAACTGAATTTGCGATTTTGGATAATACACAACAAAACATCTTCCCTCCAATCTGTCATGTTCATATTCTACCTCTGACTCGTCTCTTGTAGGAGTTGTAAGACAGCAGTAGCAGAGCCTGACGATAAATAATTACCAAGCGGCGACAGTTCATTTCACTCATGGAATAACCCAAAGGAAAAGAAAAATGAGCGTTAGTCTGCACAGGCATGCGTGTGTGCGGCTTGATGAGGTTGTGTGATTGATGTCGTTAATCTTCGACATACAGCTCGAGCAGTGTATTTATTGCTGCGGGGACTGGGGGTGGGTGGACGGTAACACGTGGGGGGGTCTGGTGATTAGACAGACCGCCCTGTGACTGGGCGCTCCGGGCGCGTTTCTTAATGTCGTGCACGCAAGCAGTCATGTGTCTTGTCAAAATGTCCTTCAGGGAGATAGTGAACAGTCAGCATGCTCATGTTGGTTAAAGTCACAGTGAAGAGGCTGTTTCATAGTGTATTGCTCCTGCAATGAGATGAATTTCCTGCCTAGCTGCATTAACATACATAAACACACAGACAAAAACCCTTATCCAAACTCAAAACACAGCAATAAAAAACACCCCAAACCTAAATGTAGATACAAATAATTGCAATTCAAAGTGGAAAAGGGGGTCTAATTCCAGCTATTAGGCCTCAAATCAAAATGCTTAAATATCGGGGGCTCAAGTTCTTGCTAATTAAATTTTTCCAAATGTAATTTGCAATAACGATAAGCACAAATCACAAAATAAAGATGGCTCCTTACACCAGCGTTGGGTCGCCGTCAGCACGTCAGCACGACGTTTAAATAGGGCCCAGAACCAATCAGAGGACTCCCCACTCCATCGAAAGGGCGTGGCAATTCGTATCCAATCACAGATCAGCGACAGCACAGGTATATCTGCATACCTGACAGCTAAAGTTTAAACTCAAACTTCCCATTGGAAAGTCCCACTAAATCTCAAAATAAAGTTCAGAAGGGGATTTGTATGTTTGACTAAATGCCCCATAATCAGTCAGCTAATTAGTACAAAAAGTTATATATATATATATATATATATTAACAAACAATGTAAAATGACCTGTGACAAAATTACCAAATATCACTTGACATGGAATCAGGGCTTTTATTGCAATTCAGGTGCTTCATCAGGAAAGAGGAACCAAATTCAGACACTCAGGTAGAGAGGGTTGAATCGAAGGCAAGGTGATCAGTAGATGGGCCAAGAGTCCGCAACTTGCAGCTGGACAGCCACAGACGAGATGTAATTTTTAAAGCCCAGGCAGCAACAACTGAACAGTCTATGTTAAAAAAAGATACTGTGGAAACAGGAAGCAGGAAGGTGAAGGGTATACTTGTACTTGGGCTTAATGAGGGTATGAGAGGCGGGCGTGAAGCCAGGTAGGTTCTTATATAGATGGGGGAAGACAATGCGTGGAAAAAGTTTTATGAAGAGCTGCTATGCTGTCGCCATGACATTAACAATGTCAGTCATGCGTTGATCCTACATTTTCTAATGGATGGTTTTTTCTGCCTCTCATTTATTTTTTGTCTAGACTTGTGTGATATATTGTTGTATAAATGATTTACCTGCGTAACATTTAAATTTTGTCAGTAAGGCAGGTCATCGGTTTTTAAATGAGCTCCTTGAATACATTAGACATGTCAAACTCGAGAAGGGGTTGCTGACGCTCAAGTGCAGTTACTGAAGCTGTTTCTCAGTGAAGGCCTTTATTAACTTCTTGTGTCTTGCTAACAATGGAGAACGAATGGAGCATTTGTCAAAAATGCTTAAAGGGGAATTACCATTTTTTTACAACCTGGACCTTATTTCTGGCATAAAATACAATCGTTTACTCACCAACTTTAGTGTCATTTGGAGTTGTTTGGAAGATATATCCATATAGTGGGAGTGACTGGGGCACTGAAACGCAGCCTCTAAATAACGCTTTATCTGCCGCGAAACTGGATCATTTGCTGTTGTCTATTTGAGGACATGCAACAGTTTGTTGTTCTTTCGCCAGCTGTTCCTCTCTCTGCCTCTGCATCCTCCTTTCAACGAGCTCCTCATCCATATACTCTGGCTCAAAACGGTAAGGACGTCCAGCATAAACAAAGTCGTCGTCCACAACCTCAGAATCGCAAAAATATTCAGCCATGTTGCAAAAAAACTAGCAGTAGCAAATTACAGGTAAACAAGCCAACTGTCACGGGTGCGTGCGGCGCTCAGAGATGACATCATCCAGGTCAGAGGTTAGTAGGTCAATCTACAGGTAACTCCGGACTCAACGGGAAATAGCACTAGCGTATCATAACAAAATATTGGTGAAATTAACCAGTTTGGCGGCAGATAATGCGTTATTTAGAGGCTGTGCTTCGGTGCCCCATTCACTCCCACTATATGGATATAGACAAATCCGCCGCGAACTCTATGGGCGCCGCCATCTTGCCTGCCGCCATTACTGCGGGCCTGAGAAGTGTGACGGTGTACAGTCATTGACTGTATGTGTACAGTACAGTACAGTACAGTTGCCGGTAAGCGGACCCTGCTCATTAAAGAAAATGTCTGGTGAAAGGGAACATTGGGTAGATGATGTCAGGCAGTGGCCAAAACTTACCGATAAAGGTAATTTACTGACAACATAATGTATTAATGTAAAAATGCGTCAGCAAAATGTAATGTAATGTAATTGAGACGTGTAGCTATAAGGCTAAGCTAATTGATGACAACAATAAAACCGAAGGTCATTCTACACTAGCTGTGTTGCTAATATGTTCACAAGTTGCAAATAACTATTAGCCACGACCAGTTGTAGCAATAAAATGTCCTACATCTAGGAATAAATAGAATAATAATAGAATAAATATTCTACATCTACATCTAGTTATATAGAATAACCAGGAACTCTGTGTAATCCGTATGGCCGTAAACATGGACAGTCGATGTGCAATAAAGGTTCGTGAATTTCACAAACAGTTTTATTCCAGGCCTGTAGTTTTGTGCTGTTGTTAAAACAGCCAAGCACACAACACGATCTTCCCGGCATCACTGGACAGCATACGTACTAAAATAAACTAAATAAAAATAACATTTCCTACAGCTAACATCTGCTACAGCCGCCTACGGGACCAACACGCTACTTCCGCTATTTCCTTAGCAGCGAGGCCCGCAGTAATGGCGGCGCTGCTTTACTTCCGTGTTTCGCCGGATTTGTCTATATGCGGTGCTACGCTGGATCTAAATATCTTCCGAATAACTCTGAATGACACCAAAGTTATATGGGTGAGTAAACAATCGTATTTAATGCTAGAAATAAGGTCCAGGTTGTAAAAAACGGTAATTCCCCTTTAATGTCACGTACTTCGTTGCTTTGATTGGTTTTAAGACTATCCAGTTTTCTCTGTACCAGTTGAAACATGACCCTTGTCAATCTCAAATCTCAGTGGCGTGTTACCAGACTCATATTCTGGGCCTCATCTCCTCTATGCTTGTTCACCACTTCGATCACCCTCTCTGCTTATTAGCTGACTAAACTGTCGGCCTTGGTGACTTCTAGACGGCAACAGTTGCCTAGCAGCAGTGTTCTCGCGGTTTGCTGATGTTGCCACTTGAATGCAAGTCTGGAAACCAAGTTCATGCCGTTAGCCAATGTTTCACGAGTTGATAATAGACTAATATGTAAATTGCACACAAAACCGTCACAACTCAAATGGAACATGCCATTGATTTTGATGCTACAATACTGGCAACCTCCCTTTCATGTCAGACCCATATCTGCGACCTCTGGGCTCTTGCTGCACAAACTAGAGGCTGTATGTGTTCATAGCTTCCCGTTGTGATGTGACAAATAAGCAGCTTGAGTCAAATCCTGTTTCTTTCCTAAATGGTAGTCTATATTTGGAGGTAATGACACAGAAAAGGAGCTTAAAAATAGCATTAGACTGGTGGATTCAAGGGTTTAAACAACCACAAAAACACACGCACACACTCTTGCGAGCGCGCACACACGCACAAAATGCAATACGCTCCCCTCAAAAAGTGTTAATTGGATTTGGACTGAGTGGTGAATCTCTTTTCAACCTCAATGGAACGTTAACAGGCAGCAGCTAGAAATGACTGGGAAGAAAATGATGAAGATTTGTTACTCAGTGCTAATCCGTGTGAACCAGCTAAGAGGCTGAGGGTTCATTTTGATAATTTGAACTAAGACTACAAGTTGCCTAATGAGACAAACTCATTTAGTTTTTGAAGTTTTCTCTATCACCGAATCTGTATTTAGACACCAGCTTTCCTCATACATAATTATCCCCATAGGTAAGTCGTAATAGAATTCGCTATATGCATTAAGAGAGGGAATTCTTTTTATGCTGAACTGCAGGCTGAGCTCACATAAAACTATGGCGCTGGACTTTAAAATATTAATGAATGTCCATTACATTCATGCCCATGTCAACTGAGTTCACACAATGCTGATCAAGCTAATTAGCACCTTGAAAATCTCTCTGTATTTTGCAGTTTACTAATCTGTGGTTCCTGCACAAGCACCCTGGTGCAGTTGTGTTTTATGTCAACCTGCAATGATTATTTACCCGAACTGGAGAGGAAGAGTATCTGTATTAATCAATATGGAGTAGCCTGCAGCGTCCAATGCAGAGATGCAGTAGTTACTAATGTAACTTGGGTACTATGAATTCACCAACTCTGGCATTTTGGAAGAATGAAATACAGGTGTCCAAAAAAAAGGTTTCTGATGCTTCAGAGACTCATTGCATCAGGGAAAGATTAAAGTCTAAAAAAATAACGTGATCACCAGTAGGGGTAAACATAGACTAACTGTTTTGTGCTCTTTTTCTGAAAACATAACACCACTTCTGGGAACTGAAGATTGTAGGCATACAGCAAACACATGTACAAATAGTGTTGCTTAATTAATCTCACTGCCGAAAGGATGAATCAAAAGATCTGCACTGTGGCTAAGTGTCAAAATGCTTCTAGAAACAAACACAAACTGAATATATTATCACTCACATGGAAAACAAGTAGTCATCTTTGAACAGATCCAGAACAAACAGATCTAAATTAGCATTCATTGTGACGAATCTCGCTTTTAGCTCTGTTTTTGTTCTCCACCAGTTCCTCAGGGAAACATCGGGCTCGTTAGGCACTATTTTTCAACACCTAGCTACTGTGTCTTTGGGGAATCGTTGGTGTTGAACTTCTTTCACACTACACAATCACAAAAAGTAATCATTTGTTCCGCGGCTAACGTTAAATATATTACTTTAGCGCTTTCTACACTGTTTTACATTTTTTTTTGAGGTGTCAGAGGAGACGCATTATGCAGAAAAGAGAAAGACGTTCTTTCGACATGCGAATATTTTCTGCGTTTCCGAGCCGTTTCATCACCTTCAGCTGTGGTTCACAGCAGGTCAGCGCTTGTCATGCCCACCCGTGGAGAGCTTTGGTCTGTCTCTGTTGCTTTTATATATTCACAGTAATAAATCGCAGAGGCAAACAAGTCAATATGGGAAGGAGCAGCAGAACCTTTCTCAGATGAAACATTAATACGTCTTTTAATGGCTGCTCGCATTGCTGCTTTGAGTCGTGTTCGAAGGCGTATTCATTTTTAAAGAAAACATCCCAACCTGTTCCCTGTGAGTATCTATTACTATCCATCGGTATTCATGGTGTTGCACAGTGTGTTCAAATAACTTTCAATCAAAACACAGAAAAACACCTGAACACCTTGGTAAATATAAGCCACTAGTGTGCATTCAACTCTGCACCGTGCACACTTTTCCCTCTATCACCTCTAATGCTTTAAGTTATGCTCTCTATGCTATGCTATTAGCATAGAGAGCTATGCATTAGCTATTTATGCTAATGCTCTCCTCTCGTTATTGATCTCATCTGAGCCAATAGTAAGGGGGAGGTGGCTGATGGGTATTGGTTTTGGACACTAAAGCTGGTCAAGGTTCAACAAGATGCAGCCATTAATGATTCCCATTGTTTTAATCAGCCGGAGGCTTTCATAGACATATTCATCTTAAGAAGGAACTGTATTTTATTGTATTTCATAAACCGCTTCTTTCTTTGAAAAACTGTTTACAATTACTTTAATTTATGGGGAAACTAAACCTTCTAGCTGTCATTTCTGACTGGAATCAAAACCCTCTACACAACACACAGAAAGAAACTTGTTTGGCTGATCCTGTGTTGCCTCTGGTCTCCCTGAAGCGACTGCGTGAACAGGCAAGTTATTATTAGGGATGTTTGGAATAGAAGATGTTGAAAAAGTGCAGCCGTGAAGTTTGCTCGAACTCGTACTTTTCTTTTATTGGCAGCGGCGCCAAATATCCTGTGAGCTATTGTTGTCCAAGACTTGAAGAG
This sequence comes from Chelon labrosus, assembly GCF_963514085.1. Taxonomy (NCBI): domain Eukaryota; kingdom Metazoa; phylum Chordata; class Actinopteri; order Mugiliformes; family Mugilidae; genus Chelon; species Chelon labrosus. The sequence continues at coordinate 13,320,681 of NC_140356.1, forward strand.
GTCTTTGTGGGTTTCTTTAAAATAAATCGCTCAGTGTTTCGGAAACCTCTGCCGTTGCCAGCGCTAAATAAAACCGCTGAGTAAACCAAAATATTAAGGACATTTAGTCCCAGCCAAGTCTTACGACCCACATTTGACTTTTATCAAAGCTTAAAAGTCCCTCTGTTGCTCATCTGCTCCTGTTTTATCTTCATCTCCTCCTCGGTGTTGAGATACTGGGGAGAATCAATAAAGAATAATAGATTTTTTACCAAGACTCACCTCAGCAGAGTGGTTTGTAGAAAGACTCTGCACTATGTTATGTCTTCATTCTTCACCCAAGCAGCATGGCTCTAGGGATGGGAATGTTGCATCTCTGTGCTTGGTCCAAGTCTTGGATTATTTGCAATGAAACGTTGCACAGTTGTTTATGGATCCAGTAGGAACAACTTTGGTGATCATCTGACTTGATTTATTATTTCATAAAACCAACTATGCCTTGAAGTTTGGAAAATTGCTTTGCTACTCAGGATGAATTGTATGAACTTATAACGTAGAGTTTATAGCGCCAACAAGTTTTCACTTATACATTGAAATGCAGCCTAAACACAGGGTAGGCCTAAGCCCATGCCACTAGGCATGGATTTAAACCCATGGGGTTTCTCCGGTTGCGCCGGCTTCCTCCTACAGTCCATAGACATGCTTGTTAAGGTGAAATGGGACGCAGGTGTCAATGGGAGTGTGAATGTCCAGGGTGTACCCCACCTCCTGCCCAATGGTAGTTGAGAGATGCTCCAGTCCCCTTCCTTGAGTTGGACTCAGATTACCTGTTATTGCCTCAAACGCATCTCCAAAGTTGGACATTTGTGAGTCTTTCTACCTGCTCGTAATGCACCTTCAAAAAAAGTTGTGGTCTGTGCCGAGAAAAAATCTGCATCAATCTACGCAAATTAGCTTATTACATTTCGTGACTGTTTCACAGACTTTGCAGTGAGACTGGGTAGCCTCCAAGGGCTTGTTCGGACCTTGCATTAAAGAGGAACTACAGTGTTTTACAACCTGGACCTTATTTCTGGCATAAAATACGATCGTTTACTCATCCATACAACTTTGGTGTCATTTGGAGTCGTTCAGACGATATTTAGATCCGCGTATATCCATATAGTGGGAGTGACTGGGGCACCGAAACGCAGCCTCGAAATAATGCATTATCTGCCATGAAACTCGTTCATTTCACCAACATTTTGTTATGATACACTGGTGCTATTCCCCATGTGGCATGCAGGAAAAAGACATCCGACCGTTTGAAATATATCCTCTTCAATCCATTGATGCAAATCAGCCTGTTAAAAATGTGACTATTTCTCAAACTACCTTGCGACAAATATTTTGTGCAAAAGTTGAGAATGCCATTTACCATTTTCATTTTCTTTCCAAACAAAAGACATTCTCATTAGTCTCAGCTATACCTTGGGTTCAGTGCTACCTTAGCGGTCCTGGTATACTAAGACTGCTTACATGGTAACTCTTCACAGCAGCTAGCGTAGCTCTTTGTTTAAAGTTGACCTTTTTGGACGCATTTTTCCTCTGGTGATACTCATGTTGGAATTAAACTAGCATCTAAATGTTGTAATGAGACAGCTGCATGGTGTGTGCTTACCAAACAATGTTTGCTGCAACTTGCCTAAATAATTAAAAGTGTTCTTACCAGATGCTCGTACTGTCAGCGACTTCCTGACTCGCTCATCTCAACTGGCGTCACTGCAAAGTGTCACTAATGAAGTGTATCATTGCAAGTAATTAATCTCTACCTGACGTTAATTACTTTATCGTGCTTTTTTTTTTTGCTCTTATCGCGTCTCTTGAAGTCATTAATGCTCTAAAGTCCTTGGAAAAAAATGTCTTTTCTCCACTCCATCATATTTTGACTTTCCTCTCTTCGCCGAGGATGTGACGTTGCCCCTTCAGCGTCATTCAAAAGAGGACAGTGACGCCTTCATTTTGATAAATCTCTCTGTGTTTAATGCATTTCCCTTTTCTAAAACACTTAATGCCGAAAGGACACGCAACAGCCATAACCAATGAGCCATCTAAGGGCATAAATCTCTCGTATTCTGGCTCACTCGAGTGCACCCAACAAGCCATTTATCAATATTAATGAGAAGCGCTGACCCCAAAAAGCTAAGGAATAGGGCAGTTTTCTTTTATTGTAGAGTCTGAAGATTAAAGTGAGAATTAACTTTCAATGCTGTAGTGATAAGATGAAAATGAGCCATCGTGTCAAGGGGAAACATTCAAATATGTCAGGTGCCGGGAGCCATGGCTATTCAAAACAAAGATAGACACTTTTTCTTATCGACAGACGACTTTCTGTTTCTCTGAATCTTGCCCTGGGTTCACAACAGTTCAGTCACTCTTCACCAGTTAGGCTGCATCAAATTGTGCTGAATAATGAGAGAGAATACAAATGGTCTACTTTGAACTAAGCAACAAACTTGAGAGAAAACAGCGCTCCGGGGAGTAAGAATGTATTGATAAAGCAAAGCTCTGAAATGAAAAGTTCTGGAGGAGGCTCCGAGGAGGGGGCAAAACTTTAAGACTTCCTACCAACTTCTGAACTTTAAAATGTGAATTAGAATATCAGTCATCTCTCGAAGGTCGTACAGGTTTGAATGGGATAAAACTGGAAGATTTTTATCTTTTTTTTTAAAGGGCACTTAACATTTTCTTGTGCGCAGATGCAGGGTAACTTGGTTATTCACATCACACTTTGTCCTCCATCCTCGTCGTTCCAGATCAAGGATGTGCGACCCTCTCGGGCCTCAGACTCCTCCGGAAGATAATTGGAGTTAAAGGTGGGTTGCACCTCTTCCAGCGGAGAGTCCATAATGAGTGAGGCCGGACCTTGCAGATGTCTGCGCGGCACCAAAGTCACAGCTGGCAACCACTTCCAACCCTCTTTTTTACAATCCCGCTGCAAGACTCAATTTTGGCTCCGTCCAGCTCTGTGCCGCTGGTCGGGCGTGCAAGCTATTTCTCACTTCATGCAGCTTGTAAAGCAGCCATATGGAAGGAGGGACCTGGCTGCACCCGAGCTCGCTCACCGCTGTGGTCCTAATGTTTCACAGCCTCAAGGTCATATATTATACTTTCTCCGAGCTGAACTTTTAACGATATCTATTAAAAGAGAAAGAAACGTATTGAAAAATATTGGCAGCATGTGTTCAGCGTCCACCTTGTTCTGTCCTTTGCTTCAGCAGACACTGGCACCAATAAACAGTAATTTCTCATTCTAAATGCAGATATCGAAAACACCAGACAGCAATAAGCAAATCTGATCTTGACAAAAGCTGCATAAATCTAATCAAAACACTATTAGGCATGCAGATTGCACACAAAAACTGTTATTTAGTTAAGAACAGACGAGTGAGGAGAACAAATGTCTGCACATTTTTAGCACAAAAGATGAAGTTGAGCTGAGTATTCCCCTCGGAGAAATATCACTTTAGTGTGCATCGGGAGGATTGATCTCTGCGGGCCTACAACCCATCTCCATTCCTAGCTATGCATGCATGCTAACTGTCTGGATAAAGTGTTTTTTTATTCCTCTTTTGGTGAAGTCAGACACAGACCTAGAAGCACCCTGATCCATTTTGCAAAATTAGTACTTCTAGGAATGGAGAGTGGAAGACGTGTTTGTGCAGAAGCTTCCTAAAAATGGTCTAACATGACCACACTAAAGGGAACCTACAGGTATCCCGTGAAATAAAGATCCACATCCTCAAAGTGTTTGGTTCTGCTGAGTGAGGTGCATTTGGAGGAAGCTATTAAATTCTCCACCATGCTGTTATTTTCCGGCCCTGCGGGGGGGAACGTACGCCCCGCAAAAAAAATTAACTTCCATCCGCAGCACACAAAGACTGCCGTGCAACAAAAAGATCACCACGAGCGATTCTAATCACATCACACGTTCACGTGGAGAGAGGGGACTTCCTGAGCTTTTGCTCGTCTAATACGAACACCCAAGTTGAAAGCTTTTTACAGTGACACAAAATGAGGTTTGATTTCAGAGAGTGCATAAGGAATGCAAAGGTAGGAGAATGAAAAAAATAATAGCAGGCATGCTGGCGGACAAAACTAGTTTGAATTTATTAGCTCTGCAGGATTAAATCATTCTACACTGACAATATTTTAAGATTTTAACTTGAAAAATATCTCCTTAACGAAGGAATGAGATCAAACTTGACTTGTGAGTTGTGAAAGCGTAAATCCAACCAATAACTGGACTTCAAATCAAATAAAATTGGCTTTGTTTGACATGCATATGTGCACACATACAATAATTGGTTGTCTGCATTTAAGAGAGCACACTTGGAGCGCCCGAAGAGCAGTTTTGCAGGACTTTAGGTGCTTGCTCAAGGTTCAGCCATGGACATAGAGAGGATTGACACCAGTGACCTCAGGATCCCAAAGCTGCTTCTCTAACCACTAGTCTTACATCTGAAATGAAGACTTAAATTTATAAATTAAGTGAGCTTTTTGGCAGGAGAACTCTTGTTTATGAGTCCCCCCACCCCCAAAAAAAAGCAGAAATTAGTCAAGTGTATGGTCTATATTTACACCAATGAGGAAATATTAGACTGTTCTAATAAATTCTTGGACGATGGGTAGCCATTTAGTCTGTGCATGCATTTTTAGTTCTGCTCTGTAACGTCTCAATTCTTTTAGAGGCACATAAAAGTCTTGAGAGATATTTTTAAGAGGCTGGCCGTAAATCACGTTGGCTTGGGATATATGAGATGCAAAAATAAATAAATAAATAAATAAATAAATAAATAAATAAATTTGCACGAGCAAAACTGCTTCCTTATTGGCCCTGCGCGTTGACGTCACTGGTCTACTACGGCCCCGCCTCTGAGCTGAGCCGATGCTGAACCGCCCCCTTGCATCAGCACCATTTCTGGTATCCTCAGAAAGCATCCAGAGAGAGAGAGAGAGAGAGAGAGAGAAAGAGAGAGAGAGAGAGGAGGAAATGGATAGAGAGAGAGAGGGAGAGAGAGAGAAAGTGAGATAGAGCGAAGGAGCGAGAGAGAGAGAGGGAGCTACCCCACCTCACCAGAGCGCAGAGGCGTCAGACTGTTTCCACAGCATCCCGGTTACGCACTTTTCAGAGGCCCCACCGACGGATCACAGCGCCAGAAACAGCTGAAGAAGAAGTCAGCACAGCCGAACACACACGGCCATAGCTACAGTCAGTAATGGAGAGCCTGCTGGATAATCCAATGAAAGCCGTTCTGTACCTGAAGGAGCTCACCACTATCGTCCAGAACCAGCAGAGCCTGATCCAGACGCAGCGCCAACGCATCGACGAGCTCGAGCGAAAGGTGGAGGACCTGATCGGAGAGAACCGACAGCTGCGGGACCCCCATCACTACGTCCAGCAGCCGCCTCAGCAGCCGCCTCAGCAGCAGCAGCAGCAGCAGCACCACCAACACCACCAGCAGCAGCAGCAGCAGCAACATCTTCACCACCACCACCACCACCACCCGACTCACCGCAGCGCCAGTCCCCAGGCGCCGGCCCACCTCCATCAGCACCCGGGGAGCAACAAAGCCGCGGCTCATCTCGGCCATCAGGCGCAGCAGCAGCAGCAGCAGCAGCCGCCTCCGCCTCAGCAGCAGCAGCAGCAACCGCAGCAGCAGCACATCACCAGTCTATCGGCCCAGCCTCAGCAGCACCCGACTCCTCCTGCGCCGTCTTCCCACCACCCCCAGCAGCTGCAGCTCGTTCCCACCTCGCCGCAGTCGCCCAAAGCGAGCCAAGCCAGCCCCGACTCCGCCGAGGAGGACAAGAGGAGCCCCTGCTGCAAGTCTCTTGTTCCGCAGACTCCAACCACTCTCTGCCGCTCAGTTGGACTGGCCAGGAAAGCAGAGTGAGTAGATTCCATGCTGTGCACACTGCAAAATGAGGATTTAGCCTCCATCAAATTATGACAACTCCTCATATAACAATAATGTTTAATGCAAATCAGGTTATATTTTGTTTTGGCTTTTTATCTGATGCAAAAAAATAGTCATATCTTCCCTTAAATTACATTTAAATGAAATGCTAGAACCTGCAATGTATGTCAAACATTATTTCACCAGACTGCCAGGCTTCATTTCATCGCCTGTCTCATGAAATCCAAGTAAAAATAATTAATATGAGATGCACTGACCCCAATAAGGCGTGCACCGGCAGTGTGCCAGACTGCCAATTTTTCTTGTCTAAATATAGCAGATGTGTTTGGCCACAACACAATGTGATATCCTCAAGGGCCGTCGGGTAGACGTGTAATGTCACAGCCTGTTATCACCCGAGTCAGGGTGTCAGACGAACATTTGGGAACGCCACACGTTGTTCTGGAAATACAAATGAGTAGCCCGCAAACATAAGCTGCAGAAACCTGAAGTCCTGCGCCGGACTGCACACGATTTGGTTTTGATTAACTTCACATCCCCCCCTGACAGGCCGAGGCTTAATTTTCTGACAGGTAATTCAAGCTCCTCCTGTATTTGCACATTATTCACTTGGTCGAATCAATTCAATGCCTAATGGATATTGATTTTGAGGGCCCCTGCTGGCACTTTAACAGCGGTGGTTTATTAATCCGGCACCAAGGTGACTACTTGGGAGATGAGTGCTTTTCAGGTGACTAGAACTAAGGTTAGGTTGAACAGCTTGAAATGTTCTGGGTCGGCTTGTTCCTTTAGAGCCGTACACGGTGAGTTTTGCAGCGCTCTCTGTTTTCCTGCAGCCCCTCGTGTCTCCGCTCTCTGAATGTGGAATGAGCTTTTGTTGAAATGCATCTGTTTTTAGGCTCGGGCTGAGGTTGCAGCTTCACAGGTGCCGGGAGAGCGTGGCGACTTTGTAAACACACGTCCTGGAACGAGTGAAGTGCCGACTCCTACAAGGCATATCACTGACTTCAGGAATAGGTGTCGGCGTTTGAGTTCACGAGCTGCACTTAAGAGTATAACAGTTTATTCCTTATTCCTTATAGACACTGGAAGGCCTTGCATCACAGGAACACGCTTGAGGGATAATAAGACAGTGAAGGGGTAGCAACGGCTTAAAAAAACACCTTCAGAGTTGCTAACATCTCTTCAAAACATTGGAAAGACAGTTTCTTTGTCTAAAATAAGAGTGAACAGATCGATTTTGTGTTCTGGTTGGACATTTGGGGCAACATGAGGACATAAACTTGGACTTTACAGGCACATTTGAAAACTGTCTGACCCTTAATAGAACAAGTAGTTAAATTATAAATTAGGGAAGCAATACAAAATGCATGCAAACGGTTAAAATATTCACTGTTTATAGTTCTACAGAACATTTTGGGCAGCAAGGGTATACAAAATAGACAATATAGCAAAACACACAGGCTCTATGCAATTAAATGAACATTAAAATGTGCGACGGCTATCTGAAAAGTGTTAGCACTCATGCATGTGTGTCTATGAAGTAGTAGATTAGAATCGGCATTGCTTTTTTACTTTGTGCAAAAACTAAATTCTCGTTTGAGCTCCCTCTAAGCTTCATCTTCCCTTAAAAAGCTGCAAGTAAAGATCGTTTCTCGATCAAACTAAGTCATGGCTTCTAATTTGCCTACTACATGACTTTGTTTAGATGTTTTAATGCATTGCTGTGCAGACTTTTTGCTCTGTGTCTGTCAGTATAATAACGTTTGCAGTGACTGCATACTGCAAAGAAGTGTCTCCAAAGTCCTATTAAATCGCCATCGCCTAAACGATTAGACACAAAAACCTCCGCTCTTGATGGCTGCTGTTTAGAACCGCTGGATGTTCCTTGCTTGGCGTGATCAAGGTCACATGAAGTGCCTCCGCCGAAGCCACATACGCAGCCGCGCTGAGCCCCATCTGTTCCACTCGGCTGCGTGTGCATTGTTTCCGTTAATCCAGGCTGATTCATCGTGCAATTAAGGCATAATTCCTAAAGAGTGCGAGGTTAGCAATAGCGTACCATGGCATGGATACGGGATGAAAAAATAAAAAAACACATCTGCTCTCAAATGGATTCTCTGAGCCAAACTAACACGACATGCGCAAAAAACAAATGTCAGAGGGGGGGATTCAATAAGTGGGTTCGTTTGTGATTTACCAACCGTGCCCCCTGACAGCTCAGCAGAATGACGAACAATGAGATGGAGAAATGAAGAGGAGGAAAGGACTCAAGAGAGCGTACTGTACACTATCTTATCCCCAATGTAAAAGCAGTGATACATGAAAACGCAGGAGACGTGAAGCGGCATTGTAATTTTCACTCTGCGCGCTGATCCCGGGGCCGACAAGATGATGTGCCGCTGTGCTGTCAGTGCAGCGGGAGAAGTGATATATACATATATCTGTTAATGGGAGGGTGACAGGGACATGTTGAATACTTACTAATAAGGCGTTTATGTACTTGTCCATGTCATTTAAAGCACCATGACTTCTGGTAGTCCTTTTACCGGGGCACAAGCTGAGCAACAAGAGCTATCCTCTGAGAAATCTGGGAATGGTGAACTATTTTAAAGTCCCCATTAAATCAAATTTGAAGGTTTTTTATATGTCATGTTGTGCACTTTAAGTCACCTATACCCTTAATTCTAGCCCAATACTGACAAAAAAAGTATTTTTTTGTATTCTTGATAGTGTTATAGAGTGTTTAATTTCCTGGAAGACTATTTAGAAATGTTGCTGACTCATCCAGAACTTGGGGGCGTGTACTACATTTGCGTCCAATGAAATGCTTTCTTGCCTAGCAGCTGCTTTCAGATCTCAAACATTGCTGGCTGACCAATCAGAGCAGACTGTGCTTTTATTGGGGAGAGGGGTGCCCTTCCTACCTCTGTTTTTACAGTAAACACATACTTTTGTACACATCTGCTAGCTGTTTCATCGAGACTTTAAAGGAAAAGTCCGACATTTGCGTATCTGTCTACAGGTCAGCTGTTTCTTCCTGTTCCGTGCAGACATCATGGTGGTATCTATCTTTTTATCTAACTTCCGGTAAGAAATAAATAAGATAAGTGTAATTCTCAAAATTCCTGGAGCCTGCTATCGATCCGTAACTCTTGCCCTGTACTCTGAGCATATTTCATTCATAGAGACGTTACTTTATTTATGTATCACATAGAAACAAGCTGGGAAAACCAATCAAAAAGCACCAGTGTCTGGATTTCATAACTCATGTTCCATTTCAGTCGTTCACAGAAATATTTGAAAAGGCACAAACGGGAGCAGGGGTACAATCAAGTCTTAGATTCTTACATTTTCATGTTAGATTTATCCGTATGAATAATGAAACAAGACTTTAGCAATTATTGAATCGCAGTCAAAAGTTTTGTGCGTGATTTGTTTTTCTATCAATGTTGAAATGTATAGAAAGCAACTAACCCAAACTACGACACGTTTTTGTGTTAATTAGTGAAGCAAAGAAGCAAGTCAGTAAACAAATACCCCCTCTGTCGTTGGGATGTAATGAATTCCCACTTTAATCACCATTTTCCCGGCTCAACTATGTTTTTATTTGATTAAAAGGGAGCAGAAAATCCATTTGCAAAGCCCCAAATGAAAAATGAAATGCTCGCTCGCTCCCGTCGAAACACCTCGTCCTCGTATCGTTCAGTGGCGTAATTTGAAGAATGCAAATCAGGGTTGCCTTCAGCTTCGAGCGGCGGTTGAAAAGTTGTTTCTGGTGCTGGAGCGCAAACTTCTCAGACGAGAAGAGAGTGTGAAGTGTTGCCGTCGCGTTGCTCAGTCTGCCGGAGATTCTTCTGGGGCCCCGTGTGATCTGAAGGAAGCCGTCAGCGATCCCGTCTACTCCTCTTTCTTCCTGATTTCTCTGTCAAGTGCGCCTCCCACTCTCTCAGCTTCCATTGTTCTTATTCTCATTTCCTCCCGATCTTTGACTCCCTGTTCTTCGCCTGTAGACGACACCTTTGTCCACATACCTCATTACTCCATCTTTTCCCTTGACCATCCGTCTTCTTATACTTTCTCCTTCATTTTGAATTTCCTTCTCCTTTCCTATCTTCATTCCCCTCCCCCCTCTTTTTCTCCTTTCCTGTAATCAGCAGCTTATGCTACTGGAGCCACCTCTGCAGTCTGAATCAGTATTCACTCCCATCCTCTAACCATTGGGCTCTCCACCACTTAACCCATCTCCTGACTTCAGTCCTACCTCGTCCTTTGCTTCTCTGTGTACGCACTGGGGCTGCCAAGTGTGTGTGCTAAAATGAAGCTGGACCGTGTGTTCAGTAGGGAGTCAATGACAGCGACAATAAGAGTAGGCGAGGTGGCGCTCATGTGTGCAAGGCGCTTGAGCGTTTGATAGGCAGCCATCCCATCGCCTGCGGTGGAAATCCCAGGGTTCTCGTGTAGCTCCAGGTGCTTCTCTGCTGCCTTCCCTGCCTCCCACATGCTCTCCCAGTTATATTAAGCTCTTGCTCTTACACACAAAACACTTCGCCGTGGCGCACACGCCCTAACGCGCCACCTGGCAGCCCGCATGTTTTTCCACATTGGTTGTGACTCCCTCTGCGCCCACCATGCCCTCGTTTTCCTCCTGCTGGAATCGCACCAACTGGAGAGCAGAATGTGCGCCATCTCGTGTGCCGTTCCCTCCATGATGTGACCGTCCCCTTTAAGAAGAAAATGGACTGAGCACATAGCACTTGAGAACGGAGGGGGTTCGGCGGGGCACACACATAGGCTCCCACATACATCGAAGCATAGAGTGGCCCCTGCTGAGTGCCTGCCGGATGCTGCAGTGTCTCCTTGTTCTGATGCTCTCAGATCAATGAGCCTGGAGCTTTGCCAGCACAGGCTCCAACGGCTAGGCCAGTGCTTCAGAGCACCGTGCTAGCCTTGATCTCTGCGAGCTATATCCTCACTCTAAAGCCAGACTATTGCTTTGATCAGAACCACTCATCTTCCTTCTCTCCAAATAACATGCCTCAGTCTGACTTCACAAGAGCAACGTGCAGCAAGCACAAGGTTAACAGAAGGTGCTAAAGAAAAAGACATTGCCACGATTGTGCTCTCCAGAATTTGACAGTGTCATTCCTCTGATTAGATGTTTTAAAGTCATACATTCCTTTCAATGCAGTAAGTAGCCTGTTTTGGTTGAATGTCAACTGTCAGAGGCAAACCTAGAAGCAAGCTCTTAGGAGATTTGAGGGTGGATGGTTGGAAATAAATGGATTTTCTGGCTTGAGTGTGGTTGCATGTATAGTGACAAATATATATAGTGACATGCGCCCAAACTACCTTGCTTGACTATGTAGGATGTTTACGCGTAAATGTACAGCAACTCTTCCACTAATGAGAAAGAGAGGTGTCAAAATGCGCCACAGAGGTCACTGCATCGTAATCCTTCACACCCACAAAAGTGACCGAAGGCTACCGAAGCCATTGCTTTCACCCTTCTGATTGGCCAACATGGTTCCACCTGTCTGGTTTCCTTGCTCTTTACTGCGCCTCTGGACTTTTTCACCAACCTCAACCAATTAGTTGTGCTTTTAATCATGAAAACCATTATTCCTTATCCCTATTTTAAGTGTTATTTGACTTCTCTGGCCGAGCAAAGAGAGCTCCAACATATTAACACCTTGTCGTGCTGATTGGACCAATTTACTCGTCCAGGAGGTAATTTCAGCATGCATTTTCTTGGGAGTTGTGTTTATACTTGCCTGCTGAATGTAAATTCAATGTTCACTCTGGTTTTGCTCAGACTTGGTTCACTTTTTCTTCCACCGTGTTGACCAGCTAGCGGCTAACTTGTCATTAGGCTGTTGGCGCAACTAAGGTACTTTCTATTGCCTCTCATTTTGCACATTTTATGAACAACTAAACTAAATTTCTTAAGAAAAATAAGTGCGATTTCAGGGCGTTGCTGCCGTCTGGGGTTTAGTCTGGGTCCCAGTGTTGTGCGAGAAACTGGAGAAATTAGGAATAGCAGTGAGTTAGCAGTTTTATTGAAAAGATTTCAATTAATGGCTTCAGTGTCATTTTCGCATTCATCCTGGGACCAGACTGGACCCTCTGCCAGACCTTTTTTGGCCCCCGCGCCATATGTTTGATACCCCGGAGTAGGTGATGGTTGATAGATTCAAGGATTCGAACCGACTTTCCATTCCTGCTGCCCTCTTTGTCCTTTCCATTTCCCTTCCTGCCATTTCTTGAGAGTCTCGACTCTCCTGCAGGCCTGTCCTCTTTTACCCGGCTCGCCCTCCCCTCTCCCGTCTGAATGGGAATCACGTCTGCTTGGTTATGACAGGGTGGCTTCTGCTGCTGCTGGAATCCAAATCATGAATATCACATTTGGTGCGTAGTGCTTTTAAATTGCTTCATTTCTCCGAGGATGTAGCCGCCGGGTGATTCCTGACTCCCTGCTAGAATATTAGCTGTTTTCATGCACAAGTTGAGCGAGACGAAAGACAGTCCCGGTTATCTGTAATCCAACCGTGCGTGTTCATGTGTGTATACATATATACAGGATTGTGTTTTGTTTTGTGCTGAGGGGGTTAAAGGGACATGGAAATTTGCTGTTATGGGGAGATATACAGGATATTTTGAAGCTTTACATTCGTGTGGGATGAATGTGTGGTAATCCAGGGTGTAATAGGCGGTGTAGACTAGAGAAGCTACGGCGACAGTGCAGACCCTAGTGCCATAACTGACAGCTGGTTGATTGGTCCGCTTGGTTGTTGCATCTCTCCGCTTTAGTATTTCCGGCTGCTTCTCCATCTCCGCATTTTTTGAATTGATTGTTTTGGATCAACAAAGATGGAACACATGGAGGAAAGATTAACTGAGGAGGTTCGGAGATGCAAACATTTGTATGACTCGTGTTTGGGAAAATTTCTGCGAAGGTTTCGTTGAAAGTGAAGCAGGAAGTAGAAACAAAAATTAACCCGACTGGCAAAAAAGACAAAAGGCTGACTAGCGTTTGGGTGGCGTTGTTACAGAGCAAGCCAGACTAACGAGTGCACAACTTTAAATGGTTCATACCGGTGCAGGTTGCGTACGTAAGTTACGGCATCTAGGTCCTGCAGGACTCTAAAAGAGCCTTAACTCTATGGTTTTGACTCACTGGAGTGTTGGTCCACTTTAGTAGCATCCATTACTTAATTAAATCACGTCGAATTGATTGACGGTTAGTTTTGGCTGTCTTGCTGCACCTTTTGGACGTTGGCAGATGTTTCATTTGGGGCTATAAAGAGTCGAGGATAATGCAGCGTGTAGCACATACATACTGCACGTAACTCCAAATGATAAAATTTGCCATGTCTTCCCAACTGTCTCCCGGGCAACACGCTGACTCACCGAAAGACAGGCGCATCATCCTCGTCCTTGACACATCCGGATGCCTCATATGGCGCCATCCTTTATACGCAAAAGTAGCACACACACACACACATTCTGGCTCAGCGTACAATATTGTTTTTGTTGTTTGTCATGTTACACTAGCTGCACAGCGAGCCGCCTCCTTCGTGGTTGGAGGTAAATTATTCAAACATCTGATGGATGCATTTCATCTCTTTTCCATGCAAATGAACAGCAGGTCTAATGAGCAATCAGCAGAGAGTGTTTGTCATTAGTATGCAATCTACATATTTCAGAGTTCTGGTTGCAAATGGAAATGCCATCCGTGTAGTCATCTGGTGTCACTCAGCCTGATCGCATATTGTAAACAGATAATGTCATTAAATAACCAAAGCTTTCCTCCTTATCAGTCCCCTTTTTTTTTATCGTTGTTGCTATGATAAAAATTTTTTTTAAAAATCCCCTTTTTTTTTGTTATGTCTGCGTTAATGATGACCCGCTTTAGTTTGCTATAAAAACAAATATTTTAAGCCTTGGTAAAATGATTACTATTATATAATATTTTAAAGAGTGAGCTACTTAAGCAGCTGCTTGCCAGTAGTATCATTTTATACAGTGACTGCACGGAGTGTCCTTGTGGAAGGAAGAAAACAGTAATGTGCTGATGTAATTTGAGCAGCACTAATATACTGCTCATATCTTGCTTTTAATTGCCCTGTAATGGATTACAACCTGTTTTATCTTTCAGCACAAAATGCGCTATTAGCTGGCAATTAGCAGCCGCTAGCGTATGCGGCGCTGGAAGAAGACAGATGTGTTGACCACCGACTAGCACTTTGTGCATTAACCGAAACGTGTGTTACTGCGGTGTTTGCCCTTAAACAAGTATGCTTAAACAAGGACAGCGCTGTGGTGTGGTTTGACTCTCGGTGGTCAGTGGAGCCTCTGAACTGAAGATGAAGCATTGTGCAGCTATGGAAAAAACGTCCGCCCATCTGTGACAGAGATTTCACCTCCTCAGGGCTTAGCTCTGAAAATCCCTCAACAGACAATCATAATTGTTTTGCACCGTGAGTGCCAGTGTGCATCTGTGATTTTGTCCAAAGAGGGTTTAGAGGGTTGGGATCATGGTAGATCTGAACAGTTTGAGCCGAATATCTAATTATGTGGAGTTTGGACCAGTACTTTTTGCATTGTCTTATGAATAAAACTATACCCTAGTTGTCTATGCAGCATACTATACTCGTACTTGCATTAATGCAAACTTTTTAGATTTTTTAAAATAATGGAATCACATAGTAATTGATTGCTGGGAGTAAAATTTCTAGAAATTTCTAGAAAAATTTTGCCTGCATTTAATTTGGTATTACTGTTTTGTAATGTTTTGTAAAGTTTGACATCAGACTGATAATCTGCAGCCTGCTAGCTGCTCGAGACAATTTTCATGTTATATTATGCTAGTTGCTGTTACGGTGTGTGCTGGTGACGATGGGCATTCGCAGCATGAGCGAATTGCTATGTTAGATTTGCAGACTGACAAAATGTTCAAAAATCGCGAGTTGCGAATTTAAGGCGGGCGATTCAAACATCTGTCCATTTGTGATGTTAGCAACTGTGAGCTTCATGTGCAAAAACACAACAGCCATAAAGACATTGAAACTGACACAGAAAAGCACAAGAAGCCCATTTTTGCTGCTATATTGCTCCAGAATGAACATTAATTCATTTTTCAAAGCACCCCAGGACTCTTTCAAATTATTTTACTTACAGGACTACATATTCTTTTTCGTGAGTGATGTTAGATAAGTAATAAATCTATATCCTGTCGTTTTATCTTAGTGTAACTTGAATATTAATGGAGTTCATTTATTTGCCATTGCTCACCATGTAACGTTGTCTCTATGTCTGTTGTGGCGTTATGTGCTCACACAACACACACACACTTACGCCTAGGTACTAACTCGCCCAAGGAAATGTCAGGTATGGTTAACTTTACGACCCAGTGTAATGTTCAAAGCCATCCACCTAAGGCTGCGAGGCACAGCAGAGCTAATCAGAACAGGCACTGCATGTCCAATCGGCTTTCCTGGTCTTCTGAACAGATCACACGAATTCTCCACCAAGCCAAAACCGTGATTTATTTACTATGCGGTAGAAAAAAAAGAGGGACACATTCATTCATTTGCATTATGACACACGCACATTTGCTCAGGCAGTTAATTTGTCCTGCTTTTCATATTTTTTTTTGAGTTTATATCCTTGTTTACGTGTGCCTTTGTTGCATATAACATGGTTCATTACTTTGCATTAAATCCTTGGTTGAAACCTCCTTGGCTGGAGGCCCCAGGTAGACCTTGCATGTGTCTGTCATTTGGATGTGTCTGCCACATAATAGACTGTCTTCACTTTCACCTCATCCTCCCCTGCTCCGCGGTTACATCATCAACATCTGTCTGTCAAAACCCTTGACGCCGGGATTACATCATCAGGTATGCGGTGCCATGTGGAGGAGCCGATGACTCTATCCGCGATGCCGTCGGAGGTTTCAACTCCAAAAAATAAGAATAATGAGTGAGTCATACATGTGGGAACTGGAGGATAGACATTAGGGTATGTAGATAATGATGTCTTCTCCTGCCATGTCCTTGTCATCATCTGCTTATTCACAAAAACTATATTTCTTCCTCATGCAGACTCCAGGACACAAGCAGCCTGTGCAGTACTTCAGACTCTATTAATGTAAAAATGAAAATTCAAAATTTTAATCAGAAAATGTGTGACTGTTGGTGCTAATGGGGTAGATGGGGTTCCCTCCTCAGCGCAATCCCTGGCTGCTATATGGCAGCCATGACGGTTTGATAGCTGTCAAGCATCGGCGTGAAGCATGGAAAATATCTGTGAAATCTGACCCACTGCCAAGTCTTCAGCAGATGGCCCTGCAGCAAGACTGTGTAGCTCCACGCTCGTTGCGAGCAGCTAAAACTGCTCGATAGTGGAGGCACCAGCTGGAGATCAGATGAAAACAGTAGGAAAACCTGCTGCTTTCATGGGAGAGTGCGTCGTTTCTCTGTGGTGTTTTCGTTGTACCTTATGATTGCCATCCCGCTGGTCTTTCTAATGCAAAAGGTCTCATCTCTCAGTCTGACTCTGTGTTTCAGTGATTATTTCTGCCTGACATGGGATAGATTGGATAGATTACTGTATTATTTTAGTTTCAATTGATATTGAAGTTGTTGTAGCAGTTGGTAAAAGGAGTTATTATTTAGTTTGAGTTGCTATTAATGTTGTGCAGGTGTCGCATTGATTTGCATCATCAATCCTTGTGAATGCAGCTAGCTAGCTAGCTAGCTCTAGGACGATGATGTTAACACAAGAGCGTCAGTCTTTCTGCTTACATACTGTAAAACATTAGCTAAAATTGAGGCTACATTTTAGCTTGCTAGCAACGCTGGCATTGTTGAATAACTTGACATTTCAAATTAGCATGAAAACCATTTGCAGTCTCTAGCTAATACTGAGCTAATTCTTCACTTGAACATGTGACTACATTTACACAAAGCCAGAATATTTAAGCTAATATTTTTGCTAATACCAATGAATATTAAATGCAGCAGGAAATTCATCAGTTCTTCTCAGTAGTTCAAAAAGTTTCCATTGGGTATTGGTGCATATTGATAGCCAAGTCTTTCAGGAACAGAAACATAGCCCCGTCCTTTCATTACGCCCTGATGGTGTTCTCTCAATGTACCAGTGTACGCTAATGAGAAGTTTGTTGCATGTAACTAGAAGTTCACAAACAATAGTATTAGGCACTGTGGCATAAAATTTGGCTAAAAACATACATAATTTAGTTGGTCCAATAAAGGGAAGTGAAGGAACTAATCCTGTTCCTTGTTTGCTGTTCTGCTCTGAATAATTCAGGAAGTGTTTGTCAATTAAATCAGTGTAGGGATTTTTCTTGCAAAAGGAAACATGCATTCCCTCGCTTTTTGTTCTATGTGATCTTTGCCACTAAAAGCCCAGAGATCTGTCCCAGTGTGGCATCAAATTTGGATAACGTACAACATATTTTATTTCTTTCACTAACTTGTCAGGTGAAATAAATCCAGCTCGGGAGCTCTCTCTTGACAAGCGAACGCCAGAAAGTGGTTCGCTCCTGTTCTTCCCCCTCCGGGCTCAGCTCTTTCATTCTGTGCTGTTTTCGCCTCTTCCATCAAAAGCCTCCTCTAAAAGTTTTATTGAAGAGGGACCAACGGTTGGGAGTTAAGATGAAAAGGAGTGTAAAATGTTGCGGGCCTAGAAAACTCCTTTGATTTTTTTTGAGTGATGACATCAAAATCTAGACATTTACTATTGGTATTTTGGATAGAGTACTTTATTTTTTCTTGTACAGAACTCACAGATCTGCTGAAAATAGTCCCAAACTGTAGGTTTACATTTATCCGAATGTCTTTAACAAACATAATGAACTTCAGTTCCACCAGCCTACATCATTGTCAGAGCAGTCCATCAGGGACGTTTGGGGCCCATAATAATGAGAAAAGGGACCTCTAGATGGCAAAACGTTGGCATGTTTTGCAATGACAACCTGGACAGATTGGAAGCCAGCCCAAACTTCCTTTGTCTACAATATTTTTGTGGCAGAAAGTTGGTCTGGAGTAACTCTTGTCAGGAAGGCTTTAGGATGTCCATTGATGGACAGAAGAGTAAAAGTAATGTATTCATACGGATCATCTGAGTGCCAGTGCTATCTTTCTTCTCTGTATTGGTTGAAACATCCCAAAATGAAATCCAGTTGGTGTGTTACTAGACTCATATTCTGAGAAGAATTTAGTCTGGCTAAGCGTTTGAAGGCACTACAGTGCATTGACAATACTCTACAAACCCCCATAGTGGCTGCCTGCCTTCTATCTACTATATGAACAATTTCTGTTTTTTAAGACATTTTTCGCATAATTCTCCCTAGGACCAACACGGATCATTTCGGTTTCAAGGTTGTCATAATCCTGAGGTTGAGATTGGACTTGCTGTCAAAGGTTTGTAGCAGAATCACCACAATGAGTCAGGGAGAGAGTGTGAATATAAAGCTCGGATGCTGCATCTGGCACAGTCAGTTTTTTTTAAGGGATTGAATCGGGACAAAATGTTTTTTCCTCCTCCTTTGTTGGCTTCCTCCTGGGAAAATTGGTCTTGCGTCCATCTCTAGCTCTCTCGCTTACAGGAGGCGAGCTAAGCCGCTTGGGACTGCCCGGTATATAGTCTGTGCTGACGTAAACCTTCCAGGGAAGCTTTTTTTTTTCTTCTTTCAGCTCGCCATGCGTAAGAGAATTTATACAGCAGGCATTTAGGACAGAAATATCAGGTGCATGTGTGTAAGCTAAGCCTGAACGCCCTACACACTTCCAGCCTGTAAAACACTGCAATAAATTAGCACTTTCAACGACTACCAATTTGCGAAATGGAAGTGAAATATTGCAAAAACACATTTCTCTCTCTTTTTTTTTATTATTTAACATGATCAAAGTGCTTCCAATAATACTCCCAGGAGATGGTCTGACTTGTGATGTGCGTATAATATATTAGCCGAGCTAGATTAATTTCAGGGATGATCTCAATGCTGATTACTTTCCCTTTTATCTGGGCTCAAACCTGTTTTCGGTTTCGGTTTCTTTTGAAGCTATCTTACTGATGCTAGGCGGAAGTGTTTTCCTTTCTCCTTTTGAGTTAGACTCACAATTTGACCCTGACTTTAAAATGCTTTTATTCCACGATGAAATGTGGAAATAGAATAATGGAAACCAATCTCCCTTTGAATGAACACCCATGCAAAGTAAAAAGCCTCCACTACTGTTCATCCTGTTTTCATATGAATATAAGTGGCCTTTAATGGAACAACTACATGTCGTTTCAGCGAGCGAGATGCTTTTTTCTGACTGCCAGGAAAAATTCTGCGAAAACTCGATCAATTATTGCAAACTTTGAATCCGTCTCACTTCCTCTCGCCAACCACCCATGCTTCAAAGTGTGTCATTTTATTTTTTATTTTTTATTTTCTCGCCTTGAGCCGAGTCGAATCAGCCGGAGAGCTATTGACACAGTAAAGCTGAATTCAACACCGGGAGGAGCGCATCGACAAACACATTAGACACGAGAAGTTAAAACAAAATACAATGAAGCCGCCGTGCGACAAATTGCAGTCTCCCTCGCGCTGAGCCAGTGTGTGGAGGAGCTTATAAAAGCTTATAGATTTTTTATAGGTGGTATTAGTGAGCTTAGGCCACGAGGGGAACTGAGTCAGTGGTGTGGAAGATCAGGAAGCAGGTCATGCGAGTTCAGTTTAATCTTCGGCACCCGCATTGATCAAACAGACCGTTCGAGGGTGGTGTGTGTGTGTGTGTGTGTGTATGAAACTGGAGGCAAGGATTTGTACAAATTTTCCTGATTCAAATGCGCGCAGAAGAATTCACGTTGACGTCTTTGAGTGCGCCCGGACATGGGAATAAGTGGATTGTCGTCACAAAGAGTGGGAAGGAAGAAAGATATTAAGAGATTAATTAGGAAGTTATAGCTCCCAGTGTCCACAGATGAGTACAAGTTGTCTCGAGCATGAGCAGATTCATGAAACAGGACACGATAGTTGAATTTTCTCCGTTTTCTGCTATCTACGTTGCACAGCCGTGTCTTTAAAGGCCCCCCCTCCTCCGTAAAACGAAACGGCTCTAAAAAGCTTGCAAGCTGTTTTTGACTGGAAAGATGGAGCCGATAGTGAAACTGAGCAGCAAGAGATTTCTGAAGTAATGGAGGGAAAATGAAGAGGAGCCAGAGATCAAAGCAGAAACAGATAGATGGTTAGGATGAGTAAAAGGGAAGGTGTTTTAAAAGATAAAAAGACTTCACCCTCATTCCGTCCCATATTACCTTCCTGTGAGGTGTTTTTGGCGGAAATCAGTGACTCAAACGCCCTCGAGGCCACAGCTCGGTTCGACTCTGCGTGGATGTACTTCAGATATGACTGTGCGTCGCCTACATGCGTGTCATTGTCACAGGCCACAAACCCCGCCACACACACACTGCGCGTCCTCGTATATAATAATGTTCATTGATTAAACAGGGCTGCTGACTCAGACGGATTGGAGCGTTTGAGGCTACGCCGTCTTTATTCATAAAGGGAACGGTCAGCACAAAGTGTCGAGGGCACCAGGGGATGATGAATGAATGTAAAATTCACGAGACACAAAATCACAGAATGAGGATTTTATTGGGAGGAAAGTAGGGAGGATGCAGAAACAGTTACGCAAGTGTTGTACGTGGACTAAACTAAATTAGATGAAACCATTTTTTGTGAGCCAGGTGGATATTTGACTCGGTTTGCAAACTTTATGCTAAGCTAATATGCTTCCTTTCGTTTCATATTAAGTATATAAAAGATTGCTTTAGATGTTTTCATCTAAAGAGGTTGCACACCAAGTCCAACTATCATATGAACATTTTGCATATTTAAAAACAACCCCACGTTTTGTCAGTTGTCTTTTCAGAACAATCTTCAATCTTTCAATCGATAAAAGCTATTGATACCATTAGTCTCTGAGCAGAGCATGAAGAGCTTGGGCAAGGTCTTTGACAGTCTGAGACCAGGTGGGAGCAGGCCATGGACCATAAGGTCACCTGGATGGATCTCCGTCAAAGTGAGCCACACTGCATCACCTTCCTGATTCGGACTTGTGGGGCACTCACTTCACAAAGCCCTTAGTGCACCGGGCATTACAGGAACAGCAAGGAGCAGAGCCATCAAGAAGCAGAGGAGAAAGCCTTGAGATGGCTCTGGATCCAGAGAGGAGAACCATGGGGGCAAGCGAGCGCTACCTCAACACAAGCCGTGGTCTGATCAGGGCTTGTGTTAGCTGGGTTGCCTGGGAGATGGTGTCATACCATACTACACATTGGCAAATTGGCTTCTGACAAACCATGTAGGCATGTTGCCAGCTGTTGTACAGGATCATTTCATTTATTTAGTTAGTTTTTTTGATGGCTTGAAGTCTCGATATAGACTTGGAAGGATTGGGGCAATTGCCGCCTCTTTTATCGGCTTAACTTGTGCTTGTGGTCCTGACGTTTTCCAAGGTTGGTATGGTTAGCTAGTTTTTAGAAAACCACGAAATGTTCCTCACTAATCTAGTTTAGCGTGCAAGGTATTTCTATCGGATGATTTTTATAAAACTGCACATAATATATTGAGACAACTTAAACTCCAGTTTAGACTATGAATGATGTATGTCCAAGGGCCAAAGTCTCACCGCTCAAGTGTCGTCTTGGTAATACCCTCGGGCAGTTATGTTGGGGCAACAAGACGAGCTTCTTGACCATCTGAATGAACTGGAAAGGCAATAACTGCAATTTTAATTGTCAGTAGGACAAAAAACACAACTTAAATCTACTTAAAATGT
The DNA here is from genome assembly GCF_963514085.1 of Chelon labrosus. Classification (NCBI taxonomy): domain Eukaryota; kingdom Metazoa; phylum Chordata; class Actinopteri; order Mugiliformes; family Mugilidae; genus Chelon; species Chelon labrosus. Next base: position 13,342,474 of record NC_140356.1, read on the forward strand.
TTTGAGACTTTGCTCCAAAGTAAGGTTTTAAAAAACTTCACATGCACAAGGTTTCATGACCAGAGCCTCGATCACAACAGATCACTTGAATAAATGCTTGTTCATTCACATTATTGATACAGTAAGCCAAGGAAAACAATAAGTACAATAATTGAACGTTACAGTGGGCTTGCATCAGTGCAACAAAAGAATTGGCTTCCTGTTTCCTGGTTAGAAAAGCAGACGATCTGCTTTCTCAGGGAAGGGGAGGAATGTCATACAGCTGCTATCCTTGTTATTGTTCCCCCCCTCAGATTTCTATTAAGGTTCTTTGGTTTGCCTTTCTTTTATAGCATCTCTGATCCCTCATAATTTCTCCTGCATAAAAAGAACCCCTGCTTTCACCCACAAATTTACAACCGTATTAAAATCGCATCGCTGATTGAACCTGCCTCATGTGACTCACCTGCAGAGCACACGCCCGTTATCTGTGCGGGCAAGTGACTCCGCTGTTGCAGCTCTCCCGCTAATCTGAGTCCCCTCAGAGACCGCCTGTGTTCTGGACCTATTAAAAACACGGCGGCAGCGGTGACATGCTCGTTAAGGCGAACACAATTAGAGGAGCCTTCGACAATGGGAATTAATTTGCTCTCAAGCCCTCCCCGTGTCGTCGGTTATTGTCGCTGTCAAATACTTCGCCCCAAAACCTCCATTCCATGCTCTCTCCCCTCTTCTGTTTTCTGACTTTAGTGAGCAAAAGCAGCTCAAAGGGAGACTAAACAATCTGTGCTTTCATGGGTGAGCCATTTTGGGATAAACCTTTGGAGTTTAAAAAGTCAGACAGAGGGAATGGGGGGAGGTCCTCCTGCAGCCATGCTCTTGAAGGAGGTTTATAAGAAGTATTGTGCATCTTGTGTTTTCTGCAAGTGATCATAAGACAACAAAAGTCTGAGAAGACGTCTTCTATTCGTCCTTCCCCACGCGCCAATGTCCAAGGATGGGGCGTTGCAAGTGACAAGCTGCTGCTCCGTTTCCTGCCTACATCTTCTGACAGCAAGAATAATCGAGCAAATTCCTCTTTTGCACGACACGCCGCGCCTCCAGGACCCGCAACGAGGCGGCGGGGAGTCGAGGAGAGTGATGGAGAATCGGTGTAAAAGGGACAGAAGGAGAGAGGTGAAGAATTGGGCCGGAGTGATGATACTGAAGGAAGAGGTGGATGAAGGCCAAGAATGTGAAAAATGTGAAGTCGCATCCACTTTGAAAGAGTGAGCAAACTGAGAAGGAGGGGGAAGAAAATGCACTCATGGCTTTCTCACATGCACATTAAAATTTTATATCCTCGCTCTCTCCTTGCTACATTTCCGTATCACCTGTGCCTCTCCATCCAGAGAACGTTCCGGTGAAATATGGTGATGTCTTTAAATAAGGGCATTATTAGTAGACCTGCTGCAGTCACTCTTCCCCCAAACTCGTAAATTTGACTCATTTCTCGTCTGCCAGAATATGATAAACTGCTGAAAGCTTTGCAAGTTCATGGCAAGTGACCGGAAAGACAAAAACTGCAAGGTCAGAGGAGCAGCTTTTTAACGAAAAATTTAAAACTCTGGCAGTATTTTACCACCACGCTGTAAAGAAACAAAAAATGAGAGAGCCTATTAAGTTTAACTCTATTACAGACATTGCATCAGTATGGAAGTCCATTGCTGTCATGCCGGAAAAAGAAAAACAGATTGGTAGAAATAAGGAAAAGGTTATTGAATATAGCTGTAGACGATCCCCGTGCACTCATCTTTCAGCCCAGAGACCAGACTAATGTTGTTTTCCCCAGAAACCAGCTTTGATGAAAACTGGGTTGTAGCTCATTGTACACTTATCCACAAGAGGAAACAAGTGTCTTAACATCGTTTTGTTAGCGGGTTATTAGTTCCAGAAGGCCGAAGACCAACTTATCCACGAGTACCACCAACACTGATGAGGCTTAACATTATGACCACCTTCCTAATACTGTGTAGGCCTCCTTTGAGCCTTCTGACTCATCAGAGAATGGACATGGGCCTTTTGAGGGTGTCCTGTGGTGTCTGGCAACAGGATGTTGTTAGTGGGGGCCTTTGGGTCCAATGGGTTGAGGGGAGGGGCCTCTGTGGATCAGTGCATCCCACAGATACTTGATCAGTTTGGGATCTAGTGGATTCAGAGGCCAGATCAACACCTTGTGCTGTTTTTTCATGTGTTTTTAGTAGTTTCTAAATCAATCAGGCTGCATCCTGCTGGGGATGGCTGCTGCCATCAAGGAGTGTCATTGATATGGGGTGGGGGTGCCTGGTCTGGTGGTGCCTGGTCCATGCGATTACTAGTTCCAAATGTTTCCCAGCAGAACATTGAATTGTCACAATATGGTCAATGTTATATTCTTCTCCTGTCAGTGGTTTTAATGTTGTGGCTGACTGGTGTAAGTTATCATGTCATGAACTGAAATTATTAGTCAGACTATTCTACACACAAAGAATTGACATATTTCACAGTTGTCAAACGTTTAATTGAGAAACAATGATTGGTTTAACTGGTAAATGATCAACAGATGAATCAGTAATGAAACATAACTTTGTGTGTGTCTCTCTCTGTGGTGACGAAACACTTAGCCTCTCTCTATCTGCATATCTGCTTTTAAATCAGGCACGCATACTTCAAAAGCAACACAGTGCACATTTCCCTTCATCTTCATCTTTTATTCATTTATTTTTTTTCTCCCCCCAAATTCCACTTTTTATCAAATTTCATGACGATGATGAGAGTTCAGAAGATGAAATGCAGACGCGCTTTTCAGACTACAAAGACATTGCACTTTACGCTGACATCGAAGATGACCTGAAGAGTTTTCTTTTAAAATAAACGAAGCTGTGAACGCGTTAACTGGTTATCATGGAAACTTCTGGAGTTTGCCGACAAGTGTTCAGATCAGATTCACAAAGCTCGCACAGAATCGCACAAACCTGTCTTGAATTGCTTCTGTATGACAAATCTGAGTCGATGCCCCCTAGAATTATCACGTTTTTTTTTTTTTGTTGCTCTGTTTGTGCGCAGGATTCGCAAAAAAAAGAAGAAGCAGAACATCTAATCCTGCTTTCAAATATTTGTATCAGCATTAGCATGCCTCAATGAAAAGGAAGAAAAACCGACATGTTGATTTGTATTAATATTCCACATCAAAGCAAAACTAAATCTAGCAATCATCAGTGGCAGCTGGGACTCCTTGAGAATTTAATGAGTACTCTTGCCAACATGCGAACCGTGTTTGCCCAACTTTGGCTTGAGATGACTTGAGTGTTTGTGGGTCTGCTGTTAATCATGCAACAAAGCTTTCGGTGGCTCAGATTCAGGCCACTATTTTCTTACGACTGCCAGCCTCTCCAACGCTTGCGCGGTGATTTCACGCTCGGGTATAATCCTTAAAGTCTCTCTGTAAGTAAACTCTGTAGGGACACTTGAGTCTTTGTTGAGGAAGGTAGCGATTTACCCTGAAATGTGGAGACATTTCAGGCTGTGGTCGGAAACAGAAAAGGTGTGTAGGCGGGAAACTAATGAGGAGAGAAGCTAAAATGGAAAATCGACGGTGGGCAGATGAGTAATTGCAGACATGGGCAGGACCCCGATTCTGAGTTTTGATGATGCAAGGACATCACTTTTTTCTCTGGCCTTTGGGGGATGAAAAACAACCTTATACAACATTTTTTATAAATGTTGCTTTCTGATATACCTGCACAAGACTGTCTGGTTAAGGCCAACAGTCATGTTTGGGACTAATGGCAGAATTTTTGATGTTCCTTGGCAACTAAAATCAGAAACATGTAAAAGGTTCTTCATGGGGAAAGGGGTCAAGGACGAGCTTCCATGAAATATTAAAGTGAAAGATAGTTGAAGTGATATCATATAAAATGTTGGCTATATAAACATAGTCAAACACTCTGTGGTTTCACCCATAGGATTCCTGATTCCTGATTTTGAAGCTCAGTGTGGTGGCTCTGAACGTTGCCATCTCTAATTCAAAAATGGGCAAAGAGGTCACTTAAGCTACCAAACCCTTAATCATACATAACTTGAAGCCTTGATACGATTAAGATTTACCTCTGTACAGATGTTTTTTGTTGGGCATCGTAACATGAAGGTCGTCTGGTATTGTCTCATTTTTGGTGCCAGCCTCAAGTGGCCATTCAATGAACTGCAGTTTTTACCACTTCCCCATTGGAAATCCAATGCCTTACAAGCCCTTAAGCATCTAATTAATATTGCTGAAGTACATTATAACATCCTTATGATCTTCTTTTCCTACTTTTCTTCACACAGCAACCAAACAGTGCTCCACCAGTTCTGCTGCCCGGCCCCCGAGGCCCCCGAGGGAGAGACCTCGACCGCCTGTGTCCCCAGGTAAGACGACTGCATCCTTGTAACATCTGCACAAACTTTTTTTTTTTTTTTTTTTTGGTTTACTTTGAACAACTTGATTTCTCTTGTCTGTAAGTCTTTAGTCGCAGACGCTTACCATGCATCCTGTTAACAGCAGAGTTGCAGTAGCTACAGCAGTAGTCAACACAACTGCCCCAGCAGTGGTATCTAAGTTGAAGTGGTTGGAAATGCTTCAGGTTATTTGAGGGACAAACTAAAATGTTACCCCTCCCCCAACCAAAAGTAGTCTTAACATCTTAAACTAGAGAGGGAGTCACTCCACATGGTTTTAATAGTCCTTTGTGACAACAGCTTGGGTTTTGGGTTTTTATTCAGGTTGAGATTGTTTCCTGAGTGAATCTTGGATACACTGATTTGTGTTAGCGCTGTGCTTGCCAGTGGAACACAGTAATAAAACCCAAGTCAGTAACGTCAAGATCCCATTTCATGGACTGTGGTCAAGTTTTGAACAACTGGGGAAGATATTCCTTTGGGCTTGGCAGGCGATGCGCAGCAATGACGCTGTCATTTTTCTGTGTCAGATTAGCACATAGTGATATGTGAGTGCCAATTTCCTGGCCAACTGTTGCAAAGGCTTATTTAGGGTACTGTGGGACATAGACGCCATAGCCTACGCGCGTAACCTACGCCGATGCGATACTTATGCGCTCGTCAGTCTGGCCTGCTCTGTAAAAACACCACCACCAGTGGGGTTAATTTTTCCTTCTACTTCCTGCTTCACTTTCAACAATGGCGACCAAAACTTTTACGGAAATGTCGCCGAACTCGAGTAATACAAATGTTTCTATCTCCGAACCTCCTCAGTTAACCTTTCCTCAATGTGTTCCATCTTTATTGATCCAAAACAATCAATTAGAAAATTGCAGAGATAGAGAAGCAGAGAAGCAGATATAAAAGCAGAAATAAGCTGCTACCAAGTGGACCAATCACAGCTCTTGCGGTCTGTAGTTAGATTTCTGGGGAGGTGCATGTCAGCTACGGTGATAGGGCGTCAAATTGATGCAGAAGCCTAAACCGCCGTATGAAAAGTACGAAAAATAGAACAATAATTATCTGATTCAATCGCTGAACTTTTCTTTGACTATTAGCTGGCCAGGTAGCTTCAGCGGAGAAAATGATTGGTATTCAGCAATGAATGGAGAATCTACAAAATATAGAATTAGATAATTAATGGCTCTGGGGGTGTTATCTTTCCCCTTTGAGGAGAATTGACAGCACAACATTGTTGTTTGCCTCCTGCTTTTTATATCTGAATCCTGCCACTGGGGTTTCACTGAAAATTACGGCATTCATCTAGCCAAGGCGCATCAATAGCAATTAAGCCATCTGCAAACAAAATGGTTTGTTTGTTGTGGACTCGACGTTTTGCTGCATTGTCTGAGGTTGGCGGAAAATAGCAGATAAGGGTATTGATGGCAAACGGTGGGCCCCCGCAGCGCCGGGGACAATAAGTGGCAGACGGCTGAGGGACCAAGAAGCACCTACGCAAGTTTAAACGCCGCAGAGGATTGTGTGGTACGAAACCTGCCAGATGGGTCGAAGAAGCGGAAGATTTTCTAGCTTTGTTCAGAACAGAAAGCCATTTATCAGTCAGACACCTGGCGACTAGCTCAAAACCCACGTCTCCTACAGAGTCTGTTGTCACAAACGTCGGTGCACGCCTTTATTAAGTACAGAGCATCTATAGGCGGCGGTTTAAAAATACCCGAGAGTGACTGTCGTAAGAGGAAAGCTCGGGGGGAAATTGGAAAGGCGGACAAGAAAAATAAAAAATAAGACAAGAATCGATCGGAGTTCAGCAGCGTGAACTTTGCTTGATGGAAGGCGGCGTGTTTTGTGATTGCTTTGTGCTTAGGGACCATTAGCTACAGGTACAACACAAAGTGCACAACAGAAGGTCTTACTTGCTAACTTGTCAACTCCTCTGACTCCTTAAAAAAAAAAAAAAAAGCAACCTGTCAATCTCTGAAGCAAACCACTTCAAAGCAGGACTCTCTGGGGGCGAGATAAAAAAAAAGCAGCTTGTGGTTTTGTCCTTTCTTTTCCTTCTCGTTTTGATCTCTATTTTTTTTATTTTATTTTTTTTAGAAGCTGTACTCTGTTGTTTCTGTACTTCCGCATTGTTGTCAGTGATTTGTTGATCGTTTTCCTCACGTGGCATCACCACACCGCAGCGGCACAACTCCACACGGCACCCACGCCCCATCGCATCCATCCGTCATCCATGCTCACTTCATTCGGGCTTGTCTCTCCACTGTGGTCACGTTTGAAAGGATACAACCATGTGTAACTGAACTTTTAACTATGTGTGTACGACCAGCCATAATGCATTGATGTGTAGGGAAACCGGCGAGCCTTCTTGTTGACACATGTAATGCATCTGTGTCCATGTGAAAAAAAAAAAAAAAGTTCTTATCATGTTTGCATGCTTTGGCTTGGCAGTGATCAGAACATAGCTCCCTGTCTATCCGTGAGAGTGTGTGTGTGTGTGTGTGTGTGTGTTTATGCACATGTGCCGGTGTGTCACTACGGTGCACATGGCATACAACAGGTGATCTACATACTGCAGGAAAACACACACCACCACTGTGCAGCAGATGATCAGCAGGGAGATCCATAATGATAGACTGGCCATATAGAGTGGGGCGTGTCATGCCACGTTTACTGACCCCTGGGATTTTTTACGTTTATTTTTCCTTATTTACAACTTTTTAACCACAGGTTTGACGCATGTTATTATTTTTAATACATTTATATAAGTGCATAATTTGTCATTTTAATAGGAACAAACTTAAATTAATGATTTCTGCAACTTCTATCAGGGGATAATCATAAAATTTTGCTTGTAAAATTTCCAAAAATTCTTTGGAAAAAATAGGACATGTAGTGGATTCAGTGAGTTAAACTGTGGGCAAGTTGAGCTTTATTTGTTTAGCTATTTGTGTATTTTGGTAAATTTCTGGACCCAAAGACCCCCACTAACAACATCCTGTTTCCAGGGGGAAGGCCCATGTCCATTCTCTGATGAGTCACAACTGTTTTGGAGGCACAAGGGAGACCTACACAATATTAGGAAGGTGGTCATAATGTTCTACCTGATTGGTGGGCATCACAGATTATATTATCCTCAGAAAGCATGCATTGCACTAAAAATATGTGTGACATTACACAGATTTGACCGAGTTATGACCCCGAGAGGGAACGCAACCAGCGAACCCTGCAAACAAGCGAGAGAGTGGATTCTGTCGTCGTTCATGATTGAGTGCTTCCACACAAAAACAAGGCCTCATTAACGTACCAAAAAAAGAAGCATCTTTAAGCTCTGCCCGCACTGCAGAATGGAAGGAAGCCTTGTTTCACTCACCGAACCTGACAGAGTGCAGTCATTGATATTTCATTTGCGCTGTTCTTTCTGCTGAGAGTAATTCCAGCCCCTGTGACGCAGGGGTCAGCTCAGAAAGCAACAACAACCCAGCGTCCTCATTTGAAGCTCTTGATTTGTACGTGTCCACACCTGGGGGGTTTTATCCGATTAGGAAGCAGGAAGCGGGCAGGGATTAATATCGCGGCGTATGTGGGACCATTTAAATGAGCAGAAAGTGGGAAGTTGCAAACCGAAAAGAGCAGCAAGGATTTTACTGTCACATATAATGAGGACCCCAAGGAGGCTGGAAACACATCGCCACGGCGTGGTCACTTTTGACAGGGTTTCCGGAGAGCATAGGAGATTTGCAGCCGGGGTCACCTAGCCAGATCTATAATCACCCGCGGAAGGCGCTGATTGTGCGGGATGGCCGCAGCCGTTCAATTAGCAGCCGCGAGCCATCTTCTGCTGCACTGTGCTCAACTCGCACTCTCAGAGATCTGGCCGTTACTTTCGCACTTCCATAGGGGACCGTAGGTTTAACTTTCTGCTCTGCAGCAGAACTGAGAAGTGCTGCGGTCAACACACAGAGCCCCAGAAACCTAATAAATGGAAGGAAAATGTTATTCCAGCGCAGAGAAAAAAGGCACAACTGTAAATAATGACTCTCAGGAAGACGCCTGGTGGAGGAGCTGCAAGTAGAATTATTACCTCTAAAATACTGTTGTTTTTTTTGTGTGTGTGTGTATGCAAAAGCCTTCTGTCCAGCTTTTCGTGCAGTCAGTGCAATTGATGGAGATTTAAGCCTGTAGCTTGATTTGAATTGCAGCACATTGCAAGGGCCACTAAATCAGCTCGGTAACACTTCCAGTGCGCAAATTTACGTCCACACTATTGATGCCACTGTGTGAAGTTATCTTGAGAGTTTGGGATCGCATCCAACTCATTTTTCAGGGAGTCTCGAACGCTGCGCACTCCTGCTTTAGAAGTCCATCTCTTTCTTCTTTTCTTTTGCAGACGCTGTGAACCGCAGTGTTGTTTTATCAGCAAACAACCGACGTACAGTGTATATGAGATATATTGGCAGCTCGTTAGCTGAGAGGTGTTACTACCAGGATATCAGCGAGAGGGCAGCTACTTTCACATCTCGCTAAAATAAATAGCTGATAAATTGCAGACCAGGGTTGATTACAGTTGTCGCTTGGAACTTGGATAGTGAGCGGTGCAATATCTGGCATGCGTAGAGCACGACGCAGCAGAAAGGCCCCGGAGAAAAGGCACACGGCCAGACTCCATACAAACAACAGACTGAAAATACTAAATATTAATTCCTGCTAATTCCTAATGAAGCATGGCGACAAGGTGAATCCAGGTGGCAGCCTTTATTGTACTTCACCGGAAAAATAAAAACGATTGAAATATCACACCGTCGTTCCAACGGAGCCCGCGGAGATTCACACAAATTTTGCACACCGAGTTCTAAAGTCACGGCGTTCCGAAAAGTCACCGTGCTTCCTGAGCAAAAACGCTTTAAAAAAAAAAAAAAAAAAAAAAATAGACTTGCAGATCGGTTTCGCTCTGCCGCTTCCTGGGCTGACAAGGCCTTTAGAGGAGGAACAGCAGGAGCGGTGTGTAGATTTGCAGATTTAGCCTTGGCAAGCGGTTGGCTTCTGCAATTTTAAAAACTCGTGCCGCTCGAAGGAAGGGTGGGGTGGGGATGATGAGCGGAGTAAAACCCTGGCAGTGAATAATCAGCTTCCCCTACAGAAAACCTGCAGCCTACAAGATGTAAGGGAGAATATTTATGAGTGCCAGTTCGTCTTTAGATGCTTTCGATCACAAAGAAACGCACCTGATTGGCGACAACAATACAGTATGCATTCTATAAATAGGAGCACATTTCTGCAATGGCTTCACAGACGTTGGAGAAAAGAACAAGACACCGTCGTTAATCTAAGACTTGTAGTGCACATACGTGTTGCAGTACATCCCGATTTCCATAAAACAACTTGCAGCTGAGTTTTCGTACTTGCAGCTTCGCTGAACTCAAGGCAGACACAGAATGATACATGTATGCTTTTAAGGGCCATGTTTGAAATAGTTTTAAAGGTCTAGGCTCTTCAAATAGGTGTTTAAGTCTGCTCTAAAGCTGAAACAAAAACCAAGTTTCCTATCTAAGCTCTTAAAACTGAACCAGACGAGAGGGAGAAGCACCCCTAAACCCTTGTGTATCTAGAGGAAAAATTACGGGGGTATGAAAAGAACAAACAAATGTGCACAAAAGCTCTCGTCCAAACACTGCTAACTATCAGATTCCCAAAGACAAACGGACACCAAGGTGCCACAGCTGCCTTGAATAGCTGGTGAACGAGGCTTTTAAGCAGGTGTTCTTATCATGGCAGCGGTCCGATTGGTGGCTGCTGACACTCCGGACATTGGGCGAATGAGTGAAAGTTGGAGGCAGGTCAGGGGGTGAACCAGGAAGTCGGTCGAGTATGCTAATCCAGGACATGGAGTTGTCATGAACAGACAGGTTAGACGCACTCAGGCAGAGATACTTGAGATCATGAGTTAATTATTGTGTCATCACGAGAAAAACTAACAGATTCCCCCCATTTTCAGTCGCAGTTTAGTTTGGTAAAGGCACAGGTGTCAAACATATGGCCCGCGGGCCAAAAACAGCCCGCAAGGGGGTCTAATCTGGCCCACAGCATGAATTTGCAAAGCGTGAAAATTAGATAGAAGACGGCGATCTTTCAATGAAAATAACTTCTATCCCAACTGTTCACTTATGGATTCGACCCCGCAGTCAAGACAGCGAAGACAGTGAAGGCTGAAATTGGACGTGATCAAATGAACCAGACACCGGTTCTCCCTAATTATCCCGTAATCTCATTTTTTTTTCTCTCCTGATAAATGATCTCATTATCTCAAGAAATCTGCCTTTTGTTTTCTCAAGATAAATCAACTTGTTATCGTGGAGAAAACCAGCTTCGTTATCTCCAGATAATTAACTTGTGATTTTTGAGATAATGACATTTCTAACAAACGCAATCACAGCCGGTCTCAGCTTCTATATTTTACAATATGTCTTCTTCTTCAAAACTAATGTCACATGTCAGCTGAGTCATCCCGGGCCAGTAATAATGGAGCTAATAGGACAGTATAAACACACACTTTTTATTTTGAGAGGGGGTTAAAAATAAACTGACCAGTCAGCCTTTGGCAGATGACAGCACACATTTTTGGCACGAGTCGGAAAGACTCGACACGGTGTGCTCACCGTCTAAAGCCCCTTCACTGCAAACGCGTTCTACACCAACACCTTAATGAGGTATCCTTCGCTAATTAGCTCGCACAATCTGCCATTAGCCTCGTCACAGAGGAGAGCGCTTCCTGAAGTTTCATCTTGGCGAGCGCATTAAAATGAATTTATGAAGTTCATCCTGAGGGTCATGGATTGTTTCTTGAGCATAAGCCCATCCAAAAGTTAAAAGTGGGTTTTGTAGCTAAAATTGAACCTTTGCAATTACGGTAAATTAGTGGTCATCTGCTCTTTTAAAGTGCCAGTTTAGTTGCAGTTTGCGTCCCTGCGTTTTATGATGGGCTATAAAGGCCGCTAAAGTGGAGGAGGGGAAAGGGGGAGCATATGACTTTAGAGAAATATAAAAAGAAGGACAACACATTTGGACCGTTGATCCGATTTAAGAGTCGTAATTTTTATCTGCGCTCTCAAAAGCGCCCTTGAAAAAAAGACGAATGGCGAGGCGACACCTTGGAAGGTTGCAGCGGGGAGAGTTATGATGTTCCTGCAGTAAATTAATTCACCTCTGACCGTGGCACAGGTAGACAGCTGTGTCGTCTCGCCAAGACACCAGTTTTTTTTTGTAATTAATCTGTAGAATTAATCATAAACTGCACTAATTAGTGGAGTTGTGGCTGCCAAATGGAAAGGTGAGGTGAGTAAGGACACAGCTGGAAATACGTTGGCACTTGGGGTTGAAACCGGCACAGATCCTGTCTGGACTGCAGGGACCGTGATGCATCGAGGCAGACGGATGAAGTGATGGGATGATTGATCCGATCCTTTGGAGGACGTTCAGGGTCACGTTAGGAAAGTACGCCTGGAGGTGTTTTTCTTTAAGTCTTGACACACGTGCGTTAAAGTGTGAGACCACCCCTGCTTTTTGTCCTCACACCAGCGGACACCCGGCTTTAGTCTCACCTGTGCAGCTGCAAATTAAATTTCACAAGTGGCCTCCTCGACCGCGGATTCCTTCACGTCCTCGCGCCATAATTTAATATTTGTCCGCGCCTCGCTCCGTCTCTGCCTCTCTCTCGAGCGTCGCACGCCGCGGCCGCTGCCTCAGCTGGAGAGAGTGACCTTGTCGACTGGCTGTTCTGTCGTCATGGGAACACAGGGCGCAGCAGAAACACACGGCGTAGCATCCAGATACCGCCGGGATTAAATCTCCCTCTCTCGACGTTTCCATTTCCCTGTCTTTTTCGCTGTCGTCTTCCCATTGGCTCAAAGGGTTTGCCTCTTAGCCAAGCGGAAGAGCACTGTCGGTGGCGTTATCCTTGGGGGTCCATCCATTCAGCTGTTGGTTTTGTTTTAGCTTAGTCCTCTTTAAACACATCCTCTGGGACTCGACTAGCTTAAATTCACTCAAAAATTGAAACAGCATTGTGAATGAATGAAAGGAGCTTTAAAGAGTGCAAGTGCTTGGAGTAATTTCTAATTTAAGTGATGCTCTGACTAATTTATTTCCGCCCTAAGGCTTGTGCTAGCACAGAACAGTGACACCAGATCTGCTCGTGCAGCTGCGTGAGACGTCATGCATCGGTTTGTTTCTTTTAATGCCCGAGGAGACAAAGTGTACACGAAGAAGACCGCGGCACTTTTCATGATTTTTCAGCTGCATTTCTGCGCGGCGTCATGCCACCGCCGTCTTCAGAGGAGCAGTGCTACGGCGGCGAGTGCTGAGCGCTCTGATCTGAGAGCATCTCCTCCTCTCCTCTCTTCGTTCTGCAGCTTATCTCGGCGCTGTGAAGCAAGCGCGGGCTTTCATTGCAGAGGAGATTTAATAAAAGCGCAACGTTTTGATGAAGTCGCTGCAGCGTCTCCTCGTGCGCGCCGGCATCTGCTGCGCGGATGGGCTTTTCAAAATGCCTGCGCTTCTCAGCCGTCTTTTAAGTTTCAGCAGCTGTATAAATGTCACGGCCTGGTCCTTAGATCTGCTTTGACACGTGTGAACTGCGGGGAAAGGCAGAATCTTGAGAGTAATGTCATAGATTAGCAATTTTTAAAAGAGTACTCCAAAAGATATGAAAATCATTTCATGAGTCATAAGGAGTACACATACAAAACTGTTGTATAATGTCTTTTATAGTTCTGGAAAATATTTCTTAAGACAAAGAAATAACAGAATAATCGTCATAAGTTTTTACCTGGGAGAAATTATCGTTGTAGGTTACTACTCCACCGTATTTATTTGATATAAGGAAAAAAAAAGGAAAAAAAAAAACGTCTGATAAACATATTAAACACAAATTATTCACATCTTTATCATGTGCATCCTTCTGAAGCAACTTGTTTCATGTATCACACAGGATTCACTAAGAGCAGTTTTGAAGCTCAACATGGGTAGCTCTGGGAGGTCGCCATCTTGGCAGTCCCTGACTCTGCCAGCTTTGAGCTAATTCAGAAATTTGGAGCTGATGAGCAAGGCTGACTCACAGGCAGACATTTAGCAACAGTGCCCTTAAGCATGCATAACCCTACATCTTGATATCATTTTTAAATGAATGAGCAAATTAAGAATTCACTTCCTGTATACAGGCAACCAAGACACACCAGGCCATAAAACCTGTTAGGTTGTGATAAAGTTGGGCATTTTAACATGGCTACTTCTAGCTAGCAACCTGCGAGGCCACGCACCTCTTATTTAAAGCAGCAACAGGTCTAAATTATTCATAATATTCAAAGGATCTCTATAATTGAATGGGTTATTTAAAATTCGCCCTGTACAGTGATAGTTACTGAAAAAAGTTAGCTATAGAGATTTGTAGCGGGTTGTAATTGTGTTTCTGGTGTAAAGTTGGGCATTTTAACATTTAGGTCTATGGGGGTTGACCTTAGACTGTATTTAAATATGAACAATGTGTCCCCACTTCCTTGCATCGGCCAAACTGACGCTATTTTCCCGGGGATGTGGGCAGCGCCATCTTGTGGCAACTGGTGGCGCGAAACTTATCCAAAAAATTGACGCTTGAACATTCATCAACGTTATATTAACTACGTAAAATGACAGAAACAATCATTGAAAAAAAATTATTTGACCTGTACTTTAGTGTTTTAGTTCGGCCCAAGTCCCACCCACTAACATGGAGGAGGTGGAGCTTATGACCTATACTGCAGCCAGCCACCAGGGGGAGCTCTACTTGCTTTGGCTTCGCTCTTTATACTGTCTATGGGGGTTGACCATCAATTGAAGTTCGCCCCCTGTGGCCAATTGTGGTACTTCTGCATTGTCCGTTTTTTGTGGCCCTGGAGATTTTGCTCAGATGTCCATGAGTTGTCCTCTGTAGGACTAACAGGAATTAAGTGCAAACAGTAGTGAAAAGAATCTCAAACAGCTACAACAGTGAAATATATAGCCTGTATATGGCAATATGTATAGCATTAGTATGTCAGTCAAGTTGTGTTGCAGGAATTAGACTGAAAATATACAGTGGAAGGCCTAATGTGAGTAGTTTTCTGACTGCTTGGGTTTCTGATCATGTTTAACAATAGTTTCTGGTCATTTCAAGGACCGGCCCCGCTTGCCCCCGAAGGCGCAGCTGCTGCCATAACATCCGCTGAGATGAGCCGCAGGATGGCTTATTATGCAGTGATAGCCACTCTCCGCTGCTGGCGGAGTCGCCGCGAGAAATAAAACAATAACGGCACATTTTTTCCTTAGTGTTTTCCATCTTTCAGGGGAGAACGAGGCGATCATTACGAGCCCAATTTCTATTCACGATCGCTTTGTTCTCTGCATGAATACAGATCTTTTGATTTCCTCGCAGCTCAGATGAATGTCGTATTCCGGCTACAACCCGCTCGTATGATTTCCCGTAATAAGATTTTGCGTAAAGCGGCAGAGCTTTGTGATGTATAGGCTTGTGGACCTCTTGCCATCTCGCTGTCCCCTCACACACACACCTGCAAGCTCACTGATATGTGACGTGGTAGCACTAATGCTCTCCCTTTCCTTCTTTTGTTCATTTGTCTGTCTTTAATGGTCTGCCATCTTATTAGTCTCCATCATCTCAAGGGTCCCAGAATACCCATAGTCCCATTCTGCAGACTGGTCAATAGCTCAACTCCTGCCTGACTGAGCTCTGATAAATTCCCCCTGTGTGTAGATGAGTGTTTGTGTACGCGCAAGAGAGCGTGAGCCAAGTAAAAAGACAGAGTGTGTTTTGTCCAGGGATGTTCTCTGCGTGTGGCCGTCCCTCAACCTAAATTGCCTGCTGCTCTATAAACGGACACCGTGTTTCCTCTCTGGGCAGCAGGGGGTGCTAATGAGTAGCAGAGGTTCCGGCAGCCGGAGACATCTGTCCGTCCACATGCTCGCTGCACATTTTGTCCTGACCTTTTTACTTCTGGACGTCTGCCCACGCTCTCACCCTCCGTCTCTGGCTCTTCCTGTTAAACCGTAAAAAAAGTTAATGGCCGCAGTTGTAAAATTTGAGTCCATTCGCCATCATCGCAGCCACACGGTTCACGTCATCACTTTGAGTTACTGTGTACAGAAAAGAGAAGAAAAAAAAAAGAGCAAAACGCCCCCGCCGCCCCCCTACAAAAAAGCAGGCATCTGGTGCCGTCAGCTGCTGTCCTACCCATTAGCTCCAGAGGTTGCAGAGAGGACAGAGTGTGAGCTGTAAATCTCATGCGGGATCAGACAGAGGGAAGAATTAACAAGCTGCGTCATTCCGCAGAGCATGGCAGATGTCAAAGGATCCCGAAACGGTCTCGATTTGACCTTTTAAGCACAGATGATTCACATCTTTATCGCGTGCCGATCACTTACTCCACGCTGACGTGGCCGTGAGGATTCCGTCACGAATTCTGTGAGCTCCGACATGCCTCTAAATAAACTAGCACACCACGTCAATTACAGTAGAATGAGATGCTAATGCTAATGAAATGCACATTGACTGCTGATCTCTGTAGCTTTAGTGTCTGCACTGTTGCACGTGTGGTGGCACTGAGACGTAAGAAAACACGCAAGGCTGGACCTGTTTCGAAAACTTTAACGATCAGAGTTTCAAAGTCTTTGCCCATTAGCTGAGTAGAATGAGAGAGTTACTTGCAAAGACCGCTTTTTGTCGACCGCAGTGAGTATCGACTTTGGATCTGTGGTTGCGTGATCAATGTGCCTCAAAGTCGGACTCGCTTGTATCTGATTCCTGACGCATACTGGCCCCTACTTGTCTCCGACAGGGTCATGCTCCTGTAATTAGTTATGGTACACTGAGTTTGACGGGTTTTATTATGATTCGTCAAGAGCTGAAAGAGGGTTTTTCAAATCTGATGGTCTACTTCAATCCAGTTGATCCTAAATAGCAGCTGGTAGTACACTAATCAGGCATAACATTATGACCACTGACAGGAGAAGTAAATAACGTTGACCATCTTGTGACAATTCAATGTTCTGATGGGAACGTTTGGACCTGGCATTCATTCATTGGTGTGGATGTTACTTAGACATGTACCACCCACCTAGACCAGACCAGGCACCCCCATCCCCCATAGCAATGACACTCCTTGATGGCAGCAGCCATCCCCAGCAGGATGCAGCCTGACACAGACACACACAACTAAAAAAAAACATGAATCTAGTGAATTTGGAGGCCAGGTCAACACCTTGTGCTGTTGACCTGGCCTCCAAATTCACTAGATCCCAAACTGATCAAGTATGTGTGGGATGATCCACAGAGGCCCCTCCCCTCAACCCATAGCCAACCCAGGACATCCTCAGAAGGCCTACATCCATTCTCTGATGAGTCAGAACTGTTTTGGAGGCACAAGGGAGACCTACACAATATTAGGATGGTGGTCATAATGTTCTACCTTATCGGTGTATGTTTTAATGCTAGAGATTCTTGGATGATATGGAAACACCTTGTTGTAGATTATCGGAAAATAGTTTAAAGCAACTACACAACTGCATTTACTGATGCTGCTCTCATATCAGCACACTAAAATCTAAAGCCAGATCCAGAAGCCAGTTACATCAGTTTCTTATTTTTATGGTCTGGTTTTTATACAGACTGGACTTTGCACGCTCTTCACCAATGGAATGGAAAAAAAAATAAAATAGGACATTTATACACACACACACCGAATGAAGTATCCACCATAATGTAATGGGGTACAGGTTGTTCCCTGCTGTTGCCTGTGAAGGGACATTAGGTGTCCCCTGAGCGGATGACACTGTCAGGTTCAGCGTACATCACCAGGCAGAGTCCTTGTCCCCGACAGTCCGCCGACAGCCTCGTGACGGTAGATCAACATGGAAATGAAAGGAGAGGAGGAAGCAGCGGAGGAGGAGGAGGACGTGGAAAACTGCTGACGAGGCTACCTGCTGTCGCCTCGCTCGCCATAATGGGAGATGGGGACGACGAGGATGAGAGTGAAGGGGAGAGAGGGCGGAGAGTGGCTTAGAAGCTTGGAGGGTAAAGAAGAGAGATGGAGGGACAAGTGAGATTTATTAACACAGATACTTGTTTCCATCCGGTGAAAGAGACGCTCTTTGAACGTGGCGTTTTTCTGTTTAATTATCTGTTCAAGACTTCTGTGGGAAGGATATAAAAAATGGCTCTTGTCTTTGTTTAGTACTTAATAACAAATGACCCACCGTCAGACAATCGAGTGCTGATGAAAGAGAATGAAAGACAGAGGGGGAGGAGAGCATCCCTACATACTCTGTCATGCCTTTGTGCACAGTGCAGCCGTTACCATGACTTCAGCTGTGGGTTTCATTTTATGTTTTTACTTTTATTTTATTTTTTATTTTTTGATGGGAAGGAGGTGTGGTTGAGTCATCTTTGCAGGATGCACGTCAGGCTTTGTCACGCTCTGTCAGTTTCGAGCTGTGTTTTGAAGAGGTGGTCAGAATAATAGACGTTAAAAAACAACGTGCGAGCCAGCGGCCTCCGTCCAAAGCGTCTTGACACATCAAGAAACGATCAGCATGTAGAAGCCTTAAAGGGGAACTACTGTTTTTTACAACCTGGACCTTATTTCTGGCATAAAAAACGATCATTTACTCACCCATAAAACTTTTGTGTACTTTGTATTCCTTTGGGAGATAATTAGATCAGCGTATATCCATATAGTGGGAGTGACTGGGGCACCGAAACGCAGCCTCTAACTGACGCATTGTCTGCCGCGAAACTCGTTCATTTCACCAATATTTTGTTAGGATACGCTAGTGCTATTCCCAGTTGAGTCCGGAGTTACCTGTTGTCATCGGATGATGTCTTCTGACCTGGATGATGTCATCTCTGAGCGCCGCGCGCACCCGCGATGGTCGGCTTGTTTACCTGTAATTTGCTACTGCTATGGTTCGTCCACAACCTCAGAATCGGAAAAATATCCAGCCATTCAGCAGTAGCACATAATTAACAAAATACTGGTGAAATGAACGAGTCTCACGGCAGATAATGCGTTATTTAGAGGCTGAGGTTTCGGTGCCCCAGTCACTCCCACTATACGGATATACGCAGATCTAAATATCTCCCGAAGGACTACAAATTACACAAAAGTTATATGGGTGATTAAACGATAGTATTTTATGCCAGAAGTAAGGTCCAGGTTGTAAAAAACAGTAGTTCCCCTTTAGGAGTTCAGGGAGCTGATTTAGATTCTTCTCACGGAAACTTAAATTTCTCCTTCAATGTAAAGGACAATGTTGGTCAGACCTGTTGTTGCACCACCGTTGCAGCTTGGTAACCATAGAACGCACCATTAGTTTGCTCCCGTGGGAGCCCGCTAAGCCCCTTTTGGCGTAGACATACTAACAGTCTCTAACAGCACACCTCACCTCCAAAGGGGACCAATGTCGGAGAAAAGATTAAACGCTGAAGGCCCACACACGGATAGACGCACTCTCTCTCTCTGGAAGAAAAACCTTTCACATTTCACCGAGATGTAATTGAATTTTCCCCTGTTCTTATCGGCCCAGCGACGGGATAGCATCTCACCGCTTTCCGTAGAGTCAATAGAAACACTATGCCAACTCTTCTTTACTTTTTTTTTTATTATTTTATTTTGCCATACAATGAACGGAGTGAAACTTTTTTTTTTTTTAACCGTTCCCTTGAAAGCAATTTCACCGATGAGGGGAGACCTATTCGAGGTGTGTGACCTTGTGCATGTGTGTGTTTCTTACGACGGCGAAAGATAATGGAGAACGTGCCGCAGAGCGAATAGCGCCCCCGATGCCCGACCGTGCTTCTCCCGCCTCGGCTCCATTGTTGTAACAAACGGCTCTTCCTCGCTCCATTTTTTTCCTCTCGTGGCGCCAAGTGCTGGTGACAAATAAACCCTGCAGGAAGAGAGAAATAAATAACTTCACACTGCAGGTTTGAGTGCGTAATCTGGAGACTGTCTTCTGCGGGAAAATAGACGGCGTTTGGTGTTTGCTGAGATGCTTTAAAATAACCTGCGTTTATGTTTGGTGCCAAGGCACATAGTCGCTTGCCATCCTTGAAGCGCAGCGAAATAAAAGTGTTAAAGGACACATTTAGCCGGTGTTGGGCCGTTTGCTGGTGTTGGGTCATCGCTTGAATGCCTGTGCTCCTAGTTTTTGCCATGTGTCCTGCACCACTGTTAGTCTTGAATGACGCATACAGACTACTGCCACCTGCTGGTATGGAGGGTTATTACATTTCACGCAGGTGTCGAACATACAGTATGTGCCAGCTGGCTTTTTGCTGTAGCCCTTGCGATGTGCAACTTTTTGGTCCGGATTCAAGCGTTGTGATTGTTTATTTTTAGTCATTTTTTAAAACCTCTGATACAATTCTCTGAAACCTGCGGTAGGTAGCTCATTTTCTGTCAACTTATGGGCAAATCCAGGCAAACTGTTGATGCTAAGCTAAGCTAAGTGTCTACAAAATGTATCTTAGTACAAGCCTTTGATTTAACTCAAAGAAATGGCATTTGGGTTTTTTAATGCTTATTTACATATTTTTTTCCAATACAAAGATTGATATTTTCATAAGATGGATTCACATTAGTCTACACTTACATTACATTACTTTAATTTGGCGGTATGGCTCTGCGTATGTTATGCTCCATAACAAATTTTAGATTCAGATTCAGAGAAATTTACTTATCCCAACAGGGCAATTAATTCAGTAAGCCACAATCAACGTCCTGGGAGCTCAAAATACTTTGATAAACACAACATTAATGCTCATTTGATGAACAGGAACACATTAAAAAAACAGCTGGCAGGGGAAGAGGAGCAGTGATTGACTGCATGGAGACATCCTTTTCAGTGTTGTACCAGAAATTCACCGTAGTGTTTCTCGCAGGCTGAGAATTTACTTGCGGTGGTGGTGGGTGGTACGGCGTGTGACGGATGCATGCGGAGACTCATGCAGAGCGTAATCCAGGTAAATTTCTGCAAATACAATTTACCGATGTTTCCACAACACCTCACATGCAGGTAGACGGCTGGAGTAAGCCCAGAAGGCGTCACGAGCCAAAATGGAAAAGACGGCGGCATTTGAATGCGCTACTAAATGAAAAATATAAATCAAAGTAGGGTCAACAAACAATCTTCGTCATCCTTTATTTGCTTTTGTACATAGAGGCGGTGTGTGTGGTATAATACAGTAGTTTATATCTGATATGTGGCACCATGTGTGATTGTTTCACAAGCCCTGAGCCACTTACTGCGTTTGGCTGCATTAGCTATCCGTCTGTGCTGTGTCGAGTATATGAATGAGTGTGTGTGTGTTTCCCAGCATCAGTTCCCACCCTGGTGTAATTCACTTATAATGTGTTTAATCAGATGCCAAATGCGCTGTCTTGTTTCTTTATCTCTTTACAGGGCAGCTTTTACCCTGACTCGTATACTTCTTGTACCGACAGGAAAATATGCGCATGTGTCAGTGTCTGTGTGTGTTTGATGGATCGTCAAACACACACACAAGGTTGTTGAAGGTGAACTGAAGTGAGTTTTACAGCAGCATTGTAGTGTTGCAGGGTAAATGCCTTTAACTATATCTGATTTTAGAAGAGTATCTCGCCACATTTGTTTTATGGAGGGCTGCCTTTTTGTGATTTTGTATTTGCCTTATCGATACAGTATATAGCAAAACATAATTTAATCTATATGCAGTATATACACACATTATTTCATATACCGACCAGACAATTCTAGGCCAGATTGATTGTGGGATAAGGAGAAACTTATTGCTGCAGTAATTCGTAATCTCATACCAACAACGGGTCAAATTTCTGCAAAACGTTTTTCTTATATGGCTTATAATTTTACTTTTCTGATTCTCTTCCACTGCCGTCACCAGCATCATTTTCAGCCATGCCCAGCACAAAACAACTGTCAAAGTTAGCAGCTAGCTTGTGAACACGTAGGCACTTTCAGCAGCTAAGGAGGGGGACATTTAGCTCAGGAGATGGTGGAGACCAAAACAGTGGTAAAAGGGTAAAAGGGGAGCGATTATTTATCTTAGTCATGATGGACGAAAGCATTTCAATAGTGAATGCCAATCTTGTGTCATATGTGTCTGCTGGGTGTGTAAATGTATTCCTATCATGGAGTGCAATGGACTTCATAAGATAATGATGTGTTGGCTAGCAAAGCTCCGAGATAACACAGGCAGAAAGGCAAAGAATGGATGTGAACCACTTGCCTACACATATATACTGGTGGACTAATGGAGGCAGGTGGGTGGAGAAGATCAGGTGGTCAACAAGCGAGAAATCAAAGCAGGGGGAGGGGCGCTGTGACAGTTGATATACTGCATAAAGGTGGCCAAAACATTTTAGAAAACCAATCAATACAAGTTTAAGAGCTTTAAAATACAGATCCGAATGACGTTGATGTTCCTTGATGTTTTACTATGACCTTACTATGATCAGCTATTGGTCTAAAAAAAAAAAAAAGTAATAGTAGCTTTAAATCCTTCACCATTTCCATGTTTGTGTCTTTCATTTAGAGCATTTTCACTGGTTGTCTCTTCAAATTTGCCACCATCCGCCCATACCCGACAGTGTATCACTGCAGCCGATCTTCCATTTCAGTACCTCAGTCTGCCTTTCATCATATTCTGTCCAAATCATTCTGGAAATTGCTGATGTATTTCCATCTCCCACACTTGTCAGCTCTGTGTTTGTTTGGCTATAATCTCTTAGACAATCTGTATTGATAATCCTCTCAGAACTCGTCTTTATTCTCCATGCCACAAAGTCGTTCCTCAACACTCCGGGGAATTTCTCACTTGCAACATCTTGTTCTGTGTTTGTATTTCTGCTGTCGCCACCACCATACTGAGTTACTGGTGTTCATTTTCATTTCCCATGACTTTTTTTTCCCTCTAAACCTTTCTGTGTCGTTTGTGAATCTGTCCTTTCTGCTCCTCATCCTCTCCTGCAACAACACAGTGAATTAAGCCACTCCCAGTCCCAACATAAATATGGCAGCTCACTCCCTCTCTCCTCCTGGATGTAATGAAAGTCTGGATTTATCTCCACGTCCAATTCCCCTGGATGGCCTGACAACTCCCACTGCTATTTGTAGAACGAGTCTGTAGGTGTTTCTTTCAGGCCATTCGTGTCCAATTCATTTCCTTGCCATCTCTTTCCTTCCATCCACCTTTCGCAACTCAATATAAGCAGCTTAATAAAAGGGTCCCAAATCTGCCAAAAGGCTGAGGCTCAGTATTTAAGGGGCTTCAGGTTTTCAAGTCAAGACTTTAGAAATCCTGTGGGATGTGCTCCGGGAGTATGGGGTGGATGGACCCTTGCTAAGGGCCATTCAGTCCCTGTATCAAGGGAGTGCGAGTTTGGGCCGTGTAGCTGGTAGTAAGTCAGACCTGTTCCCGGTGAGGGTTGGACTCTGCCAGGGCTGTCCTTTGTCACCGGTTCTGTTCATAACTTCTATGGACAGAATTTCTTGGCCAACAACCTCCCTAGGCCGTGGTCCTCAGTTGGAAAAAGGTGGATTGCCCACTCCGGGTCGGGGAAGAGGTCCTGCCTCAAGTGGAGGAGTTCAAGTATCTCGGGATCTTGTTCATGAGTGAGGGTAGGATGGAGCGGGAGATGGACAGGAGGATTGGAGCGGCATCTGCAGTGATACGGACGCATAACTGCTCTGTCGTGGTAAGCCGAAAGGCGAAGCTCTCAATCCACCAGTCGATCTACGTTCCAGCCTTCACCTATGGTAATGAACTTTGGGTAAGATTGCGAATACAAGCGGCCGAAATGAGTTTCCTTCGCATGGTGGCCAGGCTCAGCCTTACAGATAGGGTAAGGAGTTCGGACATACGGGAGGAGCTCAGAGCAGAACCGCTGCTCCTCTACGTTGAAAGGAGTCAGTTGAGGTGGCTAGGGCGTCTGGTAAGGATGCCTCCTGCATGCCTCCCGGGAGAGGTGTTTCGGGCATGTACCACCAGAAGGAGACCGAGGCCAACCTAGGACACGATGGAGGGATTATATCTCTTGTCTGGCCTGGGAATGCCTGGGGGATTCCTCCAGAGGAGCTGGTGGAAGTGGCTGTGGAGAGGGCTGTCTGGACTTCCCTGCTGAGGCTGCTGACCCCGCGACCCAGACCCGGATAAGCGAAAGAAGACAAGACACGACGAGACTTTAGAAATCCATGTCTTATGTCGTTTTTGACGGGTTGCAAGTTGCTAATTTTGTTAGTTAAGGTCAGGTCTTACAGCTCTGCAAGTTAACCTACTGCTTTAAGTTATTATTTCTGGATATCGTAGCATCTTGGCTCCAACAGGATCAAATCTGATCTTACCATTGTCCTCTGTTGAACGTCGTCCAACCGTTTACAGCCTTACCTTCGGATTTTCTGTGTGTGTGCATGAGTGTCAGTCCACTTTATAATCACTGTATTTCTATTTCTGTTTGAGATTTTACTCATTTGTGAAATATACTTTGAGATTTAGTATTTTAAATTTGGTTTAAATTCACCACTGGGAGCACCACTTTTAAACAGTTTTATACATAATATGAACAAATCTGCTAAACAGCGGCACTGCAATCATCTATGACTGTGAAATTACTATGAGCATCACCACTATAAAACCTTTATCATAAGAATAAGGTGGATGCCATAGGTTACCTCGCCTCCTTTTAAAAAGCAATAAAAGGCAAACTTTTTTCGAAAACCCTAATACATAATAGTTCAGAGTTTATTCTTCTAACTTCACCTAAAAGAACTGAATTTTAGAGTTAACTTATCCCGTCATTTCTCATCAGTGGCTCTTTCAGCTCTTTTGTTCCATTTTCACATCAGCACGCAGCCAACATGTAACTGGGTTTTGTCAGACTGGGGTTGACAACCTGCGCTTTGATCATAACCACCATGCAGAGAATTACGAGCTGAATGCTCTGACACTTATATTATCACATTATTACCCCTTTGTCCTCGGTAGAGTAACAAAGTAGTAGAGGAAGAGACAGTAACTCGCAGAGTATATAAAATTAAGCCAAATATATAAAATTTATGTCAAATACAAATTGTGAACCGTGTTTGTATATCAGATTTCTCTTAGATATTGACATTATTTTTGAAGATTTAGCATCACAGAGATTTTGACGTTTTGAAGTGTTGCTTAAAGGGGATAAATTTCAACTCGAATTTGAGCAATGGGAACTTGCCTTAGGATATTTTCAAATGTGTGAAAAAAAGGGGAGAAACCTAAACAAAAAAAGAAACAGTTATTTCCCCCTGATGGGCCACATAATAGGCAATTAGTTTGTGAAATCATCAGGGTGGGTGGGGGGGACGGCTCAATTGTTTGTTCCACTCGCAGCGAGGCGTAGCAGCAGCTGAATCTTTTTCTCTAGGCATTGTTGTTGTTCTTCAACTCACCCTTTTCTTTCTGCCTCTCTGCCAGGCACCCGTTGAAAGCTGTTTTTGCCATGAGGTATAAAAATAGTATTGTGATTCTTGTGATGTGAATAAGAAGCAGGGAAATAAGCGTCAGGAAATACAAAAACTATGCTGGGAACAGTGTATCTGCTCTGCTCTGACTGTAGAGCATATAAAACATGGTGCTAGTCAATATCTACACTGGACTGTGGTTGTTTGTAGGTAGTTTAAAGCAGCCTATACTGAATTTGGGATGCAGGACTCAAGCTCAGGATAACATCACCTGGACTTGAAACAGTTTCAGTGCTAATGCGTTTGAACTTGACAAAATCAAATATGACTTGAGTGAGTCACGCCTTTAGAATTTGGACTTGTGCAAAAAAAATAAAAATCTGCTCTTCCCTTTCCTCATTACACCTAAAGCCAAACGCTGGTAGGGAAAGGTGCGTTTGGCAGTGCAGACAACAGATTATCCCATCAGGATGTCAGGACTGTGCTGGGGTCGACAAATAACTGGCCCCAACAAGCAATCCATTCAGCTCAGAGATTATGATTGTAATTTCAGGACGAAACATACAAACACTCACCCTTAATCATGTTGTTTTCTGTCACGCTAGCAGCGTGGCTCGGTGCAGACGGACACACCAACTTCTAGACAGATTAAGATGAAACCTTGTACGGACAGTTGTCGTTCCTAGATGACTTCTGGACTTTTCCTGCAGCTGCAGCACAATGTTTGTGCACACAACCACGTACAACTCAGGATGAATTGTAATTGCTTTGGTGATCCCTTGAATCGTCACCCAGCATGACCTATTATGTTCAAAATTTGATTTTGGTAAATAAGGTAAACATGCAAAATCTTCCCATTTCCAGCCTCCTCAGTTGTAGTTTGTGAACAGTGCTACTTGGCAAGCAAATGGCAGCATGCTAACAAGCTAATCAAAGACGTGTTCATTAGCGCCACTGCCTCTAACAGTTAATGCTGGAAGTACCAATCCCCCAAAGCTACTAGTCTTTTTCCATCCTTGAAGTCCTTCTTATGCATACTGGGCTGTGCATACTGTATACTTGTATATATCCGTAGCGTGTCGACCCTATATGTTGCTATTTCCACTGCCACTGTCTCCCTCTCTTTCTCTCTGCGCCTCTGTCTCTTTCTCTCCCTTTTACCCACAACCCCGGGCAACAGCATTTGAAGAGATTCAGTTTGAAATACCGTCTTGCATATTTCACGAGCCCAACCTGTTTTTATACCCTGTGCTCTTTCTGCGTAGTTGCCGGAAAGATGTTTCATTGACATTGCACGGGAAAGCCTGTGGTTACACCGGTCTGTGGGTGTATTCTTGTGTACTGTCTGCTCAAGTAGTTTGTTCCCGAATCCTTTTTGGTGTGAGTGTGCTTGATCAGTCTTAAAATCCAACATGGTAAATAAATGCCTAGCATTTTCTTTTACAGAAAGAGGCAACAAACTGTGTGTTGTACCTCTTTTTGCATTCTTACCTCAGCCTGCTCACCCTGTGATACCATCACTGCCCTTCCATAAAAGAACAGAGCGTCTGCATGGGGTTTTAACAAGACCTAAAGGCTGATTCTCTGCTTTTCAGACGCATAAACTGATCTACATTGAGCTCAGTCCTATATTCCAAGTGCTCAAAATGTATGGATTACATATAAAAATACAGAATTACAAGCAGCTTCTCTTCTATCACAGATTCTTCGCCTCTCTTTGCCTCGCTTTCTCTCATAAACAACGCTATTTATGAACTACTGTATGTCCTCCCACCCAAGTGAGCACAGTATTGATTGGCATCTCCATAATCAATCCATCACTCCAAGATTGATCATGAGGTGAGCAGCAAGCACAAAGAGGATGCCCCCTACCATGCATCACCGCACGTCTGCTCAAGGTGAATTTCAGTCTGGTCTCGCTCGGTGCAGCAGCAGCATTGTGACTCCATTCATATTTTATATTTTATCAACCGCTGAAAAACTAGTCAGAAGAATTTTTGATTTAACTTTCTTTCAAAATGACTCATCCAGTGCCTATCTCATGATTTAAACATGTCATGGCTATATTTGTTAACCACGGTGTGCTGCCGGCTCTCTGGAGATTACACAGTATGCAGAAAGCATGTGAAACGCTTCCTCAGTTCTGGGCTTTTATTGTCTGCTCAGAAACAAGATGGTGGCTCTCACGGGAGCTGTGATGCTACAGAAGTGTGTGTGGGTAGTGTGTCTTTGTTTCACCTTGGTCACTGAAAACAAAGACTCAGTTACAGGATGTACTGTATGGCTTTTCATTTGTTCTTTTATCATTTTATATCTCTCTTTTACAGCTTTCATATCTGTTAATTACACAATAGCCTACATAAATATGTGAAAAAAGGGAACCATACCCCAAAATGTTTGATATAAAATACTGAAATCAGAACATTTGAAACCAATCCTATTTTTAGCTAGCTAGCAACATGGCATTCTTGCACATGACATTCATTCACATTTGTAACTCACTTCCCTAATTTTAGCTAGCTAGCAACATGGCTCTAGGGATAGCATGCCTAGCTTGTCTGTTGGTTAAGACAAACGTACCTTATGTTTAGTGCAAATGAGCAAATGTTGTCATGCTAACACAGCAAACTGCAACGATGACTATAGACGTGCTAAACCTGCACATGTTAGCATTGTCAGCGTGATAGCTCGTAAGGTTAGCATTTCGCTCATAGCCGTGCTAGATGAAATAACAGCCACATTGAGCCAACACTGGTAATCTAAACGTTGAGAGTTCGAATTTTATATGTCCAGAAAAAGAAATGCGTGATGCTAATGAAATCCCTTAATTTAGCATTAGCATGTCACGGTTTTATGTGCTTTCCTATAACTTTTAAGTAAAAATCTCAAAGATTTTCATTGAAATAAATGTCTTTGAAATGATAATTTGGCACGCAGTGAGGTAACAGTGTTTGAGCCAATATTCCACTGTTGAAAAAGCCCACTCCAGTATTCAGACCTGGGTGTCTGTGGAGACACTGTCCCGCCATGACATGTTTAAGAAGGCACACATTCGCACGGTTATCAGTCACACTGTAGTTATCTTTGTGCCAGGGACTTGATGGCGTCTTTAATTTTTACTTGCCAAAAAAAATTAAAGTTCCCTTTGAGCTATAAAACTTTCATCTGTAAATTGATGACGTTTCTCTTTAAAGCTGGAACATCGTGAACGTCATTATTTGGCGTGGGCTGGTCTAATTGGGATTACACATCTCCTGGCACACAGATTAATCTTTTTTCCTCAAACTCAAGGTCTCCTTCATATAACCCAGCATTTTAAAAGTGACACAAAATAACTGAAAACCCCACTATCCCCTCCCGAACCGCTGATAATACATGCTCACAGGACAGTTAGCAAGTGTCAAAGATTAATGGTGAGAAGCAGCGAATTATGTTATGTACACTTTTACAAACAGTCAAGAAAAAAATGGCTCAGCCTAACGTGGTGATTAGAGAGGACAGGGGTCTTTTTGATACTAATTGTGCATTTTAAGAGCTACTGTTTCTTTATCAGGGGTGTTAGCTTTTTAAATGAATAAAAATGATTTGCAGTCTGCAGAGGAATGGTGCAATCCTACGGTAATAGTTTCCAAGTATAGTTTGTCGCATTCATGTTTTTCTTCGGTTTGAGACGGAGGAGAATTGACTGTAATGCAGAATCCTTCTTTTGGCTTTAGTAATGAGCATAAAAATTCAGTAAACGTACAACACTTTGTATCTGACATCTTTCCCTCTGCGGCTTGAATTCTCTCTTGTGCACGTGGCACTAAGTCGTGTTTTTCCCTGTGACTGTGATGAATTTCAAATACACTCGGGTGATGTATTCAGCAAATTTACCCCATACATTACCCTCTCCGTGCATCGCAAGAAAGAAATACGCTTATTTATGCAGAGGAACTGCTCTTCAGTCTGCCCTTGTGTTCTGCCTGATGAACTGATTAATTCTCCATGAGCCGTACGACAAACGCAGGAGGTGAAGAGGAATATAGCTGAAGTGACAAGGCGAGGGATTCCTGCTTTGTTGCAAAGAGGAATGGTTTTGGGAGGCAGAAGATATGGGGGAAAAGAGGAAGTAATTGTTTTCTGGCTACAAATAAATCATCATTCTACTGTATGTGGAAAAATATAAAATAAAATCCTCTTCCTAGACTTCTTCAACGAGAAAAGGTAGCAGCTTCTTCAGGGATCTCATTTGCTACAACTTCTGCTGATGCGCTTTTCCTCATATAATGCCCTCTTCAGCAACTCCTTGGCTGCGGTCCACCAGAGGATAGGCCCTTTGAACCCCGCTGGTCTCACCACCCGATATCTCATCCCTGCTGCTGCCCACCTCGGCGCTGATGAGTCAGCAAAAGCTCTGCGATCAAGGTTAATGAAAGTCGAAGTAGCGAGCAGACGCTGACTTCACAATGGAAACAGAATCTCTGTGCATACTGGATGAAGATGGTGGTCATGCTGCAACAGATGCTAAGTGGCCGTGTCTTATCGTTGTCGGGACATCTGCGTACTTGGGTCTTCATTTAGGAAAGTTGGCATACAGACGATATATCTGCTCTAAGGACTAAATACACCCAAAATATGCTCTCTTGTCAGTCGTTAAGATGAGTGATTGACACTACTCTAATGTCCATCTGTCTGGTCTAGCATGACCATTTGGAAATAAGGTTTTATTCTAATGTAACCAAATATGCTAGCTTACAGCTTCTCTAAAGCTCACGGTAACTTCTGATATCTCATGTATTTAATCCTAAAGGTGAACAATGATGTTGTGGGAAATTTATGAGGGTTATGGATCTTGGAGTTGCTGCTGGTTGCTTTGCAACTGGATATTTCCTAAAATTACAAAATGCTCTTTTAACCTAAAACCAACCACGTTTCAGGACTTTGGTTAAATTCTTGGATATGGCTGCCACTGGTCAACCACCGGTCCAGTCCAGGCTTTAAATGCCGAGATACTCCGCAACTCTTGAATGTTTTCAGTAGTTAATGAGGCTTCATGCCAGAAGAACTGAATGATGCCTTTGTCAGTTTTTTATTTTTGTTCTGCTGCTGCCCTTTTGCTCCCTTTCATTCAACAAGAGAAAAAAATAAATGGGCGGAGAGGGTGCAGCATCTTCAAAATGCATCTCCTTGATGTTCCTTTGCTGGTGCTGAAAGATGGAGCAAAGCCTCTTCTGATGCACTCAGGAGGCTTTTTAAAAGAGAGGAACTAAGACGGCCACAAGGCCAAAGGAGCTTTTAGGTTTCAGAAAGAGATATTGGTGAGGAATTGGCCTGGAAGCAGCTGGCTAAATTGACTGTATAGTGCTACAACACCTACTATCACCTTTAGATGATTATTTAGATAATTACTATAATTTTTTCATTAAAAGAATATATGACAAGCGTGTGTTTTGCTATCTTTTTATCTTGTGACTTATAAAAGGAAGTAGCTATTGTACTTGCACTCAAAGCTTTTAGCAGTTCCAACAAAAAGGCAGATTTCCATTCTAAATTAAAGAAATTAGCAAAATAAATTTTAAAGTGAACATGTAAAAAGTCAAAAACAGATTTGTGGAACAGATTTTTATCTTGACCCCTATAGGCTGGGAACCACTGGACTAAAATGCCTTACTGCCTTTAAACCAGCTACCATAGATGCATCCACATTAGTAATGTAATAACCCCATTAATCATAGTACATCAGTCGCAGGGATCATTTCTCTGCCTAATGACTTCTTCTGCTTCTGCTTCTTTAAGTGCATTTTGCTGATAATCCTTTTACTTAATGCAGGACTTATGTTTAAATATTATTACATGATGGGCAGTAGAAGCAACACAATCCATCTGGTAGGTATAAAGACGCATAGAGATGGATTTTTCCCATTCCTGCATCTCTGCAAAGTGACATATAATCTCACCAAATGCATTAAAGTCTACGCGTACAGATGCAGCTGCAAGCAGGATGAAAACATTTCCCTAATGCATCTTGGTTCAACGTATTATCCGCAGATTTGTTATTGCCAGTTGTTTGCCGCGTCGTCAGCAGACAAACTTGTACTGGCGTCATACCAGCCTGTTAGCAGTCATGACAAGGGGAGCGGGAGACGTCAGCGGACACTGTAATTATATTCTGGATGGAAAGCAAAGCGTGGAGGCCACGGCGCTCATCCGTCTTCAACACTGACGTATGGAAATATGAGAGGAGAGAGAGAGAGGGAGAGAGAGGCACCATCCTGGGCTCGTCTCCGCCTCGTCAGTCACGTTGACACCTGGAATCGCTCAATCTTCTTACCTGGTGTAGGATGGAGCGGCTGGAGGACTCTATATATATGTGTGCGTGCGTGAGGGAGGGACGGTTGAACGGAGGATGACAGGAAGCTTGACAAAATGGATGAAAAGGAATGGAGAGGAGGTGCAGAGAGAATGTAAGAGACACAGCTAGAGGTTGGAGGGAAGTGAAGCTGTTTAAAATAACTCCTTAGCAGATGCACACAGAGTACATTAAAAGCATTCATTTTACATAATTATTTATGCGCCTGCACACAATAACAGCTTTTAAACCTCTTTTAAGTTTCATAGAATCTCACTTCAACACCAGCTGCACGTAGCCTGTTGTTTGTCATATTATCCCTCACCAGAACGGGTGCTGCTGCAAAATACAAACAGGAAAGACCACATTTAGATTCATAGCGATGAGCAGGAACATTGTTATCAGAGGCATGGTACTCTACAGAACCACTCTCCTCCTAAAAGAAGAAGTCTTATGTTTTTGTTTTTTTTTCCCCATCCAGACCTATTTTTCGCACAAGAAAAAGCTCACCTGCAGCTGTGCGTCGAAGCAGCAGACTTTATTTCGGCATTTATTATTCATCACTCCTACAAGCTCTATTTTAGACGTAGCAGACCCAGCTATATAGCCACGCTAAGGATACTTTCTCCTAATGCCTATGTGCTGCCGTGAGTGAGGAAAATAAGAAGAAAGCCTCCTGTGCAGGATGAGGAGGTGGACAGGATTCTGCTAAAATCAGTTTGAATCCCCCCGATACAAGGCATGTACAGGCAAAAGTACACCCTGGACCAGAACAGGAAATAAGCCAATAAATGTACAGAAAGGCACACACTTCTTAATACAAGCTTTTATTTTTAGACCGCAAACATAGTTTACTCTGGGCAGGTTTCTAGAGCTCGTCCATGCGAGGAATTTTCTGACAATTTTCTCCTGGAGCTCGGCGCACATGGTAGCATCCAAGTTTTTAAGCTCAGTGGCTTCAGTCCTCATCATCGTATCCAGTAACTCCCATCTTAGTCATGCCCAGCTGTTATCACAGCTATTATTAACTAGTGTACAAATTTGGCTTGAATTCAAATGAATCTTTGAATTATAGAAAGACAGAAACGTGACCAGGACTTGCACTGGGTCCAAGGAGATGACTCAGTTCTGGTGGCAGCAGTAGCCAGGCTCTTCACACCAGTCGTGCATTTTGTCCAAACTGGTGAAGAAGCTATTCTGCTCCACTGCTCTATCTAAAACTTATAATAACCTTATGAATTTATAATGCGGAGCTTTTTATTTTGTTCCTTCGAGACAACTGTAAATGTATGAGCAAATGGCATTCTCAGCTGCGCTTTTTGATTTCGTGCTAGCTATGAAATGTTAGCATGCTAGTAGCCACACGAAGATGGAGGACACGGTAAACTTCACCCCTGTTCAACCTGACCATGTCACCATCGTCATGTTTGCATGCTGGCATCAGCGAAGAGCGAGTGTGAGTTTTTGCGGTGGTAGTAGAGCTTTGCTCAAAAAGACATTGCTGCAACGACAGATGTTTGCTAACATTTAGCATTTAGCAACTATACCGAACTAGAGTGTTTAGCTCTGTTCATAGTGTTGTGCTCATTTTTACATATACAAGTGGCCAAAATAGTTGAGCTGAATGGACGATAAAGGCTTGGAGAGCAGTTTCAACCGTGAAAATGCTAAGTGCTAAGTGCTAGGTTTGTCTAGTTTGGACGTCCGAGGGGAGGGTGTTTTGGTAGCTTTTTTTGACCATCTGACAAACTTTTGTCAAAAAGCATACGGTGGGAATAAGCGTAGCTGTACAGACGCTCTTGCATAACTACAGACTCTTCTTGCCGTCAAATGGTAATTGAACACTAAACTCAAAAGACCTCGACATTTCGATCCAGATGCTCCAAAATACATCAGGCCATTTCAGAAACAGCTGACATTTACTGTCTCTGAAGAATTTTGCATAACACAGTTTGACTCTCCGTTCTGAGATCATGCACTACGCTCATTCAAATCTCAAAGAAATATTAAAACAAAATGCAAAGTATGCCGGTCTTCAGAAACAGACAGGGTCCCACCTTCTCTCCGCACTCAAGGTTGCACCTCTTGTTGTTATTACACCTTGAAAAAAAAAAAAAGAAAATCTGCCACCTCCCACACTAACACTCATATGTACAACCATTCACACCTTTACAAACACACGTACAGTATGGTCTAAGAGCTGTAGAGATATTTGTACTAGCTGCATGACTGTCCCTCATGTCTCTGTGTGTGAAGGCGTGTGTCACTACTGGCTGTCAACAATCTTGTTTTTTCACATTTTTTTTCTTCTGAAGATTTTGCTCTAGTGAATAATCGTTTTTGATCTTTTTTTTTTCCCCCCACACTCTTGAACACTGTGGTTTTTGTTAGCTATTTCTGTGCTGTGTATTTTTCCTGGTTTTCACTGTCTGTCAGTGTGTAGACAGACAAGAGAGACATTCATACCAGAGCAGGTAGACAGATGAACTGGCCGTGCACACAGCAGATTGGTAGCAGAGTGAGTGATCATACACAGAAAAGACAAAAAAAAAAGGTCAACTTCTTACCACTAACCCAGGCAGCCTGGAGAAGAGGTCAGAGCTCACCACGGATGCAGCAGCAACCTCACTCTGCGTTTTCTCCTCCTTTCTGCAGCGATGACCTTTCTCCAGATTCGTCTATGGGGGAGGAAGGGAAGGGAGGAGAGGGGGAGCTGCAGAGTGGGGCCCAGTCACAGCCACAGCCAGAACCAGAACCAGAACCAGAACCAGAACCTGAACCAGAACCTGAACCGGAGCCACAGCCACAACAACAGCAGCAAGAGACTCATCCACAGACTCACCCGCAACCCCAGTCTGAGCCCCAACCACAGACTCAGCCTCAGCCCCAGCCAGAAGTCAAACCTGAGCCGGAGCCTGAACCGAAACCGGAGCCTGCACGGGAGCCCGAGCCTCAGCCCGAGCCTGAGCCCGAGCCTCAGCCCGAGCCTCCGCCCCAAGCCGAGGCTCCGAGCGAGGCGGCACCTCAGGACGCCTCTGAAGCCCCTTCTTCGCCTCGCAGGGAGGAGCAGACAGTGGGCGAGGAAGAGATTGAAAAGTCAGAAGAAGACGTGGAGGCAAAGAGAGCGCGGGAGGAAGAGGAGGCGCAGGCCGAGCGGCGTGAGGGCGACGCAGCACAGGAGGAAGAGGAGGACGAGGAAGGGGGAGGAGCAAAAGGAGGTGGCGCGGGGAGGAGAGCCAGTCTGCACCACACGGCCTCTCCGTTGAGGGTGCAGCGCAACGGGGCCGGCTCACACTCCGCCACTTCTGACTATGAGCTCTCACTTGACCTCAAAAATAAGCAGGTAGGGTTGTGTTGGGGTCGGGAGAGGGCGGTGTGAGGGTTGGTGTGTTGTTTGGGTGAGGGGAGGGGGAGGGTTACGGAAGGTACGGTGACTTGTGTGTTGTTGTGCGTCTTGTGGTCTGACATGTTTGTGGTGTTTCTGTCTGAGGAGGAGAACATTTAGTTTGTGGGCGACGCTGGTGTCTGATGAGGCTTTTGTTTTTGTCGGCCGCATTGATTTGTATTGGCTCTTGTATTGGACGATCAAAACTGTATCTGCTTCCTTTCCTTCCTTAAACCATCATTAACCATTGCCATGTCATTACTCCATTACTCCATCAGCATCCTCAACTGGTTTTGTCTTTCATCAAAAATAAATTGTGAAGGATTGTCTTCTGAAACATAGGGTTTTTTTTCCCACAATGTTGTTTTAGCAACCGTTTTTAGGGCCCTGTATTACTTTGGCACGTATGCACACTTTTATACACACACCAGGGCAATATAACGACAATGTACAAGCAGTTTGTGCCGGCATGAATCAAAAGCCTTTTAATTTGTCCTTGTTCTGCTGCTTTACAATACTCTCTGGATCGTGAAAAGCTCTAATTTCTCTGGAGAATAAAGCCTGTGACTGTTATGTTATGTTATCTTCTGTTATTACAGCAACTTGATTATTTTCCTAAGCTGATGTGTCTGTGAAATGTGACTGCGTTTGTACATGCATTTCTCATGTCTGTGTTCTTACATCCCGTTCATCAGGGACTCGGAAATCATCCGCGTTACGTAGTCATCTGCATTTCCAGAACCATCAAACATTTACCATCCATTCCCATCATCACCCATCCAAACAACATTCTCCCCTCCATGGATCTTCGACCAGGTAAGGCGGCAGAGTTTTGGGTCCAGCTTGTGGGGCTTCTAGCAGATATCTATGAGGCTCTCCCAAATGGTCTTGGGGGATTTAGCTATTGGATCCAAAAAGTGAAGCCAGCGTAGAAGTGTAATACCCAAAAAGATGTATGTTTAGGGATGTGGCTGACATGTTCTGGTCTGGAGTGACTGGCAAGGCATCCTCAGGTTCTCAGCCAGATACACCCCTCGCTCCACCCCAGCTCCTCCCTCTGGCTCCAAAACCCCCAAGACGGTGATGCCCAGAAACTCGAGCTTTCAAGTTGCATTATTGGAAGTTCAGATGTTTCTGGAACTGAAAACATATGAGTTTAAGGCATTTTTTCTTCAAGCATGATCTCGGACAAAGACGTTACCTCAAGATCTAGAAACTGCAATTTCAAATAGAAACAAGTATTCACTACATAAAGACAACTTATTTCAGATTAATTGACAGCAAGAATAATCATTACTTGCAGCCAATAACTAACTTGAACAACGCGCTGGTATTTGTGTCTCAGATATCTCAGTGCTCTCGGATCAATTGGTTTCTCTATGAGATGCAAAGGTTACTGACTTCCGTTCCTCAAGTCTTGACCTATTAGTGTGGCGTGATCAATAACCCTGAACAATGAGTAAACGTATTCGCTCTGGTGTTAAGTGTGTCTCAGTCTCAGACCACCAACCACAGGCTGGGAAAGGAAACTTGTTCACATGTGACTAACAAAACATGTAGGCGGATGGTGACTAAAAATTAGTCTTACACTTGCCAAAGAAACTGATGTACCCAAGTGTGATGGGTGATCTCATATTTCACTTTCTGTCAGCTCCATTTTCACCTTAGTTTTGACTTCATTTTCTCACTCGTCACGTCCCTTATCGAGGATCGGGGTTCTTTTAACCTCAGCCTCCTACCTGTGTCTCCCTCCCGCCTCCATTCTCACCCGTTTAATCTCACATCTGAAAGTCCCCGTTTCCTGCTATCTCCCTGTCAGCGAGGCTGGAGATACGTGATCAGCTAGATTGATCTTCTGTCTGTACGGCTGGGGGTGCAGGGGCTTGATGGATCTCCGGATCAATGTCAGGGTAATTGGATCTGCGGGGCGATACCTTGATTGCTGTGTAAGAACCTCATGATGAAGTATTTGAGCGCTAACTCACTTCAAGCGTCCCACCTCCAGAAACCTCTGTTACCTTTTCTTCCTTAAATTTTAATCGCCATAAATTTAAAACAATGCCTTAAATTTGCACATTAGTCTCATGCCACGGGGTGATTTTGTAAGTTTGTATTGATTATATTGTATTTCTATAAGATTCACAATGAATCTGCTGGCTGATTTACGTGCTCAGCTTCCAATTCTCTCACCATCACAGTGGTGTGAAATTGTAAAACTGTAAAATCGAAGATGTTTTAGTTGTTTGCAATCAGCAGGTGTCCCCTCAAACTGATAGAGGAAGCAAATTATAATGTTAAAGTTACTCCCTTATATGAATTTCTTGCAAGTTCTGATATATAATATGCAACCCATAGTTTTTTGCAATAACACTTTACCTAAAAATGCATGTGATGCTGTAAAAGAGACTATTCATGGTAAGAGATATGCCTATCTATGGATAGGTGCAAGGGAAATTAATTATAAAAAGTGCAGGTTAATGTGTATATTTCTGAATAAGAAATGTGTCACACTTTAGACCCGCTCCTCCAAAAGTGAAGCCAAAGCAAGTAGAGCTCCCCCTGGTGTCTGGTTGCAGTATAGGTCATAAGCTCCACTTCCTCCCTGTTAGAGGATGGGACTTGGGCCAAATTAACACTAAAATAAACTTTTTTTTTTTTTTTTTTCAAGGATGGTTTCTGTCATTTTAGGTAGTTAATATAATGTTGATGCATGTTCAAGTGTCAATTTTTTGGATAAGTTTCCTTTTAGCCAATGCAAAGCGGTGGCAACATATTTATATACAGTCTATGCTTCAGACAAATATCCCATTGATCACACTGTAACCAGGCGACGATTTATAGCGAAAGGAATAAATCACAAGCTGTAATATTCAAGCGCATTCATTATAATGACTACATTTTACTTTAAATCAGTCTCCAGTGAACCAGTGCTGGCATTTCCAGTTGATCTGAGTCAATTCCAGCTCTGTCAGCCAAAGCCTTAAGAACACACCACTGTGTGCTTTTTTCCTGTTTATATAACGCCGACAAATTTGCTAAGAAGTTTGTCATCAGATGGAGAGTTCTCTGAGAAGTAAGTCGCCCGTGCTGAATGCAAATCATTTGTTTTACGGGATGATGAAGTGACAGGCGACGAGACCCGACTTTAAACGGCTTCTCCCGCTTCGTAATTGCTGCTAATCTGCGCTGGAGCGGCCGAGGTTCCCCCGTGAATCAAAAGGCATTTATCTCCATAAAGTGAAACATTCAGCACAGGAAAGTGTTTTGATGGCTTGTATTCAGTCATAATTACACTGAAATGTGCAAGAGCATGCAACTTCTGAAACAAGGCCCAGGTTAGAGGGCGGATTTTATGCTACACATTAAGAAGTTCACTAGTAGCTTGCCTCAAAACTGCTGATGCAAAAAAATGTGGCACTGTTCAGTAGATTACTGCTGAGAAAACCAAAAAGGTATCATATCACAGTTTGTCCTCTCTGCAGTTTGTTGTTTGACACCACTTCTACGTTTTTCATTAATTTCCGGTTTTGTCTGCATCAAATTTAGCTGCCACTGACCTTTACGTGACTTTGGTCGAGGATGCATGAGCTAAACAGATCTGCATCCTCTGACGACATCAAGTCGTTCCCATTGTCATCCTCATTTTGTAATGCAGTCAGCATTTGTTGTGTCCCAGTTCTGCCGTTATATAATCGTCTCATTAATCATGCAGATGTTTCTCTGCTGTGAGACAGTGTGCATGAGCATGGAAGCTAATAATCGTGGCTTTGCATTTCCCTCCCCCTGTAAGATCCGATCTGCAGCTTTACTTCCACATATCAGTCTCCTCTGGCTCATTAAAGGGCAAAACCCATTGAATGCTGACTTTAGTGTTGTTTGATTTATGGCAAAAGTAAATATGAATAGAGAGGGCAGACTTTAATCTCAGTATGACTGTTATCACGACCTTGTGGCACTGATTTTCCTATTCCTGTTGTCTTTGCTCTGTACAGTAAATATGAAGCTACTGCCAGCAGCTGATTAGCTCAGTTTAAAACAAACACTGGAGGTAGCAGCTACCTGGGCTGAAACTTCCAATAAAGCAGCGACCTGCATTTATTACATTTAGTTTTTTTGCACATATGAAACAAACAAGAGATATGTATTAATTGATGAGTTTTGAAAGTGCAG
Source organism: Chelon labrosus (assembly GCF_963514085.1). NCBI lineage: Eukaryota > Metazoa > Chordata > Actinopteri > Mugiliformes > Mugilidae > Chelon > Chelon labrosus. The sequence continues at coordinate 13,381,311 of NC_140356.1, forward strand.
TAATACAGATTTTAATGTCTTCAGACCAAGTCAACCTAAACTAAAGAGTTAAACTGGCTGTATTTTTTTGTTTTTTTATTATTATATATTATATTATACTCCTGTTTAATTAGTGTCATGTACCCACAATGTGTCTTTGAGTTCAAAATACTGCACAGATAATTCTGCCATGCCTGTATGCCACTGGTTTTGGCTTTTTTTCCCCAGCAGGCTGCTTCTGTGTCTGTAGCTTTAAATGCAAATTAGCTGCTTTGGCCACGCCCATTTTTGGCAGAAAAGCTGTTTAACTGTAGATGTTTGTATTAGTCAGGAAAGGGGTTATTCCCTTCAGACGTTGTAAGAGGCTGCGAACTAAGAATGACAGGACTTTTAAAATTACAAGACGTCGATTTAGTTCAACAAATTTGTTGTAAATGTTATAATTCAAATATTGTGACTTTCATGCTTCTTTAACCTCGCAAATCAGAAGGTTATAAAGGAGGCTTTTAACAGTGAGGATGTTTTGTTACGATACCACAGAAAGAAGAGACACATCTGTGAAAAAACATGTGGTGAATTGTACCTTTGGTTGACCTTTAGTCTTTAGACCCATTTCCATTTAAAGCTCAAATATTTTCGGACTAAAAACACATTCTTTTTCCAGAGCCTCTGGGTATTAATATTTCATACACAGACAGAGGAAAGTCTCATCTTTTGAGCCAAGATATCAAACATCCCCCAAAGCATCTGAGGCCCAAAATCAGGCTGCGCTTCTGCATCCTTGAAAAATATTCAACATTTGCATTTGAGTTTATGTTTCTATTTATTTGAGATTGTTATCGGAAATTGCTTTACCCATATGAAAACCCATATCCTTCAGGGGGCTTAGAGACTAATGTCCTTGTCCACTTTTATCCTCTCTTATCTATTCTTTTCCTCTTCGTTTTCTATTGCAGTTTTTCTGTTTATGTTCACTTTTAAGCTTCAGACTTGGAGTTAAATCTGCCACTACATACTTGCAATTTCTTCCTACGCATTCTGTAGTGTGGCGCCACTTTCCACTGAGTTGTTTTCCTTTTTTTTCCCCTTCCTTCGTTCAACTGGGGACATGAGGTCAACGTGGTGCTGATCTGCCCGTCAAAATCGATTTAGAGACACAGGAGGAAAGGGAGCAGTGCCATCACCATTCTCTCAAACCGCTGCGTCTCTGGAATAATCTCTCTCCATCAGCGCTTAGTGAAGTGATCAGAGATAGAACTGACAGTGGGCTAATGGGGAGGACCTTCAGCAGTGCCACTCTTGGCGCAATCATCAGTCTCACCACCGCTTTTTTGTATCTCACCTTCTCGACAAACTGAGTCACAGCTTTCTTGTTTCTTTGGTGCACTTTCCACATATCATTTGGTTGGATTTTTGTTCTTTCCTTTTTGCCTCATACTTGCGACAGTTGCCTAATGCTGGTAATAGATTTTTGCAGGCATAAATATTGCAGTTACGCATGATCATTAGGGTGTCCTGAAATATTATTGTTAATGCTGCTTTGCTAATCAAATAGTAAATTAGATGGAGATTTGTTTCAGCTCATTGTTAATGTGTCCGGCCCACTTTTAGACGAAAAAGCTTCCTAAATATCTCTGCACACAACACTGTACCAAAGAGCAGACAAAGTTAGTATCTACCTGAAGACCATAGTGAAGTATCAAGGCGTGAAAAGAGAGATATTTCTCTAATGAGTTGGTAGTAGTGATGGGAAGTTCAGCTCTTTTCTGAGAGACGGCTCTTTTGCCACGGCTCCCAAAAAAGAGCCGGCTCTTTCGGCACCTGAGAAGCTCTTTATTTAGTATCGTTTATAGACTGATATTTTAGCCCAACATAACAAATACATATGGTTTGTGTGTTGATAAGCCCTTTTGCATTCAATGTTTTTATGAGAAGCCTAATAATTGTTTCATTTTGTGCAGTTATTCTGTTACAAAAGCATTCTTACTTTTGTTTAATATTTCAATAAAACTTGAATTGCGCAAATAAATGAACAAAACACTGCAATCAAATCCAGACAAGCAAAAACAGAGCCAAACTCAAATGATATAAATGTCCTTAGTGCATATTGGCATCGAGAAAATCGGGCTGATGCGACTTCTTCTCTCTTTCTTTCTTCTCTCTGCCGTCTTACTCAGTCAGCCACAGCGTCTGTCCCCCTCTCTGCTCTCACATAATGGTATGATCCTAAGTCCTCACATGTGATTGGCCACATGGCGTGCCCATCAAAACAAAAATAGTGGGGAGCTAGATGGGAATCGGCTCTTCTGATTCACTACCAAGAGCCGAATCTTAGAGCCGGCTCTTTTACGCATGACACATCACTGGTTGGTAGGGACCAAAAATAGAGCTAAAAGAGTGAATGTTGACATGCCTCAATTAAGTGGCCAGAAACCCAACTCCAAATTCATGTAAAACGCTTAAAACTTGGCTCTGATCCCCAAACTGGAAAAAAAGTGTTGTTTTGGATAAATTTATTAGTTAAAAGGAAAAACCGTGGTGGTCAAACACCCGATCTTTAGGACAGACTGTCCACAATGTCACTTCCAAGTGATCAAATGGGTTGGCCAGAGATCTTTAATCAATTTGCGTCTGTAAACACATTTTGCAAATAGTTCCAGTGCAGAGGTGCCCTAGGGTTAGAAAAACTAAACATGTGTTTCATTAGGTTGACTAATGCTAGCATATCAAGTCATGGACAGAGTAGTTGAAGCTAGAAAGCCAAGGAGTTTGGGTCAGTGGTGCTGCCTTTGTTTTGGCTTCCTTTGTGTATAGATGAATAAAATTTGCAATAAAGACAGGGCTACCAACACATCAGCATCCCCAACGCAATCCCTGTTAGCCTCGTATCAAAACCTAATCTACATTCTCCACTTTCTTCTTCCTCGCCACGCTTCCTTCCTCCATCCATCATGTCCCAGCTCGTCCTGCTTGCTATAATTCCATCTGAATGGCAGAGTGTATCAGCTACACACTCCAATAAAGAAAACAACGTGACCCAAATGCTTTATTCATCATCCCCGACCCAGCTTACGCAGAAGGCAAAAAACAAACAAGCTCGACTGCTACATTTAATCAAACGGCGCCACACTGACGGCCCTTTCTCGCACTCAAGGGCACCTCTGCACTGGAACTCTTTGCAGAATGTGTTTTGATGAGGGACACTTCTCTGAGTAATCAGGTCAATCATATTACCTCGGCCCCTGTCTTTTTAAAAAAAAAAAAAAAAAGCACAGCACAGAACAATCCAGATTAAAAAGTGATGAATATTCAGGCTGAGTTTGACCTGTCTGCATTAGCTGACGGCTGCAGAGAAGTCGCCATCAGCAGATACAGTAGAGCTGCAAACCAGCATCCTATTCAGAAAACCACCTTAATATTCTCAATACGTTTCACTCTGCACGCAGAGGCTCTGCAGTGGAATGTAAATGGAGTAGATAAGATGGATTTTCAGTGTCATTCCACTTTTCTAAAGAGCTTTGTATGTGATTTCGTTCCTCCAGTGACAACGACACAGCCTGCATCTTGTTGAACTAACCACTTATCGCAAATTGCAAACCCTCCAGCCGTTACTGCCTATCAGTGCTTTTTTTTTTTTCCTCGCAGAAGTCTGTATGAGGTGGTTCAGTTTGACTTTGTCCATGACTGAAGTGAAAGGAGATTAGCGGCTGAAAGTCACAATTTCATCCTTCTGGGCTGCAGTGACCATTCACTCTGATGCATTTGAATTGAGAGGAGGGGTATTTTTTTACGTGGACCAGATTAATCCTCATGTAGACATCACCCTGATACAAGGAGCTGCTTTAAATCCTTAACAGAGGGATCAGCAAGGATTTTGATCTCTTAGAATTAAGTGCCATACGTTGCTACGCATGACATTTAGATCATGTATATTTAATATATCTTTGTGTTTGTAAGTCGACACTGCAGTTCTTTCAGAGCTGAAACCTCCTCCACACTCGTGGCCATTAATAAAGCTATAACAGAAACAGAACTATATTCATTGATTTAGTCTGAATGAAAAGGATTTCAGAGCGACTTCAGAAGATAAGCGCTCTTTCTGGGCACTTCCAAAGATACCCACACCCCGATTGTTCTGGGAAACTCAAAGAGGTTTCATCCAGTGTTTGAGCTGCTGCCAGATGGGGAGGGCCATATTACATCTCTATCTATTTCCCACAGCATTTGAGCAATTTTTCACAGGCAAGATTAATGACTTGTTCGGCTTCAGACAATTTAAAGCTGGGTGGAGGGCCTCTCTGTGGAATTCACACAGATTATGAGCTCTATTTGTTGAGGAAATGAACGGTTTGTCCAAATGCCATGAGTCAGCCGTTGCTGTGTTCTTGCTCTCAAAGTGTGGCTTTGACAAAAAATTCAATCGTTCTCACTACGTATAGACAGGACCAGCTTGGAAAATAAAATTGCTAAGCCATCTGGGAAAATTAGAATTTGTATTTTTGGTGCTTTAATATCTGAATATTGCCAAGTCATCCAAAAATTATTTTTCACAGCCCTTTACATCTCTCTTTTTTTTTTTTTGTATTCCCACCACGATTTCTCTTTTAATGTCAGGCTCATTCATTTTCCATCCACACCCACACTTTCATGAGCTATTCACCTTTCATGCACTGCAGAGAGCTGAAACACCTGTAGTGCTACGGTCCACATGCTCCCTACTCATCGTTGCTTGAAGTGTGAACAAATTGTTTGGTTTAGTGTGTGGTGCGGTCATAGGGTTTGGATGCATTCAGTTTCTTATATTGCCCTTGCAAAAATACCTGGATACGTTCTGTTTTCTCTAGTTTTAGTGTGTCACCTAAATTAACCTAAAGCATTTGCAACCTGTTCTACGTCCAGTCGTCCCACTGGCTTTAGTGTGTAGTGCAGTGAAAGTTGGGTAGGTTTTTCACTTTCCCAAGCTCTGTTGTGGGATCTTCTTACTCTGTTCATGTTCTTTATGTGCCTCCTGGACTGTAAAGCGAATGCAATTTTAGGCTACTTTAACTAGCCGCAGCCAGAAGTATCAGATAGTGCCCCGCCCCCTGGGTAATAAAGTTTATTTCAGGCTTTAGCTTCTTACTTCTAACATAACCTTCCATGAGGGAGGGATTATGGGAGTCCGGGACAGCTGGCTGAGGACTCTGATCTTGTTTTTCCCCCTTTACGTATCTGTGTGTGTTTGTTCTGCAAATTCTAATTACCATTAACATGCCATCTCGGCCATTACTGGTTGAGTACAGTTAGATAAGTGTTCCTATTATTATCTTGTAAGTTCTAAAACACCATAGAATTTCCGGCAACTCATTACTTTATTTCTGTATCCCTCTTCTATTTCTTTTAGATCGAAATGTTAGAGCACAAATACGGTGGCCACCTCATCTCCCGCCGTGCCGCCTGCAAGATCCAGACTGCCTTCCGCCAGTACCAGCTCAGCAAAAACTTTGAGAAGATCCGCAACTCGCTTCTGGAGAGCCGTCTGCCTCGACGCATCTCCCTGCGCAAGGTTCGAGTGCAGAATACGGAGGGATTCTCCGCTGAGCGGGCCCTGGCAGAAGGCTGTAACTTGGCAGGCATCCCACTGGTACGCTCACCATCTCTGCCTGCCACAGTTGGTGGCACCCTGACCGACCTGGAAGACTCCTTCACCGAACAGGTCCAGTCACTGGCAAAGTCCATAGACGATGCACTTAGCAACTGGAGCTTAAAGACCATGTGTTCACTGCAGGAAGGTGGCACCTATCAGTTCAGTGCCGACTCCTTCAATGCAGCAGCAGCAGCAGCAGCAGCAACAGCAGGAGTGGGAGTAGGAGTAGGAGGAGGTGGAGAAGGAGGTGGTGTGGGAGAATCAACAGTTCACCAAGGCCCGGTGGATCCAAGTGACCTGTCCAGAAGTGCTAGCAAGCTGATGATGGCATTTCGTGACGTGACGGTGCAGTTTGACAGCCAGAACTTTCGTGTTTCGTCCTCAGTCCTGGAATCATCCACTTCTGTTACACTCGGCAGCAGCGTCCAACAAGAAGGAGCATCCCCCACTGTCACGTTTACTCCCATAACGACAAACTCCACACCGTCCTTCATCCCACCTGGTCCCTCACAAGAACCTCCTCCTCCCCCTGTAGAGGTCCCAGCTGAAACTATAGATCCCCCGCCGCCACCACAAGAACCACCACCACCACCCCCAGAGCCAGAGTTAGAAGGAAGCGACCAGGAGGTTGAATTTCCTGCCCCGCCTCCTAGTGAAGAGGAGCTGTGTGAGGAAGATCTACCTCCTCTTACCCCACTGGATAAGATGGCTGCCCCTCAAAGCCCAGAGAAGGCTGCGATGGTGGCACCACCACCACCAACAAGAGAACCCCCTTATGCCCCCCCACCACAGGAGACTGTAACGCTGGGAATCTCTCCTTTGGTGGAGCCACTGGATGTCAAGAGATGTGGCTCTGAGACGGCAGACAACAGCTCGGAGCAGATGAGCAGCAGCAGCACGTCGACAGAGGCTCGCTCGACATCCGAAGCCTCGTCCAAGGAGGCACTGCAGGCCATGATTCTCAGCCTGCCACGCTACCACTGTGAGAACCCAGCAAGCTGTAAATCACCCACGCTGTCCACGGACGTCATGCGAAAACGCCTCTACCGCATCGGCCTGAACCTCTTCAATGTGTGAGTAGTCAGTCCAGTTGTATTCATTTATGTTTAGATTACTGCAAACTTGTAAGCTATAATTAACTTTACTCAAAAACACACTAATGGATTGTGGATCCGAAATGTTAAGGTACACATTGTTTCCTCTTCCCTTCAGAACTAACCTGTGCCCAGAAATTTGACTATTTTTCTTGTAAGGTCTTAAATTCAGTCAGATTTAGTGGTGGAAATTATTCTTGAGAAGGTCAAAAAAGATGACAGCAGATATATTGGAAAGGATAAAGCTGTATACACAGCTAGATTTATGAAACCTGTGTCTCCACCTGTCCTCTAGGTGTACCTGAAGTTTGATGGTACCCTCTGGACCCAAAGAAAGCAATGAAAAACATTTTCCCTTACAGGTCCCCATTGTGCCGAAAGTGTAAACAGAATGAAGCCAAGCTAGATCCAATGTGTCTTCCTCCTTTTCACATAGACGCATAAGCACAGGGACTAAAACGGGTATGTGGGAAGATTGATTTGTAAGAGGAAATGAAAGAATGTGAGTACCTGACTGAGATGGGACAAGACAGTTAGGAGCAAGCTAACAATATTTACGGATGTACCCAGACATGGTGGTAATGACAGCAGGCTGAGCCTCATGCATTTCTCAGTGGCAGACGATGGATGCTGGAGTTGAGACAGACACCCTTTTCAGATAGCGACTATGCAACATTGATAGATTTGTCAAGTTGATGCACTGACGGCTTTGTGTCATTTAGACATGGGTGACTTTTCTAGCTTTATTCAGACATGACAGACAATTTATTCAAAGATCTGCACGCCCAGGGTGATATTTAAGACACTGTGCATGTGGAACAGAAAGACCAAGGTCACCGCCAGCTCTCTCAGCCCTGGAAATCTGCTTCCAGACACACAAATGTATTATTTCCCTTGACATTATCAAACGTTTTTAGACATTATACAGCAGGAAGTTTAATACATGTCTCCAAATTGAGAGAGAAGCTGTGGGCAATTTATGCAAGCAGCACAGCAGCAGTTACTTCATTGATCATTTAGATATTCTAATGTGATCTCACATTAGCCTTGTTAACCTCAATCCTTTTTCATAAAACAACCAGTTGAGCTGCACACAATCTCCGAGTTTACACAGAAAGTGACCTTACCACACTTACACGTTTACATTGGGTCCAGTACTATAGCCGTTTAACCTTTTAACCATTTAGCCAGCTACCTAAGCTAACATTGGCTGCGTGACTTGGTTACCAGGTGACTCTTTGTTTACAGGTACTTGTTTGTATTTTCGCTTTTAATGTCACTTTAAAATGTGTTTTTTATAACAAAACCTAATTTTAATGCTAACACCAGGTAACAGTTTGACCTAGCTGCTAACGTTAGCTTAAACTCTAATACCAAAATATGACTGTGCTGATTTATGTAGCCTATAACCCATAGTTTATGCTATAACCCCATAATATGCTAGTAGTGTTAGCTCATGAAGTAGAGCAGTGTTACTTAGCTAGCAAGCTAGCAAGCTTTACGTTAGTTAGCTGGATATGCTAACAGTTGCTGTTTACATTAGCAGAAAGGGGCACAAGCTATGTCGAAGTACCCTGAACTTTTCAATGCCACTAAATACATAAAAAAATGTTTAGTTTGAGGGCTGTACAATGGCACATTTTCATATAATTACCCACTTATTGTAGGCTGTAGTCTGCCATATTGTTTGTGTCCAAATTCTTAGTGTGTAAATGCATTTCCAAAAATCAACAGCCAACTTATAAAGCTGACATTGATTAGTGTGTGTCCAGAATTTATGTTTACAGCTTTTAAGTTGTTAAGTGAACTAATGCGCGTTCGATTTTCTAAGTAATGCTGCCTTTTGTTTACTGTGTTTATCTCCACATAGCGTTCTCTTGTGACTTGGTGCCTTGTAAGTGGAGATACCTGCTGTATGCACTAATTCCGCCCACACTCCCATAATGCAGTTTTTAAATGCAACAGCTGACGTTGCTTAGTGAATTTCCAAAATTTTAATTTACAGGTTTGAGTCATTAAGAGAACTAATGAGTGTCTGAGTTGCTAATTAAATATCAAATTAAACAGTTTGTTTAATGTTCTTGTCGGGGAACATTCACATCTGTGGGATGTGCAACCTGACTCCTCCATTCCTGCCACTACCCAACTCCCAACTGTGTTATTTCTCTCAGTGGCTTCACAAACAGTCAGCTGAACAAAAACAAATAAAAAATAAAATAAATCATGCTCTCTGTCTTGAGAAGCTTGTTTATGTTTGCTGGTTGCGGCTTTCCAGTTAGTTTCCCCTTGCTGTCTAGCGAAGAGTGACAAAGTCAAAACCAGATAAGAACTTCCCGAGACACACTGCGGACAGGTGCAAGGTACTTACACGGCAGCGAGAGATAGGAAGAAAAAAGTTGCCATGGTGACAACAGTGCATGGAGTGCATTGTCTGAATCTCCTGTGTTGATTTATTGAGAAAGACTCCTACTCAAGAGTGCTAATTATGAAACTAGTCTATTATAAATGATGCATATGATATGTTGAGTTTTTGACACACAAATGAAAACAAATGTTTAATTTACCTTAAGTGGGTTGACCCTTCACAGCAGCCCTGATTTTATGTGTTCAGCATTTCCCATTTAAACATGTTTGTAACCAAATGACTCCTAAAAATGCTAACCAGCCAACGGCACACTCAGGAGGAATTGATTAATAGGGAGATTTACCATATGCTCTATTAGCTTTTCACCCGTAGCATACCCTAAAGGATTTTACACCCCGCTTATTCTAATGAAATGAGCTGGACTCCCTGGCATATATAACAAGCTGAGCTCAATCACTGATTGAGTAGCTGGGTAACAATTCGTTCGAATGCATGAAGGATGAATCCAAAAGATAATGGCAACGATCCACAAAGCCTAAAATTCTCATTATTCATTCTGCTGTGAGTCGTGAATGTAATTAAAAGTTCTTTAGGCACAGTGCACCCCAGCACCAAGGGAACTGGGATGAAAAATTTCAGTCAGAGTTGGATTGTTTTTCTATTCCTGCCACCTCAGCCATTTCTCTAAAGCCTTTAGCTTTCCAAAATATCTTGCACCGGTGGAAAATTCACTCTGTTCCCTCGGGTCCAAAACCACTCCAAGATTTTGTTAAGATATTGCCCCAATTAAGCCATCTCACACAAATGCGGAAGATTGGAGCTCATAAACACACATTATCTTTTTGCTTATACTGCCAAGCTCTGCAGTGCCATAAAAGTGCAAATTAAAGCCAATTAACTTTGACTCAATGCTGGAGCGGGACACTGAAAACAAAAGGAAGAGCGAGCTGTGCGCTTAGTGAAGAATGAGTGTGGGGGGGGGGGGGGGGGGATAATAACCAGGGGAAATGCGCAAAGCAGAAACTGTGTTCACATCAAAAATACACTGCCTGGCCAAAAAAAACAAAACGTCACCACCTGGATTTAACTAAGCAAATAGCTACGAGCCTCCTATTGGATAATTACTGATGGGCTATTATCTTTCAGCTGACAACAAGTTATTTAACCCCAAATGATGCAATGAGTAGCTTTTCATTTCTTAAACAACCATGACTGAAGACACGTGGTCGTAGAAGAGATGTTTGTCTGTTTGGGAAGGGTCAAATCATTGGCATGCATCAAGCAGAGAAAACATCTAAGGAGATTGAAGAAACTACTAAAACTGGGTTAAGAACTGTCCAACGCATTATTAAAAACTGGAAGGATAGTGGAGAACCATCGTCTTTGAGGGAGAAATGTTGGAAAAAAATACTGACTGAAATCAAATTGAAGAAAAACAACAGTAGACCTCAGGGCTATGTTTAATAGTGAAAGTAAGAGCATTTCCACACGTACAATGTGAAGGGAACTCAAGGGATTGGGACTGAACAGTGGTGTAGCCTACAGCAACTGGGAGTTATGAATGTAACTATGGTTTCTATGAATGGCTTCCTCTTATGGTCAGGAACAATGCAGTAGAATCGAAGACGTGTCTAAGAGGAACTCTGGGGAAGAGCTTTAGTCTAAAAAAGCAAGCGATTAATGGGGTCACACATGTTAACAATGTTTGTGTTATTTCTTTCACTGGCAGCAGGGGGCAACAAAAGCTCTGCACCATAGCTTTAAATTACGTAAAGTGTAGTTTTAGCAACCAAAACAACTGTGTCCAAGTTCAGGTCAAAGTTTTGTTGTGGTTAAATGAGGAAATTCATTTCAAATATATGTCTATAGATGTTAGGAAATTGACCACAGACTCCATCATATTAATTAACATATTAATCGAGACCTCAGCTCCTTAACCTATGATTGGATGTTTTCATGCAATCACAAGCTTGGCATTGACACTTTCATTATTGCAAAACATTATTTTGTTGCTGCCCAGTTGGGTTCCTACAGTCCCTGACCCTTCAGTTGATGAGGCTGAGAAAATTGCCCCACTTGTTAAGAGGTAATTAAATCATTAAAACACACTAATTTTCACAGAGCTTTAAAAGGACACAATGAGAAGTGGTTAGGTGCATGGTTTTCTCTAGACAGCAGAAAATGCTGTTGTTTTCATTAATGGAAGCTGTTATGCTGCTACAACCCTGTCACTATTGCCAAGATAGGTTTAGGTGATTTACATCATTCTGCAAAATCTTGGATCACACCCAGTGTAAACACATTTTTAACTTCATTTACCCACTTGGGTTCAGGAAATGTAGTGGCAGTCCATTTTTAAAAAGGTAGAAGATTGGAGAATGTCGCTGGACCTGCTAAATACACACTTCTTCCATTGGCAACTAAATTATTGCAAATCTATTCACTAACCAAGTAATTTCTGGTGATAGTGATCTTGCAGGAGTGTGTATGTATCTTGTCCACTTTGATAGTTTCAGTCCAAACTTCAGGTCGACTGGATGTAGCATTTATCTGTTTGTGCAAACTTCATTTTTTCTACATATCTTTAGAGGGAATAGACACATTTGTAATGACTGTTTAACGACGGCGCCTTGTTTGATTACTGGGATCCGTGATTCTTTTCTAAAAATGACAGGTACGGGATTTCTGTCTGTTTGCAAACCCACTTCTCATACCTCTGATCAAACACCTTGAAAGATAAGCTGACTTTTAATAATTTGGCTTCGGAGGGAAGAGAGGGATAGAACGAGGAAGCAGAGCATAAAAAAAAAAAAGTAGACGGGAGAGGGCAATCGGGCTTGAGGCTTATTAGTTCCACCAGTTCATATCCTCACTTTAATACCTGCGCTGGTGTATCCTTTGCATCTTAAACAGGGCTGTTTGCTTTGGGCTAAAACTTAGGTATTGCTTGATGATGCGAACAAAAAAAAAAAAAAAGCTACACAAAATATGCACACAGGTTGTGTAAACTCTCAGTGTGTGTGCTTTTCTTGCAGCAGGAGGTCAATGCACAATCTTTGCACAGGGGGTGGAAAGTAAATTAAACAGGAAAGTTTTGTGTGTGTATGTGTGTGTTCACCAGGCAAGCGAGTGATGGAAATGGAGTGCAAAATCGAGAGGGAAGAAGTAAAAGAGACACAAAAAGGTAGCGCAGGGAAAAGGCTGAGAGAAAGAGCACTTGATAAAGTTTCCAGCATGAGTGTGGCTGGAATGGCAATGACTCCATTATGTGAGGAGAGTGTCAAGGACGTCGACACACACGGGGGGCTAGAACCAAACCTTCAACCCTGGACTTTAATGACAGATCCCCGAGTAGATTTCTCTTTTTGTATGCATGACTTTTCCATTTAATATGGCTCCGTTCTACACCCCATTAATTCATTTTTCTCCTTCATACATTCCAGCGTTGCGAGCGCATTGATTAGACATCAGAGCAGCTCGCGGTGGCTTCAGATCGACTCCCTATCACGCAGGAAAATGGGGCGCCATCGCAGCTTTGTGAATTAAAGAATAGGTGGCATAAGAGACGTATGAAGAACGGGCGTGCGAGAGAGATATCTAAATACACATGTCAAGCGAGGCTAATTAACTCAGCGAAGTTTGCCGGACTCCTCCAGAGGGATCCTGCACCTCCGGAGGCGGGAGCTCCACTGCGATGTGTGTGTCGGTATGCGCTTGTTTTTGGCGTACACAAACCTTTCTCTGTTTTAACATCCTGCCCCCGATGCTAAATGACCCAGCACATAATTACACACTCTGAAATCCAGATGGCGAACAGAGGAAGCCTTTCCAATTTCTCTTGGAACCCAGCACCTTTTTACCCTCATTTGCTTTGGATATTTAAAAGATAAGGCCAACCATATTGTGCTTTTTTTATTCTACGTACCTCAATTTTGCAAGCGGACCAACGCAGAACTCATGAACTGATGTCTGTGCAACTTAATATAGCCTCTACGCACCTCAGATGCAAGTGTTTCATCTCCTTTGGAGCATATCTGACAAAGCAAAAGAAAAAAAGGTTGCAAGCCGCTGCAACACAAGCCAGCCTTAGGAAGAGGAAATGCAGCCAAATCATCGTATCGCCGCCCCGGCTGCCTTATCAGCAAAAGCATACTTGACAGACGAGAGCGGCTCGGGCGAAGCAGCGAGTTCACATTAGTGTAATGATTCAGGGTTTCGAAGCGTTTACAGGTACAACACACAGTCGTGTTTCCACTCAGAGAAATGCACGGGGGCGCTAACCGGCCATCAATCTATCTCAAGTTCAGTAACGGAACCGTGCATGTGGAGAAATAGGCAACATGCAGCGCCTGACAGTTAAGCCCTCGCGAGCGCCGTAAAACACGGTTCCGAGGTGCGACCGCCGCACATCTGTCCATTAGCGATAAAATAGAGGGGGGCGATAAAAGCTGGCGTCCTGGAGGTGACACAGGGGGGCATATTTATGATGAGGAGACAGTCCGCGAAGATGGAAGCGAAAAAAGATTTGAAAAATGTGTGGGTGCAACAAGGAGAGAAGTGTGTGTAGAAGAAAGATGGCTAATTTTGGAAGTTGTCGTTTTAGCGTGACATCTGGGTCCCGTCTGGCGCCATTCCTGCCAAATCCCCTATTTTAAATGATGTCTCTTCCTGTTCTGGCTTGTGTCTAATCCATATGCCCTTCACATATGTTCTGACACATCTATGATTATGCCGTGAGCAAGATTAGGAAAGCTAAGTACATGGCCCGGTCCAAAGTTTATCATTTATGTTGCACGTTCTTCCAGCCACCAGTGACATTTCCCCATTTCCCATCAAGACCAAAGCATATCTATCTACAAATGAGTCTTTCAGCATTTGAACAAACAATCCATACGACGAGGACGGTCTCATTCTGCTCTGCGCTCATCTGAATCCTGAATCTCCTGCACAATTTCCCAATCTTCACCCCGCCATCCACTCCTGATCGCGAATAATAATCACCATGTGTGATCCATCTGTTGTTGGGCAAACATCAAATGAGCGATATCCGCCAGATTCATTTGGCGAGACATCACCTTCGGCTGAGAGGGTGCGCTAGAAGCTGAGCGCGAGCTGAGGCTGTCGCAGCAGATGCTTTCGGGCGAGTCCAGCCGGCACTCGGCGTCCTCGCTCTCTCATTCCCGCACATCTGCTCTGCCTGGTCCTCTTCCAGCCTCCTCCTCCTATCCTGCCCTTTATCCTCCCTTCACTTCCCCTCTGTCCTGCCCATGCCTTACTAAACCCATTAGCTGTGGTGCACACACGCAGCGCTCTTATGTAAAGTCTGTCGTTTAAACACTGTTAGGAGTGGGAGAGCTGTGACAATAATATGGTAGCCTCCTGACAGCAGCTATCTGCCTTTAATAGGGTTATAAATATTTTAGCTATTACTCCCCTGTTCATATATGAGTAACTTCTGGCATGCAGTCACCTGTTCATCATAGGCAGGGAAATACATTTGAAAACGATGATTCACAGAAACCTACGAGGAATCAGTTTGAATGGAAGTACACTTCATTGCTCAGCAATACAGATGTTCATATAGACTTACAGTGCGCCCTACTTGCAAGCATCTGTGAATGAAAGGGATCCTGCCCGTGGCTTTGCACGCTTTAGCTTGCAGAATTAAAGGCCTTTTCCACCCTCTACTGTGTATGTAGCGATGCACATGTGAACAGCTGCACACAGAGCTAGAAAACACACTTTCAAAAAAAGGTTGAAAACAGCAGGGGAGAGCTTTGAAGTCTTCACATGAAGCAGCTGGGAAAAGAATGAAACCGGCGCTGACAGCAAATTCAAAGATGTGACTACAAACGACACAAAAAGATGAGATACTATAAACCATGAAAGAGTAAATGTTTGCAAAAATGAATGAGCAGTCAACTGGAAACGCAGATATACACCGATCAGGCATAACATTATGACCTCTGGCAGGAGAAGTAAATAACACAGACCATCTCATGACAATCCAGTGTTCTGCTGGGAACCTTTTGCACCTGGCATTCATTCATGTGGATGTTATTTAGACATGTAGCACCCACCACCCCATAGCAATGACACTCAGCAGGATGCAGCCTGACACAGGCACACACACATGAAAAACAGCACAAGGTGTTGACCTGTCCTCCAAATTCACTACATCCCAAACTGATCAAGTATCTATGGGATGTTCCACAGAGGCCCCTCCATTCAACCCATAGGACCCAAAGGCCCCCACTAACAATATTCTGTTGCCAGACACCACAGGACACCCTCAGAAGACCCATGTCCATTCTCTGATGAGTCACAACTGTTTCAGAGGCACAAGGGAGACCGACACAATATTAGGAAGGTGGTCATAATGTTATGCCTGTATTACATTTATATAGCCCACAGAAGTTAAATTATGTTACACATAATGTTCCAACGGGAGCATTTGAGGGGTTAAAGCTGCAGTATGCAGTGATTATAGTGTGGATTAGACCTACACAGTGGTTTGTGTTCATTTAGGTACGCTCTTTAAATCACCTTGAAGCAACTTGACGTGGTTGAAGTCCATCACAGAGAACACAATGTCATTAAATTAAAGAAAGGTACAGACAGATGTCAAACTCAAGCTAATCGTGTGTGTCCCGCTGCTACGAACTCCGCTCGAGAGGAACATCAAGTCTTCGCTTACAAACAGGGATCCAGAGCGGCATCCCAAAGCAGCCAGCGCGACTCTAACAGTGTCCTCTAAATTTAGTGTGTGGAGCTTCTTCGTACTTCTTAATGAATGTTGTGATTCGGCAAGGGAGTGATTACAGACTCTGCCCTTTGTGTTTTAGCCCTTTATCAGCCTCAACCCGCAACATGCAGGTGTGTGCAGAGAGATCCCAACCTACCGGTTTTCAGACCAAGAACCTAATTACCACAATAAATCATTTTTAGTATTATAGTTTAATGGCCGGTAAGTTCCCACAGTAAAAAACTTTGCAACTTTGTGTCCATCTGTGCCACATTTATACCTTTTATACCCTTAAGTGCTAACCTGAGCAAACTGACTCATTACTGCTTCTTACTGTGGTTAGGTATGTTCCAGAGCAGATCATCTGTCCTTAATATTTCAGACAATTACACAGCTTCAGACCACTCCTAGGTCACTGACAAGTCATTCACTTTATTTTCTCTCCCTTTTTTAACTCAGAAACCCCGACAAGGGCCTTCAGTTCCTGATCTCGCGAGGCTTCATCCCGGACACGCCCATCGGTGTGGCCCACTTCCTGCTGCAGAGGAAGGGCCTGAGCCGACAGATGATTGGAGAGTTCCTCGGCAACAGCAAGAAGCCGTTCAACAGAGATGTCCTGGAGTGAGTGGCTCGTATCACACGCATGTGCTCTTATGTAAAGGCTGTGGTTTAAAGGATTTCGCACATCATTTCCTGAACTCGTTTTAGGTGATTCTCTTTGATAATCCCTCTGTTTTTGAGGGAGATGAGGGCTCGCCGACAACTACGGTCCTAGATTTGATAGCGGGTTTAGCAGGGGGAAAATGATATTCCTTTTTAGAGACAGTTTTCTTGTGGACTGATGATTCCCTGAACCTCAAACCTAAATGATAACTTCATCGCCTACAGCTGTCAAAGCTGTAGGCGATGATATATTTATATATATATTTTGCATTCTTGTAAGCAAGCTTGAAATAAGCTGAAATTGAAGAGTCATGATACAGCAACTTGGCCCCTTATCAGATTCAACTTGTAAATGTTGCATTAGAGAAGAAATGACAAAGGCTGACAAGTATTTCCTGAACTTTGAATATATCTTGTACCTGCATTATCTTATCAGACAGATAAGTAAGAAACAAGGAGCAAGTTAGCTGCCATCTGATAGTGTAAATAAGCTACTGTCACCTCAGGAATGTATGTAATATGTAGGTATTTGCACAAAGGAGCTTTCCCCGAATCAAGGTTTGTGCATTGATGTTGTGTTTATACTTATTTATAGTCCAACTTAAATTAAATAGCATTATATCTGCTAATGGATGGATTCTAGACAGTCTAGATAGCTAATCAGCTGCAGCACATTAAATAGCATGCTAAAGTATTTGCAGATGTCACATTGGTCCACTCAGATTCTAGTGAGTCTTCAGATTCCCTGCTAACTGCGCACCGTCTTCCCGTGACACGTAGGCTACAGCACAAGTTTGTTTACCTACTTTACCCTCGTTCCCTGCGGCGTACTGACGCTCTGGCTGTCTCCCCGCCACTGTCAGTCAAACACAGACACAACACGGCCCACGGCTGAGACAAAAAAAAAAAAAAGAGCTCTTCATAGACTGTATTTCCTCAAAGGACTCTCTTTTATTTCAATAACACAAACGCTATTAATGTGATTTCAGGGGGAATGGTTGGAGCTGAAGCAGCGGAGGCCGTCGTATCCTGACTTTTAATAATATACAAGATGTCGAAACCTTCACTTCCCGTGATTCCCATATGTAGAGTTCTTGGTTAGACCAGACTGGGTCCAGATTGGGTCTTAAACTCCCAGCCTGAGGGCCACAGTGGGCCTTTTAGATCTTGCATAGAGTAAGCTTAAACGCCAAATTTAATAACTTCTACAATAACACCGGACTCAAACACCACTTTTTTTTTCAGGCTCTTACTCAATTGATCTAATAATATCAGGGTTACTATTTCAAAGTTCCTCCAGAGTCACAGACACATTCGAGTCTGAATATTTTCATTTATTTGATGTCAGACCATTATGAACCACTATGTACTTTTCTTGTGTGCACAATAACTCAAGAGCTTCACAGTCCTCGACATATTATTAAGTGAGAAGCCGTACTAATTTGGACTTTAGTTAGAAACAACTGCCTGGAACGTTTAAGCATTTAGAAGCAGTACGTAATCGACAAAAGATATGTATGTCTGCCTTCGACTTAAACCTCTTAATAAATGTTTGTGTCGGGAGGGAATCCATAAATATTCATTAAATAACACCATTTATTAGAATTTATTAGACAGTTTTGTGCAGCAGAATAGAAATAAAATCCTAAAAATCCCAGACAAAGCTGGGGATAAACATGAAGACGTTGTAACACACGCACCCATTACTCACATCACCCTTTAAGCTTCATTCCAGGTCATTAACCTGATCGGCATCGTTTGCTTTGTAACTACAAAGGCCCCTTTTCCCACCGTTCTCTCCTTGGCACTTACTTCCATCTTTCAGCACCTAATTGTCTTTTTCATTCTATTACATTCCCCTATTAAGCAATTACGAGGACATTTGCATATCAGCTCCACCACGTTCGTTCTTTTAAACTCGTTTTTTTTGTACCGGAGCCGAGAACACACTTTTAGTTCTTGCAAGGTCAGGCAAACACGACAAAGCACTCTCTGCCGAGGTGTTCACCCCAGGTCAGCTTCATCTAATACCCACATATTCTTAAATGGTCACCGCCACGGTTGCAAAGACATTTTATTAACAGGATTATGCTCTTAAGGCTTGAAAGTCCAGTTCGCGGGGCAGATATATCCTCGGCGCAGGTGACATTGGGATATATAGACGTATATTTTCCCTGCCTGCAGCAGTCGAGCAGCAGCCCTCAGCAGAGTGGAAGCGATGTTGAAGAGGAACATGATAGGAAGAGCGCAAAGTGTGTGTGTGTGAGGGCACTTCCGATAAAGTGTAGTCACAGGAGAGCCGGTGAAGGATTGCAGTCTAATGTGAAAATCACTTACGGTGATTTACTGAGCCTGCGCGTGAGCGTGTGACTCCATGTGTGTAGGCTTTGAACGCACGTGTGCCTGCGTTTGTGTGATTATCTAGAACCTGTCGATCTCCCGCGCTATTGAATCCTCCCTCATCCCCCCCTTGTAAAGAAAAGAGTGGCTCGTTCTCTTCCCATTTCTCCGAGCATAAACAAGAATAGTTAAAACGTCTCGAGTCAATTAAGCCAAATTGTGGTTATAGATTCGGGTTCCGAGAAAATGTGGCGCCCCAAGGACTCATTTACTGGTAACGTAGTGTAGTTGTTTAGCATGAAATATGGGATCTGTTTTCATCCCGTCATCTGCTTATTGGCTGCTCAGAATGTGCCTCCATCTGGCCTTCTATTTCTTTTTATTTTGTATACGCACGCGCGTAGCTTCCATCGCAGCTTTGCAGACAGATGCGTCTCTTTCCCTGCCAAGCGCCGTATACAAATCAACAAAGTGTATCCGTGATAGCAGCGTGTGCGTTTGGGTGCACGTGCATATTCTTCATTATATTTGAGCGTGTACGGTGGGGGAGAGAGTTAGAGAGATGGGAGCGGGAGGATGGGGGCCGATGTACTTAGGCTAGAGAGCATCTCGTCTGACATTACATAAACAAGGAGTGACAGCCGGGAAGGAACGAAGAGAGAGAGGTGGTGGAGCGAGGAAGTGAGTCATGAGGAGGGCGATCAGAGAGGCCCGACAGTCTAGAGAGTAGCTCCAGAGGACTATCAAGTCAGATTTGCTACGCGCTATAAGCTTAACCTTTGGAATCATTGTGCGAAAATACTTGTAGGTAATAATACATACACACCGAACCACGATAGATTTGTTTGTTTGGGTCGTGATTCAGTCCGCATCAACGTATTAGCCTGATTGCCACATAAAGGGCTAGGCTAAATTATAGAAAGTTAGTTGTTGATAGTCACTGAATGGTGAGAAAAACAGGGCTGTGCAGTGGCAGCGTGGAGGGGGGTGACTCCAGGACGCTGGAATTCACTGTTAAGCCTTCTTGAGGTGTCGTGGGCCTAACTTAACGAAACATCCGTGAAGGGAGGTGCCCACTTGAAAACCCCAATGACATGCTGCACACTGCTGTTGACTAGGCCAGGTATCTCATGTCTTCATATTGCTTGGTAACGATATTTCTTTGTTTTTTTTAGATTGTAGGTTTAATCATCATATCTCATGACTGTAGGTTTGTTAGGGTTTCTCAGTTGGACAGGGCCTCTAAATGTGTTTTGCCTGGGATTATGGCACAAGGAACTGTAACATCTAATCCTGTGTATTAACGAATGCATCGTTTGACTTTCTTCTAACTGTTGAAGTGTCGGCAATATTGTGATTATAAGCCACCTGTCCAAAACGCGCAAGTTACTTTACAAATTCGAGTGTCCTCTCTCACGTTAAGCAAGTAGACATAATGGAGGGCTAGATAGTTGTAGTAGCATTATGTGAGGCAGAAGTAGCAATGGTATTAGCAACCACAAAAGTTACTATTGGGGCAGGAACCTTTAGTACCACCAGTAGTGTCATCCTCGTATTGCAGCGGTAGTGATGAGACAGAACCACTACAAATGCCAGAAGCAGCCCAGTCACCAGATGATATTAGTATTAGTAGTAGAAGTTTAAGTAGCAGCGATACTATAAGTAGGAGAGTAGGTAGCCTGGAAGCCAGCCCCTCCCCCGCCCCAAAAATGTTTGTGTCAGAAAGTTGTACTGGAATCACTCCACTGGGAACTGATTATGCTCTGGCAAAGCTCTGACAGGCCAATTAAATTTGTTTGGCCGAGCTTTATGCTGCGAAGGACAGAGGAGTAGCAGTAGCATAGTCCACATATACATAATCTGAGCATTTCTTTACAACTAAATGGCTCTGATTGGCTGTTGGACAATCCAGTTGTGTGCAGAGATGTTTGGTTCTCTGTACTGGTTCAAACACGCCCCATAATAAAATTCAAATTGCGTGTTACCAGACTTAAAGTATTGAGTATGGTTAAGCTAGGCTGGAGAGTTGGTATATATCTCCCAGTAGCTATACACACTAAGCTGAAGGTCGGCCATTTGCCGTAGTCACGCCGTGGGTGAGTGTCTGCGGTGCTAGTTTCTCTTGTTTTTCCATCTTAGTAAACCAGTGCAAAGTGTACAGAAGTCATTCCACTACAGAGATAGTTTCACGACAAGCTAGCTCCTTCCTAGCTTCTTAGCCTTACAGCTTCCCCCCTTTCCAATGACAAATGCAGACTACTGCCACCTGCTGGTATGGGGGAATTATTTCCCTTAACGCAAGGTGCGCAACGAATGTGCCCGCTGGCAATTGGCTGTCGTCTTTGTGATGTGTTTGAGTGCAAATTTCTGGTCCAGACCGAGACGACGTAAGATGATATCCCAGCCAGCCTTTGTTGCTGGTAGTTCTTTGATCTCAGTTTGGTGCGTCTGGGCCTTTACACTGCTCTCACTGTGAGCAGATTCTGCTGCAGTTTCATGTTATACGATGTGCAATACTGTAGACTCAGCTTTTTGACTCCTTTCTGCTGGAGCAGCATGTGTCACAGTCAAGTACTCACCTCGTTAACTCGCTTTGTTCACAGTAATCTATCTTAATGTAGAGTGTGTGCGTGCATGTACGCCAGTGTTTCCTGCAGTGTACAACAAACAGAAAAAGATCAGAAACAGGAGGCGATGTCTTGATGCTACTGTGTGTATTGAGGATTTTCAGATCAACTCCACCGTCTCTCTCTTGAACGTTCTGTGCCTAACCCCCCCCCCAAAAAAATGACTGATAGCAAAAAACTAATTTATCTTGAACTACCTTGGTTTGAAGTAAACCACACGAAAGCCAATCCCGAACGAAGAAAAAAAAGAGACTTTAATTTCATAGCTTGATTAGGATTTCACTTTGTACCTTGACAATAACACCTCACATCAAAGCAAGGAAAACTTTTAAAACCTCCCATCCCGTTTTCAAAGTCACCTTTCACTTCAAACCTCATTTCACCTCCAAATTGCCCACGTTGTATTTATCCCCCCCTGAACTCACAGGGCGGGATATTTTGCTTTTTTAATTAAAGTCATTAAGCGAGGTTTGTCAGGTAATAGGAGGATTTTCAGCTCTGAGAAAATTGTGTGTTTGAGTCTTGGCAGATGCGGTAAAGGGGAGATAGCCGGGGCCCAGTCTTATCCCTGGTGTCCGTGCGTGGCTAATACCTGCAGTGAGCAGAGTGGTGCTGTGACTAGGAAGCAGATGAGTTGAGGCTCCTGAATTTTTTATCTTGGGTGTCCGTTCACTGGTTCATACAGCCCACCAGTGAAGGGGCAACCACTACCATCATACTGATATAGTGCTATGCGTTTTCCCATAAATTTTAATGTGTTTGTGTCCTCCTTTTCCCCTGCTTTCGCTTATCTCCTCCCTCCCCCTCTCTGTACGCCACAGCTGCGTGGTGGATGAGATGGACTTCTCAGGCATGGAGCTGGACGAAGCACTGAGGAAGTTTCAAGCCCACATTCGTGTCCAGGGAGAAGCTCAGAAGGTGGAACGTCTTATAGAGGCTTTCAGGTACTTTTTATCTTTCTCGCCGGTATTGGATGGGGAGCACGTCAGCCGCGGTTTCCAAAGGATTAGAGATACAGATATCGGCCGCCAGATTTAATTATTTTCAGCTTTGTATTATAACACGCCCGTCGTTTTGGCCCAGCAGGCAGATTTAAACACAAATATACCCATATGTAAATCAGCACAGAGGCACAAATAAAGGAACAAACACCCACATTTGAACTAGAATTCAAATGTAAATCATTTTAAGTTGCATGTTAGTTTTCTTAACACCATCATTTTCAGCATGTACCCACTGGTAGCAGTGCAGAGTGTAGGATTTTCAAGCTTGGTGATTGGATATTTCTCTGGATTTCGTCCAATGTGTCTTTGAAGTCGTGGTTAACTTCTCATCCAGTCTTTATCTACACAAGCTCGACTCTTCACTCCATCAAATAACCTGATATTTTTCTGCTGCAGCTCCTTTTTTTTTTTAGTTCAGATTCATCCCATAGATTTTCATGTCCAGACAAATTGTAAAAAGACTCAGAATGCAAATTACATAAAACTGTCAATGGGGAAAAATGAACAGGACTTGGGAAGTGAAATAGCTTGTCCCTGCTTTCTAACTCTATTGGCAGTTCGCTAAAAACCCCTGCGACTCTCCACTCCAAGCTTAACAGCTTTTTGTGCTTAACAGTAACAAAGTCTGTCAGTAGTTCTAAAAGATAAAAGAGACTAAGTCATTGGTATGTCTTCACGTTCTCCAAAACCAAACCGTAAAGTGTTTCAGTGAAGCGGGGTTACTTAGTAACCACTCAGTAACCATGATTTATTGCCACAGTCAAGGAGCGTTTCACATAACATCTTTGTTTGTGGGGCCACATAAACGTATTTAGCTTTTTAAATTCTCTTTTCACACTCTGGAAGACCGTGCTAGCTTGCTACATCAGCGTGTTAGCTGAAACTGGCAGTGGCAGTTCTGCTTTATTGGATTTGTGAAGTATACTGTTTAAAAATGCAAACAAAAATGCATAAATCTAACCTCCATTCTTTAATTACATAAGCTAAGCAGGGTACCGAGTTATTTTACAATTAATTTTATTCTGCAGGGATAATTAACTGGTGACAAGCTGTCAAGTGTATATAAGAACCCTTTTCAAGCTTTTTTGTTTAGAAATTCAGCTTTAAATATTCAGTTGTTAGAGACGGCTTTTTTTTTTTTAAACCAACTCATGAAGCTAACGTTTGTTAGCTTGTTGCTAGGTACTGCGGTTGACGGACTCCGTGGTTTTCAACGTGAATTAGCCTGCTGAACTCAATCAAATGATTGAATTATAATAAATGAGAGTTAATTTCCCACATTTATCACTCTGAACTGCAAATACGCCAGTTGAAAATAAAAAACTTATTAAGTGTAGTAACAGAAACTGAGAGTTGCTGGGGGCTTAATGCACGGTCAGATGATAGGAAACAGATTTGACCATGTATGACTAATTTATTAATATTAAAAAAAAACTTGTTGTGCAGAAAGAACAGATGTTAGACAGGAGCTGAATATGAATATTCATCATCTTGTATGTTATGCAAATAACCCTAATTTACTTTGTACGGAAATGTAAGAAAATAATCAAAAATTACCTCTGGGCTAGATTTAACTTCCAATGCTTTTCAGTGCAATTTGCAAGTTTTTTGATGGTGAAATAGTCCAGCATAAAGTGGCAAGCTGAGAGGTATTTTTCTTTCTTCAAATGTAAGTCCCAACCTTTTTTCCAGGAGGACCGCTGGGCCAAACATTCATGCAAAGAGGGAACACAAAAAACAATGTGATTTAACCAGACAGCCTGCGCGCAAAAAGAGAAACATGCCGGAGAGGTCGAATCACGCGAATCTTTTTACACACTGTGTTTCCTTTCTGCGTGGCCACACTAAAAAATGTTGGCAATTCAGTCCCCATCTGAAGAGCCAGGCAGCGTGTAATTCTTGGCCACAATTTGTGACAGGGTGACAATTTACGGTGCAGCTGTGGCGCTGTGTGTTAATGCTCAGTGTTTGCCGTAGCCCCTCTGGAGTAACCACCACCTGTCACCGTTGTCAAGGTGCCCAATGAGGAGAAAAACGGCTGCATTGTCATAGTCAGTGGGCAGAGAGGTTGGCGCTGGTAGTGTTTGGCCATCAGGCTGGCTCTGCGTGCTATCAGGAGCGGGAGAGGGGATGAAGAGGAGGAGGAGGAGATGGGAGGGTGTGAGGAGACGCGAACTGAGAAAGGAAGGAAAGAAGGGGAGGGAAAGGAAAGAGGGAAGATGGTTTATAAATAACCAGCGTTGCGTAACCGCCACTGCCTCTCTGTGCCTGCCTCTCCTGCTCCTGGGCTTTGAAATGCCTCCAAACACACATACATACACAACAGAGAAAGAGAGAAATCTCCAAAGTAAGTGAAGGGGATTTGAAGCAGCAGTGAAAAAGAGCGAGGGAGGGGGGGTGAAAGGGAAAAGCAGCCAGCAGCCTCGGTATCTGCTGCGTCAGTCTACTAATGAATGAGCAAATATGAACCGGCTCCCAATGCCGCACATATATTTAGCATCTTTAGCCACTAATACTAACACCACCTAATTTTCTGCTCTCTTATATTACAGTTATCACAGATAAAGATCATGCTGCACGTATAATTTTGCACTAAAATCTGTCTGAGGAGTATATAATGATTGATGGGTTACACCATCTTTAGCAACGTGCAAAAAAGGCTTAAATTGGTTTGGGGGGGACAGCAGCGAATGCTAATTTTGAAGGCTGGCAAACCTATTCAGTGACAAGCACCGTGTGGCATTTTACCCTCTCATTTTGTTTTTCGGGTTAGTCATGTTTCCACGCCTTTCTGTGCGGAGTGAGCGCACACTCACAGAGCAGCCCAAATTGAGGTTTTTCACCGCATGGTGCTACATTAGGATTCACAGACGAGGGTGTAATTATTGGTTGCTGTCGAGTCACGGTTCTCAGGCGTGAATGAGCATCTGTGTGTTTGTGCCCCGCGATTGTCACGCTATAGCGAAAATACTGTGGGGATGCCATGAAAACATTTCGTTTAAAGGTACAGAAATATTTGCTTTGAATTATCTTAGCGTTAAAACCGGGTGAACCTACATATGCGCAGCAATGTGTGTCATTACTCAGTCCCACGGAGACGTTAGGTGCTAATCATGCAGCTCAGCGGGTCTGCAGAACAACTCTGCAGCCTCATTGAGGAAGAGATGACTGATTAAAGTCTAAATACACCTTTGCATTATCTTCTTAATCTGTATTTAACTTTTCTGATTGCTTGTAAGCTGTGGCTGTTGTGTCCTATTATTCATCCCCCCCAAGTATCGGTGCATTTCACAGCGAGAGTTTCTTAAACGCACCTACTATATATGCAGACATCCAAAGTAGGCATCAAATCTTCTAGAAGTTAATGGCGTCCTTTCTTTACTTTTTGGCTTTTGGTCTAGGGAAACTAAATCAAACCGCTCCTGTCCTCTGTCAGGAATTCCTATTTCTTCACTCTGGCATGAAGACAACTTGCATAAATCCGGAAAACCCCAAGTTCATAAATGACTCAAGCTAGGACTTTGCCCATTTCTTTGAATTTATTGTCCATTTACACATGCTACTCAAAGATAATTGAGCTCCTGCATTGTTATTAGTTTTTTTTAAATGATTGAAAGAAGATAAACGTCTTTGTTTTCAAATAAAAACATTCAATCCAGTGGGCGAAACGTGTTCATACAGGGAGAAATTGTTCCGGCAGAGCGTGCGCAACCTCGCCTGCTGTGAAGTTCATTGCTGTTGGGCTGATGAAGAGATGAAGCCACGAGCAAAATTAAAGCGATAATTCTCATTTCAAAGGGAGCTTGCACCTCGCTTTTAAGGAGCAAGGGATGTGTGGAAGACGCACATCTTCATGCATCTAATCTTTGTCCTGACCCACACCCATCCCTCTTTATACTCTTGCCTTCAAGACCATCTCTTCTTAAATACATTATTTTCATGTGTTCTCTCCCCACTTATTGATTCTCCCCACAGCCAGCGCTACTGCATGTGTAACCCTGACGTGGTGCAGCAGTTCCACAATCCGGACACCATCTTCATCCTGGCCTTCGCCATCATTCTGCTCAACACCGACATGTACAGCCCCAACATCAAGCCCGACCGCAAGATGTTGCTGGAGGACTTCATCCGCAATCTGCGAGGTAAGGGATCAAGCACGGTTCGGGCTGTGGGTTGGTTATGGAGCTAATAATATCAACATCATGCAAAGCAACCGTCACTCCCACTGAGGTGCTTTGCTGCGTCCAAATCTGTCCAATCCTTAGGATAGGTGAGAAGCATGACTAATAAGGAAATATGTAACATTTTAGGAATTTAGGAAACCTACTATGCTTTATGCTACCCTATAGTGACTAAGGCGTAACGGTACACACAAGTCATGGCTCGGTACAACGGGAAAAGGGCAACAAAACGTATAAAACTAGCTTTTTTCTTTTATTTTCAACAGACACCAAGTGACTGAAACAAACTAAAAACCACCTCCTGTTATAAAAGTAAAAAATAAAATTAAAAAACACACATATCGGGGTGATGCCGTCTTATGTGAGTTGGCCTGTTTGATGTGTTTCCAGCGACGTACCGCACCTCTGCGAAACGCCGTTGGCCGACAGTCTTTCTCTGGTCCACCACTCGCGTCCCATCGCCATTATGTTGCACCGGGAAACCAAAGTTTCCCTCACTGGTGTTTTAAATGAAGCCGGCGACTCTTCCAACTCCACACTCTCAATTACTTTTCTTCTTTGTCTGTTTTTCGTCTTCTGTAGGCTAATGACGTTTGCTGGCAGCTACTCACTCAGACGTATTCGCCGTATGACTGCGTGCACTGAACTGTGACACTGCGGGACGAATACAAATACCGTTAAACCCCTAGTAGTGACACAATATGCTTTTGGACAGTAGTAATTCATACTTCATAGATCTATTGAAGAACGCAGAACTCTTTGTTGTGTCCGCACATCAACAACTGAGAGTAGTTCCTAGAACATTTTTAGCTTCTTCTTCAGTGTTGGACTTTGCCCAGGACAAGAGGAACCTCGGGTGACTTAAGTGCATGGTGATTGGTGCATAAGAGTACATTGCTTGGTCAGAGACCTGAATACAGCACCGGAAATCGTCAATAAAGAAAACAACAATGTGTACTCACTGTCAAAACGCTAACTCTGCAAGTGATGAACAGTGAAGTCCAGGCTTTACTTACCCTATGTACTGAATGTGCAACGTATGCAAACCTTTATGTTAGCTGGGTAAACAACCTTAACGTTAGCCTTAGGGTTCCTCCTCCAGGTAGCTACGCTCAGAGAGTCCCTAGAGCTGTTTGGACCGAAAGCGCCTATAGCTCACCCTTACCGATCACCCTTACCTCTTGGACAAAACAAATTGTGTAGAGCCAAGCATTGTCACCTGAAAGTGTTAATATGACACCAAAAACTGAAATACAGTATCACAAAAGAAGACACACAAGATGCCAAAAAGTACTTGCTAATGACTGACTGTCATTAGCAAGTACTTCTAAATTCCTCTCCATCTGTATTAACTCCTGTTGTGCAGAGCAAAGCAGCAGATCCCCAGATGAATCAAACACAAGCGAGTGTAGAATAGGGCGTACATTAAATCAAACCTGCCTGCATAAATTTAGCGGATAAAGATACGGTTATATTTCTCTTCCCCGCCCGCCTGGCTTTACACACTCCCTCGCTGCGACACAGACAGAAAACACCTGTAAATCTCGCCTTCCAATGGGCAGACAGATGCTCTTTCGCCGAGCTCCGAGGACGAGACGGGAGCGTCGTAGTTTTGCTCTCCCTCTGCGCAATCAATCAGGGACCCACCGAGGTCGATGCAGAACAACTTTAATAGATTCATCCAGACTGGTCCTCCCAATTAAATTAGCTTGGAAAATCAATTTCAGCATCTTATGCAAATTAAAATGTGCCGCTCTCTCTTGGCCTTTCTGTTTGTCTTTTGCTCAGTTTTTTCTCTTTCGTTCCTCCGTCTGTCGTCTTATCTGGTTTTGTTCCAGTCAGAATATCAAGCCGTCCGTTTGTTACTGTGTCTCTCCTTGTTTGTATTCCGTTTCTCTCTTCTCTTTCCTCATCACTTGTGCCCGTCTCGTGCACTGACAGAAGAAGAATAGCTCTCTCGACTAATTGGCTGAGGTGAAATGCAATTATGCTCCAGAAACCAATAGTAATGAAGAAGCATAGAACATTCATTATCTCAATTAAAACAGGCCGTCAGTGTCAAAGCTGTTCCACAGTGGGACAACATAATATAAACCAGCTTCTGCCATTAATTAATCCACCATGCCGGCTCATTGGACAAACTGTACCGCCTCTGTTATTGGATCCTTTATTTGTTTTTTCTAGAGGATGGGCTGAGATTTCCAGAACAAATACCGTTTTCTTTTTAAGTTCCAAAGGTGCCTTGGCAACAGACATGAGACTGTTGATGCATGGCCCATGGTACAAGGACTATAGACCAATCAGGCATAACATTATGACCAGGAGAAGTAAATAACATTGACCATCTTGTCACAATTCAGTGTTCTGCTGGGAAACTTTTGGACCTGGCATTGGTGTGGATGTTACATAAACATGTAGCACCCACCTAGACCAGACAAGGCATCCCCACCCCATGGCAGAGATGATGACACTCCTTGATGGCAACAGCCATCCCCAGCAGGATGCAGCCTGACATAGATGCTGTCCCCAAACTGTGGAACGACCTGTCTTTGTACATCAGGCATTAAAGCCTCTCTTTTGGCCAACTGGCAAAATTCATGTCAATCTAATACTTGTTGAGATACGTCTGATTGGACCAAAGTACTGGACTGATTAACGTTGCCATGCATAGAACTGTGTTAGATGACAAAAACAATTACAGACCCGAGGCGCTTAAGGAAAGTTGAACAAGAGATAGAAATAAAGAGACACTCCGCAACAAAAATGCTCTGTACTAATCTGACACTGTACGCACTTTCCCCCGTGGTCATCTCCCCTTCTCCCCCTGACTCCGTAATGTGCAATGATGTCTCAGCGGTGTCCCACGGTGCCTCGCTGACACCGCCATCACTTGTGGCAGCTTCATTTTCTCCAAACACCCCCCTGCCCCATTGAAAACTCAATGTGCCACGCAGCGCCGGTGCAGCTGCGTCGATATAATGGGGTGCATCTCGGGGGCAACCTCCCAGCCTAATGGCACGCAGCCTTTACCTGCGTCAGAAATGCCGCTGCCTTGAACCGTACCGCGTCCCAGACGGGAAAAATCTTCCAAGAGCGAGGCGGGATTGCAACCCACGTGCCAATTAACCTCCTCTCACATTGCCTTCTGTCATTACTTAATGGAGACGGTGAAAGACAGAAAGTCAAAGAAGGACAGATGGGGAGACTCTCTTTTTCTGTGATTATTGATTTTTCTTTTCCACTTTTTTTTTGCATGTCAAGTAGCAAAACAGATGTATTTAGTGTACGTGTTGAGGTAAAGGAAGTCGGTGTTTGGGCCAATGTAGACACACTTTGGCTCTTATCCCTGGTAAAACAGCTGTCACTCCATATTCCTCCAGATGGAGCCGTTTGATAAAAGTCAAAGCAACCACCGTGTAATGTGTTCATACTTGTGAGTAATCAGCCTGTTCCTCTCCTCTCTCAGGTGTGGATGACGGAGCAGACATCCCCAGGGACATGGTGGTGGGAATCTATGAGAGGATACAACTGAGAGAGTTGCGCTCCAACGAAGACCACGTCACCTACGTCTCCAAGGTCGAGCAGTCCATCGTTGGCATGAAAACAGTAAGTACACACGCTCAAAATGAGATTTCCGTGAATCGCAAGGTGTAGGCTGGGTCACGCAAAACATGAATACGATGGAACCGAAACCTTGATTTGCCAAGTCACCTGCTCATTATTCCAGCCCTCTTCGCTATCACCTAGACTTTGTAGCGTCTGGAGCACATTTATTAGCCGTTAAATGACTCATCAGCAGTTCAGTCATTACCTCAGCTCATTACTCCGGCTAGATACGCCATTAACCACTGCTATCTTCGGTTTAAGGTTAAAAAGACTTCAGTGCAGTGCCGATGCACACGAGTAGCAAAATGTGGGTGAACCCAACGTTTGAGTTTCTTCAGTTCTGAGACGACTTTAGAAATGAAAACGCTCGCATGCTGATTTGTAGCTATTGTCTTCATTTATCTATGCAATGTCCAGACTCAACACAAAGACGGACACAAAGGTAGAGGTGTTTGGCTTCATCTTTGACTGATGACACTGATTTATGTGGGACTGTATCAGATGGTCTCACTCGTAACTCTGAAATGCATTTTTAAAAAAGCTTCAAGTTTAAAGAATTTGATTACAAGCAACCACAGTGTATGGGCAATGCCTTAAAAATTACATTCAGATCCAGATAGATTCATTTAAAACAGAAATCTATCGATCTCATGCTAGCAGTGTGGGTGAAGGGTTGGCCGTGCGGATCAATTTATCAGTCCACTACTTTGGACGGATTGCAATAACATTAAGTGTAGATGTTTTGTAGACATTTGGTGCAGGAAGTCAGTATTTTTCAGTTCCAGTAGGAAATTCTCCCACAAGTGGAATTGCTAATTCGCTAACCCTGACACCAAAATGAAAATGGCGGCAGTGCCCTTCAACAGTAGCAAATACTGTAGTAAAACTAGCACTTCTGTCCATTGTATCTCATTGAATCAGATGTATACACAGTAGTATCCAACTTTTGTATGTGCAAAATACCATATAATGCATTTTTATTATCTGGTACTGCAAACAGTGGCTAAGCTGTATAGTGTATAGTCTGTGTTGTATGTTGGCTTTCGAACTTGTGCTGGAGCACGGTTCAACTTGTGCGTAATGTCATTCACACTTCCCGACTTCCCTGCTTGGTGTTACCATGTTAGCATGTAGCATGTTGACGTTAGCATTTGGCTCCAAGCATCGCTGGCCCAGTACAGCCCATACACCTTCACAGAGAGAGCATGGCCATCAGCTAACACGTGGGTAAGGGCCACATTTGTAAATGTTAACGAGATGCTCCCAAATTAGAAAAGACGAAAGATCGAGGTCATTCCAAAGCTAGCATGCCATACTTCAACGTATGTTTTACTTTGAATGTGATCTTATTATTTTATATGAACTTTGTTGTTGTTTGCTGAGCCAATAAATCAAAAGTAGGATATATTCCTCGTAGACTTTTGTATAATAACTTTTTTTTTTTTGCAACTAGTGTAGTCGCCCCTTGCTTGCCACTGGAAACAGCATTACAGCTTAGACCCAGAAGCAACGTCCACTTCTTTGATGTAGCCTGTGCTAAGTACCTAAAAATCCAGTGGCATTATCATTAGCCTCAGCTGTCCTACAGACAAACATGCTAAACTAAGATGATGAGCACGGTGATTGTTAGACCTCCAACATGTTAGCATTGTGTAAATGGATGAACGTCACTACGAGTTCTGATTAGCTTTAAATTTAATCTCCGTTACATCCTATTAACTTTTCGGATGACATTGAAGCTCTGACTTTTTCTTTTTGTCTTTTGCCTTTAAGTGTCTCTCAGTGATAGATGAGTAGCCAGAGGACGACAGAGGCACTGCTGTCATAGCCAAAACAATGATGGATTGTTGTGACAGGAAGTGACTGTTCCTGCCTATGGGAGCTGTCTGCTTTAAAAAGAAACAGACTTAGTTAAAGTTTCTTCCTCAGAAACTATATCCCAGCAGGTGTCTCAGTCCCTATATAGTGGATTATAAAGTTCTAGTCTAAGCATTATCATGAACTATTGGGTCTTATAGTTTAATTTGTTAATGAATGCATTGGCAAACATCTGGAATTCTTTTTTTGTGTGTGTGCGTGAGCGAGAGGCATTTCAGGCTAATGATGTCTTTACATGTTTCTGACATTAGTGTAATGAGAAAACAGGCCGGCTGCAGCGGGCTGGGCTGGGAGCCTGTATACCCTGCAGTGATGACGGATGAGAGAGCGGGAGAAAAAGACACACAGCCTATCTGTGTGTACTCAGTGCATTGCAAAATCGTTCACCGGGAGCAGAGGGGGAGAGAAATTGGGAGATGCACATGGAGAAAACTGAACGGAGGCTGCGTATATTTGTGTTTTGCCCCGAGGAGGGATCAATTGCACGTCCTCCGGCTGTCAGTCAGCCGCCGTTCGGATTCCTCCAGTGATCGAGCACGGAAAACTGGGCGAGACGAGACAGAGACAAGAGTGCGGAGGGGTGAGAACATGATTAGATCACCCTCCGAAGGCGTGAGCCATTTTTGCAGTGTAATCTGCTTAAACCCGGAAAAGCACTTAAGTACAAGAGAAGAAGCCAGACCTCAAGGGACAGCTGCCGCATTTTGTTAAAAAAAAAAAAAAAAAAGGATAATCTTTACATTAGACCTCCAAGCGCTGTGCATTGCCGGCACCTTTGCTAATCCAGTTTGACTTGTGTAGGAGCCTGTGACTAAAACGCTAAAGAGATGTACACTGCAAAAAAAATATAACACAATTTGGCAACAACTTCTAAAACTTTTTTTACAAGTAACCTGTGGCCGATACAACATCCCCTTTCGGACCACTACAGATATCAGAAGTAAAATTCATTGTTGGAGATCTAACTAAATCGTATGACCGGGACCATATAGTTATAAAGTTTGACTTCCTTCCTCCCTTCCCTGTCTCCTCTTTTTTTTAAAAACCTACTTGATTTTATCTGACACTATAACAAGTTGTCACTTTTGGTCCAAAGACATGTGATAAACAGCAGAGCATAAAGTACTATCTGTCCTCATTTCCGATATTGAGATTGGATTATTCTTGGTCACAGCCACCCTGATTAGCACCAGATGCCATGGTGTTGAATTTCAAGTATTTCCTGTGACCCTATTTGGTTTTCCTTGTGATTCCTGTTTTTATTTTGTAAAATTCTCCCTTAGTGCCTTGAATTTGGGTAGTACACTTCCACAGAAAAACCGTGATAGAACGACTTGCGCGACAACAAAGACACAATTCGGAACCATTACACCAAAATGTGAAGGCGAAACCTGTTCTTGTCAGCTCGACAGTATTTGTCAAAACACACTCGTCTGTTGCTCTGATTACCATTAAAGATCTCTTAAGACCCTTACTGTCACCAAATTGGCTCAACATACTGCATTTAATGTTTATTTTTGTCTTTTACTGTAGCATTTAAGAGAAATTTCGTAGTTTTTCTGGGGCAAAGGCTCGTTATCTGGTCTTCTGAATCATTTTAATCCTGGTTGTCTTTTTCTGTGTCTTCAGGTTCTGTCTGTCCCTCATAGAAGACTAGTGTGCTGCAGTCGACTTTT
Organism: Chelon labrosus; assembly: GCF_963514085.1. NCBI lineage: Eukaryota > Metazoa > Chordata > Actinopteri > Mugiliformes > Mugilidae > Chelon > Chelon labrosus. Next base: position 13,415,095 of record NC_140356.1, read on the forward strand.
TGAGGTGACCGATGTCAATAAGGCCCAAAAACAGGCGGCGCACCAGAGAGAAGTCTTCCTCTTCAACGATCTTATTGTGGTAAGTAAAAAGAAGGATAATAATGAGAGTAAGCCATCAGCCCACTGTTTTTGTGGGTAAAAACTGCCAATGTTTATGTAGGCGATGTCTAGCTGTATAAATACGTGCATGTAAAAACTCCTGCCATACATAGTAGGCAAGGAACTGAAGGAGAAACTTGTTGCCGATGGGAGAAATTTGCCTTAACTTGTGTTAATGTTGATGTGTAACCCAAACCATTATCTTTTTCAAAAGTATTTTAGGTTCCTAATACCAGTCAAATATAATTTTAATGAGAATAGTAAATATTTTCACAATGGTCCAATGCCTATTACAAACCATTTAAAAAAACAATATAACCGACATGGGACACAAATCTATTCACAAAGTTGCCTGGGTTCAATTTATGGCATTGTCAATATCTACGCCTGAAACTGAAGAATTGATGCTTCCGTAGTGAGTCTCCACCCTAGGTAGGTACAACGCCCTATGCCTACCCCGGATTTCCTTTTAAGAAATGCATTGAAGGGGTTTAGCTGTCAGGGACCGCAACAACCGTGATTGCTCTGAAATCCATTGCCCGATCCACATCAGCACACCAAGCACAGAAATTTACCTTATCTGCTTTTTCACTGGTCGCACACACCATCTCATCAGACATCTTTACTCTCTTCAGTGTTTCAGTAAAAGCAACTGTTGTTCAGCATTTGTTAGCTCCAAGTCCAAAATGATCCAGGCCGTGAATAAAAAGAAACTCAACAGCATAGAAATCACACTTCCAACCAGCATTATGCTAATCACATACTGACGCAGGTTTCCAAATGCTCAAGTATAAGTGCTCACACTGGTTTAGATCACTAGCATGGACGTATAAACCAAACTTAATGTAAATTTTCTCATATATGTTTCTTCATTAACAGTTAAACTACTCTGCTGTTTATGTATGAGGACGTTTCACCATCCATACATGTCTTTGTGGCTTTCAGTTTCTTTCAAACCACCCTCAAATGTTTGTTCCTGCTGCACACAGTCAAGCTTTAAAGCTGCTTATTGTGTTGTGACAGCTGCAATGCACCATCACCTACTTCGACTGTAAGCCATTTCTCAAGGCTTCTCTTCTTTTATGTAGTTTCATAACTCTGGGCTCTCCAGCCCTATGCTTTTAATAATAGATAGCAGCAAATGCAGCGTTGCAGTGCACCCGTAAGCAAAGATCTGTCCCTTGCAGAGCGTCTGGTAATAAAGTTGCATTGCACTCGAGCCAAAGTGCAGATCCAAAGTTGTGCAGATTGGGGAATTATCAAAAGTTTAATGTTGGTCATAATTAATGTGCTCATTAGGAGCCACATAGGGGTTATCTATCAAAAGTATTTCACTGCTCTCATAATTGTGTCAAATGCTGATCTCAATCCAGAAACACACAGCAAAGGGGGAAAGCAGCACGGCCATTCCCTTCCTGCTTCTTCTGCCGGAGCATAAAAGTAATTGGTAGCCGCAGGAAAGGAGGTTAAAAGGCCGATTTGAAGTAAGAGACGAAAGAAGCCATCTTCCAACATCACAGCAAAATTCTGTTCATTTGGCACTAAAAGTTAGCGGCACGATGCATTCCAGAGAGAGGTATTCTCGTGATGGCTTTGAAAGCAGGGCAGAAGCCGTCTTTGAAAGTGACAGGGACTTTTCTTTGAATTTGGCTCCTGTTCTAGCAGCTTGAACATGTCAAGAAGTGCTTGAAATGCCAATGTGATGTATTGGTTTAATACGCCTTGCCTGGTAAATTATGCCCCACAGTAGCACTGCAAAACCGATTTGCCTCATCTTTCTCTACCTGGAAGGTCATTCGGTGAAAAAGCGCTGTAACACCTCTAATACATCCTGATATAATCTTGCCAAAGTGTTGTTTTTCATACAAATTAGACCACCGGCGTCCAATCTGAAACACTTTGAAGGTTGTAGCATACATTAATCTCGACTGTCTGCTCTCTGAATGAGAGAGAATTTAAATGATCCAACAGTTTGCTCTTTCTGAGCTTTTTTTTTTATGTATCTCAGTCAACAACATTTCTGGAATATCAAGAAAATGGAACTGAAAGAATTGAACTGGCATTTCCTTGTTTTATTTCTGCAGATCTTGAAGCTTTGTCCAAAGAAGAAGAGTTCTGCAGCCTACACTTTCTGCAAAGCAATGGGCCTACTTGGCATGCAGTTCCACCTTTTTGAAAATGAATGTAAGTCTTGAACGGGACTTCACATTAGCAGACTGCTGCTACGAAAGAAACTGACAAGGACATATGGCACTGTTTAAAAGAGTTCCCTGTAATCACTATGGGAAACTAATTATCCTTGTTACTGTTAATGACTTTTTCTCTGGCATATTTTAGAGGAGGTTTAATTTTGGCCTGACTTAACCCCCTCTGTACTCCGCAGACTACCCTCATGGAATCACCATCCTCTCGCCGTTTGGCTCAGACAAGAAGCAGGTACTCAACTTCTGTGCCCAAAGTGCTGAGGAGCTACTCAAGTTTGTAGAAGACCTGAAGGAATCAATCGCGGAGGTGTCTGAGATGGAGCAGATACGCATCGAGTGTGAGTACCTTTGTGCTTTGAAGAGATATTCAGGGACTCTTCACAACATGCTAGGGCATAGGTACTCTTGGACCAATCCCGGGGACTCTCGTAGGTAACTACCTACTGCAAGTTCCGATGAAGTGTGTACCTTGATTTTTTAACCACTCTTCTGTTTGTGTCAGTAACACCGATAGGCATGATGAAGTGACGCAAAAGCCAGCTGATGGTTGATGTAGCATCAGCTATTGGCTTGATAAAGCCAGGACTACAGTGATGGTCCATTTCTGAATGATATGTTCCATTTTTTGACTGTTTGCAACGCTTTTAACAGTGCTGATGTGATGTGTTTTCTTAAGTTTAAAATTACTGGGAAAATATCTACCCTGAAGTAGAAACTAACCCTAACCCTAACCCTGACCCTAGCACAGAGTTTCAGAGTTTCAAATCTGACCATCTAACCTTAACCCTAACCCTAACTCTATTAAACAAACTCAAAGTATCTCTGAGTCCAGATATCAGCCAGCAGATCTTCTCTTTTTCTTCCAGTCTTGTTTGTGACGCCAGTGTGGTGGCAAATAAGTCTCACACACTTTACTTGTGAGTCAAAATAGTGTTTATTGCAGACAGTTTCAGTAGTTTGTCGCCCTTTTGACATACATTGGCATAAACAGCAATATTATCATGGGAAACTGTTGTGTTCTTCCCATCCAAGTATACTCGAATGTTTAGAATTTATCTTGGATAGTGTTTCTGGAAATTAGCTTTATCAGCACAAACAAAATATACCCACATACAGAACTTTAGAATATCAGGCTAACGCAGTTTTTTGCAATCATCGAACTGCCACAGTTTGTTTTTAAGACATGAACGTTTGTGAATGTGTTGCTTTGTATCCATCAAACGAAATGTCTATTCCTTTCACGGCGATGAACCTTCCAATGAAAGAATGGTCAACTCCCCATTACCTTTTGAACCAAATCAATAACCTCATATCTTGGAAAGTCGGAGACTGCTGTGAATCCTTAGATGCTCTGTGTGAGAATCAATAGGTCCTCAGATTAGACACATGAGTCAGAAGCCATCTTTTGTTTTGTATCATGCCCTGACTTGTAGTCAGTGTCCCAGTCATGCTGGTGCAGACAAACTTTTGCATTTTGTTTCCTTTGGTGCACTGCAGCTCCAAGTGACTGCAGGAGGGCAGTGAATTGAATGCGAAAATAGGCCAGTGTTCCTCAAAGCAGCCAGGCATCCGATTGTTTGGGCTCGTGTGCATATGATATTCTCTAGACGGATGAGACATTGCAACATACTTACACATGGAAGAAACCGAGTATCCAGAGCCTGGCCTGTCAGTGGGCATCAAAGAGAGCCTCCCTGCTGATATTTGATGAAACTGCCTTACCCTTCACAGAGAGGTCGGGCCTGCAGCCAGGGAGAGAAGGCAACAACATACTGAGACAGACAAAGGTTGACAAAGGGAAGTTAGACGGCTCCCTTGAACAGCATGTTCAAATAAGAAATGTATGCCGAGACACGTTTATTATCTTTACGGAGACGACAAACTTTTTCACGGAACATTAGGCATGAACATTTTCTAAATGTGGAGAGCTGGCACCTGCTCAGACAAACATCACATTTCTCCTCCAAGGGCTTCGTTTTGGTAGCACATTAGTAAACAGGCCTGTGGCAGGCTCCATTGTGTTGGGGCTTCCCCTGTTTGAAACAGAAAGAAGCTTGTTTATCTGGATTCTCATGCACATGGCTGTTAAAAGAACAAAAATCAAAAATAATAATGGAATATTTCTGCTTCTCCCTTCTCTCTTTCTCTAATTAAGGCAATGTTGAAGTTTAAAGGTCCCATTAAATAAAATCTGAAGTCATTTTATATGACTTGTCTCGCTCTATGCATCGCCTTTTCACAGCATCTGGCCCAAAATTGACAAAATAAATGGGTTTTTTTAATTTGTATTCTTGGTAGTATTTTAGAGTTTACGATTTTAAATGCTGATGACTCATGCTGCACTTGGGGGCGTGTACAAATTTAGCATCCAATGAAATACTCTACTCTAGGAAAGTTACTGTCAAGTTTTCATTTAGTACCAAAATAAATTATTTCCAGGACACTTATTATATACAATTATCTTGGGAAAAAAATATGACAATAAAGACATGCAAAATAAAGTTATAGCATCATCTACCTTTTCTAAGAACTAAATTACGAAACCTGACATTTTCCTTTTAGTTCCTCTCAGATTAGCACTACACATAATTGAACGACGTGGTGTACCGCACCATTGAAGCCTCACCTATGTGTTTTGTGATTCATCATCAGAATGCAGTGCGGTGTTGGAAACAAAACAACATTTAGTCATCGTGATTGGAAATGACATGCAATTACCATCAAGTGTAAAGTTTAATTAGAGAGACGGAGAGTCGTGTTTGGGGCGGGAGCGGGAGGGGAAGGCAAAAAAAAAGAGCTTGTGGGTTGTGTATGTGCACGCTTGCGCACACAAATCATGCCTGTTCATGTTGTCACTCTTACTCATCACCGTCAACCAGTCTATCTGCTTCCTTCTCTCCGCTCTCCGTCACGATGATTATTGAGGAGGACCGTTTTTGTTTTTCCGCTTTCTGCAGGGGAGCTGGAGAAGCAGCAGGGGGCAAAGACACACTCGGTAAAGAACAACGGCACACAGCTAGAGCTGCGCGGCAAACAGGGCTCCCCATCAGGTGTGTGAGTGGCTGTGCACGGCTGCACTGCTGTCAGAATAAAGATGAACTGACAAAGAAAAATGTATGATATTTTTAAAAAGTAGACGTAACCAGCAGCAGTTTAACTTCAAAAAGACTGGATTATTTAAAATCTGTGGAACAGATCTTAAAAGGTTTAGCAATGTGGAACAGCTAAACCTTTAATTTCAATCTTTAATTCTTGTTTTCAGACCTGCACGCTTTCAATTCCAGCATGGCACATATGCAGTTTGCAGTTTCCTACCAGTAGGCTAGAAACTCTTAAAAAGAGAGCAGTGCAGAAGGATCTTAAACCTGCACTGCTCCAAAGTTTTACAATCATTTGTATGTCAAACTGTATTCTTCAAAACTGAGCTTTTTTCTTTTTTGAGAACATAATAGAATCCACCAACACACGACTGTGAGTATATGAAAGGTTTGATTATCACTGGAGTCTAGAAGATGATGCCCCCAGTAGGTATTAGAGATCTTTACTTGATGCCAGGTGAGAGACTGGCTTTGAAACATCCTCACACCAACTGTGAACTGGTGAAGACTGGTTCTGGGACTATTTACCTTACTTCTGGAATGAGTTGGCAAATAGTAAGAGGCAGTCATTCTTTGAGTAAAGCTGTACTAGTCTGGCTTTTTTTGAGCAAATTGTTTGCGTTGTTGCCACGTCTGTTGCACAATCTTGATATTTAATGTCCTGAGTTTGAGCTAACTACTTAATATTGTTTGAAACACTGTGGCTAAAACCGCATGTCCTAGCATAAAGTTAGCATCTCCGCAAGCTGACATGCAGATGAAGGAGCTGTTCTTGCAAAGCAGATTAAACTAACATCAGACTGTTTGTTTTTTTTTGGTCTATCCAATAAGATAAAATTAGGTCTCTTCCATGAATAGATAGTGATGGTGCAGCATCAAGGACTTTAGCATAATCTTTAGCATAAATAATGTTAATGCCGCAGTTTTGGAAAAACTCTACATTAGCAAACTGGGATTTGCTAATATTTGTATTTTATTTTGGAGAATACACTTATACCACTCCGCAAAGTTGTGTTTTTTGCTAAGTTAGCGTCACTATAGTCGGCAACCCAATGGGTGGTACCAAGTTGAACTTAATATCAACTTTGGGGCAATGTGATTGAGGCAACGACCAATGGGAGTGGCACATACTGTTGATTCTGCAAACATTTGCCGCTGTGAAGCAACATCCACAATTTTGGTTCCTACCACCAAATTTGCCATTGTTTAGCAGTTTGAGCGTTTCTCCAAGTGGCCAACTGAAAAACTTACTCGACTAGTTTTACTTATTACATTTCCCAGAAAGCTATTCATGATTGGCGCCACTGATTGCGATTTTTGAATCTACTTTACAATATATCTCGCACAAAACTGATTTTTAAATTGAATTTAGAGTGCTGTTTTTTTATAGTCCTAAAACATTTAAAGTTGCATTGAAATAACATTACAGTATAACTCAAAGATTTTGCTGCCCTACTTTTTCCCCCCTTTTCCATCTATTTTCCCCCACCCTCAGGAAACCAGGAGTTAGATGAGAGAAGTGGACACAATGCAGTTGAGGTAAGTGGTTAGAGATAGGTCCATGTCCCAAAAAGCAGGTAAGTCAGAGCAGAAAGAGTCAGCGCAGCATCAAGGTAGGATGAGATAGGATGTAAAACAGAAAAAAAAAAAACAGGACTAGTCATATCTTCAGGACTAGAGGCGTCAAGCAAGCGTGGGTGAAGAGTGCATGAGAGAACGAGTGCTGCTGGGTAAAGTGCTGTGGGCATGTGAGGTGACCCTACCAAACTATGCGAGCCAACTAATATTAGATAAAAGGACTCCTTTGTCATACAAAAAAATCAAAGATGGTGGTTTGGGGGAATTAGAACAACCATAGCAGTTAGGTTCTCCTCACACTTAAAATGCATCCGACTCAGAAGCTAACAAGGAATAGGTTGCAATTAGTTTCACAAGCTCAGGCAGAAACTGTGACTCCACTGGGACAATTCAGAGCAGCCATTGCTAAAAGCAGATGGGGACATGCGTGGAATACATATTCTGTGCGCATGTGTGCGTACCCGCATTCATGCACCGAGACCTTAATTAACACAGCAACAAGCAGGCAGATAAATTTAACGCTCATTTGACCCCGAGTCGTCACCTCCCCGCCCCTCGCCAGACCTCCGGGGGAGAGGGGGGGGACTCGTGCAAACATTTCGTGCAAGCAAGAAAGCAAGCTGAACTACAGTACCGTCTGGGCTTTGCAATTACCATCCTAGAGGCATGAGGTGACCTTTCCTCGTCCCTTTTGTGGCTGCGGAGTTTAAAGCTGAAGCGAAAAGCCAAATACACGGGGTCAATTTGACATTCAGCGGCTGTTTAATTCCACACAGCTCTTTGGTCACATGTTACGGCTGTAAATCTTTACGCAGGCGCCGGTTTGAATGGCGATTGCGCGTACTTGACTCTACACAAAAGAGATTTTAAGAAAAGTGTGAAGTGCAATATCTGCTCACTGCTCACTTATGCATACTGGCACTCTTGGCAGCCTTTAGGTTCTGATAATAGGGAACTTTGATTAACTTAAATTTGAAAGAGCTTTTATACTGTGCAATTTGATCTGAGGTTTTATAGATCTCACTGACAAAAGCCACACCAGAGAGGAAGAAAAAAAACACTAGAATAAAACGCAAATGAAGAGCTTCGATTTATTCCAATCGAAATAAGATTTTCTCATATGTCGTATGCTTGAAGGTTTTCCCCTCTTCCTATTTTTCACCCATGTTTGCACCTCAGGTCAGTCTTCATGGTTGTCTGAGCTACCTTCGCCAGCAATCTTCCCCTCTGTCACGTAGCCTACAGTAAATGTCAGGGGCTGGTGGGGAGCCGCTAGCTGTCGAAACACATTTATCTCAGGGACCAGGAGAGATCGCTCGGAGAAAAAAAATCCCGCTCGCTCTAGAGGCACGAATGTACAGATGCTAAATCTCGTGGCAAGCTTTTAATCTCGGGAGATTTGATAAGAAAGTGTTTAAATTCTAATGTTGCCAGCTGCTTCCAAGTGGTGATAATAGGCAAGGCTGTGCTGAGATGTCAAAATGGGTTGTTAGTTGCGAGACAATTAAAGACAATTGAGGCAATTTACACATCCCCATCACTTTTTAAAAGCCTGTTTTTTTCCCCACACACTTTTACAGTTTGTTTGCGATTAAATTTACAGGCAGTGATTTTTGTCTCCCAGATTCTCCGCTGGAGGATTCATGTTTTGGGGGTAGAATAAAAACCACTCTGCCTAATATGTAGCCCCATAATGTAACACTTGTTAAAGACAGTTAATCAGAAAATATGGGTCATTTTTTTGGACATAAACACAAAAACAAAGGCTGGCAAACAGGGGTTGCAGCGACTCTTTGTCCTTTTAAGCCCTGCCAGCTTCTTTCCAGGTGCAACCAATCCAGCTAATGGTCCTTCAATTCAGTCCACCTGCTTCACAGTCAATCCCAGCTTGACTTCACCAAAGGTCTTAAATACAACCAGGCCACAAAGAAACCAAGGATAGCTATTAAATATTATGCCTGGACTTTAATCTGCCATCTCTTTTCTTCTATTTGTGTCAGTGATAGTACATCCATTACTAATCCAAGAGAACAAAGGCGTCACATTTGTTTGCATCTTTACAAAGATGTCCTGTTAAATATGGTTTATCCATTCATTTTGAACAATGCAGTTATAAGATGTCACCTTGGGGCCTCAGAAAAATCTAACGGGTATTCATCCACAGAACGAGCCTGCTTGGAAATTAAACCTCTGATAGGCAATATAAAGTCACTCTTTATCCGAGGCGCTCCAGAGCCCGTGATGCTGTACTTTATGGACGTGGGCAAAGTCAAGGATAAAACTTAGATTGAAAAGGAGCATGTTAATGGAGTTACATCAGCTGCTGTAAGAGAGTGCGAGAACGCTTCCATAAGACGTTGGATGCTAAACATTAAAGGTCTTTTATACTGCAGGACAGATACCAGAGGACTTATTCACACAGAAGAGTTTTGTTGTAAAATTATATTGGGATTGAAATACTTATATTAGATCAAAAACTAATTTAAAACGAAGATTTTTAGTGCAGCAGTCTGAGAAACAACCTCTTTAAAGTGCAGAGTTAGCAAGTTGGCAACTAGCTAGGAAACTAGCTAGCTAGTTTGGACAGAACTGGCTAGCTAAAAACAAATGAGACAAACATTTACACGGTTTGGCAACAAATCCCAAGTTACATTTACTGGAATGAGTCCTTTTAAAAATTCACTTCTTTGATACGTGGCCTACAGTCTCACAAAATTCAAAGAAATGGGCACATTATTTAAATGCTAATGCAAGCCCCATTTAAAAACTAAAAGGAATCACACCACTACAAATGATGTGGGGTGTACATTAGCCAAAAACTCATGCATTTAAATAAATGTAGTTTTATTCGCCAATTATACAACTCAATCTAGTTTAAGGGTAAAAACAAGCTATGTGAAATTAGCTATGTGCAAGCTACATTTCACACTTGTCCCAAGCCGACTAATGTCACAAGTTGACTAATGTTAAGTAGCCATTAGCTTTTGACGAATCTGAAAATAGCTTGCACTGGATTGGTTGTTTCTTTCAAATCTTCCATTAGTTTTGCCCAACACATACAATATGTTTTTGAGATTGTGCTCATTCTATGAATTTTGATGAAATTGTAGTTTTGGCATATGTTTTCTGAGAAACGCTGCATAAAGCAGTTAGCAAAGGAGATGTGACTTGATTCCTAAAATAGGCTACATAAAAATAATTCAAGGAAAAGAACAGAGAGAGAGAGAGACAGAGACAGGAAAATGTCTGCAGAAAATAGAGAACTGAAACAGATGCGACATCTGGAGGTTTGCATTCTAAGTGAGTGTTGCCTGTGGACGTCTGTGGTTGTCAGTCTGCTCACTTCCTCTCCTCCTCTTCCTCCACCTACCCTTCTTCTTCGTATGACCTCCGTGTATGTTCTGACTACCTCGACCCCCAAGTATCCTCGTGTCCGCTGTCACCATAGTGCCACACAGTGGTTTGGAAGGGAGACACAGGGGCCCTCAGTGTCCCCTTTGGAACCACCGGGCCCCTTCTGTAGCATCGTTCCCACCCCCATACCCCCACCACTGTTTTCCCGACCCCAGTCACACACTGCTGTTCCCAGCATCCAATCGACACTGTTCCCAGTACTTTGTGGGGGTGGAGGGAGGGGAGTGGATCGTAATCACAATGATTTTACACCTCCACCGACCCTTAACACCTAAGCCCCCACGCATGCCCTGTGTGTATGTGCGTGTGTGTGTGTGCTATGCGTTCACCACCCCCCTAAAAAAGAAAAAGAGGGCTTGACGAATTGTAGAGGAGGAACCAGTTTTATAACATTTGATGCTGTTCTCTTGGCTGTTTTCTAAACTAGGTGTCAATTCACAACAGGCTTCAGACGTACCAGCTCAGCAGCAGCACGGCTCGGAGTCCCGAGAGCGTGGCCCTTCTTAACCACCGCGGAGAGCTGCTTTACCAGCAGGCGCCCCAGGGGCTAACCCAGGGGCCGGCGCCTCCTCCGCCTCAGCACCCGCAGCTGCAGTCAGCGGCGAGCACCCCCGCCCACCACCTCCCCTTCCAGCAGCAGCACCACCACCACCAGCCCGCTGTCAGCATGGCCGACCTGCGGCCCGAGGCACTCATCCAGTGTCAGCAGATCGTCAAGGTCATCATGCTCGACAACAGCAGCCACGGACGCGTGGAGGCCTTCCTCAGCCAGACGCCCACACACCACCACCACCACTACCAGCATCACCACCACCACAGCCACCACCAGCTCAGTCAGTCCGCCATGTCCACCCCTGTCCGCTCGCCGGATGGCTCGCACGGCAACGACGGCCACCAGCCCCCGCTGCCTCCCCCACCTCCACCTTACAACCACCCGCATCAGTATATACCCCCAGACCCTCGCCTCGGTCTACATCGGACCCCAAGTGGCTCTCGGAGCATGGTGTAAATAGATAAATTAGTACTCTTCCCCTGAAAGGCTTTCACATAAACCGTCCCCCTTCTCTACCTATTTAACAGTACATAATGTACATATATACATACAGATGAAAGAGCTATAATGAAAAAATAAAACCCCACTTATATGCATATATTTAAGGAAAAAAACTAAAGAAAAAAACAAGGTTTTAAAAAAAACGACAAGGAAAAATAAGTGCATATATAAAGTTTTACTTGACTCCACATGTATTTTGAAATATTACGTAGTTTTAACAAATTTCTATAACTTTTTGTCAGTTTTAACTCTTGCTAGAAAACAAATCGCAGGTGTTCAGTCCATGGATGGATTCCTTGTAGTCGCAGTATTCACACCTCTCCAACAAACGAGAACAACAGAAATACGCAGAGCGCTTGAATTTTTTTCCAGCGGTGGACGGACACGCGCTCCGAGGACCTTCCGCTTCCGTTTGCTTTTATCGTCCCCGGGAACCTCATGCCTACTGTGCTGTAGTTGACACTTTAAACTGGAAAAAAAAGAAAAAAAAAAACGTGTGCCAAAATACATACGCCTCCACTAAACATGGACTCCTTTGCACTTGACTAAACGCTAGGGCTAGAAAAGAGAAGAAAAAATCCTTTGCTTATTAAAAAAAAATAGTCATTTCAGGCTTCTCCCTCAAAGAGTACAAAAAAGAAATAGCAAAACTTCATAGAAATCTACCCATTTGCGCTGTTGCTGATTTATTTATGTGATAGAGGGCCTTCTCTCTTCTACTCTTCTTCTCCGCTTGCCCCGGATTTAAAAAAAAACAAAACAAAACAAAGTGACATCCTCCAATAAACTGTCTTTGCCATCCAATTCTCTGTTGTGTTGTGGCTCTCTGTCGTCAGAAAACGCTCACTCTCCGTAGATCGATCTGCAGCGACGGATGACGGGAACCAACCGATCAGGAGGATCGCACCTGAACCGGAAAGTCATTCCAGGATAGTCCGGTTGTTCGTCTCTTAATGTTTAATATCGCTAAGGCTTCCCAGGAATTCTCGTCACTTTTATCTGCTAATGAAGGAAAGGGTTTTGCATATTTTGAAATGGTCTCGAACCTTTTCTATATCGCGATCACGTGCGGTGTGTGAGTACGACGCACCGTGCTGCCATCTGTTCAAACGCTTCTTCGCTTTTTCAGGATATCCACCAAGACTAGATTCTGCTGCAGCTGTAAAATGTCGAGATGTGTGTTTTATTCTAATTTGCCTTCGTGCCGCCTCTGTGTGTGTGTGTGTGTGTGTGTTTTCCGGATTAAACGCAGTCCGGGCCAAGAAAACACCCGGACACCGTCGTCTCTGTGCGTGTCTGTACGACTCCCGGGTTTTCGTTTCAGATCCCCCCGTGACTGTTTTTCTCTTCCCCCCTAACCTTTCTCCATCTGACATTTTCAAAAAGGCAAAAACTACACGCGGCTTATATTGCAAACGCTGGCATCAATGGTATTGTTTGTGCTGTTGGCTACCCTGCTTTAAATAAGAATGGGACAAAAAGAATGCATTATCTGATCTCTTTCTATTTCACCTCAGCCTAGATTGTAAATACCACCTGCGAGCAGTGTCGGAAAGAACAAGCAAGCTACCTTTAGCCCCTTCAAATTGCTATTGCCCCGCCAAGCGTCCTTCATTCTGAAATAGGTCAGCGACTGCCCCGGCCTGAATGCGTCCATCTTTTAAACATAAGCCCCAGCAGGTACTGTGGAATGGATGTTCAGTTAACTCTGCTCCCATCTGACCTCTGTCCGTCTGATTTGTTGATTTATAATCACAGAGCCACTGCAGGGAGGTCTCTATCTCATCTTTCTGTCCTTTTCCTCTTTTGATTTCACCCCGTGAAAAGACAAAGGTTGCACAAAAAAAAAGGTTGCACAGACTGTTGCCGCAGATGAGGAGTGTGTGACCTGTTCACAGCAAACCTTCCCAGTAAACAAGTCCATCCTGATTACCTGTTCACCCTAGGGATTGCGTGTTTTTTTTCCTTTTTTTTATTTCATAACACAATGGGAAAATTTTGAATGAAGATCTGGGATGATTAGTTCAATACTTTCACTGGCTAGAAGCAAACTTTTGAAGGTTGTGTCACAAAGAGAGTCCATTGATTGATGATGATTTTACGGTTAGCCATTTTATTTGTTTAAACCAACTTTCAGATGTATCGTGATTGATTTTTCTCATGCATGCCATCTTTCTGAAGGCCTATTTGAACCCCACAAGAATTTATTGTGCATGACGGATCTTGCTGCTTATGATGTAAAAGAAGGTTTGTGGTGAAATGATTGAATTTTCTGCGATAGTAAACACCCCTTAAAAAATGAAAATGGATATTTGGACGGGTACGTGCCTCTCGGCAAACTAGAAACGCCTTTTTCACGGCCATTTTTTTGTTTCAGTCTGTTACCACCCTTAGCTTATGGTTGCACAATTCTTCCTACTCAACAATGTGTTTATGCATTTTTGGGGGGCAGATACGCTGTGTCTGCAAAAACCATGAATATGAGGAGAAGAAAGGTCAACCAATGTAGCATTTTGAGAGTGAAGCGAATGAAGCGCACTAGAGGTTACCTTTCATGAAGAAACGCACCAAAGGGCTCTGCCATACCAGTGCACTGCTTCATGAACGACGCGTGGATCTTGTCCGGTTCCTCAACACTGTGGTTTGCTCATGTTAGTTAAAAGAAACACAAATAGTGGACGTATTTATGGATAGACAGGCGGAAACTGAGTGTAACCGATATGAACCATCATCTTCCTCAGTTGGCTTTGAACCCCTCTCTACCTGTCTCTGCAGTATATCAACATGCAATTAAAGATGATTTAAGTCTATTCACCACAATGGTTTGCCTTGGTTATTGGATTTGGGAGTTGGTATGTTTTAGCTTGCTGTGGAAATGGTTATCGTTGCACTATCAACACAGTTTGAACAAAATCAACACAACAGATTACTAATACATTAATGGATCACAAGACTCGTACAAACCACAAATTGTCTCCGGATTCTGCTCCATGACCCATGAGCAGGGTCCGTCAGCTCATTATTTCGGCTTTGTCTGCCTTTACGCAAACTAAAAAAACACTAAACACTTCTGGCTCAGCACATAAAGGTACACAGGAGGCAACGTAAAGAATTAGCTGATAGAGATGCAACAACTGGCCTCAAAGTATAGCTAGACATGTTCCTCCAGAATGGTGGAGAACAAAACTGAGGTAAAAGCCGACTCTTAATTAATGCTAATGTTGCTCCATGTCTGCTGGAAATGCAAATTCGAAACGAGTTAATTAAACATGCTTCAGCTGTTTTGTCGGACCTAAAGTCGCTACCAAAAGTGACGAAAGTTACGTCTATATGTTCAAAATATTCCAGGTTTTGCCTTGTTCAAAGGAGATACATAAATAGTCCTAGTAATCAGTTGGTGTATCTAATAAAAGTAAATGTTCCACTCATATTCATGTTCACAAGCAGCCAAATAGTTTTTTCAGATTTTTTCTCTGGTTTCCTTTTGGACAAGGTTGACAATGCAGTATTTGCTCACGTCTTAAAACCTTTTGATGCCAAAGTCAGTGCATAAAGTTTAAAATGAAGTGTGTCGCTCCTTCTAAAAAAAAAGAAACGCAGGCTTTTATTTTGGGCGTGGATGTCCATTTCACATTTGCTTAACTGAAAAATGCTACATTCAGAAAAAAGGCCTAACTTGGAATATTCAAATGAAATATATACCATTTACATGACCCATATCATATTAATAAAATTGTCATATTCGTAATATTAGTGGAATAAAAGTATGCATGAAAACACAGGGCGTGATGGCGGAGAATCTTGTATCACCATAGACAACTAACTCTTTGTAGGTGAACGAAACTTCCTGAGGACCTATCAATGTTCGGTTTAAATCTTGTTTCTGCTGCCCCCAAGAGGCCTGTAGAGTCATTTCATTAGAAGAGCAATTTCTTAAAGAAACATTGAGGTTAATATACTGCACTATAAAAGCTGTTCTAGTGTGTGCCCTTATGTGTAAAGCCTGCAGTGTTATAAGGGTTAAAATCCAACAGGAAAACATTTTCAGAGTCAGTACCAGTGCTGGGCTAAATCTTCGGATTGCATCACTTTTCACCACAATCCCAGACGTGTAAAGCACCATTTTACAGTAGTGGTTGAACAGAAGTATGCTGTCAACATACTGAATCTGTCAGTGTTTGGTAAAGGAAGTTAATTTTCCTCAAAGGCTTTAAGGAAACAACAGAAGAGAAGAACAGGAATGAAATAATAATAATAATAATAAAAAGTTGCCTTGCTAAGACCTCAGCAGAAAGTCATTTTATAATATGTTACATGCAAGTCACTAAAAATGGAGTCACAAGGTGCCATCTACTGTGGGGTTTTTTTGGATGTTTTTATTGACATGACATATGTGAAGTCACACATGTGAATCTTTAATACAGATCATTAAGTTGCAGTCCAAAGAAAACCATGTATTCCCAAATTTGGTCAATTTATATTTGACCCTTTAAGTGGACTGAGGAAAATAAACCTTTTAAAATTATTAAAAACCATTTCTGAGCTCATAAAAAGTGTGTTCTGGAGATGCTTGCTTTTCAGAGTTGCCTTATAGTGTTAGTGCTTTGTTTTATCATCCAATGGTACGAAAAAAAATATACATAGTATAATGAAACAATAATATTATATACAGATCTCTAATATCGTAAAACATATTTCCGTGAATACTCCTCAATATACACAAGTTCAAACTAAAAATACGTACAGTACGTCAAAGTTGTGTTAGATGACAGAGTATGGTAAATAGCATGTGTAGATTCCTTCTATTTGTCTGAAGACCGAAGACATCAATGGATGTTTAATGGTAAAAGTGACACTTACTTTGTGGACAACTATATCAAAGCGGTTTGCTTGTTCTTTAAGCTGCAAGATAAGCAAATAATTATTGACTTTTTTTTTTACAGTTTTCAGATCAAGTTTAACCAGATTCTTTAATTTCGCTGTATAAAAACATTCATTATGGTTGAGTCGTCAAGATTTACAAGAAGGGAGGGGATTTACAGTCATATGTGGCATTTGGATTTCATACAAAGGTTCATCGTTGAGCTATAGCATTTAATTTGTGGTCAGTTTTTACAGTTAAAGGAATCATTCTATGCTCTAAATTTATCAGAAGAACCTCTTCACGGTTTTTCCTCGTTTGCCGGATTTTTCAGCGCAATTTAAGACGGAGGAAAACAATCGTAATACAATACTGTAGAGACAAGACTGTCCAGTTGTCAGGCTTCAGTGTTGACTAGATTAAGTCCCTGCAGTCAGATCATATCAACCTGGGCGATCCTGGCTAGACAGGAGCTTCGCCCACGCTCCCTGTGTGAGTGAATTCTTCATGCCCCGATGGTTTTTCATCCTCCTGGGAACTTGTCATCATCCGCCAACGCTGGTGGTCACATAAAGAGAGTTGCATCAGATTAAGTGACAAACAGTAATACAGAAGATAGAGTTAAGAGCTGTGCTGTTAAAATTGTTGCTTACATTCAACACAAACTATATTTGAAAAGCAATAACAAAACATCTGTAGCGAGCTGTGCTCACCTTTAAAATGTTCTCTCCTACCTAACACCAGGATAATGATGTTGGCCTTGAGCCAAACTCATCTTCTCTGTTCATTCCCAAATGACTTCAGCATACATAAGAAAAAAAATCCTCCTCTGTCTCCTCTGCTATATTACTTTGTTTACTTTCTTTTCTACACTCCTTGCCGTAGCTCTGCATCACGGTATCCTTGTTAGACCTCTGTTTATCTGGAACAAGCGCACATTCAAATCTGAGAAGACAACGAGTCCTGTGGAAAGTTTGTACCTGTTTGATGCTGCCCTTTGTGGTGCAGAACATATAGATGACGTAGCTTGGGATTAGTATCATGGACGACAAAGCCATGAACCACCCAATCACTTGGCCCCACATTGGATATACGTACTTCCCCAAGGTCAGAGGGGTCATCTCAATCGCACTGAAGGTAAATACCCCCTAAAAAAAAAAAAGGAGAAACATGTTTGGAACAGCGTTATTTGTTCCCATGATGCCTTAACGAGAGCCCAACTCTACAAGTAGAGTCGTACCCTAAAGGTTACATTCACTTCTTTTAGTTTAGTTTTATGTGCTAGCATGCTAACAGTTAATATTTGCTAATTAACGCTAAATGCAGTTTAGGCTAATTTTCATTAGCTTCTCAGGTATTTGCATTTAAACCAGACTGGACAAATGTCTGTGACCATATTTCATGCAAGCCAGTGACCCATTGTCATTACCATTACGAAAACTCCAAAAAAGCATTTAAAAGAAGGCAACTGGACTCGTACAGTTTTTTTGAGAAGATGTTTCACCACTCATCCAAGTAGCTTCTTCTGTCTTTAAACCTGCAAATTATCAAATAATCACTTTTGCACTTTTGTCTTTTTACCACTTAATTTGCCTTCCATTTCCGCTCACAGTACACTTCCCTTTTCCCTACATTGCCATGATTTCCCCGAGGGCCGGACAGGCCATGAGATGAAGTACAAATCACTTCATGGCAAAAGAACCGTTTGCTGCAATGACATCAATCCTCTACCGATTGGCACCTGCACATTGCAGCTTGATGGGTACATAGATCTCCTTGAGCGAGGAGGAAGCTTGACTGGGAATAACACATTGAAAGATTTCAGCAGGTTAAAGGTCAGGGAGGTTTAATCAATGATCTTTCTTTTCCTACCAGGCAAATCAAAGGCGTGAAGAACATCCAACAATACTTCCACCAGGCACATGGCCGATAGCCAATCATGTCCTCGATGTTCTTATAAAACCTTTCAGCTCCTGTGTTATAAAGAGAGGAGAAGGAAAAAGAAGGAGGGTGTGTGTTAATGGAGAGAGAACAACAGCAAGAACAAAAGCATGATGGGGTGAAAGACGGTGAAAGACGAGGGTCTTATCAGAGGAAGGGAAGCAGATAGATGTAATTTCCTGTTGGACGGCAATGTACAAAATCTATATGCTTGATTATGCAGATTTCCTCAGATTATTTCAGCTGTGCTTTTAATTTTAGTCTGCAACGTTTGTTTCAATCAGGCAATTGTAGAGCAAAAATGAATTTCCTACCGTAAAACCAGGCTATGGAAACGGTTTCAAAGAAGACGAGGAAGAGAAGACACATCCCACTGGCGGAGTAGTAATCAAACAGCTTGAACACGTACAGGCCACCCTGAGAGATTTCAGCACACACACAGAGAGACGCACGCACCTGCTTTTAGAGCCAGAATATTAACACCCCTCTCTTTATTGAATAAAATATGCATGGTGAATGTACACTGCAGGTTGTTGTGGGATCCGCTTTGTCATTATGTATAATGCACGAGTTCTTTTCCCTAGTGTCAGAAACGGTGTTCACGCGTGTTGGGTTTTTAAAACGGTCTTTATGATATTCAGTCTCACATGGGTTTGCACGCGGGCTGTGAGTAGTTTAAACCCGCACAGTTTGGATTTCATAAACGGACACTGCTCATTCAATATACAGAGATGTGGTTGCTGCACCTGCGTGATGTTGGAGAAGCCGATGATGAAGGAGACCAAGCAGACGATGAGGATGAAGACCTTCTTCCTCTTCCTCAACACCATTGGATATTCATCCATGAGCGCTGTGATGAAGCCTTCTACTGTGCAGAACTAAAACACAACATTATGGAGAGGCATGGGTGTAACATAGAGAACTCCACCAGTCTAGCATGGCCCAGATATAATATCGTCAGGCTCATTAGGGTTAGTTTAAACTTTTGGTTGTCAATGCATGGTGCCCAACATCCATCTTGGATTTTAAGGTTGGTGAGGTTGCGCCAACTTTTCAAGTCAGAAATGTGACTTCTCTGAGTTATGCTACTTCTTGCTAATGTAGCCTCAAGCTTCTAGCCTCAAGCAGAGATGAGTGGCAGACCGCAAAGGTCTCACTTTCTAACTCTTAAACCCTCAGGTTATTTTTAATTTTAAGGTTGGTGAGGTTGTGCCAGCTTTTCAAGTCGGAAATGCGAAATTCTCTGAGTTATGCTAGTTCTTGCTAACGTAGCCTCAAGCTTCTAGCCTCAAGCAGAGATAAGTGGCAGACCGCAAAGGTCTCACTTTCTAACTCTTAAACCCTCAGGTTATTTTTAATTTTTAAACATTTACTCTCAATCGAGATCACTTGAGGTAATTTATGAGATTTGGAGATTTCTGGCTCTAGTCCTGCAACTGGATTTTGATGTGCACAGTTAATGCCCCGCCCACATACAAGTCCCAAGAGTTGTGAATGCATTGTTCATACCTGACTGTCCAGGCCCAGCATCATGAGCATGGAGAAAAAGAGGATGGCCCATAGCGAGGACATGGGAAGCTGGGTGACGGCCTGAGGATAAGCTAAAAACGCCAAACCTGGACCTAAATGGCACAAACAAGACCATTACAAATTACATATCGTTTATCTGCAACGTATATGCATTTACATAATTGCATGTATGTTTCCAGCACACATACTATTTCAAAAACAACATCATCTGTGAGCTTTTCTTATCCGTTAGGGTCATACCTGATGCTGCCAGTTCCTGTACAGGTTTCTTAGTGATGTAGGACATGAAGCCTACGATGGAGAAGA
Organism: Chelon labrosus; assembly: GCF_963514085.1. Taxonomy (NCBI): domain Eukaryota; kingdom Metazoa; phylum Chordata; class Actinopteri; order Mugiliformes; family Mugilidae; genus Chelon; species Chelon labrosus. Next base: position 13,435,180 of record NC_140356.1, read on the forward strand.
TGACAAATCCAGCAAACATGCTGGTGCAGGAGTTGATGCAGCACACAATGATGGAATCCCTGAGGAGGGAAAACCAAAGTAAAGAGTAAGGGTAAAAGAAAAAATACAATATTAACTATCAAAGCTTTGATTTCCTGTCCTTACTTGTAGACATCATTGTGATACGTGTTGTAGCTTCCCAGCGCAATGAGCGAGCCCAGGCCTAACCCATACGAGAAGAAGATCTGAGTTGCAGCATCCAGCCACACCTTCGAGGGCGACAGAAACAAGTACAGTCAGTGCAAATGTTTGTCTGCGGGCACATTTGCGAGCTTCGATGTGTGCCGGCTGTGCGTACCTCAGATCGGACGAGCTTATTGAAGTCTGGGGTGATGTAGAAGCGGATTCCATCGATGGCCCCGGGCAGCGTGACTCCTCGGAAGAACAGGATGAACAGCATGAAGTAGGGATAGGTGGCTGAGAAATACACCACCTAAGAGAGACGGAGTAAGCTCTTTTGAGGTGTTAGCTTAATCTGAAACATGGGTTTTGGTTGAAAATGATTAGTCATACAGTAACGTTGGCGTCAGTGTGTGTTAAAATAGGGTTAGGAATTTGTTTTCAGGATAATCACAATCGCAAACAAGCCATTTAAATAAGCCTTAAATAATGACATGCTGCAAACAGCCAGTGGCAAACAAACAGTGCACAGAAAGAGAGAGAGAGGGAGAGATGCTGAAATATTTCCATGGCTTCTCTCTAGAAGAGTATCTGCAGGACATGGCCCGCAGTTCTGTAGCAAAATCATTATGCTTAATTGGTAATGTCCGTCAAGGCCAGGGCCTTGGAGGAATTCATTTTTCTCACTGCTCTCAGATGCCACACATTAAAATCCAATTATTCCTGGCAGGGAATGTGTAAATGTGTTTCTGCTTATATACTCTGCCTCGACTGGTGATAATTTAAAAATCCCAGGCAGTGCGGAGAGTTACGCTTATTTCCTTTTACTCCCTTCCTATCAGCTCTAAATCTTGCAGCCGTTTAAGATAAAACATTTTTTATTTGCACTGAATCGAGAGGAGGACAGCAAAATGATACAAACTAATACACAGAGACAGGGTTTTTTTCAGGTTGTTGTTAGGCTCTCGAGCCAATTAACACATCCTCTGCTCTTTTCTAACATTACAACTGGCTCTGGCATCATAAAGACACAAACTTTACAAGACAGAGGTGTCATCAACACAGGAAATCAAAGGAGAGTCGGTATATTTATAAAGAGGAAGAGACTAAATCGAAACATTGTCGTCTCCAGTTCCAATAAATCAACTAAAAATCACGATATAACGTTTAGTAAAGTGGGCGAAGGGCTTTAAATGTTCCACCTGCTTGACCGGAAACCCCTCAGCTGAGTCTAATGCACAATCATTCATGTCAGTGTTAGTTCTGGATCAATGGACGATCAATCAAAGTCGCCCTTTTAGAAGCTCACTTTTTCAAATTCTGGCACGGATCAATAGCTTTAGAAGCGGTTATAAGAAGTTTCTGACTGAGTTGCATCCTCTTTGAGAGTAATATATTGCAAAAGAAGAAGAAGAAGAAGAGAAACAAGATGTTTAAATGGGCAACGAACCAGTTAATTGTGGTTCCTGGAGCAAGACAAGTCGTAAATGATGTAAAAAAAAAAAAAAAAAAAAACTCACTAGAAGCACATTAGGTGTGTTAGTTTTTGGAAGGGACCACTGGACTAATGGATACAAATTAAGATGCTTTGATTTTAAAGCATGGCAACATTATGGCCACAACATTATGACCACAGACAGGAGAAGTAAATAACATTGACCATCTTGTGACAAAACAATGTTCTGATAGGAAGCTTTTGGACCTGGCCACCCATGTACCACCTGCCTAGAACAGACTCCTTGATGGCAGCAGCCATCCCCAGCAGGATGCAGCCTGATTGATTTAGAAACGACTCAAAAAAAACATGAAGAACAGCGCAAGGTGTTGACCTGGCCTCCAAATTCACAAACTGATCAGGTATCTGTGGGATGATCCACAGAGGCCCCTCCTCTCAACCCATAGGACCCAAAGGCCCCCCACTAACAACATCCTGTTGCCAGACACCACAGGACACCCTCAGAAGGCCCATGTCCATTCTCTGATGAGTCACAGCTGTTTTGGAGGCACAAGGGAGACCTACACAATATTAGGAAGGTGGTCATAATGTTATGCCTGATCAGTGTAACCTCAGGGACAATGCTAACATAGTGATGTGTTATGTTAACCATTCCCACAGTCTAATTTCAATTTGCCTGCATGCTACTTTGTGTTTAGTGCTAATTAGCACTAAACACAAAGTAGCATGCAAGTATAACAGTGGATGTAGATGTTGGAAGTAAATAAATCAATGTATTAAACATGACTGAAACATGACAAAGATTTTACCATATATCTGTCTGTTTCAAGAGTTATACTTTCTTTCTTGCAAACTTTTGCATCTCACACTAGGACGCAGTGGACCAGCTGACCATACTATCCTTAGAGCCTTGCAGCTTGTACTACTAAGAATTGAATATTTAACTGTTTGTATTACTGAATCCATTTTTATTTGGCTCCACTCGGGCACCAACAGCAGGAGGTCTGCCTCCTGAGAAGAGTCATGTTTGCATGATTGCAGCTTTAATATGCAGGAGGAGCTCGGATAAAGAAGACTGTGTAATGTTGCAAAAGCAATCTGAGGTCAAAGAAAGCACGAAGCATAGAAATAAAGGGAGCGAGTTAAGAAAAACTTTTGCAGCGTCTGACCTTCCCCGTCCACTCCACTCCTTTCCAGATTGAGAAGTAGACAAGGACCCACGCCAGCGCCAGCGTGCCCACTAAGGGCCAGCGTACCTCTCCTGGCTCCTCCAGACCACCTGACATCTGGTGCATGTTACGCCTACAGAAACACACATGCACCGAATTCAGACAGAGGAAGCCGCAAACATTTTCCAGAAATAGCTTCTCACTGACTTACTCCCAGAACTCGGTGACAGCGCTGGTCAGGTTGGTGGTGTCTGTCAGACTGTAGTTGGAAAAACATTTCTCTGTGTTCCAGGGGTTATCACAGCTTTGCCAAGGCAGCTCCTGCAAACACACGCATACGGTATCCATGAACTGAAACAGGTAGGACAAAACACGATGAAACATCTCTGCATTTTTCATTATATATTTTAGTGGGATTAACACAAGCTTCTACATTTACTTTATCGGAAATAAAAGTTTACTTGAGTCTCCTTGACTCTTCAGTCACCTGTTTTTTGTGACTCAGCAGCCTCGAACTGCACAAAGACTTTTCAGAACAAAGGACACAGAGACAGAAAGGCAAACCATCCAACAGTGAAAATGACATTTAGTGAACCGACTATGCTTTCGACCTTCAGCTGAAAACACTGCGCACAAGAAACGGTGAAAATATATCTGCAAAGTCTTTATATTCCCGCCACCAGGCCTCTTTGAGCCGGGCCGTCTCGCAAAGAAATAACAAAGGAGAGAAATAAAGCCATTGCAGATTGATGGAGGCAGTAAACAAGTCGTAAATGTCTGTGACTTATGGATGAGGTGATGAAAAACTGGTTGGCTGCAGTCAGGTACAAAACACAAATAATAATACAGAAGTGAAATTCTATCTGATGGGACGGTGAATCTGCAGCAGTACATTTTTTAGCCACATGGGGGCAACATAAACGGCACATTACAAACTTTAAGGGTTTTCTCATAGAACATGTTTACAAGTTGATCAGATCCAAAGTTGTTAGCATTCCTTTTGTGTTTCTATCCAGTTTTTTTCTCCGCCAATTATCTATAAAGGCTCGTAGTCTTAAGGGGAAACTACCGTTTTTTACAACCTGGACCTTATTTCTGGCATCGTTTACTCACCCATTTAACTTTGGTGTCATTTTTGCCACGTATATCCATCGATAACAGCTAACTCCGGACTCAACGGGGAATAGCACTAGCGTATCATAACAAAATATTGGTGAAACGAACGAGTTTCGCAGCAGATAATGCGTTATTTAGAGGCTGCGTTTCGGTGCCCCAATCACTCCCACTATATAGATATATGCGGCGCTCTGCTGGAGCTAAATATCTTCCGAAGGACTCCAAATGGGTGAGTAAACGATCGGATTTTATGCCAGAAATAAGGTCCAGGTTGTAAAAAATGGTAATTTCCTTTAAATAAAACGTTCAGTGAGAATTGCTTCTGCTACTGAAAACAATGCCGATCAGCTGAACAAACTGTGAACACAACATGTATTATGGACTTGTAAAGTTTATATTAGCAAAAAAATGCTTCATATCTACACATTTAGCAAATATTTAGCTATTCTATCGTATCATATAAAGCCATGCTTCTAAACAACTGAAGACTGGAGCTCTAATTTACACTTTTAGCTCTGTTTTGGTCTCCACCAACTGCTGACAGAAAGGTGCTTGTTAGCAATTGCTAGCCAGTGTTTAGTGCTCCGTAGGTAGTATTACAAAGAGTTTTCGAGCACTTTGTTCAATAAATACAGCTGCCAGTGGCTGCTGAAAGCGAAGCAGAGGTTAGCAGTGAAAGTGAACCAACGCTAGTTCCTGGCTCAGTCCAGGAACTAGAGAGTTAGTGGTGTCGTCCCCGGTACATGGTCCACATGCCAAATGTGTCCCAGAGCAAGATATGGCCAAGGTCATGATGTCAATGTCGCATTCACAACTTGTTTCTTCCACTTTCAAAACTCAGTTGAAGCAGATCAAAGGTTTGTTTCTCAGCGTTACATACCGAAGCAAAGGAGTTGAATAAGTAGTAAAGAGCCCAGGCAATGATGATAATGTAGTAGATGTTGAGCCAGAAGGACAGGACCACCGCAGCCAGACCAACACCTTTAGAGGGAAGAGACATCGGCATTGCACTGTGAAACATCTTAAAGGTCAGCTAACACATAAAGTCATATGTAATATAAGATGTAAGGTACAAAAGTCAACACTTTATACTGACAATGACTAGAGCACCAACTTTGCCTAACAGAAAAGAAATATGGTGTCACTCAACATCTTCTTCTTCTTCTTCATCTTCCTCGTCATTGTTATTTTGCTGTTTCTAATGTTTACTTGCCTCTGGCGTTGAGCAAAAACCTGGCGCAGCCCCAGCCTCGCTATCAACCGCTGCTGTCTGTGCTGGCTGCAGATAAAATGTGCTTCATTGAAGCTCTTTGGTGCTTGGAGGCAGAGAGAGGTATAATTGCTACCGCCGAGCAGCAAAGATGTTTAAATAAAAAATAATAATAAAAAAAATAAGTTGTCAGCAAAACCATTTTACCTCTTTTTCCTTTTGTCATCTTTGTTTAAAGAGACAGCCCGTTGTCAGGTTGGAATAATGAGCGAAAAGTTAAGAGTGTGTAAAAAGAGTTGAAGCACCCAAAAAAGTAAAATCTGTCCCTGACTCAGAAGACTTTCAATCAGTGATGATGCATCAATTTTTTACTTCTAGGAGTTGGACAAAAAGTAGCTTTCACACGGCTCCAAGTTCACTCTCACTCAGTTTTAGATGTATAAATGACACACATATGTACGTCCATATCTGCCTTTTTGCAAAAACCTGTGTTACCTTTCATCATAGGGATGAGTTTCCACACGCCCAGTCCTCCAACCGAGGTGAACTGTCCCAGAGACGTCTCCAGTAAGAAGAGGGGTATCCCAGCAAACACCAGCGTCATAAAGTACGGGATGAGGAAGGCTCCTGGCACACAGAATACGTTTGAGAAGTTCATGTAGATAGAAATAACAAATTATAAATTAAAGTCGCATGCATTTACTCTTTTCCTTGCAATGATGTGTCATTTTAGTGGCATAATATAGCATCGCTGTGTACTGTGACGCCATATTATCGTATTAGAAAGTCTCTGACACACAAAATCAAATGATTCATTTTCTTCATTTTAGAAGAAATGTTCTTGTTGTAATAGTATAGTGAGAATGACATATCCTCGGCTTGAGTTGGTTAAAAAGCTGCTCCTGCCTGAAGATCTGTCTTTTTATTAGAATTTTATGAAACGTGCCAGAGGATAATTTCAAAAAGTGTGACAAAAATGACCATTAGGAAAGTTATTGTGCTGCTAAACACTTTATTCCAGTAGAATGTATTCCTAAAGGTATCTGTGTGATTTGGTTTAAAGGGAAAAGCTGATTTATTGTGGTGATTTTGGATAAAACGTCACTGCTTTATCGCCTTGATTTTCTTTCATGGAGCAAATCAATATTCATCAGAGCAGACTGTATACTTTGTGCACTTTTTGTTTTTTCAGTTTCATCTCGGCTCTCTTACCTCCTCCGTTCTTGCCACACAAATACGGAAACCTCCAGACGTTTCCTAAACCGATGGCATATCCCACGCACGACAGCAGGAAGTCAAACTTGCCCTTCCAGCTTCCCCTGTCAGGCGGCTCTTCCTCTTTCTTTGCTCCGTCTGCAGGGGGCGCCACAGCGTTCAGTTCCTCAAAGGGAACCGCTTGTTTGACCTCTGTTGGGGAGTTTAAGTCCACCGTGCTCTGCCCAGTCTTCCCCATGGCGGGACCTCTACGGACCAGTGGGGTCAGAAAGCCACCGAGTCCTCACAGTCTGTTAATGTCTGAGTTTGGATCTCAGCTGGACGGATTAAAGACAACGTGCTGACACTGGATGTGCAGAAAGGCTGTAAAAAAAAAAAAAAAAAAAAGCATAGGGGATGTGTTTTTTTAAAGGTTTTATCTATTCTAAGCATTTAAAGCATTTTTAGTGGAGGGAAACACTACTCAAATTACAATTTACTGATGTTGAGACATTTTTACGGCCTTTTACAACCTTTTTATGAACTAGAGCTAAACTACACTAAAGTTCATTTGCTGCAACATAAATCTCAGGAAACTCCTGCACAAGAAAAGATGAAGTGGAGCAAAGAACAAAAATGGTGAAAGAGGACACATTTTCCTGATCGCAGGTGACGACATGATATCAGAGGGGTCCGGGCTCAGGCTGACTTCTTAGCTAGAGAGACTTTAGACTTTCCTCGGTTTATCTTTAAAGGCCCCTGACAGATCGAACTGACATCAAAGATCTAGAGACGGTGAAGGCTGACTGTGGCGTTGCGTCATGTCGCCTGAGCCTTTGCCAAAAAGCTGCACTTGATTACGTCTCAAGGCATTCTCTCCGCATCGGCCTGAGGGGAAATAGCCCTCCACAACAGCAGGTGGCAGTAGTCTGGAAACCGAAAGGGCTAGGACTGAGAGACTTTTGGCAACGGTGTGGGACGCGCTTAAATCTAGGACCACGGATGCTCATTGACCACCTGACACCGGCCAACTGGGTGACCGTCAGCTTGATGTGTCACTTCTCTAATCCGGCTACAGATACTGTCAATAGATGGCCAATCCAAGAGCTCATTATAGAGTGCACTGAGCCCTAGCCCTAAGGCTAACTGTAAGTATTGATATTTAAGAAGTAAAGTCGACTCTCTGTGCAGATTATTAGATCTGTGAGTGTGTTTCTAACCACACTAGTTTGCATAATGCTAGATATTAGCTGCAGAGCCAATATCCAGATTAACATTTTAACTGATGCCTGCAGTGTCTATTTGACAGTTTGGAGCTCTAAAAACACAACTCTATTACGAACACAACCATGTTATAGATAGCCGGGCGACTACTGAATCAGAGGTGTGTTGGCTTTCCATGTGCACAGTGTGGTAATAATCAAAACACTCACTCATTCGTTTTCAAGAGAATTGTGAAAAATTGCAACTTTCCCAAAGACAAAGTGATGCCTTCAGGTGTCTTCTTGAATTTTAAGCTTTAGATCCAGCTGTGCCGCACATGCTCTTATTTGCGAAGCTGGAATCAGAAAATGTTGTTTTTTGTTGGTGAAAATGATTCAGTCTATTAACAGATAATCAAAATAGCTCATTTAAATTTACATGCATCTCTCGCTTCTATCCCTCAGATTCATAATAGCATATATAAATAGCACCATTACACACATTTGATGTTGGTGCTCTTTGTGGGCAAACCAAACCGAGTCGCAGAAATAGCACAGAACACGCTGCATTAGCTTGATACGAGGGGACAGGCGGCACAGTCAAGGCCAACGTTGAGAACAACGCTCTACACGTCTTTATCACCTCCTGCTGCACCTTTCCCTCTCGTCCCGTTCACGCTGCGTCACCCAAACGCCAGAAGAGGAGCTACCTTGATGAAAATGCCTCAAAGCTTTGGCCACTTGTTTTCAATAAATGCAGGATTTTGCTACCGTCGTCAACACCTGCTCACGAATTATTGCAATCAGCTTCATAGCAAGAGCGGGTCATTGTTGTCGGAACAATAGCACATTTGCACCAATAATTGTTCATTGCCTATGCATCTCATGCATGGATAGCATCATACGGTCAGGAAGTCTGAGCGCTGGGAGGAAGTTGCTGATGTTTGCGGCTATTGATTGACCCAGAAATTGTCCAAATTGCTTCATGCCGCTGCTCGAGGTTAATTACAAACCGCTTGCTGATATATTTCCCAGAGAGAAGCTCAACCCTGATTTTTTATTTATTTTTTTTATTTTTTTCTGGGTAATTTCACTGCTTTTTATTACATAGAGTTCTGAGTGTATGTGTTGCGCCTAATTCATTATACTTGGTGCCTTTTTCAAAGAATGTCCAGTTGCTGTATCTGACGATGAAAAGCCTTTGTAGCATTTCACACGTCTCATTTATGCCTCCGAGTCTTTGATGATGAAAATAAGTTTCACCAGAGTCTACTACATACCGTGCACAACTTCAGTGAACGTACATATTCTGTATTACAAAAAACAAATGTCGTGTAAGGTGAAAGAAAAAGTTTTAAAACGGCACATTTTCAGTTTTAATCAATATTGATGAAACAAATTCACACAGATAGATATTCCCGCTGTGAGACGAGTCACGTTCTCACGCTGTGTGAAAAATACTCAGCCTCAGTTGTGCATAATAGCGTGAAATGATCACAAATGTGCTTTCAAATTGTTATCTAGGTGAGTCCGGGCGCCTGCTTCAAAAGCAAACCAATAATATGAAACACATCAGAAATTCCCTTTGAGAGTGTCATCCATTTAGATTCAAAGTAATTCGTGCTGTTTTTGACAGCAGGGACTTTTTTTTTTTTCTTTTTTTGCGGATGCCAGTTTTTATATTTTGGCTTTCCAAAGCAGAAAAGTTTTGTTATTTGCCAACAATCACAGCAGTGACTATTAAGGGTGCATTCGTGCACTTGCAATCCTGAAACTTTGCAGGACGGGTGGAATTAAATCAACTTACCTGAGAGTTTTCCAACTTCTTTGTCAGGTCATCAGCTTCGGTTCTGCAGCACAAAAGTTTCAAAACGTATCATCCAGAGGAAAACTTGAAAAGCTTCAAGCAGATCCTACGGGCCCAGAGGAAGCCGCAATGTATCTGGTGCCTCGTTTTTGATTTGGCACCTCACTCTTGCCCGTGCTCTGTACTTTGGAGGACTTTGTGGCTCTTCCTGTGCCTGGTATCGAGTGGCTGATAATAAAGTTCGACCTGTGTGTCTGTTTTGATTACTGCTCACTTCTGACTGGTGAGGCCCCGCGGCCATCTGATGGGGGGATACAGTATATCAATCGCCCAACTCGGGTGGGAAATGCTAGCAGCGGCAGCTACAGTGGGTGTGTATGTGCATCGGGCATGTGTGTTTGTTGTGATGGCTGAGGTCGGTCCTTGCCAGCGCTGTTACCATGGTGTTTCCCAGCGGAGAAGGGCCTGATCAATGAAAGAGCTCGTGGAGTTTTGGAAAATGAAACTAGAGACGGCTGCTGGCAGAGACCCGGGAAATGTACTGTATGAGCGTGAAGTCATGCCAACATCGGACCCAGAATCACATCAGCGCATGAAGTGGCCGAATATTCATCTACAGTGTCATCGTTTGAATGGTTCAAAATATGGGACAGATGAAAAAAAGATTGGATCATTTTCTATGTCTAAATGTTTTTTGAATGTGTAGTCGGACATGTGTGAATGTGTGATTGCTAATCGTGGCTATTTATGACTAAAGACGCGGCATATTGATTGCTAACCATTCTAGGCCTGCATCTACAGGCACCGGTCCACTGCACCCAGCATTTAATGAAGACCAAAACACTCATTCATATCCACAGACAGAAGAGGAAATTCCACAACATTCTGCTCCGTGCCATGTTATGCCTTCTCTCCTTTATATTTCCATAAACTCCCGTTCTATCTTCAAGCTAGTCCTGTCTTCTATCTCATCACAATGACATCTAAGAAAGAATCTTTAGCTAAATAGCAGCCACCATGGCTACAAGTGGCCGCCATTTTTGCTTCCAAATAAATTTGACATGCAAAATCATCTGTACAGTTATGCGATATCTTTAGGAACGGCAGCAACCGACAACTGAAACCCCTAGCCACCAGCTAGTTTAGCTTAGCTTAGCGTGGTTATATCTTGTTTTGTTCAGTTGCTCAAAAGAATAAATGTGTTTGTTTATGTGTCACGCCATTCTACGACTTAGAACAATCAGAGCCTTGTGATATGTTCCTACTACAAAGTTGCAAAATGGCCAAGCATGGCCAGCTACATTGACGCCAAAGTGAAATGTTGCTAAAGTGCTCATTGTATCGCCTGGTCATGGTTAACTCTATTTGTGTTTTTTGGGCACTTTGAGTTAGTTGCTAAACTCTCTGTCATTTCAGATGTCTTCACTTCCCCCCTTGTTGGTTGCTGTCTCTGATTGTTAGCCCCGCCCTGATGTATCTCACCTGTGCCTCATTGTCCCACTTGTATTTAACCTCTGTGTTCCTTTCCCACTTTCCCAGTTTGTCTTTATGCTTTGTGCCAGAAGTGTACCAGCCTGTTTCAAAAGTATTTAGTTCTTTTGCTTTGCTCTTTGTCTGTTTTGTCAAGCAAAGACTTTCAGTCCACCATCTGTGTCTTGGATTCCTGTACAAGTTCCTTGTTTCAGTTGTCAGCCTAAAAAAAGTACTGGTGAAAACACATGAATGATTGTTTGAGCACTGAGAAAGGATTAGGTCTGGAAAGCTTTAGTTTACAGGACGTCACAAAGCAACAAATGAGTGTCACTTTGTAGCTTTCTATCCTCAGCATCCATTAAAAATAACTTGTTCCCAGTTTCTTTTTAACCAGTAGTTTAAAAGCACAATTAAAGTTTCTGTCAGGCAGATTTTGTAATATCTGTAGACAGCTTGGAGGGCTTTTTCACTTTGTTTAATGTCTTTGTGCCAAGCTAAACTGATCTAAGCTAATGGCTGCCTTTTGTAGCTTACTATATAACATATGAAAGTGGTACCAGTCATGTCATCTCACTTTCTGCAAAGGAAACATTACATTACATTTCCCAAAATGTTAAGTTTATTGAATTTAATTAATATTATTTTCAATAATTTTGTAAAAACCAAATCCCATGACGGAGATTTTTTTGTCTTGCTTGAAAGACCTCATCATAACACAACCTGATGCTGTATTTGTTCACTTCGTAACAAAGAGGAGAGTCATAAAGCCAGTGAAATGATTCAGTAATGGAAGTCACTCCGCAGATGAACGTGTGCCATTGTAATTTTTTTTCTTTTAAAAGTTACATAGCAGTCCTTGCTATTTTGTAATTGGTCAATGCCATAGACTGTATATAAGCCTGCAGCCATGTTCCTAATGTAAAAACAGGAGATTTGCTGATGTTATCAGCATTGTCTCTTTAATTACTCTAGTGATAGTTAAATAATGTCTTCAGTTAATGGAATAAGATATCAGAAATGAAATTCCCTGTTTCTTCTGGCAAGTAACTTCAAAGATTCAGCGTCTGCTCCAGAAATTCTATCAGCAGCCAATTAGAGAGACTAATGAAGATTCCCACAATGCCCATTGGTTTGCTGGGGGAAGAGGATCGCTGTTTGACTCAGGGTTTTCAAAAGTGAGAGATTAAATCATATTAAAAGCCTAACGACACCCGTTGGGAGAAGATTCGGTGTAATCTCTGGCGGGGTTTATTGTCCATGTGGACACTAATGATGACAACTGGCTGGATTGGAGTTGTCAAAGCTGATTTTCATCAGTCTGCTTACAGCATCCCCCGATCAATGTAGCCTAATTATGATTCCAGAGCATCCAAGAATAATAGAGAGCGGTTATGCAGGTGACAGAGGATGGAGATTGAATGTTAATGTTTGCCCGATGATAATTATGTTAAGATTGATCATATTACCTCCGTAAAAGGAAGTTGTTAAGGAAGCTTATATTTGATAGAATGAATGAGGAACATTTTTGAAAAGTTAACATTTTGCAGAGTATAACACTTCTATACAATTCACTTACATACTGCAAAACCTTTTGTAGCTTATAGAGCTTTATAGCTTTGGTGTCTTTATAACAGAGGCTTAATGTGATCAAATGTGTCTGAGTTGCATGCTTCGATATAGACATTACCAGATCTGTCATCTTTGCAAATGAGCCCTGGTCCTGTCACTGAGTAATGACTAAAACATGACACATCGAATTAATCATCTGTGCACTTTTTATATTCCTGTGTTAAAGGACTTTTTAGCCACGTTAGCATCATGGTTCCTTGGATGGCGATGTCTAGTCTTTTAGCCGACTGATTCCACGATCTCTGCATTAATTGATGCAGAAACTAGTGCAAGATTATGTGCAGACACATAGATGATGATGAATCTAAATGACATTTCCTCTATTGCCACTTCAATCATACAGTCATTGTGAAAATGTTAGCATGCTGATGTTAGCACTTCAGCCACGCAGCCTCAGAGCTGCATGACTCTCCTTCGTAAAGTAATAAAGATACAAAGCGCTCACGTGTAAGTAATGAGATAATCTATAAATATACTAAAACTAATACTTCGGAAATTTGCTGTGGATGCATAGTGCAAGCAGAATTTCAACCACTTGAACGCTGACTCAGTACATCAAGTAATAAGTTTACCTTTTTTTAAATCAGTTCAGTGAAAGTGAAAACAAAATCATTCTTCAATAACCGCACCAACAAACAGTTTGAAAGGGGGGAAAAAAAAGTCCTGCTGTTTTTGAGGCCTCTCCGCAAGCTTAATTCACAGCACGTGTTGTGTTCTGCGAATCAATTCAGGGGCTATTATAAAGCGAGAAAACCCCAGAGGTGATAGGCACGCCTCGAAAGGAGGCTAATATTACCAACATTTTCATCCAGGATTGCAGCAGGACGACGCGCGCCGCATAAATTTCCACAGGTTAAGGACAAACGCGGCGAGAGAGAGAGAGGTGCACATCAGAGACGGCATGATTGTGTTAATGAGAGGGAAAGAGTGGAAAGATGAAATATGAAAATGCTAGGGGCAGAGAAATCTCTGCAAAGAATGAGAAGAGGGGGGAAGGTATAGGTATGAGTTGGAAGGCGGAATGAAAAGATAGTGAGATAAAAATAGGAAAAGTTGATATGTCGCAGCTGGGCTCGGGTAGATAAGATGAGAGTGAGATTAAAAGATACATAGAAATGAGGAGACGACTGTAAGACACATGGGAAGACTGCTCTATTGCTAGAGATTGGGGGGGAGAAAAGAAATGGAGAGAACATCAGATAAAAGAAGTGACAGAGGGCATAGGCATGTCTGCATTCACAGTTTGGCTGATACATGTATCCGTTACAGTTTCGCTCGCTTCTCTGCAGAGCGAGCGATTCCCCGCCGGAGATCCATCAGCAGGCTCATTTCTAAATCTCATTCTGCTCTCCTGCCATTATCCCTGAGTCATGTTTCATCATTGCAAGTCTCTCCAAACCTTGTGACCTTGTTATATGCAAAGTCATTGTCCTTTCCAAATGACATCGAGGCACTGTCGCCATAAAAGCCCCCAAGAAGAAGAAGAAGAAGAAGAAGAAGAAGCAATCAAGGAAAATGACAATCTGTTATATGGAATTTATTAAAGTCACTCACTCTAATGCATTTGGTGTTGCCCGCGACTTAAAAGCGATAAGGTCAGACATTTTTCTTCTTTCTTCTGCGGGAATAGTTGCTGAGCGCAGCAAAACAATCAACACCGCCATTAAACGCTGATGAAGACATACAGTCCGGGGAAGATGGCTAGAAATGAGGCACAGAGGGGCCCGCCTCTCAAAAGTATTACCATGTATTTCATTTAAAAAAAAAAAAGCCTTAAGCCATCACCAAAATGTCAAACTAGACTAAAACGATTTAATTAATCAAGTCAGGACTTCAGAATCTGAGGCCATGGACCAGGAGATGGATAAGAGGGCGTGGCGTCTGCAGTAATGTCGCTGCTGTATGGGGAACATTTAGGTGAAGAGGTACCTGAGCTGTAAGGGAAAGTGCGTCCTAACTCTCACCCATCATCATGAACTTTGTGAACTGATGGAGAAAATTAGATTTATGGATAAAAGAAGGTAAAATTGGTTTCCTACGTGGTGGTGGCGGTTGGGCTCAGAGATAGGACGAGGAGCTCAGACATTTGGAGGAAGCTTGGATCAAGCTGAAGGGGTCCGGGAGTCCGGTATCGATCCCTCTTGTGCATGTTCCCTTGTAGGGTGATGCACAGGTATTATACATCTCATCTGGCCTGTGAACGCTTTGGGATCCTTCAAGAAGAACTGGAAAAAATTGCTAGGGAGCGAGACGTGCTTAGCTTGCTGCCACCACAAACAGACTCAAAACAAAAGCGGATGGAAAATGATCAATTTTAAATAAATTGCGGAAGTAGGTTGTGCTAGTACTGATTATAAATATTTCTCTCAATATATAACAGTAACAGTCTCAGCCAAAGAACTGAACCCGAAGCATGCAGTCCACGGTGGCTCCTGAGGGTTATTATACATCTGAAGACACATTGACAGGGCAGGAGCTCCTCGTTAATCTGTGATAATTTCATAAAATTTGATTTACGATCTCTCTCTTAAGATGCTTTTTGGAAAGGGGCCCAGGACCAGACAGAGGGCAATGACTGTTTTAGAGGGGTCCTTTGCATTAACATTGAAACTAAGGGAGAAAGTTACATGAAAGATATGCTAACCGAGTGGGACAGAGTTGCGTCTTAAATCTTAAATCTTTAATTTGAAAGAGTTGAAACATCTTCACGACATGTCTTGGACAGAGAACGCATGACACGACGCAGGAATTGAGACTTTAATTGCAAACCAAAACAATCTGAGGATGCGGCGCTCAGTACAGGTGAGACGAATCGCCCTGACGAATCTAACTAATCAGTTTACCTGCAGGGACACGCTGTGGAAACCTGTTTTCAGGAGTCTCCCTGGGGACACTAAGGGACACAATGTATGTTTTGTAGCCTGGAAGCAGAACAAAAGATAGCATCAAGTTGCATAAATTGAAATGTAGTCTCTAGGGTTCTTGGAGATGTATAAAAAGATGGCCGGTCTGTGACATTGCCCATAGGTTTTCTGTACAGCAGCTTTTGCATCTTTAATGTAGTTAGAGAATTAAATACATCAATCAGGCATAACATTACAGTATGACTACCTTGCTAGTATTGTGTAGGTCTCCCATCAGAGAATGGACATGGGCCTTTTGAGGGTGTCCTGTGGTGTCTGGCAACAGGATGTTGTTAGTGGGGGCCTTTGGGTCCTGTGGGTTGAGGGGAGGGGCCTCTGCGGATCATCCCACAGATACTTGATCAGTTTGCGATCTAGTGAATTTGGAGGCCAGGTCAACACCTATTCTTCATGTTTTTGTTGCCCGTCAGGCTGCATCCTGCTAGGGTTGGCTGCTGCCATCAAGGAGTGTCATTGCTATGGAGTGGGGGTGCCTGGTCTGGTCTAGGTTGGTGGTACATGTCTAAGTAACATCCACATGAATGAATGCCAGGTCCACAAGTTTCCCAGCAGAACACTGAATTGTCACAAGATGGTTATTTACTTCTCCTGCCGGTGGTTTTAATGTTGTGGCTGATCGGTGTAATAGCCCAATGTGGCTGAATGACTTCAGCGCTGTCAGTAAAGTCAGGATAGAAACTTCTTCTATGAAATTTCTGGCAGAACCACTGTGCACATGTCTTTTCTTAGTATAACGCATGTAACTCATATCTTATGAGGTTTTTCTTCAGCGCCAACATAAACAGTGAAGCTGGAATCTATGATCAGAACAATTTTATTTGGGTTGAAAAAAGTGTAAATAACACAGCTGCCGATGATGGAATGATGATCTCACCATAATTGCTGTTTCCATGACACCCTACTGGCCTTTGTAGTGCTCTGTATTTGAATAGCACATTGAGTCAGTTGTTGGTACCCATGCCAGTTGTAGGGGTTTTCCATTACTGTGACTCTGTGTCAGTGGCTAGTTATGTAAAAGCTCATGGACAGAAGCTCTACTTATAAATACTGGAAGAACTGCTGCACTTGTAGACCTATAGTTCTATATCAAGCCTCGGGCAACCTTCAGCTTCAAGCACAGAGCTATCACTAACAAAATTATTACATATTACTGCACTTGAGAAACATTAAACACCCAAAGGCCACCTCAAAAACTTCCTCTTATTGATTTTTATCCTCTGATCAATGTCAAAATTAGGTCATACACTGACCTAAGTTTTCACGTCCAAACTTGTTCAAGTCATTTAGTGTCAACGGGGGCGGACCGGAGGGATGTAGGGTGACTAGAGGCGGGAGGCAACTTGGTGGAATTGCCTGTTAATTGAATGCCGGTTTGGATCACACACATGACTGAGTTTGGCATTATGGTGGAGCAAGTTCACATTCTCAGATCACACACATGCAGAGTAACCTGCCTTTTTTTTTTTTGTTATTTCACAACCACGAAGGATGTCCCGGAAGACATAAAATATCTTCTTGTTAGCTTGTTTTCTTGCTACAAAACAGGAAATGAGATGAAAAGTGATCAGCTCGTATTGAATGTTGATCCTTTCAGGTCAGAGATCGATACGGACACAATCACACAGAGGCACACTGCACCAGGGTGTTTAGTGTATTGATACGTTTACTGAAACGGTCGATCACAGTTGTCTTCACATGGTATAAAAAAAACGTGGTGATACAAGAAGAATGCACACATTTTAAAAAGCAACAGCTTAAACGAGTGTTAAGATGTTTCAAATTGACATCAATAGCAAACGATTGAGTTGCGGAAGTGCTCAAGCCATCGACATTGATGATTAGTTGGTAAAGGGCCTGTTTAGTAAACAGAGATCGTGGGTTCAAGTCCCAGCAGTGCCTGAGATTATCACCGTTATTAATATTACCCGATTTCCATACTTCCATTAGTGCACCACTATTCCTACACCGGCAAGTTTATGTTCATTAGTCAGCTACGTACGACCACACAGTTAAATTTTTGATATAATTTTGCACATTCAATACTTCATCTACACTATAACAATATCTCCTTATCCGTCACATAACGACTGTATGGAAGGATAAGACAAAAATAAGGCAGTTTTTGTAAAAAATAAACGAGTTGTAACTCATCTTCAGAACCCACCCTCTAGCCCTAATATTAGTGAATAAAAAACGCATTAGTAGTATTAATAAAGTTGTAGTCAGTAATACTTTATATAATTACACAATGGTAAAATGCTTTTAAAATGTACTAGAAACAGAACAATTTTCCTGGATTTCCATCTTTAGTAGTTAACTGCGCGCGCACTAGAAACTAGACGTTAGCAACGTTTGCTAATCTACCGAGCTAACACTACCTGCCGCATATTGTTGTGCTAGCTAAATCATACCTTTTGATCGCAGTTGGAACAAAGGGGGATAAGTGTCCAGCATTTGTGCACTTTATGTTGCCATACTTACGTACGCACCTCAAATGGCAGTTTTAATAAAGGGATTTTTAAAATACTTTTAGTTCTGCTGCATCGATTTTGTCCATAAGTGTTACACAAGCGCAATGCGAAATAAACTTTTACCTTCTAATCCAGTTACTGTCTGCATGATTACAGGCATAGTGGTTACAACGCTTCAATATACAAAGCTTTTCCGTTATTATTCAGTAAAAAGTAGTAGTACGGTAAAGACTAATATGCTAGCAAAACACATAGACAAAACTCCCTGAAGACTTTAAGAAAAGTGTAAACATTTATAAATGCTTAGAAATGTTCACATCTTTAAAGAAATCACTAGCAACCATCAAACACTGGCTGGTTCCTCCATCATCATCTTATCATGCCTTTCGTCTACGTTCCCGTCCGGCAGGCCCTGGGCCTTGAAGATGACTCGTTTGCACAACGTGAGCACGGGCTTGTGTGGTCGAGCCTGGCGTAGGTTGCTGGACGGCCTAGTCATGTTCATGGGATTCTGATTGTTAGAGCAGACGTGTAATTAAAGTGTTAGGCACACATCACAGAACAGCATAAGCGTCTAAATTTAGTTTCATCTGGTTAAAAATACGATTTGATGGAAATTACAGACAATTTTATTGATCCCTTTGGGAGGTTCCCGCAGGGAAATTGACAATAAATAATCCAATAAATCCAATAAATAAATAAATAAAGTTCACTCACCCTACAAAGTGCGACCAAAACGAATACTGGGATGCATATCAGTGGAGTGCAAATTAGAAGGCCGCCCACCACGTAGGCCCCTTTGCCAAGTGCAAAACCATGCACGTTGATGGGAGATCTTTGTGTCAGGTCATAAAGTAACGTAATCTATGGTAGGGGAAATGAGTCAAAGTTAGAAAGATATGTAACAAAATAATTCCATTTAATTCAGTTTTTAAGGAAGATGGAAAGGTAGACACACAGATAATAACATTCTAAACATTAGTAGCACACAATGCATGAGTATAAGAGAGAACAATTAGAGGATAGATGCTGGGTGCCATAGAGAAGAAAATAGAGGATAGGTGCTCAGTGCGGCATTCCCCCAGCAGTCTAGGTCTATAGCAGCATAACTAATGGATGGTTTGGTGTCACCTGAGTCAGCCCTAACTATAAGCTTTATCAAAAAAGAAAGTCTTAGGCCTAGCCTTAAAAGTAGAGAGGGTGTCTGCATCCCGAACCCAAACTGGGCGCTGGTTCCACAGGAGAGGGACCTGGTAGCTGAAGGCTCTACCTCCCATTCTACATTTTGAAACTCTAGGAACCACAAGTAAGCCTGCACTTTGAGATCGAAGTCTCTATTGGGATCTATTGGGATGATATGGCACTATGAGGTCTTTGAGATAGACGTGGTAGTAGGCTTTTTGGGTTGTCAGCAAAGAATGTTTTATACAGGATACTGAGAGTGATTGTTTAAAAGCTTGAAATCAAATTAAAAAAACGTTTTGCAAGTCTGAAACCAGCTTTGGAAAGCTTGCATATTCATTTTTTTTTAATCAAATCTCTGCAAATGTTATTCTTGACAGCTGCAGCGGTGCTTTTTGTGTTTCAGAGTTTAAAATTTGTCAATGCTTTCCAAGTTTGAGTACTTCTAAATGGTCATGGTCAAATGTTTTTTTTATATAAAAGCTTTAAACTTCAGCTTCAGATGGTGAAACTTTCTGTTCTTTTTCAGATGCTCCAGTTTTCAGAGGTTTTGACGTCACAGTTACGAGCTTTTAAGTCATGTGGCAGCATTCTCTTGTTTATCTCTTTTGAAACTCTGAATCAGGCCCTAGAAAGAGGAAAGCCAAAAAGATGTACAGTCCAATCACATGTTGTTTTTACCAAGTTTCAAGTTTCAGGACTTTTATTTATTTTTCTATTACACTTCAAGCTTGTTTCAGCCAGTTTGGCATCATCGTAATTATGGGTCCTGGTCACTTAGTGGATTTAGTGGTGTTGAGCAGGTAGTGAACAAAAGGGCTCTGGCCTTTTTTGTTCTGAACTGTCACCTGCTAAAGTAGAAATGGGCGTTTCACAGCTGTGACAGTGAACCAAAACGTTAATCTAGAAGCATGAGCTGAAACTCACTATGAAGCTGAAATCCAGCCAAGATGATCTGCATATTTGATATATATTCATCACACATCCTCACCTTGTTTTCACATGCTCATTTGACACCTGGCTATTATGCCTCCTGCAATCTCTTTTCTTGTACTGATCATATCTGCAGGGAGTCCACATATTCAGGTAAATGCAGCTCTTCTTCTCTCCTATATGTGCGCTCAAGCATAGTTGCTGATGTGGCAAAATGAAATATGCGTAGATGAAAGGCTGCAAAAGATCTGTGTCCGGAAATAATATCAGGAAAAATAATGAATAGAAATGAAAACATGAGAGGAAGCAGATATCAAAGAGGAAGGAAGAGACTCAAAGTAGATGAGATCAGATCTGTGACCCAGGTGTGAAGACTCACCATGCAGATGAGCGGCGTGATGAACAGCCAGCAGTACTTCAGCACGGGGAAGGGACGATACCCGATCATGTCCTCAATGTTGTCCAAGAAACGGTCTGCACCTGTAAAGTGAAAAGATAAGTCAGTCAGGGGGAGTCTAGATTTTGTCAAAATAAATGCATGGATGAGGTCTTTAAGTGTCAGAAAATTTTTATGTGAACTACACCGATCATCCACAACATTAAAACCACTGACAGGAGAAGTAAATAACATTGACCATCTGTGGACAATTCATTGTTCTGCTGAGAAACTTTTGGACCTGTCATTCATGTGGATGTGACATGTAGCACCCACCTAGACCAGGCCAGGCACCCCCACCCCATAACAATGACATTCCTTGATGGCAGCAGCCATCCCCAGCAGGATGCAGCCTGACACAGGCACACACACAAAAACACTTTAGGAACAACTCAAAAAACATGACGATCAGCACAAGGTGTTGACCTGGCCTCCAAATTCACTAGATCCCAAACTGATCAAGTATCTGTGGGATGATCCACAGAGGCCGCTCCCCTCAACCCATAGGATCCAAAGGCCCCCACTAACAACATCCTGTTACCAGACACCACAGGACACCCTCAGAAGGCCCATGTCCATTCTCTGATGAGTCACAACTGTTTTGGAGGCACGAGGGAGACCTACACAATATTAGGAAGGTGGTCATAATATTATGCCTGATCAGTCATTCTTCATACTCCTGTAATGTATTCAGAATCACATGTCAACACCACTGCTATCAATTTTGGTACTGGAATAAGTAAGAGTGACAAACTAAGATGGAATTTTGGATCGCATATGTGATGTTTCAGCACACAGCGAGGTTGAGGTCGGGTCAGCGAGCAATGTGAACATTAACAAAACGACTCTCAAATGAGGAGTGAGGACAGAATGATGACTCGTAACACTGTAGTCATTGGCTAACGGGGAGTGGATGAGGAGGAGGAGGAGGAGGAGGAATTAAATGGGAGATGAAGATGAGAAAGCTGCTCACCTTGAAGAGAAAACTGGGGGAAACTGGAAAAGTACACGACCCCGCTGGATGGAACAACATCCGCAGATTGAATTTTGCGAGCGCGTAACAGCCGTAGGAGTTGCCAAATCGTTTTAGGAAAAGCAGCTCCATAAATGATACAGTGACCAACCTTGAAACTAAGTGCGCCCTTACAGAGGAGGAGGAGGAGGAGGAGGAGGAGGAGGAGGAGGATAGCGAGAGGCCTCATTTAAATTTAAGTGAGGACGTGTCTCAACACAGACTCCTTCTGAAAGGAGGCGGAGCAGGTAAACAAATGACTTAACAGCTAGAGACGGGATTTATGGCTCTTTGAAAGGAGACGGATCTTGTGGATCTGTTCCTTTTTAAAGAGCCGTACAAAAGACTGGCCCATTTTTATATTTAATTATTTTTAAGATGCTTTTTAAGATTTTATCCAGGAATTACTTCAATGGGAGGAATGATAGGGCAGATTTTGATCACCCAAACTTAGACATCCCGCCATTATAGACTCTATTGGTGGGATGTCTGAGTTTGAATTATTCTGAAATATTGAGTCTAGATGTGGAAAATTTGGTAAAAACCTTTGCAGTGACTGGGTAAAAAAAAAAAAGAAAAACGGCTCACAACTGCAACTCGGTTCCCATCATTCGTTTTAAAGAGCCAGTCAAAAGATTCGGTTCGTTCGCAAACGTCACAACTCCATAAACAACTCCAACTTGGAAGGGAAAGACGCTGGAGAACATCACTTTCTGCATCTGTTTTCAGTGCTTCCCATGAGTTACACAATCTGAACATGTATCAAGTCAAGAGGTTTGCATTTCCAAAGAATATGCAATAATTCTGTGAGTAATATAGCACAGTATCAGGTTCTTTAAAGGAAATGGCCTGTGTCATTGCAACACAAGCGGGCTGAAGAATTGAGTGATGAGGGAAATATGTGAGAACAGGGGAAATCTCCACCTACATCGTTTCATTTAGACAGCAATGCAGCTCATAATGAAGATGTAGGAAGGGGTGGGAAAACAATGGCAGAAGCAAATTTATGTTATGGTATTTTTGAGAGGCAGGGACACCCTTAAATATAAGAGTCACCATGTCCTACACCATATTGGCTGTTTTTCCTTTTTACTGTAGTTCCGGGCGTACGAGCAAAACATTGTCTTGTGTAAAACAGAAATGAACAGAGAATGCTGTTATCCTTCAAATCTCATTAAAATGTGCATTTTAATGCCGTCGGTAGAGGACAAAAATACACCTGTTCCCCTTCAGTCAGAAGTTAGACTCCAAGTGATAAGCTCATACAGATAAGTTGATTACACTGATGAAACAAATGCTGCTGTCTGAGTTGCATAAGCCAAGGAAGTATAATGGAGTTCCCTTTGTATAGCTACTGTGGATGCATTGAATATAATAATACTGGGAAGATAAACTACGTCCCAAACACTTTAAGTAATCATTGGAAGACTGCAGCCATAATAATTCAGGGATACATTAGTAATACCTTAATGCAAACGCCTTCTGACGTTTGAAAACTAGATAACTGGAAGTGCAGAGCCTAAAAGAAAGGATTGTGTAACACAATCAAAGCAGCCGGTGACTCACCGTACACCCAGGCAACAACGATGGTCTCTGCACAAGCAATGAAGAGGAGAGTGGTTCCACTCGGACCAAAGCTGTCAACCAGCTGGAAGACGACGATCCCTCCCTGAAACATGGACAGACAAACCACGAGAAGGAGAAAACAGAGATGAGTCCATGAGAAGGTGTTTGGAATTTCTCATTTTTGCACTTTGCACAGTTCACTTCCCTCTTTTTTCTTTTACCCATGAATAACAAAACAATTAATCAGTGTGTCCAGCAGCTTACTTCAGTAATGAGCGGCAGCCCCAGCAGGAAGCAAACAACGGCGATCACTAGGATGAGTATCTCTCTTGCGCCGGGCCTCCTCAGGTGACGAGGGAACAAGTCCGTGATGGCTGTGGCCAGACTCTCCACACACACAAACTGAGAGCACAGGGCTGCAGGTTACCTTATTTAGCATAACACTCCGTGTGCAGTGTGCATTGCTCTCCGTACAATACCTGACTGTCGAGGCCCAGGAAGAGGAGCATGAGGAAGAAGAGCACAGCCCAGAAGGATGAGCCGGGCAGCAGCGACAGAGCCGTGGGGTAGGCTATGAAGGCTAAACCGGGACCTGTACGGAGAACATAAATGTGTTTATTAACATAGATTGCTGCAGTTCAAGGCCCAAGAAAGACAAACTGTGCTGATATAGGCCCAGGCTGTTGGGGTCAGTTTTTTCTCATCAACCATGGATTCATATTCTACTACTGTATTTCACATCATTAACTCTGTCTCCCTTTCTTTATTTCCCTTCCTCATACACCGATCAGGCATAACATTATGAGCACCTTCCTAATATTGTGTAGGTCTCCCTTGTGCCTCCAAAACAGTTGGGACTCATCAGAGAATGGACATGGGCCTCCTGAGGGTGTCCTGTGGTGTCTGGTAACAGAATGTTGTTAGTGGGGGCCTTTGGGTCCTATGGGTTGAGGGGAGGGGCCTCTGTGGATCATCCCACAGATACTTGATCAGTTTGGGATCTAATTCTTCGTGATTTTTTGCTTTGCTCCTAAACTGTTTTTGTGCGTGTGCCTGTGTCAGGTTTTAATGTTGTGGCTGATCGGTGTACTTTATGGCATCCTCATCTGTAATTTAAAGCATGTCCTCACTGAGTTTCCTGCCTCCTGTTTGTTCCTATAACAGTAACTTTATGAGGACACTGTACAACCACTGAGCTTTTCCTAAAGGAATGCTGCCTCCCGGGTATCATATGTCACTTAGTACCATAAACTGTTGACTGTATTATGTTTATATTCTGCACGTAGGCTTTATCCAGATGCATGAATTCATCTGCTTGTGCTTCTCTTTTCGCCTGGTTAGAATTATCCCACATCTTTGAGACAACTCGACCTACACTTTAAGTAGCACTGCTTTAATAAAACTGTTAAAATATTACATTGTCCTATGTTGGGTATTCCTATTTTTGCCGAAAAATATGTGCATGCTGAGGAGAAGTTAATTGGTGAATTAAAACACTGATAAATAAAAATAAATCATTTTAAAAGTAAGAAGAAGTCACTGAAAAAACAATGACTGGAAAATGCACAACCCTTCAGTGGTATCAAAACATTCATAAGATGCCATCTTGTGGACACTGGTGGCGGCTGTCAGCACGCCATCCCTAAAGCCCTGATGCATAAAAATAAACACGTTTCAGAATATATAACGCCTACGAAAATGCAGAGGGAGAAAAATGCGTGATAAACTGACCGCTTGAAGCAACCTCGGATACCGAAACTCCGAGGTCATGAGCCAGGAATCCCAACACCGAGAAGACGGCGAAGCCAGCAAAGATGCTGGTGGCGCTGTTCAGGCAGCACAGGGCCAAGCAATCCCTGCAGCAGAACAGTGGAGGATGCACCGTTAAAAAGAGCACGCAAATGGAAAAAGCGCACGTGTGACGAGGCTGGGGTGGGAGGACACTGACCTGTAGCAGTTGTTGTTGTATTTGTTGTAGCTCCCCAGAGCCGTTAGCACTCCCTGACACACGGCGTAGGAGAAGAACACCTGAGTCCCTGCATCGAGCCATACCTGGAGGGGGTTACAGATTGCACGCTGAAACATTTGAAAGGCTAAAGTGAAACATTTAAAAGTGTTGAAATAACCCAAAGCATGTGTTTTCCATCAACTTCTGTTGTTGCAGAGCAATAAAAAGTCACAGAGCTGCACAGGAAATGACACGGCCTCAATAACAACGATACAAAATCTGTGTCTTGATGCACTAATTAAACCGACAGGAACAGAATTGCATCTTTTTTTGTCATTGCTGCGCGATAACTGAGAATTATGCGAGCGAGTGAGTGCACATTCAGGACTGTGGGCAAAGGTGGGGGTTTGTTTACACAGTCTGCAGCCTGCAGTCCCCACGGCATCTGGTTAACATTACAAGTATCGCAGCTCTGCTCTCCCTCGCGCAAAAACGACAGACTTGGCAGGGCTCCAAGGCAGTAAACAGGCCCCTAACTGTGGCTCGGGTCACGAATGGCACCCCCGAATGTGCTGCAAAGGAGCTTCACTTCTTACACTGGAAACAGGGGAAGCTGTTGTGCCCTTTAGAAGCATGCGTTTCACTCTGAAGCGCTCTAAGAGACTCACGCACGCACACTGGCGCGCAATGAAAAGACTCCAGATGTGGTCCAGAGCTCGACCGACACTTCCTCTGTGGAAAACAGACACTCGCATGCTAGAGCAAGAATCCGCTTCCAGATCTGTGTTTCAGAGCATCTGGCATTCCATAACTCTGTTAGCTATGACTGCTTTCACCTGCTTTTAATATCACTTTAAACCATTTTCTCACAGTTTTTTTTTTTCTTCAAACAGTGCACAACTCCTATGGTGGACCACAGCCCCGTGAGAAATGTGTTTTTACTGTTTTTTTTTTAGAGGAGCAGACGCTTTTTTATTGAGAGAGAGAGAGTCTTGAGTTAGAAACAGAGAAATCCTGGGCAATGTCAAGGACCTCCAACACACATCGTTCCTTGATTGTGTTGTTTTATGTAGAAACTCATCCAAACATAATAGGCGCGCATCGGAGAAGCCGCCTCCCTCCGCCCCGGCACAAGCTCCGAGGCTTGACCCCGCGGGGTTAGCATATGACCCCTGAAGCTGATAGTCATGCTGTGAAAAGAGACAGACACGCTGGGGGAGGTGGAGCTGGAGAAAGCAAAGCCATCCGAAGCAAGATCCAGTTTTTTTTTTTTTAAGCGTCCTTGTCCAAAAGCATGCTGACCAACCCATTCGTTAATACGTGGGATTAGATGTTACAATCCCCTGTGCCAAGATCCCAGGCAAAACACGTTAAATGCTCCTGGCTTGTACAGCTCGCTCAGGAGCTAAAAAACAAAGAAATACATTGTGAGGGACCCAGGCAGTGGACAATTCAAACCTCTGCACAATGTGTTGTGAAATATGAACTAAACAAATGCTGCTGGCTTGCACAGCCCAGAATTTACCTTCTACTTTGTAATACAGCCTACAGTTTTTATTAAATAAAAAACTGATGTAACTTTTAAGCAAGTTGCACAGATTTTTTCAGGTGAATACATCCTCTAAATGTGCTACACATTCCCCACGGAGAGCGCTTCTGCGTGACGATGCTACTCAAGGGGAAAGACCTGCTTTCGCAGCCTTCTTCGTGGTTTGCTTTTCGTGTTAAGAGTCCGTCTTGGGACCGGAAACAAGAGTCTAGGCAAAGAAAACGACAGGAGGGGGGCTGAGGATAACAGGACACTTCATTCACCCTGTTAGAGCGGAGAGGACTCTAACAGAGAGCCATGTGTTGGGAAATGGAGAGACAGGCGCTGCTAAGCTTGGTTGTGATTTCCAGAGGAGATGAGCGCTGACCTCATCGTTCACATTGTGGATTTCAGCTGTCAGCAAAGAGGCTGCAGTCTGTTTGGAATTAATCATCTCAGGACCACACATTGTCAGAAAAACAGCTGATTGTGAGTTCTTACACCTGGGTCGCCCAGTCTTGCGAAGTCAGGCTGGAGGTAGTACCTCAGGCCTTCCGCCGCTCCTGGGAGCGTCACTCCACGGATGAAGAGGATGAACAGCATCAAGTAGGGGAACGTAGCGGTGAAGTACACCACCTGCCAAAAAAAACACATACAAGCAGGTCAGGGTTACTCACGCGTGAGCGCAAAACGTCTCGCACACAAACACTCGCTCTGTTGTTTAAAGTTGATGTGTTTTGCAGTGATGTAAACACACGAGACACATGTGACGTGAAGTGTTGCAAAGAGCTGCTTCCATACATAATCTTGACATATACGAGGCAATGCTAGTATTAATGTTACTAGCGACTCCTTTTTTTTGCTAAATTTTGGTCTGCACCTCCAAAATGAAGAATCTTTAGCAGCTAAATGCACGATTACGCGACCAACAAGATGAGCAATTACTTTTTTTTGCTGCAGTTTTGTCCTCATTTAAAGGCGCACACTAAGTTAATCAAAGTTTTTTTTCTTGTTTAATGGGCTGAAGCTAGGTGCGGTTAGCTGAAAGGAGCTAAAATGTTCCGTTAGAAGTGAAGCAAGCTCAAACTTCCCCCGCACACATTTATTTATTTATTTGTGGAAAGTTTTTATCTACGGATGAATTAATAATGAAGGAATTTGAAAGAAACAGCAGTTTCCCCGCTTGCCTGGGGCTATACAGCATGGAGGGGAGGGGCTGCTGTTATAAGAATGTTCCTTGTGCGCTGTACAAAATAATTAATTCACCCATAACATAAAAAAACATCGATTTGAACTTTTTATAATTAAAAAAACCTTTAGATTTTCTGGTTCATTTGACAACATCTTTGGCAACGGCAAGTACGTATTGTTGTTTCCAAAATGACCGCTGGTGACTGGGGGCAGTAAACACAACTTGAGCAGCAAAATAATTTTTTTACAGTGCGCCTAAGCAGGTTTTCTGATTGCATTCACAGAAACGGCAACCAGCAACGCAAACAGAAACATTTTCAATATTCTGAAACCTTCACATCCATGTCACATTATCGTGTATTAATTCCTCTTTATTAAATTTATGTCACGTGACACAGAAGTAAACAAAGAGAGGGTATATTCTGAAGGAGTACTCACCTTCCCAGTGGTTTTGATCCCTTTCCAGATGCAGAAGTAACATATGACCCAGGCGATCATGAGACACAGAGCCAGGTCCCAGTGTACGTTACCCAAGGTCATGTCGTCTGACATTCTCAGCACACGATTACTGCGGGGGAACAGAGACATATGAGCATGCATGCGTCCATGCAGCCTCTGCAAATAAATAAACAACAACCGAGATGATGGAGCAGCACATGCAGTAAACACAGCCTTTTTAATTGCATCCCTCACAGTGGAAATATATTAGCGTAAGGTGAAAAGCACCAAAGGTCTGATTAACAGATTTACGTTAACAACTGTTCAGTTTATTTTAGAAAGCTGCAGGGGAAAGAGCACATATTGTTCTCATCATGTAACTCAGTGATGTCCCAATATCTGCTCTCACATCGAATCAGCAGATCATCATGTGAAGAGCAGGGGTTTCAAAATACCCCCCCCCCCCAAAAAAAAATAAATAAAAAAAGGCAAGAGAGAATTGAGGAACTTTGATCACGCTTGGAGTCGCACAAGAACTCTGGAGCTTGCAAGGAATGCAACCGGCTCGTTCTCAATTGTTCCGTCTTGTCTGGTTTTGGTTCCCTTTTGTCGGTTCACAGTGAACGCGGCACTCACGAGCTCGCCGTGAGTAAATATGGCCTTTTTTCAGTATCTGGGAAGCATTAAGCGGTAATGCTGAGGAATGCTCTACCCAAAGGCGAGCTCAGTGGGGAGGACAAGCGTACGGTCGAAGCGTTTGTCATGCTTAAAGAAGACAAGTGCGCGTGTGTGTGTGTGTGTGTGTATGTGTGATTCTCACGTCCAGAACTCCTCTTCCGGTGACTTGATCGTCAGAATTGTGTGATTCCTGGAAATATAAAAATTGCAGTAAGTAAAGAGCTCTGACAAAAACTGAAATATTACCAAAGATTATGAGTAAAGTTCTCGTAATGCAGTTCATCTTTCACAGACAATAAGGACATGCAACTCTTAGCAAGACTGATTATTAACATATTTCCCACGAAGGACTACTTTAATATGTCATTTCTCTTCCATTTGACACTCTAATTGTTTTCACAACTATAAAGCAAATTCATTTCTCAGAAGTCCTTTAGATGTACTGGGTGCAAGTTTCATGCCTAAACTTGATAAATCACAAATAACAGATGTGAGCGTGGTGCACATAAAAGCACGGGCGTGTCCCAAAAACAAAGGCCGTTCCAATCCTTCCGTGGATCCCATCAGTGTAATGAATACCTGCTATTCATCCTGTGTGTGTGTGTGTGTCACAAACTGCTAACTTGAGACACCTGGCACAGCTCAAAAAACAAAGATGCCACTTACAAGTAAGGTTCGCTGTCATAGTCAAAAAAGGTGAAGTTGTTCAGGAATGACCAGTTGGACTCGGGCTGAAACAGCTTCGGGTTAGCAAAGACGCCAAGGCGACTGTGGCACGACACTAAGAGGTTGAGAAAAGGAAGATTTAAGCGAGGTGAACCAACGTTTGGGAGAAACTGTCTTGAGGTTTCTCTTAAAGAAAGCCAATGAAGTACAGATGTGTTCAGAGGGGCTTACTGGAGTTCCACACGTTGTCGCATGTGGACCAGGGCAGGGGGTTTTTGAAGGAGTTATATAGGTAGAAGATAGCCCAGGCGAGAATGACAATGTAGTAAATGTTCAGGTAGAACACGATCACCTGCGATGCAACCCCAATCCCTGCAGGGCAAGTGAGTTTCCACATGGTTAGCTGACTTTTTCTGCATTTCACAACATCTCTGCATAACTCGTTCGGTTGCCAGGGTCTGACACTGAGCTGTGCTGTTATATTTCAGTTCTGGACAAAGATCAGCATTTGATATAAGTAAGACCTACTCCTCCCTTCCGCTTCTCTTTAAAGACACATCCTCAGTCAAAATTGAATCCCTTGCCGGGCTAATTCTGCAAGAAAAATCCATCAAAATGTTGTTTTTACCCTCAAACATGGGGCATATCTTCCTCCAGGCCGTCACCCCGCCCTCACTGGTGTACTGGCCCAACGCCGTCTCCAGGAAGAACACGGGGATGCCACAAAAGAAGAGGAAGATAAAGTATGGGATGAAGAACACGCCTGAAAACAAAAACACAGATGAAAAAAGTAATTGAGAGTTTTATTAGCATGTCATATACGTGCACACAAAGCCTCTTTGATTTCTCCAGGAAGCTGATTATTCAACTTCTCATGGATGATTTGCAATGAACAGAAAGTGATTTTACCTGCAAACACTCTCATTAATAACAACAAAGCATTTTTGAGTGTGCTGCAAACACACAAACTTATCTTTCACTGAGAACTCATTCAGATGATTATATCTAAAGTAGCCTGTTAAGTCTCTTTTTGAGTACTTTTGGGTTTTGTCCAGGCTCCCACGATAGCTCAATAGCTTATTTCATTCATGCACGCAACAGATGCAACCAACATGCATGAGCAGGCATGCAAATACACAATGACAGCCTTAAGTCCCTAAGACTCTCCCACAAACAAACCCAGCTCCTCACCTCCTCCATTTTTGAAGCACAGATAGGGAAAGCGCCAAACATTTCCAAGGCCGATGATTTCTCCAGCCATGGACAATAAGAACTCCATTTTGTTGGCCCATTTCCCCCTCGGCAGAGCCCCGTCCACGGGAGCCCCTTTCTCTAGCCCAGGCTCTCCAGAACGGGCCCCTCTGGCATTTTCCTCAGTCATCCTCTGCTGTATGTGATAAAGACGAGTGAAAGGCAGTGGCTGTTACATTCTCTTCAGCTCTCTTGCATGCGTGCATCTATGCAGCAGATTTAGAATATAATTGATAATGTCCACCCTACAGCACAGCACACACTATATAGGTCTCATTCCCTCCAACAGAAATGAGCATCAAACTCCAAATGCTGCAAATCACTGACATGCCTCGATTAATTTGCGCTGAGGATCATAGGAAAATAAGATTTTCTAGCTCCTCAAACAGATCCGAATGCATGCAACTCACCCGTGAGCTTTCAGTGGGCGCAGACAATGAGATTCCTTTACTGGCTGAGCGAAGTTGAAGGAAAAGCCTAAATAGGGGTGTGTCCTGTAGGATAGGCTACCAAACAAACTCGGGTTGTCCAATGCACCCTCCCTTTTTTGAACATTCAAAGGTCACTGGAAGACGAATAGGACGCATCTATACAGAGCAATAAAAAAAGCATGCATATGCATCACAACTGAATGTGATGCAAGCA
This sequence comes from Chelon labrosus, assembly GCF_963514085.1. NCBI lineage: Eukaryota > Metazoa > Chordata > Actinopteri > Mugiliformes > Mugilidae > Chelon > Chelon labrosus. Next base: position 13,466,464 of record NC_140356.1, read on the forward strand.
AACTATAAACGAGAATCAGATTATGTAGAATAACCCCCGTTGCCTCCCATTACCCCACCCCCGAGAACTTTCTTGCAGCACATGCCCATTGACAGTCCAATTTAAACGCAGGCGCTTGTCTAAGCTAATTGTAACCACTGTCTATTATGTCCCAGACATTGACTTCTACTTTTATCTGACTCTAGATTATTTTTTTTTTAATATCCTTCGTATCTGCTGTCTCATCTTAATTAAACCATGTGTTTTCTGCACAGATTGCGCACATAACGGGACCAACTCCGGGCAGCAGCGCTCCAAAGTCAGAGGGCGGAGTTACGTGCGTCGACGTGCTGACGTCGTGCTGTGACTAACCAGGAAATAAAAGTAAACAACTAAGAGAGGTTGACGAAAATGGTATTTTGTCATCGAAACTCAGACCGAGTCTGTGATTTTGCTGGTGTTTTATTAATAATGTATGAAGTATTAATATCCCGATAAGGTTGGAGACGCGTTTGGAGACTGAGGCTGACAACTGGTAAGACACCGGAGTCGGTTTCGGCAGCCGCTAATGGTAGCTAGCTCGACATGACAAGTCGCTGTATTATTTGAATTTGTTTACAGAACGAAATGCCCTCAGGGCCACGGTTTAAAAGCAAACACCGCCCCGGCGTTAGGTTTGTCCGAGGAATAAAACACAAATCTCGGCGCCCCCCGCATGCCTTTTTTTTTTGCATTTTAGTTGCCTAAGTGTGTTCTGGCGTGTTTTCACTTGTTACTTTCAGATTTAGCTATGTTAGCCATCAGAGCTTCAGAGGAGGAGTGCACAGAGATGGAGGAGATGGACACCTCAGAGCCCAACTGGTGCTGGTTCTACCTGGCTGAGTGTGGAGTGTGGCACATGTTTGAGGTAGTTCACGTGATGCCACAACTTTCTAATGCACATCCCCCCCTTTTGGGCTTAATGTATGCAATGTTTGCAACCCAGAGTCTGCAGGTTTAAGTGTCAACCAAAGTCTAAATCAGTGCAAATCAGTCAATGCACAGGTACACATTAAAAAAAGTTTATTTATATGCAAACTATTAGACTATGACTGTAACCAGCAGAATGATGAAGTGACAGCTTTAGATAACAGTTGCACGTGTCAGCAAACCTAGTTGCCGACACGTGCAGCTGCAACTAACACTTATCTTGATTAATCAGTTACAGTCTGTAAACATCTGTCTATAATAAATGCCCTCTAGTGAAACACTGATGGTAAACGGCCTTGTTTTTATGTAGCGCTCACACAAGCGCACACACATTCACACACCAGTGAGCCAGCTGAGGGTTCAGTGTCTTGCTCAAGGACAGTTCGGCAACCTGCTTCACCCTCCGAGCCACAGCCGCCCAACTCGACCAGTCCAAAGTGTTAATTTCAGATATCTTGTTTCAGTCCAGCTCCCAAATATAATCAGTTTACACACATACAAAACAAACAAATGCATTAAATTAAGAATTAATAAAAACTCTATTTGCAATGGGGAAATTGCAGAATCCTCATTTTAATCATTTTTTTACTTGCACATTATAATTGGAAGGTTAGAATGGCAGCAAATACATTTAAAGGCAGCCAACTATTGATAAACCTGCTTTAACTCAGTCTTCTTTCAAACAAGTTGCTGATTATTTTCTGTCTACTGATTATGAACTGATTGTTTAACTGTTTTTCCCCTCCGTCAGATTGACCCCAGTGCCGCCTGCTCTGTGACCAGCGCTCAGATAGAGCAGTGCTACAACAGAAACCAGCGTGGCGTCATGGAGTTCTACACGGCCAAGTACACGTACAGGCTGGACTTCTCGGGTACGGTGACGAGTTTCCTAATCCAAAATGAAAGTTACTAAGTCTGTCTGAATGTCTTTAGTTCACTTGTTCACTTATTAAATCCCTCTCCAGTAATGCGGCAGATAAACGTAACAACGGGAAAGCAGCGGCCGATCAAACGCTCCCTCCACTCTGCAACTGGCTTCAGGTAAAAACCGGTGGGCGTAGTAAACATGCAGAGATATGATGTTAGACGACATGCTGGAAGGTTAAGAGGGCCATGCTTTAAATAAAAAGGTCAGGATGTGAGCATCTTAGGAATCTGAGAGGCCAGCATGAAATTCCAAAACAGTTGGCATTAGAAAAGATGATTTCTGCCTTTTAGCAAGGAGACATTCTCTGTTTTGCAATCTTTTAATAACTGACAAATTATTCTCTCCTACTCCCTCAGGTTCATTTGTGATAATCTTGCCTTGCCTGTTCCCTGTCACTGGGAAAGAATCAACACAGATGAGCCGTATCAGGTGAGTAACATAATTCCGTATTCTCGCGTTCCCGTTTACTTTTTTGTGATGAGAAGGCTGGAGTTAGATTTGTTTTTTAAAAGCCTTAAAGCTGAAAAGGTCCTGGAATTGTTGCACGTGGGCCTCTGCAGACTGACGGCGTCTGCAGACGTGTTGTCGCCACAGTTGACACCGTCAGCTTGTCACTTCTCTCGACCCAAAAGTGCTTTTTCAGTGGAGGCCGTGTAGTTTACAAGTTTACTGTGACATTCAGTAGAAGTGTTAGTAGTAGAAGTAGTTTCATCTGCAAGGGGATAAATGTAATTTAAAGAAAAAGACCAGACACAGTCCTTGCTTTTATGATCACTGTATCAATAGTTTTATCATCATCTTAAAAATACAAAATGAAACCAATTTATATGCTGTCTAGCATTTATGCTGCGCCAGCAGAATAGATGTTCTGCTGCGTTACTGCATCTGAATGACCTGGACTCTTATTGTTTAGTTGTTTACCAAAATCTTCATTTATTTCACTCTCCAGCAGAGCCTTGTAAGTGTAATTACGTTACGTGATTGTGTTTCTGCAGCTCATCCAGCTGGGCAGAGACACATATGAATTTAAAGAGGTAGCCAGGCTGTATGAAAGGACAATGGATCATCCAATCAAATCCATCCAGAGGATTCAGAACTTGGACTTATGGGAGTTCTTCTGCAGGTAGATAGCTGTTTCATCTGTAACGCTAAGTGGACTGTACATTGTCCACAGCAATGCTCTGTATAAGCGGATGATTCTGCTATGATTGTAATTTGATTCCACTAATTTATTTTCATGCACTGCCTAAATGAATTTACAGTCTTTCAGACACTGTGCCAGAACCACTCCCATTACAGACAAAGCATGTCCTCTGTTAGAGTATAGCTTTGAATAGACTTTCCTGTGGCATCTGAGTCCACACCGAGTTTGTGTTTGCCGGCGAAAGTCAGTCACGCTGTCCTTTGTTATGAGCACTATCAAGCGATGATCAGTGTTGTGTTGTCATTCCTTGGTTCTCCTCTAAGGAAGAAAACACAGTTGCGAAAAGTCAAGCGAACCTTGGATATTGAGGAGCGAATGCTGTTCCACGGCACGGGACACAGCAACATACAAGCTATATGTACGTTTAACTTTGACTGGCGGCTGACAGGAAGCCATGGTGATGTCTATGGCAAAGGTAGATCCTTTGTGTTGTGACGTGACACCATGAAAAGAATTGATGGCACTTTTTTTTTTGTTTTTTTTCTTTTTGTCTGATTGTAAACGTTTCTTTTCACCGTCCTACCTACAGGGAGCTACTTTGCCCGGGATGCCAAATACTCCAGTAAATTCTGTCACACCACAGGGAAACACAACAACACCTTACAAAGACACGGACTCACGCCACCTATATTTGCTACTGAGCCACCATATAAGACCATGTTCCTGGCCAGAGTGCTTGTTGGAGAATACACAGTCGGTCATCCTATGTACTGCAGACCGCCCTCCAAGGATGCCAGCTTCACAAACTTTTACGACAGCTGCGTGGACGACATGGCCAATCCAAAGATCTACGTCATTTTTGACAGCAACCAGATTTACCCAGAGTATCTGATTGAATTCTACTGATGCCTAACAAGAAGATATCCACTTTCATATTCATGTGTGTGTATATATATATATATATCAGGACTGTCAAAATTAACGCGTTAACGCAGATTAATTCATCACCCTGATTAATCTGATTAAAAATTTTAACGCAATATATTTCCGGCAGTTTGTCCAAGTAGAGTTACCGTCGCGCATGCGCAAATGGGCAGTTGATCCGGTAATGACAGGCAGCAGAACCAACCGATAAAGATAACGTGCTGTTAAGCGTCTTCCATCTTTATCGGTCACTTAACAGTAACTCTACTTGGACAAACTGCCCTAAATGCATTGTCAGAGTCATTCTCCGCTACAAATGGGTTACTTGCATTAAAATATTTAATCAGATTAATCAGGATGATGGATTAATCCGCGTTAACGCGTTAATTTTGACAGCCCTAATACAGTATATATATATAAAGGTCAAATCTCCAACATGGAAATGTTAGGCTACAGGATCGGATGATGAGAGGAAATCAGTAAAGGAGCAGCTTAAAGGACAAGTGTGTGGGGTTTAGTGGCGTCCAGCGATGAGGTTGAAGTTGGCATCCAAACGAAAGCCCCTCCATTTCCAAGCGTGAAGGAGTAACTCTGGATTCAAACAAGTGTAAAATTGCTAAAGACTCTTCAGTGTTTGGTTTGTCTATTCTGGGCAACTGTAAAAAGATGACAAGAGCTCCCTATGTAGATATGAAGACCCTTTTCGAAGCTAACAAAAACATATCTATTAGCTAATAAATTAGGCCTTAAAGGAGAACTACTGTTTTTTACAATCTGGACCTTATCTCTAGCATAAAATACGAACGTTTCCTCACCCATATAGGTTTTGTGTCATGTGCACTCGTTCAGGAGATAATTAGATCTGCGTATATCCACATAGTGGTAGTGACTGGGGCACCAAGACGCAGCCTCTAAATAACGCATTATCTGCCGCAAACTCGTTAATTTCACCAATATTTTGTTATGATACGCTAGTGCTATTCCCCGTTGAGTCTGGAGTTACCTGTTATCATCATCCAGAGCAGTAGCAAATTACAGGTAAACAAGCCAACCGTCGAGGGTGATGGGAGGGAGGGTGAGGGGGATGACATCATCCAGGTCAGAAGACATCATCCGGGGTCTGTAGGCAAATCTACAAATGATGATAACAGGTAACTCCGGACTCAACAGGGAATAGCATTCGCGTATCATAACGCAATATTGGCGAAATGAACGAGTTTTGTGGCAGATAATGCGTTATTTAGAGGCTGTGTCTCGGTGCCCCAGTCACTCCCGCTATATGGATATACACTGATCAAATTATCTCCTGAACGAGTGCAAACGTTCGTATTTTACACTAGAAATAAGGTCCAGGTTGTAAAAAAACAGTAGTTCCCCTTTAAGCCTTATACTTAGTATTAGCTTAGCACAAGGCTAAACCAACAAAAAGCTTTATTCCATATATATTTATTAGCTTAGCCTTATTCTAAACTAATAGCTGATATTCATGTTTAGTCATGATATAAATAGGCTACTAATAACAGAACTATTGGCTATTAGCTTAGAATAAGGCTAAACTAATGAAAATACGACTATTAGCTACTAGCTTAGAAAAGAGCTAAGCTAACAAAAATCTTAGCTTTATTCAAAGCTTAAAAAACGGTTTAGCTTTTAGGGCTATGCTTTTATGTAACCTTAGCCTTATTCTAAGTAAGCAGCTAGTAATCGAGTCTTATTAGCTAAGAATGAAGAATGAGCTAATGTAAACTATATTTCTGTCTATAGCTGTAAATCCTACACACTGGCCCTTTAAGAGGCATTTGGTTTTTATCACGGTCAGATCCAGCGCCTCACGGGATCATTGGTCATATAAAGTGCCTTTGGAAAAACTGGAAAAGCACGAAGACAATAAAGACACTGTGTACAGTTTGACTACTGTACAGGATATTCAAAGTCGGGACCCTGTGGCTGGTATGTTTCTGTGACGTGCAAGGATAGAAATAAGGACTGAAGATCAGTCTTCGTGTCAATTTTGTATTAAATTCAGACCCTGTGCTTGCGTATTCAGTGTGTTGTTAAAATTAAGAGTGGCTCTCGCAAAGGTGCACACCCCTTCCTTCACATCCACGGTGCCATGCATACGCTTATTCACAAAACCAAAAACATGTTCCTGCTCACTCATTTTGCACATGCCTATATATTGATATTACACTAGTTACACACATATTTTTACAGATCATTTTTGTTGATTTTTTAAATTTAGTTTGTTCTCCTAAAAACGCTTCTACCTCTTCTACATTTTTGTTTTGCATCAGTTCGCTTATCCCCCTTTCCGCGAAAGGTTTTGTAATTGTGTCACAATGACACGAAGTTGTGATGTCGTTCTCACTCGTCACTCCTGTGTGTTTTTGTTATTTTCTTTTTCAGTCTGCATAAGATTTGACGATGACTTGAATTTCTAAGTTAGTTTCAAACCAAAATCATTAGACTGTGATGTTGCCACCTGATCAAATAAGCAGGTTGTCTTTGCACCTGTTGTCGAATTCATTCAAAAAAATGAATGTAGCCAACACATGTGCAGTACTGTAATAAAAATGAACAATACAATGTAAAACTGCTTTGCTGTGTGGTTTGTTTTTGAGCCTTCAGGGAAACAAAGTGCATCAGATTATTATTAATCTCGCCACAAGGTGGTGTATAAAGGACGAATGGACTTCCTCACAATAAATTACATGCTGCTCAGTGAGGTAAGACGCCTACTCTAGGAGGTGTGGCTACGAATGAGTTTTGATTCAGGTGATAGAAACTCTGACGTCTATTTGAATAGGTCTCTGAGCAATTCAGACAGAGGAAGGATAGTTTTATTCATTCAGATTTTTCAGCATGATGTTGGACGGTGAGTACGTGGAATTGATGGACACATCAGACACCTCTTGGAGTTGGTATTACCTGGCAGATTGTGGAAGGTGGCACCAATTTGAGGTAAAATAAAAGTTTTGTCACATCTCCAGATTACAGTCAATTCGATTTTATTGCATAAAGTTCTGATCTGATCATGTGTTCCTATTTTACAGGATTACCCCAGTGACTCCATTAACAGTCAGGATATTGACAAATATTATCTAATGGACCAGAAGGCAGTTTTGAATAAATCTTCATCCGGCTGCCACGTAAAGATTGATTTCTCAGGTATGTGTGAACATTAACTTGCTCTCGGTTCGTGTAATTTGAATGAACTGATCAATGTGTTCCTTTACAGCAATGTTACTGACTGATGTCAAGACAGGAAAGGAAAGACTGATCCAACGGAGCTTCAACATCCAAAAAAGGTGAAATGGGCCTTAAGAATTCACACCATAGACTCTTCTGCGGTCTATGACTGACACTCATAACACTGAGTTGGGGACAAGACAAGTCTTCAGTATGATTTCTCTGAAAATGAAAGTGAAACCTATTTTTCTTCTCTCACAGCTGCTCCTGTTTCAGCTCTGCTCCTGTCTTCTGGGAGACAGTCGATCCTACGTGTCCGTACCAGGTAATAGTAAAGAGAAAAAGTTGACAGTAAATGTTGCTCATTGATTGTAAGGTGTTAAAGTGTAAACTATAGTGCAATCCAGTTTCTGATATTTACATTGCACCCTCTCTTCTTCCTGACATCCAAATGACAGCATTGCCAGTATGCATACAACTCTTTACAATCTGCTTTTCAAATGCTGATCACACAAATATGGTATGGATTTGCTGTAGACAGTACAGGGCTGTACACAGCCCTGTACTGCATGTGATTCTTACTGTCTCAAAATTGACAGTGTCTATTTGCACTGATTTGTAATCTTGCCTAAATAACATTCTACAGTAGCTGAGCTGTTGCACAGATTCACAGTTTGTGCAGAGGAGTCATTGACAACAAGCACATGATGCTCATGATGACCCAGCCATATCAGAGCTTTCAGTTTTGCTGCATATATGCATTTATATTAACAGCCGTGGCATCAATGGGATCATAAATTTAATCACTTAATCACAAACAGTATATAAAAATAAGACAACACACACAGTAGCTAGCTTGATAATGAAAATACAAGTGAGAACAGCAAAGATGTATGTATTTTTAGGTACTTTATCTATTTATTTATTTATTAGGTGTAGGTATAGGCCTCTTTTATAAATAGCAATGAATAAATTTTAATTCCTCCCTTTGAGATTCCATTTTTCCTACAAGTTGTTTAGGATACTGAGCTTACGATCAAAATGGCAGCAGAATTTGCGAACATTTTCAGCAATTCAATTAGCATTTGGCTAAAAAACGTTTTTTGTTTTTTTTCCCATAATGTTACAAAATTAAAATCTTTGCTCCTCATTGCTGCCATATTTGAATCAGTCATGGCATGCTAACAACACTGCTAACGAATAAAGGCACCACGAGCTTAAACGTAATTAGCGTTAGCAAGCTAGCTGTTGTGTAGCCCCAGTTTTTGTGCCCTCATGTATTACTGTAACTAACTAAGCGTTTGTTTCTGAAAGATTATATAAATCCAAGAAGTCCAATGTGTGACTACGGAAATTAAAGGAGAAATTTGCGTGAAATAAAAGGAAGTGGCTCCAATATAGAGAATAGGCTACCAGTGTTACCTAATAGAATTAAATCAGCCAGAAACTGTGGAAGCTAATTTTCAGTTAGCATTTTGTAGCAACTTGAAACCGGCTGAAAAGCATAGATGTATTATTTTGTCTTCTTGAAAACAATAGATGCTTAGTGCTTGAATAAAATGCTGAAAAACAAGCAATGTGACACCGGAAAAAAGGATGGAATTCTTGCTAGCTGTTTGACTTTGAAGAAGGAATGTTTAATTTTCTTCAAATTTAAAGGTGAACAATGCATAGAAAATAAACATACCAAAAGTTTTACAAATTGTTGATGGTCAGTGTAAGTAAGACATGTAAATGTTCATTAAAATTTAGGCACATTAGTGTAATTCAAACTGTATATGCACTTGTATCAGCTGAAGCCTTAAACCTATATTTCTGATATGTTTTAAAGTTAATCCCGCTGACTGAATCCACCCCTGAGTACCAGACTGTGGCAAATTATGTGAAGACTGACGGGCTGTTGGACAGGCCCGTTGTTTCCATCACAAGGATACAGAATTTGGATCTCTGGGAAATATACAACAGGTAAAAATGTATTTAAGTTTGGCTTTCTCTGTTTCTTTTCATAATTCCTAAATGTTGTTTTTTTTTTCTGTGTTGCTATCAAAGGAAAAAGATACAGCTTGCAAGGATTAAAGGTGTCACAGACATTGAAGAGCGAAGGCTCTTTCATGGGACTAATAACGAAAATGTTGACAGCATTTGCAAGTATAACTTTGATTTACGGTTAGCTGGAAAACATGGCAGCTCTTTTGGCAAAGGTGAGTTAACTGATACATTAATCATTTATGTCTAACTGTTCACCACCAGAACTGATTTGAGTGTCTTTGTTTTTCTGCAGGAATATATTTTGCCAGATATGCGTCATTTGCAGACAAATACAGTGGGGACAGCACAGATCCATTGCCGGTGTACGGTGGAGGACCGCAAGGTTTGAGCAGTGGGAGCACTAAAGTAATATTCCTGGCTCGGGTGATAATCGGAAAATTTGTTGTTGGACGTTCTTCTTTCCAAAAACCTGATCACGGAAAACTTGAAAATTCTCACGACAGCTGTGTGAACGACGCCCATCATCCCACGATTTTTGTTATTTTTGATCCAAATCAGGTTTACCCGGAATACTTGATTCGGTACAGATGAAGCCACGTGTGCAAAATCAACATGCCTCAAAGATTTTCTTGGCATGATTCCTGATGACTTTGAAGAACAGATTGAGTCCAAATCTGTGAAGATATTTTTTCTATTTTGAAAGAGAAGTAATTCTTCAGATTTTATTAGTTTATTTACTTGGTTCTAAAGCATTTTTATTGACCTGTCACGTTTGGACGGTCGCTCAGTGAAATGTAAATTATTATTTATTATAAACACAAGTGCAGCTTTAAATTCAATACATTTCTAACAGACATGCAGGTTGTGAAGAAACCCTTGCAGCAATGGCACATATTAACTGTAAACTGTAAAACAAATTTATAATAATGTATATATATATATATTTTCTTTTTAAAAAAAAATAATGATTCTCCAAATACTTTCTAAACACAGAGTCGTTTAATGTAAAATACACTATATTTATTTAATTATTGTTTAAGAAGCTTCTTGGATAAACTTAAGAAACTTGTTTGCACTCTCTGCAGGAAAATGAAACTTAACTCCTAAGAGGCATTTCTGCAGAATTCACATTAAATGAATGACATCAAAACAGGTAAAGTCCAGTCACACCCAAAGTAAATAACTTGTCAGGGAAGCAAAGCGAAATAAATAAATAAATAAAGAGTTTTCATCCCTGGATAAAAGCCATTTGTCTTCCTTTTTTTCCTGAAGCCAGCCTCATTCAGCTCCACTTCACTTAGATGACACACACCTGAAAGGGTTTCAGTTCCTCGTTACCACAGCTGGTCTAATAGACATCTGCAGTTCATGGAAACCGCCAGCAGAGGATGCTGTATACACATCCTAGAGATTTTACTCAGGTCAGCATAAGCTCTGCCATATTTAAAAAATAAATACAATAAAAAATACATTTCAGAGCAAGTCAGCAGTTCCTAGTAATTTATTAAAACTGTTCACTTTCTGCTTGCACTATTGGATGCACTGGAAATAACATTAAATATACAATAACTATACAAATTTGAGGTGTTGGCTTTTTATTTTCTGCCTATTTTTTACCTGTGTTCCACTGCATTTATTTGCAGAAGGGGGATTGGTTCCTGTTACGTGGCAATCCATTCATTAACCAATGGTTCCCTATATTCCTGGCTTGCGTCTCTGTATATGAGCTGTTATAATAATAATGCATTTTATTTAAAGGCGCCTTTCTTGGCACTCAAGGACACCGTACATACATTCATAAGAAAAGACAGCAGAAGAATAAAATATATATATATAAAAACAACAAAAAAAAAAAAAAAAAAAAAAAAAAAAAGGCAGTAATTGTCATCAGGTGGAATAGGCAGTTTTAAACAGATATGTTTTGAGTTGTGATTTGAAAAGGGGAAATGAATCAATATTTCTGAGTTGGGGTGGTAGTGAATTCCAGAGAAAAAAAATAAATAAATACTACTTTTCTCCTTTTACCTCGTCAGAAGGGTTGATTTAACAAGTGGCTTGGAGATGAATTTTTATGCAGTATTTTACAGAAACAAGCCCTCAGGTCTATCTTGTGACTCCTGACTTTGTGAACCACTGGACTGAACTCTGCATTGTCTATTGTAACAGTAAGACATTACAACATTTCAACCAGAGGGCTCATTTTTACTTTTTATACATTTATATTGTATTTTATACTTCTCTTCTTTGTCTCCAATAGCTTTTTGAATGCAAGACATTTACTCATAATGTATGGTGAACTCAAAAAGAGGTTTTAACACTTACTTTCATGTTCACCTTCTCACTTCTATTTTTTTTTTTAAAAAAATAATACTTTCAATACACTTTAAACTGCAATTATATTTTACAAATTCAAATGACAGCTAACTATAGGCAAATAATAGCACCAGTTCTACAGCTTTGGGGCTTTTTTTTTTTTAAATGAGGAAAAAAGACTTCATATCCAGCCACATCCAGAGTAATTCATTCATTCATTCATTTTCTGTAACTGCTTGTCCTCTGGAGGGTCGCGGGGGCTGCAGCCTATCCCATCTGACATCAGGTGAGAGGCGGGGTACACGCTGGACAGGTCGCCAGTCTATCACAGGGCTAACCAGAGTAATTTATATACATTTTCAAACAATGCAAGAGAAATACCAAAAAGGAAGAAAACCACTTCAGATACTGAAGATGTGTTTGTTTCTATGACCGTCTGTTCCGTCAAAGCAAATCTATCGCTGACGAACATCAGCATTAGACCTGGTGCAGAAACACCAAGAGGAAATGGACTGTTGTTTCTTGTACAAACCCCAATTCCAGTGAAGTTGACAATAAATAATAACACAATCAATGATTTGCAAGTCTTTTTCAACCTACATTCGATTGAATACACTACAAAGACAATATGTTTAATGTTCAAACTGATAAACTTTATTGTTTCGTTTCAAATATTTGCTTATTTTGAATTTTACAGGGGAAACAAAAGACTAGGAAAGTTGAGGAACGTGCAAAAAAACACCTGACTGGAACGTTCCACAGGTGAACAGGTTCATTGGAAACAGGTGAGTGTCATGACTGATTATAAAAGGAGTCTCCCTCATTCATTTACAAGCATGAGTGGGGTGAGGGTCATCACCCTGTGAGCAACTCTGTGATCAAACAGTTTAGGAATAACGTATCTGAATTGCAAGAAATGTAAGGATTTCATCTGATGTAGATGCCATCAGAGTCAGTTATACTATTTAAGTTCATTTAAATTAATTATTAATTCAGTTAAAAACACAAATCATTTATGTTTAAAAGGGAACTGTATATTGTCTACATAGCGGAACCAATGTTCTCTGGTTTCAGTGGTGGCAGGTTGTTTTGTTACCTTCACCATGCTTGAGGTAGCTATTAGGCAAGGCTTGAATGACACAGTGCTCTGTTAGGACATCTAGTGTATCACAAAGTATATATTCACATATACACATACCTATACAAATGAACAGATACGGCAAAATAAACAAGTAAAATTAAATTAAAAATGCGTGTAAAAAAAATTAAATTAGAAAGTAAAATAAATAGTATAAATGGAAAGTAAATAACAAAAATAAAAAAACAATAATAAGTACTGTCTAAAATGTATAAATATATACATATACATATAAGGTCCAGACTCCATACCTCAAACACTTGAAACCCACGGAGAACAGTCAGGAGTGAGTACCTGGTTAGTTATAGTCTGTATAGAAGAATAAATATCTATCCCCATAAATAAGTTTTTAGAGACTCCTTACGGAGAAACTCTAGTACAGTGGTACTTTTATGTAGAATGTTAAGACCCCTGGCATTGAATGAAATTGCTGGAAGGTGAAGAATAAAAGTACTATCAAACCTTCCTGATAATCCACAACTAGAAAACTAACTCTAGGAACTAAGAGTTTCCGGCCGCCCAAGTTTGGCAGCAACACCACCAATTATCAAAAAGCAAAACAGCAGCAGTGTGAACATGTTCTTCAACATTAGAACACCAGCCTTATAACATCATGGGACACCTTCAGCATCCCATGGCACCTCTGGACATATCCCCCACCCCACACATACATCACCCGAACCTAGGCACAAATATAAATGCACACCTAATATATGATTATATATCAGGATTATATATGAGTGTGAACCTATAAAAAACAACAATGACAATAGCAAGGATAAAGTGGTAGACCTATACTATGAGGTAGGTTATGGGTAGTGGCACCTGACATAGTCCAAAGGCTGGGCAAAGAAAAACCATCTCCAGCTTCAGTGTTATGAACCCGAAATGTTTTCAAAACTATGCTTTATCCCGCTAGGCGTTGTGAATGAAAGCACAGCAGGAGAATCGATGCCAAACGGGATTTTAGCTGAGTGAAGCAGACGTTTACACTCAAGGAAAGAGTGTTATCGCTCCTGCGTAGCCTTGGAGAAGTCTTGATACCCACTCCTTCTGTTGAAACCTCCGTAAACGCACAATGAAAGGCCTTGTGGGGGCCTTGTTTTGCTGGTAATAGCGACCAGTGAGCACGCTTCAAATCCAGGCCCCCTTGGAAATCAGCCTGGAGGACTTCGGGGAAAGTAGCCCTCAAATCTCTCTCGTCTCAGTCATTATTTGCTTCAAAGACTCATCTCGGCTCTAGCATGATTTGTCCGAACCAAAACTATTCACGTAAGAGTTCGAAAAATAGGACTGTATAGCAAATGTTTGATTGCTCTAAACTATTTCATGTGGATAAAATAATACTCCTCACTTATTTTTTTTATTTTTTTATTTATTTTTTTATTGATAAAGAAAAACAAGCAAAGTGCTTATAGGACAAGGACAAAAACAGTGTAGAACATTGAACAATATAAACTGTGCTAGTTGTACGTGTTGTGTTGTGTGGGTGGGTGAAGAAAAAAGAAAAAAAAGAAGAAAAAAATAAATAAATAAGTAAATAAAGAAAGAAATTGCAATACTAGTAAACAAAGAGTGGAGAGGGTGACAAGAAATCAATGTTATCTGTTACATTATGTTTTGCTTAATTACAATAAGACAAATAATATTTTCAATGATTAATTTATTAATATTTCCTAATTCGATGAATTACAGCAATGTAAATGGATAGTTTTTTTTTGGGGGGGGGGTTCTTTCTTTTTCTTCCTTTTCTTTCCAAAAGAAATGAAACATAACTGACAGAACCTTTATCTATTGAACAGAAAAAAAAGAATAAATCAATCAATAAATAACAGTTTAGAGAAAAAAAAAAACATGGTGCTGCTACATTCATGAGATGTGCTCTACAAATACCGACTGACAGATACAGATTATATCATGGATTTTGCCAAAGTACATTTTAGGGTTCATTGGTAAAGAGGTTCAAAGCTACGTGGATAAAGAGGGTGTGCTTTAAAAACAGGGCAGTGGATGTGCTTGTGGTTTTGTTTGAGTTTTTTTTTAAGAAATAACAGTTTTCAGACTCAGGCGGTTTCTTCTTTTGCATACTATTTCCCCAGCCTTAGAAAAAACTAGTTCCCTCGGCACAGATGAGGCTGGGGACATAGGACCTATGTCTGTCTATCAATCTATCAACCTCGTCACAAGGTGGTGTACAAAAGCAAGAATGGACTTCCTCACAATAAGACCTGAGAAGGTGTGGCTATGAATGAATTTTGATTAAAGAGACAGAAACTCTGTGTAACTAATTTATCTGTCTATTTCTCTCTGTGACTTACTATCTATCTACAATGATTCTCCACAAAATATGTAATCTGATACATTACTAACTCTCAAAGCAACTAACAACAGCAACAAACCAACCTTCTCTGCAAAGAAAAATTCAAATGAACACCACACACTGAACACACTCGATCCTGATTCACATGACAGACCGACGTAGTCGACTGCTTCACTCAGGTGCTTCAAACGTCATAGTTACGCGACCGAACCACACCTCTGTCCTTTGATACAATCCTGTCAGTCTGAATAGGTGCCTGAGCAAATCCGACGGACAAAGGATTTTTCTGTTTAAATTTTGTATAATGTCAAACAATGATTATGTGGAATTTATGGATGCATCAGACAGATCTGGGATGTGGCATTACCTGGCAGATTGTGAAAGTTGGCACCGATTTGAGGTAAAAATAATAATAATAATAATAATAATAATAATAATAATAAAAAATTTTTGTCATGTCTCTAGATAAAGGTCTGTCTGTTTTATTGCATACAGTTCTGGACCCGTTTTCCTAAAGATTCCGAGAATCGTCTCAGAGAGCTCCTAACTTAGCTTAAAAAATCCTAGCTAGGAGCGTTAGCTTAGGTTAGTGATTCCAGAACATTTCAGAACATTCTCAGAGAACTGTGAGCAAGGAATGGGCAGAAACTTTTATGTTAGTGAAGAATGTGGTTGAGACCGTTGCTAGGTATGAGTTATCATTTCAAAAAGTGCGATTGGAAACATTAAAATGCAAACCACACAACAAACACACTCGAGCCCGCCAAGTGATTCACATGACAAACCGAAGCAGTCAACTGCTTCTAACCATCCCCCATAGCAAAACTGGGCCAGGTGCAAGCCCACATGCCAACATGTGTGCCACATAAGGCACACATCTTTTTTTTAATTATTATTATTTTAAAAAGAGCTTTCTTTAAAAATTGAAAAAACTTTGGTCCAATAAGTCTTTGGTAGAGGCTAAAAGTCAAAGATTTTTAAATTTTTAAAATAATCTTAAATTAAAAATATATAATAATATCTACGTGGTCCTCTGTTGAGTTCAGTGTTGTAACTAAACGAGACGCGAGTTATATCAGTAACGATTAATTTTCCCCAAAGGAACGATAAAGCGCACTTCGCCCAAAACCCAGATTTCCCATTTTCCCAGTGACATTTAAAGGCACCATCCATTTGTGGATCTGCGGATCTGAGCAGCGTGAAAATAGTCTCAAACCTCCGCGTGCGTGCGGTGCCTGATCCGTCCGTATCTGCCGATCCGTATGCGTAGGTAGTCTTTTGGAAACGAAAGGATGAGCTTTGTGAAGTTGAACGATCTGATTTGTGAATTTGCAAAACAGTCCCACTGCGCAAAGACACGTTCAAACAACGTCTTTTCAACGTCGTTTTTGAACGTCGAAGTTTGGTCCTCTGAAGGTGCAGACTGTTACAGCAGACGACGTCTTTTCCCGACGTCGAGTGAACGTCCGTTACCGACGTCCACAGGACCTCTGTATAGGAGCCAGTTGTAGTCCGAATGTGGTCTTCTAGACGTCGTTTCTACGTTAAACTTAAACTCATTTTAGACTAATCTGGTCTTCAATAAATCACAATCCAATCCCGACAGTTTTTTCCCCAATCTTTATTGCAAACGTCAGTCTTAGGCAGCATAAAATGCAGTACAATTTGTGGAAAAAGTGGTAAAATACAATAAATAAAATTACCTTCGGTCTGTGAATAAAAATGTAGCAATAGCCTACAAATATAATACAAATAGAACAATAACATAATAATAAAAATAAAAGTAAAAAAAAAGTGCCCGTATGAAGTCCTCAGTTGCCCGATTATGAAACAGGATGACTCCATCTGCACAAGTAGAAAAAGACAAATGATTAGCGATCGAAACGGCAGTTAACACCGCCAGCTTTTTTAGAATGCGTCTGTATTTCCGGAAAAAAACAACAAGAACAGTTATCCCAACAATGGCGGCCAGCCAAAGTCTCACACAGGAATAACTACTATCGCTCTCATAATGATAGCGACCGAACAACTGTTGTTTGCAGTGTTCCCTGCAAACATTTCGACGTCTAATAAACGCTTTAATGTGTACAATTGTTCACGTTAAAGCGTCTGTAAACGTTAGCACGGTGGTTGCGTTCAAAAGCTAACGAGCTGATGGGAAAAGATGCAATGCTAACTGCAGCAACAACTGTTTAGATTAATACGACAAAGCTAAAACTGCAAACACTATAAATAAACATAGGCAGTATGGGTTGACCGAACTTACCTGCAATTTAGTGAACGCTGATTTAGAACAGCTGTAGTAGCGGTCGTAGCCTACGGAGCAGACTCGGCCATTGCTTCCACAGAAGAGGAACACCTGGGCCAGTCAGAGTGGCTCTTACGGTGTATGTGATGACACAATGCTTCAGCCAGTTAGAGTCGCAAATTTGCACACATTTCGATTTCGCCCGATATGACTGTGGCGCAGAACTCAGTTAAATTTAGCCAGACCGGATTAGTTGCACAAACTACGGTCCAGAGACCCTTAAATAAAACAGTAGGAAAAATACGAAAATGTAAAATAACAAAATATTATGTATACAATAAATAAATAATAAATATTTTTTAATCTCAAATCAACAATCAACAATGAATATGAATATAAATTATTAATCATTCGTATTGATTAATCATGTTGATAACAACAAGTTTGATATTTATCTTAAATAAAAAAAAATATATACATTCGTCAATTTCCTGCACCTGTCTTAGACGTCTATATGACCTCCAGAAAAGTTATTAAGTCTGACGATCAAATGTTGAACGGCATATTGATGTCTAAATGGGGTCATGGTTAGACGTCGAAATAGCGGACCTAGTTTGCACGTCGTGTAGACGTTCAGAATTGGTCATGGACCGACGGACGCAATATAGACCTGATCTGCACGTCTATCAGACGTCGAATGTTTAGTGGGGTCACACACGTTCAGATAGCTCGGTATGCAGTTGTGACCCCCAGAATTCACACACAAATCGTTGTACACATTTGTGAATGTCATGTTTCACGCGTGGATCATGAAACACGCGTTTGTGACCATTTTGAGACTAATTTCACTCCATATTTATCTTTACCAGGATCTACTCTTAACTTTGAGGGGAAATTCTTTGAAAACATGATTCTAAGAATTTTCTTAGAATTTGGCCACTAGGAGCAGCTCTTTGCTATAAGAATCTTTAGGAATACGGTCCCTGATCTGATCAACTTTGACCTGATTTTCCCATTTTACAGGATTACCTCAATTACCCCATTAACAGTGAAGAAGTTGACAAATATTTTCGAAAGGACTGGAAGGCAGATTTGAAGATACCTTCATCCGACTGCCGCATAATAATTGATTTCTCAGGTATGTGTGCACATTTACTTGTTCTCAATCCGTCCGTGTAATTTGGATGAACTGATCAATGTGCTCCTTTACAGCGATGTTACTGACTGATGTCATGACAGGAAGGCAGAAAAGAATCAAGCGGATCTTCGACATTAAAAGAAGGTGAAATGGGCCTTAAAAATTCACACCATAGACTCTTCTACGGTCTATGACTGACACTCATAACGTTCATTGAGCTGTGGACAATACAAGTCTTCAGTATGATTTCTCTGAAAATTAAAGTGAAACCTGTTACTCTCCTCCCACAGCTGCTCCTGTTTTATTTCTGCTCCTGTTCACTGGGAGACATTTGATCCTAAATTTCCATATCAGGTAATAGTAAGAGAAAACTTCACAGTATAGCAGTGTGAAACCCGGATCTTTCGAGGGATTCAGATCATTCTGAGTCACTCACTGATATGAGCCGGGTTGTGTGAGTCACTTGAGTCACTTAACCCAAAATGGCCCAATTGCGAAAGAACGTGTTTCCAGTACATTCACTCGAGACATAATGAAGCATAGTAAACACCTAAGAACGGATAATTACAGCCACCTGTTATTGCCATTTATCAGTTCATTGTGTTCATGTAAATGGCCACTAAAAATCATATCAAGCAGGGATCCACAAGTGAAGCCTTGTGAGTTACGGTTATGGTTACGATTAGCTGTCGGTTAGTTTTGGTTTTGATGTTCTAGCGGTCATGAGTTAGGTGCACGAGAAGTAAACAAGACATTTGTGTCTGATTAATGGTCCAAATTTTAAAATATGGTCTTTTTTTTTTTTATCTTTAGATTGGCTGTAGGTGGCAACAGATGAAGAGCATTTGTGTTTTCTCTGAGATGAGAATGGGGCTTCACTTGCCCACTCACTTGACAGAAAATCTTATCCCTGCTCTTGGTTAAGCAGGGATCCACAAGTCTTGGTTATTAGTTGGTTAAGTTTCGTTTCTCTGCGTATTATGCGTAAGTGAGTGAGTGAGTGACTGAGTGCCTTAGTTTGTGCTGCTTGCTCGTGGTCAAGTACGTTTTGTTTCTCTGCCAAGTGAGATGTAAGATGTTTGAATGGTGCTGTTTATTGATTATATGTCAGTCAAATGTGGTAGGACTCAACTGAGTCGGTTAAATAGACGTCTAGATTCATGATTCATGATTCTCGATTCGTTGGTTATATGGGCTGGATCCAGAATCTTTTTTTCCAGCACTACTTCATAGTAAATGTTGCTCATTGATTATAAGGTGTTAAAGTGGGCAAGTAGCCCACGTATGCTATACTGCAATCCGTGAATAAAATGCTAAAAACAAAATACAAACGTGGTTGACACAATCAATTTTTTGATTATTTTAACATAATTCTGTACACAGCTATTCTGTTAGCGTAGCAATGTGACACCAAAAATTTAAGGGTGAACAATGCATAGAAAATAAACATACTGAAAGTTTTACAATTATTGATAGTCAGTGTAAGTAGGAGATGTAAATGTTCATTAAAATTTAGGCACATTAGTGTAATTTAAGCTGTATATGCACTTGTGTCAGCTGAAGCCTTAAACCTATATTTCTGATATGTTTTAAAGTTAATCCCGCTGACTGAATCCACCTTTGAGTATCAGACTGTGGCAAATTATGTGAAGACTGACGGGCTGTTGGACAGGCCCGTTGTATCTATCACAAGGATACAGAATTTGGACATCAGGGAAATATACAACAGGTAAAAATGTATTTAAGTTTGGCTGTCTCTGTTTCTTTTCATAATTCCTAAATGTATTTTTTTTTTCTGTGTTTCTATCAAAGGAAAAAGATACAGCTTGAAAGGATTAAAGGTGTCACAGACATTGAAGAGCGAAGGCTCTTTCATGGGACTAATATCGAAAATGTTGACAGCATTTGCAAGTATAACTTTGATTTACGGTTAGCTGGAAAACATGGCAGCTCGTATGGCAAAGGTGAGTTAACTGATACATTAATCATTTACGTCTAACTGCTCACCACCAGAACTGATTTGGGTGTCTTTGTTTTTCTGCAGGAATATATTTTGCCAGATATGCATCATATGCAGACAAATACAGTGGGGACAGCACAGATCCATTGCCGGTGTATGGTGGAGGACCGCAAGGTTTGAGCAGTGGAACTACTAGAGTAATGTTTCTGGCTCGGGTGATAATCGGAAAATCTGTTGTTGGATGTTCTTCTTTCCAAAAACCTGATCACGGAAAACTTGAAAATTCTCACGACAGCTGTGTGAACGACGCCCATCATCCCACGATTTTTGTTATTTTCGATCCAAATCAGGTTTACCCGGAATACTTGATTTGGTACAGATGAAGTGCAAAATCAAAATGTCCAGAGTCTCAAAGATTTTCTTTGCATGCAAGGTTCTTTCATTATTGTTTCTATTATATATTTTTGCCAAATTTGAGCTGTGACATGGAAATTTCCCATACGGTAAATAAACAATTTCTTATGTCTTATGTCTTGTGTCTTATGTCTTATGATTCCTGATGACTTTGAAGAAGAAATTGAGTCCAAATCTGTGAAGATATTTTTTTCTATTTTGAAAGAGAAGTAAGTCTTCATTTATTTACTTGGTTCTAAAGCATTTTTATTGAACTTTGTCATGTTTGGACGGTCGCTCAGTGAAATGTAAATATTAATATTATAAACACAAGTGCAGCTTTAAATTCAATACATTTCTAACAGACATGCAGGTTGTGAAGAAACCTTACATTTTGTTTGGGCCTTTTTTTAAATGAGGAAAAGTTGTGTAAAGATAAAAAAAAGCTGCCACAAATTCATATTTCCTACATCCAGATTAAGTAATTCATGAAGTCATTGATTCATTTTCTGTAACTGCTTGTCCTCTGGTGGGTCACAGGGGAGCTGGAGCCTACCCCAGCTGTCACTGGGCGAGAGGCGGGGTACAACCTGGACAGGTTGTTTACTGCACTAGTTTATCGCAGGGCTAACACAGAGTAATTTATATACATTTTCAAACGATGCAACTGAAACACGAAAAAGGAAGAAAACCACTTCAGATACTGAAGATGTGTTTGTTTCTGTGACTGTTCCGTCATTAGACGTGGTGCTGAAACACCAGGAGGAAATGGTTTGTTGTTTCTTGCCTATGATGTACAAACCCCAATTCCAATGAAGTTGGAACGTTGTGTAAAATGATTTGCAAAAGACAAGATGTTTAATGTTCAAACTTTATTGTTTCGTTTCAAATGTTCACTCATTTTGAATTTGACACCTGTAACATGTCACAGGGGAAACAAAAGACTGGGAAAGTTGAGGAAGTCTCAAAAAAACACCTGATTGGAACGTTCCACAGGTGAACAGGCTCATTGGAAACAGGTGAGTGTCATGACTGGGTATAAAAGGAGTCTCGACGAAATACTCATTCATTTACAAGCAAGGGTGGGTTGAGGGTCATCACCTTGTGAGCAACTCTGGGCAAACAGTTTAAGAATAATGTATCTGAATTGCAAGAAATTTAAGGATTTCATCCTCTACAGTCCATCATATAATATCAAAATGGGAAAAATCTTACCAAAGCAGCAAGGCTAAAACCAACCAACATTAAAGGCCCATGACCCTCGACCCCTCGACTGACACTGCATCAGAAACTGACGTCATTCTGTACAGGATATTACCAGTTGGGCTCAGGAACACTTCAGACAAATCAGTTAATTCAGTTTCTCTGCCACATATACAAGTACAAGTTAAAACTCCATGCAAAGCAAGTCAGACTGTTTTTGCATATCATAGACGTTGTATCCTCAGGGCTAAAGAGGAAAAAGGCCGTCCAGATTGTTATCACGAAAAGCTCAAAAGCTAGCAACTGAGATGGCATAGGGGTGTGTTAGTGCCCATGGCATCTGTGAAGGCACCATGAATACAGAAAGGTACATACAGGTTTTGGATCAAATTCTGCCAACCAATCAATGTCTTTTTCCGGGACGTCCCTGCTTATTTCAGCAAGACTGATATGTGCAGCTTTGCTTCCTGTCTCCTCCTGATCACTCCTCCCTTGGCCTGCTGAGCACCTGAATACGGTTTGTGCTCAGGGTAGGAGGAGGAGGGGAGGGGAGGGGAGGGGAGCGATGTCTCTCTCTCTCTCGCTCGCTCTCTTTGTCTGGACACGCTCGTGACAATGCCAGAGGCCAGGTTGTCTTTTAACCCCTTGACGCCTGATTTGATTTACAATTATATACAAAATTAATTATTTGTGTTTGTGCTTTGAACTCCGACTAGTCCTATGAGAAACTAGTGCATGCAAAAGGTTCCTAGGTATGTACTGAATGTGCACAAACCGACATGAGAGTATATTTCAGCTGCAGTCTGAGCGGAAGCAGTGCGTCGTGAATTTGCGATACTCAGCGTCAAGGGGTTAAATAGATTTTTCTTTTCCCTCAAGCAGGTGGTTTATTTCATTCCCTATGAGATATTATAGGGAATTATACTATGAGACTCTATATATAACCTCTGTGCACAAAAATATCACAGTATTTCACTCTGCTGGCAGCAAAAATCATCTTTTCATTATGGAAAAAGAGAGGAAGTCCTGCCGATTGTGGTTGGACACACTACCGTCTGGTAGCTAATTCCTGAAAAACCAATTACCTTTTTATTGTCTTTATATCAAACATCACTGGATTCCTGACAAACCTTTCATGACCACAATTCAAACAACATCCAGTTTTTTACTTTTTCTGTCTCCATTGGTTTATTTGACATATTTTTCCCAAATATTGTCCCACACTGCCAGACTTTGCTTCTCTGTACCTAAACCTATTCTTTAACGTACCGTATTAGAGGATGCTATCAGAATATGTGTATGCTTTCAATGCTATATAGATTTATTGTGCGATGAGTGTTCAGAGTCAAAGTTCAAGGCTAGAGATCACCCTGTTTGTGGTAAAACCGGTTGTGAAAATATGTAAAACTGTGGACTTTCTTGACTTGCAAAATTATCTTTTAAGCTGACAAACAACATACAGTGGTGTGTTTCATGGGTCGTGATATACGGGCCCAACGGGATCAAAATAATGCTGTCTCTTGACGTCTCTTCATATTTTGTCTGAAATAAGGTCCCACAGTGTCCACAGTGAAATTTCAAGTAAAAGGGATTGATATCGGCAGCACTGGCCCCATATTTACTTGGTATCGGATCGATACCAAAACATTCAGTATCACCCACCCCTAGTCTCAAAACTGAATGAAGCAGTAAAGTGGTTCATACGTCATAAAACACGTGATTTGTCCGTACCAAAACTAAACACGCACGCCTGACTCAGAGTCTGAGTGAGAGTTAGAAAAACAGGACTGTATAGCAAATGTTTGATTGCTCTAGACCATACGTGTCAAACATACGGCCCGGGGGCCAAAACCGGCCCGCAAGCGGGTCTAATGTGGCCCGTGGAATGAATTTGTGAATTGCAAAAATTACACGGAAGACATTAACTGCAATTTTCCATTAAAAGTAATTGCTATTCCTAGGGTTCACACAGATTTAGTTAGAGTTGTGGACATAACACAACGCTGAGACCTAGAACTAAACAGAAATTGCACTTATTTTTCTTAAGAAATGTCCAGTCATTAAATGTCAACATTTTCATAATGTTCTTCTTTGCACTAAAACAAAGGGAAACATTTGGAGTTGTCGTTATTTATAGGTAAACATCGTGTTATTGGTCTGGCCCCCTTGACCTCAAACTGGGCTGTATATGGCCCCTGAACTAAAATGAGTTTGACACCCCTGCTCTAGACTATTGTATGGTTTCGAGTGGATAAAATAATACTCCTCACTTATATTGTGTTATAAAACATTTACATGGTGCTGCTACATTCATGAGATGTGCGCTACAAATACAGACTGATGTAAATTTTTATTAAGAAATAAAAGTTTATTCACGGTTTTCAGACTCAGGTGGTTTCGTCTTTTGCATAGTATTTCCCCAGCCTTAGAAAAAACTTGTTCCCAAGGCACAGATGAAGCTGGGGTACATAGGACCTATGTCTATCTACCAATCTAGTGTTATCTAACAGACTAATTTATCTGTCTATTTCTCTCTGTAACTTACTATCTATCTACAATGATTCCCCACAAAATAGGCAATCAGATGCAACACTAATAACTATTTCCTCTGTGAGGTAAGCTGCGCGCGCACCTGAGAAGGCGGAGCCATGAATGAGTTTTGAAACTCTGTCAGTTCGAATAGGTGCCTGAGCAAATCAGACAGAGGAAGGATACTTTTATTCATTTAGATTTTTAAGTTAAAAAATTTTTTTAATGATGGGCAGTGATGATGTGGAACCCATGGACACGTCAGACACCTCTTGGGTTTGGCATTACAAGGCAGATTGTAAAAGCTTGCACAAATTTGGGGTAAGAAAAATATTTTTTTGTTGTCTCTAGATCACAGTCAGTCTATTTTATTGCATTTTATTGCATAAGTTCTGGGCCCATATTCCTAAAGATTCTGAGAATCATCTCAGAGAGCTCCTAACTTAGCCTAAAAATTCCTAGCTAGGAGCCTTAGCTTAGGAGTGATTCCAGAACATTTTCCGAGAACTCTGAGCAAGGAATGGACAGAAATTACTATCTTAATGAGGAATTATGGTTGACCCCATGACTAATCAAAGGCAAAATGACAAAAATCATTCAATGATCATGAGATTTCAAGTAAAAGGTGTCGGTATCAGCTGCAGCCTTGGTCACGAGATAGAATGCACCTCACCCTCATGTTCCACCTTGTACAAACCAGTTAGAGCCGGTCTCGGCTACACATGGAAAACTACTGATACATGAAAGGCAGCGGTCCTCCTGTTGTCTTCAGGCAGAACCCAGATAGAACAAAATTTCTGTGCATGCTTTGCTCGGGGCTTCTCCTTTTTTACCCATAAGGTGGTAAAGCTGAAGCTATATTTTTAATATAGTTTATAAGTATGGTCAATGTATGTTACTGCTACTGGATGCTTGAATTTCCTTTGGGATCAATAAAGTATCTATCTATCTAAAGATCCTGGGCTGAAGGAGAGGGAAAATTCCTCCTTCAACACACCAAACACATTCGATTCCGCCAGGTGATTTGCATGACAAACCGAAGCAGTCAACTGCTTCGAACGTCACTCAGATGCTTCAAACATCATTAGTTACATGACCGAACCACGTCTTAGCACAGTGGTTCAGTACAATCGTTTCTTGAGCTACCACACGTGTCAGTGCCCCGGGTGTCATCACTACCAAGAAGCAGGCATGGGAAAATATAGCACAACAGATAAATCCCTCCTTTTCTCCTCTGCTTAAACTCCCAGTTCTCTTTAAAGTCCTCCTCCCTGCTCTTAACAGATCTCACCTTAGGAGCTCTCTTATTCTTTAGGAATACCTTTTATCTTTATCAGGATCTACTCTTAACTTTGAGGGGAATTCTATGAAAACATCAGGGCCCGTATTCCTAAAGATTCTTAGCGCTAAGAGTTGCTCCTAGTGGCCAAATTCTAAGAAAATTCTTAGAATCATGACGTTTCCCTCTCAAAGTTAGGAGTAGCTCCTAGTAAAGATAAAAGCTATTCCTAAAGAATCTTAGCTCTTAAGAGTGCTCCTAAGGTGAGATCTGCTAAGAGCAGGGAGGAGGACTTTTAGGAGCCTTAGGAATTTCTTAAGCAGAGGAGAAAATGGCTGAAAGAAGAGGAGGAGAGATATTCTCCAAACACTGAATGACAATCAAGCTTGTTACAATCGCAATACAGTGGTCCCTCGTTTATCGCGGGAGTTACGTTCTAAAAATAACCCGCAATAGGCGAAATCCGCGAAGTAGTCAGCTTTATTTTTTACAATGATTATAAATGTTTTAAGGTTGCAAAACCCCTCGCTACACACTTTATACACTTTTCTCAATAACTTGCAAACATACCGCACTTCAGTCACACTGCCAGCGATCAAAGATACATATGTAAATTTGCAACAATTCTGTAGACACCGTACGGAGGAGATTGATTGACAATGGTCTACAGTTCCTTAGCCAATCAGGACGCAGAAAACAATGCGCTGTAAAAAAAAAAAAAAAAAAAAAAAAAAAAACATGCAAAATTGCACTAAAAAAATCCGGGAGGCCGCGAAAGGTGAACCGCGTTATAGCGAGGGACTACTGTATCACCGGAAATGAAAGTCATCACAACACTGAGGTATTTAGCAACAGGAAAAATGCAAAAATGCAACAATGCAGCAGTGATG
The DNA here is from genome assembly GCF_963514085.1 of Chelon labrosus. Taxonomy (NCBI): domain Eukaryota; kingdom Metazoa; phylum Chordata; class Actinopteri; order Mugiliformes; family Mugilidae; genus Chelon; species Chelon labrosus. The sequence continues at coordinate 13,492,997 of NC_140356.1, forward strand.
ACTTGGAGCCAAATCTACGTCTCTAAACACTTTTATTCTCATTGACCAGTTGATCCAGAAGCAAACACTGTTCCTCTTCAGTTGGGTTTCCTACTTCATTTCTTCTCCACTGCTGTTCGGTTTTTGGAAGATTTGAACACTAACCAACACTGCTTCTTCTAGGCCGGTTAGCAATCACAGAAATTGATGAAAGCTGAGCCATTTTACTCTTGTTAATACCAAATAGGTGAAGTGCAAAATGTTACCAGTGTGGTAAATAAATGAAAGCAAATAAATAGAACTATCAGCATGTGAATACTGTGGTAGTGGCCTGAGTTTAATCACACATTTTATAGGATACTTTTTAAAGTATAGCTTACTATTTATTTATTTTTATGTAAAGTATTATTTATAATTATACAGTCTTCATAGAGATTAGACTCTGTTATTAAGTCTATTAATTTGACGTCTATTCTAGGCCAATTATCACCAAAAGTGTATTGTTATCTAGCTTTTAGGATCAACCAATCACACCTCTTGAAATGATGACTCATACCTAGCAACGGGGTCAACCACACCTCCTCACTAAGATAAGAGTTTCTGTCCATTCCTTGCTAAGAGTTCTCTAAGAATTTTCTGGAATCACTCCTAAGCTAAGACTCCTAGCTAGGAATTTTTAGGCTAAGATAGGAGCTCTCTTAGAGGATTCTTAGAATCTTTAGGAATACGGGCCCAGGAGTCTAAGAATTTTCTTAGAATTTGGCCACTAGGAGCAACTCTTTGCGCTAAGAGGAATTTAGGAATACGGTCCCTGATCTGATCAACTGTGACCTCATGTTTCCATTTTACAGGTTTACCTCTATGACCTCATTAACAGTGATAATATTGAAAAATATTATCTAATGGGCCTGAAGGTCGTTGTGATTACATTTTCATCCAACTGCTGCATAATAATTGATTTCTCAGGTATGTGTGAACATTTACTTGTTCTCAATCCGTCCATGTAATTTGGATGAACTGATCAATGTGCCTGATCCTTTACAGCAATGTTACTGACTGATGTCATGACAGGAAAGCAGAAAAGAATCAAGCGGAGCTTCGACATTAAAAGAAGGTGAAATAGGCCTTAAGAATTCACACCATAGACTCTTCTACGGTCTATGACTGACACTGATAACATTAGGTTGTGAACAATACAAGTCTTCAGTATGATTTCTCTGAAAATTAAAGTGAAACCTGTTACTCTCCTCCCACAGCTGCTCCTGTTTTATTTCTGCTCCAGTTTTCTGGGAGACAGTCAATCCTATGTGTCTGTATCAGGTAATAGTAAGAGAAAACTTTGCAGTAAATATTTTTCATTGATTATAAGGTGTTAAAGTGGGCAAGTAGCCCGTGTAATCTATACTGCAATCCAGTTAAAGGCACCATGAGCTACATAATTAGCATTAGCAAGCTAGCTGTTGTGCAGCCCCAGTTTTTGTGCCCCATGTATTCCAGTAGCTAACTAAGGGTTTGTTTCTGAAAGATAAGATGAATTCAAGAAGTCCAACGTGTGACTACGGAAATTAAATGAACATTTTGTATGAAATGAAAAGGAAGAGAATAGGCTACCAGTGTTACCTAATACAATTAAATCGACCAGAATCTGGGGAAGCTAATTTTCAGTTAGCATTTTGTAGCAGCTTGAAACTGGTTGAAAAGCGTTTGTGTTATGCAGTAGAGGATTTTGTCTTCTTGAAAAACAATAGATGCTTAGTGGTTGAATAAAATACTAAAAACGTTGGTTGACACATGTAAAAGTGTAATTTTTTGCACAGTTCTGTACGCAGCTATTCTGTTAGCGTAGCAATGTGACACCGAAAAAAAGGATGGAATTCCTGCCTAGCTCTATTTTTCTTCAAATTTAAGGATGAACAATGCATAAAAAATAAACATACCAAAAGTTTTACAATTGTTGATAGTCAAATTAAGTAGGATATGTAAATGTTCATTACACTTTAGGCACATTAGTGTAATTCAGACTGTACATGCACTAGTGTCAGCTGCAGCCTTGAACCTATATTTCTGATATATTAGTTTATTCCGCTGACTGAATCCACCCCTGGGTATCAGACTGTTGCACATTTTGTGAAGACTGACGGACTGTTGAGTTTGGATTTCTGGGAAATATACAACAGGTAAGAATGTATTCAAGTTTGGCTTTCTCTGTTTCTTTTCATGATTCCTAAATGTTTTTTTTTTTCTGTGTTTTGCAAGGATTAAATGTGTCGCGCCATGGACCTTTCATGGGACTGATACCGTCATTGTTGACAGCGTTGACAAAAACTTTGATTTAGCTGGCAGAGGTGAGTTGCCTCACTGATACTTTTCATGTACGTGTAACTGTTCACCACCAGAGCTGATTTGAGTGTCTTTGTGTTTCCTGCAGGAATATATTTTGCCGGATATGCATCGTTTGCAGACATATTCAGCAGTAATGGCACAAATCCATTGCTGATGTATGGTGGAGGGCTGCAAGTTTTCAACGCTGGAACCATTAGAGGACTATTTTAGGCTCGGGACCTCTGAAGACACCTGTAATCTCCCGATTTTTGTTATTACTCATCCATATTAGATTTACCCAGAATATTTGATTCAGTATATATGAAGTCACATATGCAATATCTGTGATGGTTCTGGTTTTGTGACTCCTGTGTTCGTGTTTTCAGTTTTCTTCATGTTTCATGTTTTCCGGTTTCCTGTTTTACTCCCAGGTTGGCCTTTGCTCCTACTCCTTGTGCTCCTGTCCCAGCTCCCAGGAAGGCCTCAGCACCTGCTCCTGCTCCATGTGCTCCTGTCCCAGCTCCTAGGAAGGCTGTGGCTCCTGCTCCTAGTGCTCCTGACCCGGCTCCCAGGTTGGCCTTTGTCCCTGCTCCATGTGCTCCTGTCCCAGCTCCTAGGAAGGCTTCCGCTCCTGTTCCTGTGCCAGATCCTGATCCTGTTTCTACTCCTGTGCCCTTTTCCGGGGCCCTTCCTGTCTCGGCACTTGTTTGGTTGTTTTCTCCCCTGCTTTCAATTTAAAATAAAACACACCTTTTCTGGAACCTCCAGTTGTAGTCTGGCGTCCTTTCTATATGTTATGTGTCTTATGAGCCGTTTTAGAAAAGAGGCTGTAACAAGAAATTTTGTCCAAATTTGTGAAGATATTTTTTATTTTGAAACAGAATTAATTCTTCAAATTTTATTAGGTTATTTACTTGGTTCTAGAGCATTTTTATTGACCTTTGTCATGTTGGAAGGTTGCTCAGTGAAATGTACATTATTAATATTATAAACACAAGTACAGCTTTAAATTGGCCACTTTTTTTTTTTTTTTTGGCCAGGCAGTGTATTAACAGCCATAACATTAATGGGATCAGTAGCTAACTTGATAACAAAAAATCATTTTGAATTTGACACCTGTAACACGTTACAGACAAGTTGGGACAGCGGAAACAAAAGACTGGGAAAGTTGAGGAAGTCTCAGAAAAACACCTGATTGGAACGAGCCACAGGTGAACAGGTTAATTGGAAACAGGTGAGTGTCATGACTGGGTATAAAAGGAGGAGGAGGAGGAGGAGGGGAGCGATGTCTCTCTCTCTTGCTCGCTCTCTTTGTCTGGCACGCGTTCGTGACAATGCCAGAGGCCAGGTTGTCTTTTAAATTGATTTTTCTTTTCCCTTAAGCAGGTGGTTTATTCCATTCCCTATGAGGTATTAGAACTTCGTAGGCTTTATTATTTTATTTTGGGTTGTAGGTGGCCAGGCAGTGTATGTTCTGAGTCTTTTGAGCAGTTAGAAAAAGAGACCGTAACAAAGGCATTGCCCATACATTCTGCATGTGTTACAACAGTGTGCCAGTACTTGTATAACCTGCACAACCTGCAGACCTGTCTCCCACTGAAAACATGTGGTGCATTATGAAGCGCGTAATACAACAACGGAGACTCCAGAGTGTTAAGCAATTAATGTAGTAGTCCAAATCAAGCAAGAATGGGAAATAATTCCACCTACAAAGCTTCAACAATTTTGTCCTCAGTTCCCAAATGCTTATTGAGTGTTGTTAAAAGGAAAGGTGATGTAAAACAGTGGTAAACACGCCCCTGTCCCAGCTTCTTTGGAATGCCTTGCAGGCATCAAAATCAAAATGAGTCTATAATAAAAAAAAAAAAAGTTTATCAGTTTGAACATTAAACATCTTGTCTTTGTAGCGTATTCAGCCGAATGTAGGTTGGAAAAATATTTGCAAATCATTAGATTCTGTTTTTATTCACGTTTTACTCGTCCCAAGTTCATTTGAATTGGGTATTGTGGTAGCCTGCTTCAGCATGTAGGCTGTGTCCGGGCTCCTTGTGAACGATTAAATCCATTTGAACAGAAATGAAAAGGCTAAACTAAAAAAAAAAAAAAGAACAAACATGTCCAATACTAGAATATTTTTAGATTCATATTTAGCCAGCTATATTCTAGGATCCGTCCCTTTTATTTCATTCAGACTTCATCATGTACGGTCCTCTGCAGTGGAGTCCACAGTGTGTGGCTGCATACTGATTGGATGCAACTGTGTTCGTGAGCCAGGCTATCATCTCTCAGTGAGATGAATTTAATTGGTGCTGCGGGTGAGATGGATGGATTCGGCGTAGCAGATGGTGTTTCGAACTAAACTTCTTTCTGTGCATAATAAACGCATTCTTCATCCTGTGTTGCTGTTTTCGTCGTCGTCATCGCATAACTAAATATGTCCACACAGATACAGTGCACGCTTTCAGATGTTCGGAACTGGGGCTACGAGTTCTCTCGACTTAGCGAGTGAGTGGGGCTTGATATCTGGTTAAATATTTACAGCCTGGTGTGCGCTCAGAGTCTGGCGCGTGATTATGGACTCTTTGATGTCAGATGATATCAGCGTGTGGAGTTTTTTTTGGAAAGACCAACTTCAATTAGTGGGTCCGCGTGTGAGAGAGAAACCGAGGTTGTGGCAAAGTTCTCTTCTGTTTCTAATGAAACGAGTGTCAGGTAGCGAGACTGGAGAGAAGTCATTTTCATTTCAAATTATTTAATGTTGCACCGATCAAACGCTTGGACAAAATGGTTTAGAATTTTATCAAATGGAGCAAATCTTGCAAACTTGTACAGGACGCTTCTATTTGGGGTCCTGGCTGCTCTTTAAAGGGGAACTACTGTTTTTTACAACCTGGACCTTATTTCTGGCATAAAATACGATCGTTTACTCACCCATATAACTTTTGTGTAATTTGTAGCCGTTCGGGAGATAATTAGATTAGCGTATATCCATATAGTGGGAGTGACTGGGGCACCAAAACGCATCGGTCAATCTACAGATCCCGATGATGATAACAGGTAACTCTGGACTCAACGGGGAATAGCACTAGCGTATCATAACAAAATATTGGAAATTAACAAGTTTCACGGCAGATAATGCCTTATTTAGAGACTGCGTTTCGGTGCCCCTGTCACTCCCACTATATGGATAATTTTACAGTACAGTTTTAAAAGATTAAACAGAACTGCTTTTCATATTATCCTTTTGTGTGACTTGCAGTGATGGTACCAAATCTCAAACACCCCAATCTGTATTTCAGATCCTGTTTCACGTTTTCCAGGTTCTCTGGTGTCTGACTTCCCATCAACATCAGGATCACTCTTTCCGTCGTCCATGTTGCGTATGAAACATTAGACATTTCCTTATATAAAGTAATCACATATTCTGTGAGAATGAGGTTTAAGCAGTCAAAAAGAACAGTGTTAATTGCATTTGCTAGATCAATTCTGCTATAACCCATTCATTTTGTGTGCCCTTGCATGACACTTTTTTCCAAACCTTTGTGCCACATTTGCTCTGCTCCTAGTAACGACGAGCCTCGTCAACTCTCTGTCACATACAAGTACAATCAAATCTGTCATCAGGTCCCTGCAACATTTTATTTTGCTGCTTGTGCAAGAGTCAATACCACGAGTCCATGCTTCAGTTCAAGCTGTGCAAGTCCCCTATAGATCTGCAGAAAGAAATGTCTTGCACTGACTCCTCCTGAGCCTTTGTGCAGGATTTGATGTTGTGTAAATTGCTTTTTATTGTGGCTGATTGTAATGTCTTCTCTTTCAGATATCACTAGTGAAAGTCTTGTGTTTGAGTTATAAATGTATGTACTGTTGCGATGCAAACAATGGTTCTCTTCAGCCCATTCCATACACAAATTTACATATGCAACCTCTAAGTCATGTCTATGATGCATATTATTTGGTATCACTGTCACTCTTAATGTCTTTTTGGGTCAGGCAGTGGAGAGATGAGCCAGGTGTACTGAAACCAGTGACATGGTGGTTTGTGCTCAGGGGCTACGCGTCACTCCCATACCGTTTTTTTTGAATTCCAAGATTGCAGTTCCTCAAATGGCCACTTGAGGGTGACTCTCGCAAGTCAATCCCCATAGACCTCTGTGTTAAAATGAGCAACTTTACAACAGAAACAATAAAAAATTGTCATATTTATACTTTTGGCCTTATATAGATAATTTCTACATTTATGACCACTATAGAAGGGGTGGATTTGTGTATAACTCACCTCTTTAAGTTAAGTAAGTACGCGTAATTTAGTGGTTGGATGCCTTCCGTGACAGGTGGGTGTGGCCTCAAGTTTCTAGTTGTCTGCCGAGATGACACCCATCCACTTCAGTTCCACTCATGCCATTTAGTTAGGAAGAGTCAGGCAATAGCCAAGATGCCGACTGCCAGAGCCTCCTCAGTAATCCTATGGTAACCCATTATTATATATAGTCAGTGGTCACTCCCCAGTCTTTGAAGGCAGATCTTTGTGGCGTGACACAAAAATATCACAGTGTTTCACTCTGCTGACCGCAAAAAAATCATCTTTTTATTATGGAAAAAGAGTCGCTTTTCTTTTACAAAACACAACACAATTTTCAGCTACATGTCTCTCTATAATTTAACCGTTTAACCGTCACAATCATTTAAAAAAAAAAAAAAAAAAAATTAAGAAAGCTGCTCTCTCTGTGTCACAAACCCATTCTGTGACAGAAATCACATCCTGATGTCCCTGAGCAGAGAGGAACAAACAAAACACACATATACAGTATAAAAGCATCTCAATGTCATGTTGCCTACTGCAGCGATCTATGTGAAAGAAATGAGAGCGGACGGGCTGATATGACAGTGAAACGGCACAGTGTTGGCATTTTTTTTTTTTACATAAAACAACACATATTAATTAATAAATTAAATCTGACCACAAGAAATGAAACATCTTCATTTGACACAAGGAACACGACAACACACGCGTGGTAAAGTTCTTGCTTGGCCTGAGAGGTGTTGAGACTCGGTACAAGCTTTGGTGCCGCCGACGAGTTTTTCCTCGTGGTCGGTTTCCGTTTTTACAGTCGCAAGATATTTTAATATCCACCGAACAAGCTTCAGTGATGCAGATTGTCGGTGGACACAGGAGGACCTTATTCCGTCTGGGAGCTAATGCCGAAAAACCGATTACTTTTTTCCTATCTTTACATCAAACATCATCTTTTTTGGTTTCTTGACAAACTGTAATTCGTGACCACAATTCAAACAACATCCAAATTTTTTTTCTTCTTCTGTCGCCATTGGTTTATTTGACATATTTTTCCCCAAATATTGTCCCACACTGCCAGACTTTTGCTTCTCTGTGCCTAAACCTATTCTTTAACGTACTTGGAGCAATGTACTGTTCAGCACTGTATTAGTGGGTGCTATCAGAATATGTGTATACTTTTGATACTATATACATTTATTGTGCAGTGAGTGTTGAGAAAGTCAAAGTTCGAGGCTAGAGACCACCCTGAGAGGCATTCATCAAGGATTTTTGATCCCGTTTGTGGTAAAAAAAAAAACGGTTGTGAAAATACATAAAACTGCGGAATTTCTTCACTTGCAAAATTATCTTTTAAGCTGACAAACAACATACAGTATGTGCGTCTCACGGGACATGATATATGGGCCCGACGGGATCAAAATAACGATGTCTCTCATCCTAAAACTCTTTGTGTTTTGTCTGAAATAAGGTCCCACAGTGTCCACCAAAGCAGTGGTCTGCTTATGCATTTACTGTTTGAGACCACTCTATCATGGATTTCATGAGTACACCACCTATTAAGCATTGCACTCGACAACAATAAAGACTCATGGCGGACAGTTTAGCAAAAGAAGTCCTTCTCCCTTGTTGAAACCTGCAACTTGACCAGCGACAATTTGGACCAATATTAAATTTCGCGCTGGTTCCAACGACCTAAGTCTAGGTTGCACCCTTTAGAACTATTTCCTTGTTGTATTTGTCTTCGGCCCAAATGGCGCTAACTCACTTGACATCACTTGCTCCCTCTGGAGCCACGAAAGGCTTTATAAAAGTTTCTTTTTACATGTAAACAGATGAGTAAAATCGCGGACATGGACTTCCTCTGGCACATGAATAAAACCCAATGCGATCGCAGTCAGCTACTGATCGGGGTTACGCTTCAAAACCCCATTTTGCAGAAATAATTATTTAAATTCGCTACATTTTCGTTCAAATTAAGTGCTCTAAAACATGAAATAATAATAATCAGCTCATATTTGAGAAGTTTAAGTTTTTCTTTGTTTTGGACTTTTCTCTTCCTTGTATCACTTAACAAGTGAGTATTATAAAATCTTATATAAAGGTTTTAGTAGTTTGAGCCACCGCACGGCACTGGTGGCGTCGGGCAGAACCTGCCCACTGAGTCCCAAACGTGCCAAGCCTTTAACAAGCATCTCAGGCCAAACCGAGAACAAAATTGTCTTTATTGTCTCGCCCTCGATCGGACTTCCAGCCTCTTGGTTCGTTCTCTGGAGGACTCTTCAGCGAGGGAAGCAGTTCAACAACTCCCTCAGCTCACGGGTTGGCTTTTTTGTACCCCGAGCCCATTCTTAGTCCTGAGTCCCTGCCTCTCCATGATGTTCCACAACTTGCGCAGGTTGGACTGGGTGATGACATCGTCCGGTTTGAGCTGGAGGGCCCGCAGGTAGTTGGCCTCCGCTTCGGGAAGTTTCCCATTCAGGTGGAGGATGGCCCCGAGGTTCATCAGAGCGGCCGGGTACTGGGAAAAAGAAACAGGGAGTGAAGGGTGTTACATGTGAGAGGTTTAGAGCGCTGGGTTACGGGATTTAAACGGATATACTTCATTTAAACCCGCACTTCTCACTCCTACATCTGACACGGTCATTTACGTGAGACACACATTTTAGGAAGTTTGCCAGGATTTTTGTGGAAGGTGGATCAAGGCAAGGGCTGTGCTGAAATGTGCCTAAGGCGAAGAAAATCAAATTAAATTAGCCTTAATGCCATCTCACTGCAGCAGGAATGGGCGAAAGATAAAAGGGTGAACAAAAAAGTAGCTACAGATTGTGTGTATGTGTGCGTGTGGGCGAGTTTTTTATAATGTAGTCGAACTACCGCATTTAGAGGTGTGCTCCTGGAGTCTGATTTAATAAAATCCCATCTCTTCAAGCCGCAAATTGAAACCATCTGCACCTGGAGTGGCGCACCAGTTGTGGGAGTTTAAGAAATAAAATCCAAGTCATAGACACGACCCTCGACAGGCCGTATCTAACAAACACGCCCAAAACTCATCCTAAAACTCATCTGCACCTCATCCCGCAGACCTGGCCTCGTTCCCAGTCCTCTCTGTGTGACATATGGTTAGCAACTTGGCAACTAGTTCACAGACTCTCTCTCTCTCTCTCTCTCTCTCTCTCCCCAGAGCGCAACTGTTTGTATCTTCTCAGCGCTGATATTGTGCACGTTTACATTCCGCTTTTCAAGACGACTGATTGCGAGAGCTTGTTTTTCTCACCTCGCGTAACAAATGATGGTAAAGAGCTGGAACATTTCAAACAGTGGCCTGGAAGACGGCAGGAAATTAATTAATCGAACGCGGTTTTACATCAGGGGCCGTCGCAGCGCGGCGTTGCCACCTCTTTCGTTTTCTCACACACGCAGCTGCACATGAGCGGTATTTGAAAGCCCCTCAAAGCCATGCTCTGGTTTTCATCCCATACATGTAGAGAGATGAGACATACTAAGACAGATGAATGGGGATCCCTTTATCTTTCTAAACAACAGGGCAATATGCAATACACTGTCTGGGATAAATCACACCAGAGCTGATTAGGTGACATTAGGAATGAAGCTTTTGTGTATATAAAAAGACAAACCAGAAAGTCTGTTTAGAAAGTTCTAGACAAATAATTCCACTACTGGATCAGAGTCAAAACATACATCCCTACAACCCACATACTGTTCTACAATCCTTAGCAGACCACTATCATATTTATTATTGTAATCCGTAAGATATTCATAAAATCAAATCTGTATTACTTTACTGCAAAGACAAAACAGAACATCTTATGCTACTTCAAATGCTCAAACACCTGGAAGCCTTTTACTGACACACTATTTAACACACTTAGACAAAATTACTTCATCATTGTTTGATAGCAGATCCATTTTATATATAGCAGGGAGCAATGGAACAAGATTTTATGATATCTGCTGCACCATTTTACGTCTAAAATGATCACTATTTGCCCTAAATGCTGGATATTCTGCTCAGATACCCGATTATATTCTGAGATGAGAGCCTGTTTGAGCTGGTGAATGAGGCATTTTCATTTTCAGAGTGTAAAATGAAAAACTCCCTCACACCTTCCTCCCCGAGGCGCGCATTCATTGCTTTTCTTAGCACGCAGAGCCGCCACTGAATCTTTCATGACCTCAAAGCTGTTGGATTAAGATGATATTTGAGAGGACTGCCATTCACCAGGCCCACGTGCGCGGGGGAAAATGTCAAAGACAAGAGCCGCGATACTCCCGACAAATGACAAGAGGGGCCCCTTAGCGTGTCTGAAAGAGCACATGACGGCTGCCGCGCTGTGAATTACAATGACTGTGACTTTCGAGGTTACTTATGTATTTACAGAACATAATATAAACACAGCTTTCCAGATTAAAATGGACAACCGGAGTTCTTCTCGTCTATGGTTTTACTGAGCTTTTAAGGCTTAAAGAGGATATAAACAGGAAGACCTCATCTTAAGGGTCGCAGATGCTACAAAGCTGTAATTCACAGCTTATACTGGTTCTCAGTGGGGTAGTTTTGCAGTAAATTAAAATATTATATATTTTAGTGAGTAGTTATATAGCAGAAAAAAAATGGTTGTAAATTCTTAGCTACAAAATAGGATAGGAAGAGTCACACAGAAACAGATAAAGGATGTCTGAATAGCTATATTAGCTAAAAAAAAAATGAAATGCTAAAGCTAAAATCTAAAAATATGCTCAAAGATAAAATCAACGGACTCAATATAGAAAAAATAGTTGACATTAGCAACTAGAACACTTAAATAAGCATTATGCATAAAAAATTTAAACAGACACGTGAGCATAACATGGCAATACATTGCTGAAATAGTAGCTAGTAGCTAGCTGTTAATGAAAGTTTTTAGCCATTAATGCTTTTCTCTATTGCTGTATTTTTAGATTTAACCAGTTTGTTATAGCTAAAAATAGCTGAAAGATAAAAAGCTAAAGATAAAATAAGAGAGAAAAGACAGCTAAAATAAACAGACAAGGCCATAGTAGCTGCTAAAAGCTAAAATGATAAATCAGAAGCAAAGAAATTGTTTAAATACTCAGCTAAAAGTACGAATATATCTAAAAATACACATAATATACTGGCATGAATGTGACAGATAAATGAATAGCTAAATTAGCTTAAACTAAAAATTAAAAAGAATTTAACAAGCTAAAGCAAAGATTAGCTAAAAGATAAATGACTGAAACAACTACGTTTCATTTCAGTTCAAAATAACATCTTTGGGACATGGTGGTGGGCATAACATGGTGGTCTTGTGTTTATCTGACAGGGCTGTGGTTGCTTGGGCGCCACTGCTACAAAGGGTGTAGCAAAAAAACATCGGTTAATGCAGTGGAGACGTGCAGATGAAGCTTTAACCCCCGTCTCATGGCTGAACATAAGTCACAGAGAAGACCGTCTAAGCAGACTAACATAACAAATGGCTGCAGGAAGCTCCTTCTAGGCCCTGTCTTAAAAAAACAAAAAAAAAAGCAGGGGTTTGCATGACTTTAAATTACGTTTCTCTGACTGGTTCACGCACCCCTTTCACCCTTTGAAGTGACTGATGCACACAAGGCAAAAACAGGATATAATAGCGCCTGACTTCCTCAACCGCCTGTGCTGACATCTCACAAGGCTCTGCCTGTTTAACTGCACTGTGATGACCACTCTGAAGCCGACTGTGTGACTTCACTGTCAGACAACTCATTTCTCTTCTGGGTTTTTTTGTGTTTGCATAAGCACATCGGGGCACCGGTTCACGGCCACGAACGGAGAAGTTTCCATTTTATACGCAGCTGTATCCCTGTTTGCCAGGAACAACAGCACTATAGCATAATGTCAGAATGATGGGTAACACATAGTGCGTTGTAAATCGCATTTACAGTGCAGGCGTGTGTGCGCATTTCCATGTTAAGTGCTAACAGGCCGACCGGTCCAGCTACTTACATCTGGTCTGAGGCTGGCTGCACGCTCGTACTGCCTTTCCGCTGCCTCATTTAGATTGGCCTGTCTGAAGAGGAAGAAGAACACAAGAGTAAGAAATCTGCACGTAATAACACAATTTATATTAATATTGCTGCACTAATGCAAATTACTGCTAATGATAGTCTTCATTCATCGTTAAACCGCTTAGCATATAAATTACTATCATTATAGTCAGTCAGTCATTAACCGTATTAGTAAGAAAGAGGGGTCTCTGATGGCTTCACTTGAAATGGACATGTTAACCCTGCTACCTAATAACTTGGAGGTTATTTAAAGATAAGTTTGTGTAGCAGAAACTTTCTTCTTTTGTTAATCATGTCAAGACCAGTTAATTAACTATATACTGATAGGATAATGAACACATTCTAAGTGCTAATTTATTGACTGGCAAGCGTTTTACTTTATATTCAACAAGTTATTGTCAAAACTCTTTGTTCCTACAGATGAAAATGTTTAATCATTTATTGTGAGGCTGCTGAATAAAGGACGGTACATGGTCGTAAAATATTTACGCTTTTTATAAAATCATGAGTAAGGAGTGTTCCAGGACGAGTAATTAGGCGTGTAATAACTGGGATAATGCATTTTCTGCCAGGACATTAACTTACCTTGTTAGGGACACACTTTCAGTTGACTGGCTTACGGCACGTTATAGCTAAGTTATTATTCTAGCACGAAGGAAAAGAAATGCAAGTTCTGGGGACAGTGTCAAAGCCATAAATACTTGAAACACCTGCCAGTCCTCCTTGTTACAGCTGGGTACATAAAGTAGCAGCAGTTAATCTATTCCATACATACGATTTTATTCAAGGAGTTCATGAACCGGACTTTGCTGCGCCAAAGTTAATAAAGTCAAAAGAGGCCATTCCTTCCTGACATGGTAATTCATATTTATAAGCCTGTTATTCAAGTACAACATGTCTTCGAAAACACCGGGTTCATGCTAGTTTATTTTATTAAGTGATATCGCAGTCGTCATCTTTAGGCTCCTTCCTCTGTCTTTGTTTTGTTTGGTCAAGCGCTACGAGTTGTTCGGTGACAGATGAAGATTCAGGAAGTCTGGATTAAAGGAAGCTAAGGTATCCGGGGAGAAGTAAAGGTGTTGTTTTGTTTTTATTTTATTTAAGAGGAATATGTTAATCCTAAATATTGAAAAATTATCAGATTTGGTGTCACGCCAAAGTGTGTAGCAGACACGCTTCGTCCATTTAGACGCGAAAAATAGGCAAAGGTATCATCAAGTAGGAACACTGATAGAAGTCCACATTTAAGAACATTAAATCCAGAGACTGGGGTTTAAATCCAATGTAGGACCTTTTTATTTTGAATTTTGTTTCACTTTTACACTTAAGTTTGGTTTTCACCGTGTTTAGTTGCTAACGGCAGCAGATTAGCAAAGAAAACTCTTGGTTAACGCTAACCCTAACCCTAACCCTCGACCTAATCCTAGCCCTGGCCCTAGCCCATTTAGGAAAAGATCCTTGAGAGAGTTTGGCTTAAACAGATCCTTTTAAACGTTAAAGTGCTTATTTTTTTGGATTTGTTTTCATTTATCAGAGGGTGCCAGGTTGACATTGAGTAAATTATCGCCCCCTGTTGGTACTGCTTCGCATGTGGCGTACGTTTCACGCGTAAATGAGGTAAAACATGACAGACACCTCAAATTGACCAGCAGGTCTGTTACTCGCTTTAGGCTGCGCATCACCAGTGCTCTACTTGCATGACTTGCCATGTACTGTAATGTAAAAGCAATTACAAGAAAGCCTTCATATTATCACACTGGGTTGTTAGGTCATTATTACTGCCATGTTTATGGTCAGTCAATAGCAGTACATACTGTAAACCAAGCCAATATTTCTGCCTCATTTTTCTTCTCGCAGAGCAAGTTTAACTTAACTTAAAATAGGTGCATGTCACATTAATAAACCCTAATCTGTTTGGATTTAAGTCCCAAAGAGTCTCCGCTGAGAACAGTCTTTCAGACCAGAACACGGCAGGATGATCAGTCATTTAGATTTATTCTTACGTTACCGAAAGCGAGCCGCCGCCAAGACCTGGGACTTTTAACTTTTTACAAATCCTCTGTGGTCCCGCATCAAGAGAAATGCTAAGAGAGCTGTAATGACTTTCCCAGATATGTAGAGCAAAAAAGAATTAGGGGACATCATATCAATATTCCCTTCAGCTGCTGGGAGCAGAGGACATTTGCAGTCCCTTTTGACACTTTTTTAAGATTTATAAGCTGTCTGTGCACACGTACTTGCCAGACTTTGTAGGAAAATGCTCCAATGGCTTCTTTACAAGCCCTCGACTAAAACTTCCCCATGATGGACTGAAACTGTACTGCTCTTTATATATGTAATACTTAATACACACTTTTATAGCAGCTTTTCCACTCAAAGGACATTTACTATCCTATAACATTTGTATAATTTATATTTCAAAGACGGTCATTAAATAGGAGTAGTAAGGAGGAAAACCCGCAAATGGTGAAGCAGCAAATTGCAAACTTAAAACACAAACACTGCTTGGACTACTAGAAAGGGAACGAGGGAAACCCTGCTTGGAAGCGGTACCGCCGTACGTCAGCAGCCGGACCGACCTTAGCATGTGAGCAGCGCTGAAGACCACATCAAACTCGGAGTTGTCCAGCTCCGCAGCTCGCTCCGCCATCTCCGCCGCCTCGCCAAGACGAGACTGCTCCAACAGAAACTGACCTGCAGAGAGAGGCAAGGCAGAGACGTTTATTTCCAGGGTTGGTTTCCACTCCACGACTCAGGTCCAGACTGAAATGTCTCAACGATTACTGGATGGTTAGACATTTACAGATATTGAATTTTATTAATTTCCACTACATAGAAGAAAGAAAGTCTTAGACGTCCTAGATGATGAATGCTCATGGTTTTGGTTTTCCATCTTGTGCCACCATCAGGTTAAATCTGTGGTTTCAAATGAAATATCTTGCAAACTATTGGATAGATTGAGATGAAATTTGGTACACCCATTTAAATTCTCTGACCACCCATTAAGAGCAAAAAAAAATTGTTAAAAAGTAACTAGCAAATTTGTTGGCTTGCTAATATTGCTAAATTACGCTAACATTTTTGCATTGACATTGTGAGCATGTTACCACACAGACATTAGTGTTAGTATAAGACCAGCTGTGCCTGAATACAGTTTTATACCCTGCACATACTTTTCAAAGCTTGTGTGTGTGAATTAGTCTTGAATTTATATGTCGGTGTTACACAGAGAAAAGAAAGCCTGTAAAGGAGCAATGGCTGGCAAAGATGGACATCTGCGGAGAAAGAAACGAAGACGAATGGAGGCTGTGAAAGAGACGGCCTTCCGCAGAGAACGCAGGCAGACAAAGCGAGGGAGAAGTGAGTCAGTGAAAGCGTTTGTCCTGTATTTCATGCTTTTTCCTGTGGGAGTCTGGCCACCTGGTGCGGCACCCACGAGCGCCTGCTTCAGGGGCTGTAAATTGTCGGCCATGCCTGGCCACAGATGTTGCTTAATGCAGGAAGAAGAGCATGGTTCAGCTGGCCCCTTCGAGGTCTGTATGTGCAGCTTCTAGACACCAAAGGAGAGCCTTGCGAAGGACTGTGGCTCTAAAATGTGTGACTGTAAACAATGGCAGGAAAGAGGACCTTGTCTTAGCTTTGACCTTCTGTTTGACCCTCCCTTTTCACGCATTCTCCCACGTGTGTGTCTTTGTGTGCATCCGCTGTGTTATAACGTGGACAGATATCATCAGCTCCTCCTTACACACCTGGAGCTCTTCCAGTCACCCCAGGATAGCTAACACAGCCAGATGTGAGATAATGGAAGGGGAACAGCCCGAATAAACATCTATAACAAGACACTACAAGATAACATTGAATAAAGAAAACGGACAAAAGAGTGTAGGGCTACAGCAGAGGAAACAGCTCAGTCCAAAGACAGCATGGGAGCCCTCGCTGCTGACCAAACTAAACCCAAAACCCGAGATACCGGAGCAGCGAAAGCATCAGCGGGAACGGAAAGCGATAAGGAAGACACAATGGCGCGTTCAGCTTTACAGGACAGATTTAATTTCCTACGAATATCCTGGCGATAGTAACGCGGACCAGCGAGGAGCCTCCAAACTGATATGAAATCGTGTTTCGTTTCTCCGTTCCGAATAGCAAACAGTGTATTCTGATCCCGTCTCCTCACTCGGATAAACACAGCATACATGTCTGTTTGTGTGTTTGCGCACGTTCGTCCGATCGCACCATCTGCAAAACCTCAGCCAGCTCCAACGCTGCCAACGCCGTTTAGAAAACTGAACATTAAATAATGCAGATAAAGCATTACCGTCATACACCAGTATTTCCTTATAGCCGTTGAAAAAGGGATGTGGCATTTCGAGATAATTACCTCTAGCCAACATTCTTTCAGGTTACAGTACGTAAGTAACAAGCTTTGATTTAGGCCGTTTTATAACGAGGTAAATTTAATGACTCTGCATCTGAGGGTTGGAATTAAAGAGTGTAAAGGATGCCACAGCTTACTGCTGCACCGCCTGATCATTATGGTATTATAAATATGCAGCCGTGTGGTTTTTTTAGCTGGCAGAAAAGGCACTTCAAACCAGATTTACATAGCTCTGTCTACACGAGAGAGGTACTTTTGCAGATAGAGGTGTTTGCATTTTTAAAATCAGTGTGTCAGTTTTGCTACAAAGGGTTCACCATTCTCTACAAATGAGGGGGTGGCTTTTCTTACCATAGTGCATGTAGCAATTTCCTTTCATCGGGTCCAGTTGAATTGCTCTCAGATAGTATTTCTCCGCTTCGGCCTTCTGCCCCTAAAAGGAAAAAGAAATCGGTGATAAATACACCTGCATGATAAATGTTCTAAACCACACAGCGTATTCAAACCAGAAAGTTAAAGCCACCACCGGAGAGGTAATGGAGATTTATTAAATTCACTTTTTCATTGATGGATTTGTCTGTAACAGTGGAGGAATCTAATGAATCTAACATAAAACTTCACGGAAACAATAAAATACTATTATAAAATGATACTAAACTCATTCATTAATCACTAGTGCTATGTATAAAGGATACTTATATAGTATTATAATTGTATTTTTTGCTACTTTATACTTCACTACCTTTTGGGAAGCATATACCTTATACCCCAATGCATTTATTTGATATCTTTAGTACCTAGTTACTTTGTAGATTCATATTAGTAACATAAAATAAACATCAACTAATACATTCTGATGTATTACTATAGATAACTTAAAATTACCACTACCAGCTCCAACATCACAGATAAACATATCAATCCAGTCGTATACTGTATGTCATTCTGAAATGGACCATTCTGCACTTTTACTTTTTGATTTTAATACTTTTGTATAGTACTTAAGTAAGGGTTTGAATGCAATACTACACTGCCTGGCAACTAAGCAACTAGGTATGAGCCTCCTATTGGATAATTACTGCATGGGCGATTATCTTTCAGCTGGCGACAAGTTATTTAATCCCAACTGGCATGCATCAAGCAGAGAAAACATCTAAGGAGATTGCAGAAACTACTAAAACTGGGTTAAGAACTGTCCAACGCATTATTAAAAACTGGAAGGATAGCAGGGAACCATCGTCTTCGAGGAAGAAATGTGGTCGGAAAAAAATCCTGATTAATCGTGATCGGCAATCACTTAAACGTTTGGCGAAATCAAATCGCAAATTGCATATGCCACGGGCATATTCCAAGATGACAATGCCAGGATTCATGGGGCTCAAATTGTGAAAGAGTGGCTCAGGGAGCATGAGACATCATTTTCAAACATTAACCCCATTGAGAATCTTTGGGACGTGCTGGAGAAGGCTTTGCTCAGTGGTCAGACTCTAACATTTTACATACTTCCTCCACTTGAAACCAACTCATACAGACAAAAACTACAAACTGGCCTTGTATTTTATTGTATCTGCTCTGAACTGACATGCATCGGTTGAGACATCCCCTGCTGCTTCCTTATCTGCTGGAAACGGATACTAATAAAGAACACAGTATCCCGGCTTCACCGCAACCTTTAAAGAACGATCAGCAAGGTGTGTGTGAGGACCTGCGAGAGATATTGCTTCTGTGTGTGCATGAGCCTCGAATTCCCCCACCTCTTTTGTTTCATGCCTCACTACTGATTGCTTCCACATTGCCAATGGACTTGCCATGCGGCGAGAAATGAGAGGAGCTGGCATATTAGGTTTGCTTCATTAGCTTCCCCCCATGCCCGCGATCGCTCTAAATGAATGAGCGAACGCGGGGAGTGGATGGCTTATTTCGCATTTTCTTTGGCACCTTCCTCTTTACATTCAATTAAACCTTTTTCCCCCAGTCATCCGTCAGCGCTGAAACTACGGCGGTTCAGTCCAGTTAGCTTGGAGCGAGCCATCATTTAGCGGATTCATGAAAGGTTTCAGGTCGAGATTCAGCTCAGATTAGGTCTTGTGCGTTTTCGTCACTGAGCTGTCTTTTGCAGTGAGACACGGTCGTTAGCCTTGGGGTTGAAATATCTACGTATACGGCTGAGGTTGAACTCATAAATAAGCTCAGTCATGAGTGGCCACAACTTTTCCTAAAGCGGACCACTCTGACTCCAGACGGAGAGCTCTAATGTTGTGCCAGACACTTGGGAGGAGTAAGGCAAATCAGTAGCTTTGGAGTTGCGAGGTGGACGGTTTTATTATTATGTTGACTCCCCTTCGTAGCTTTTTTTCGTGGCTCACTTTGAAAGTTGTTGTACTTCAGCACGACACCACGCGACGGGGTAAACCACAGTACGAGACTTCAGTTTGACCTCTCCTTCTCTTGTCTGTATCGCCGGCTGACTCCAGCTGGATGACCAAAAATGTAGCTGATGGAGTGATTCAATAAGGAAACAGAGTAATTGCATTATAAGCCTGTCCACTCGACCATTGTCCAGCGTCCATCCAATCTCCTGTTTCTTAAGCCCTGTGGCGGCCTCTCTGCGAGTTGGGGCCCTGCACTGGTTTGGAGCCCTGAGCCTCAGGGAGCACTGCAGATGTCCAACCACACCGGGCGACTCTGCTATAATCTGAACCTACATGATGTCTGTGGGTGTGTGTGTCTGTGACTGAATATCTTCAAATCTTTCGACTTAGACCGGAACTGGTCAGAACGAAGGTCAAGAGCCCTTAAGGCTCGCAGCTGCAATCACTCCACAAGTTGAAGTCAAATATCTTCGCGAGGGTTGCAAAGGACACACGGTTCACCTCCCAGATCTAAACTGGACTCAGCTGTGAACACATCTGTTGTCATATAAATGTGTTTTTGTTTTTATGGAATGGGGAGAGTGGATGAATCATAGGTAGCTTTTATTTCCTGCAGGAGAAATGCATTAGAGGCTGTAACCTCCAGGGGTGAAAACGTAAGCCAAGGCGGAAATGCCGGAAACTGCAGTTCCCCAAATGGCCACTTGGGGCATACTCCAAATCCCCATGGGGAAATGCACCCACTTTACATGTGAAACAATCGCGTTTAGAGTCCGATATCAAACTGGTTTTAGCTACTTTCATGAGAACAATACAGTTACGCATAATTTAGTGCATTGTCGTAGTAAAGTGACAGGTGGCTACCCTCATACCAACATGGCAACGACCACAGCCGCCACGCAGAGCTTCAAAACTGCTCCTTCAGAAATCCTATGGATGACGATACCGTCTTTAGAAATCAAGGCAACATTTGGGAGAAGCTGAGAGAGTTTGCATGTCTTCCACCGCTCGCATACGTGTACAGTTCCACACAGCGAGGGGCAGAAAAACAAACACACAGAAGGTCTGGAACTCATCCCATCACACCAGACAGTCTCCCCACGTCTCTGACCTTCAGACATCAGGAGTGTATTTATGAAGCTCCGATAGCAGTTTGTTAAAGCATTTGGCATCCGTCCTGGATCGGGGTCAACCCAAGGTCACACAAAATGCCATTTACGGCAATATTTTGGTCTTCTTTCGCAGTGTATTATTCATTTTCCTCACTACTTACAGTGCTGGAGGTCAGACACGATATTCATGAAGGCATCAGAAATCCTCTTAGGCTTCTGATCCGGAGAGAAGAGTTTTTTTCCCCCCACCTTTCCCAGTGAGAAGCTTTCACCTAATAACAATTATCACACTTCTTCAGGCTCTGCAGAGGAATCAATAGGATGAATTTGCCTTGCTCCAGTGTCCCGTAACTCACTCGATATGCATTATTCATCCCTCCTCTCTGCCTACTTCAGGTCCCATTTAATTACACTCTGCCGCATAGTTAACCACTGCAATCATTACTGAGATAATGTTTTGCCTCGTGATTCTTCCCCTGTGTTTGTGCGTGAAGGGGAGGGACGTACAATGATGGACAGGAGTTTGCCGTAAGTGAGGTGGGCTGGGATGTGGTCGGGCTTGGCCTTGAGGGACTCTCTGTACCAGTGGCCTGCTTCCTCCAGCCTGTTGAGCCTCATGTAGGCCTCTCCTGAAACATAATCACAGATCAGGATAATTATTATTTAAGAAAAATTAAATAGCACAAATTTAAAGACAGACAGAAGTGTTTTACATCATTTAAACAAACGTGCAGAGTCTGTGGGCAAGGACAAGGTTTTTGCATCAGGCGATTTCAGTCTAAGAAGTATAA
Organism: Chelon labrosus; assembly: GCF_963514085.1. Lineage (NCBI taxonomy): Eukaryota > Metazoa > Chordata > Actinopteri > Mugiliformes > Mugilidae > Chelon > Chelon labrosus. The sequence goes on from NC_140356.1 coordinate 13,514,311, forward strand.
CCAATTATATTTGAAGGTAAACTGTAAGGTAAACAAAAGAGACGGGCAGTTGTATCATACCTTGTCAGAAATCAAGCTGAAGGCCTGAAAACACAAAAACTGACATCAAAGAACGAAGGCCAGCTGTGACATTGCCTCACATCGCCTGCGCCTGGACCAAAACTTTCTATTTCAACACACCACAGAGACCACAGCCGACAGCCAGCTAGCACACACACTATGCACCCGCATGAAAGGAAATCATTTTCCATACCAGCAGGTGGTAGTAGCCTGTATTCGTCATTTCAAATGGAAAACCAGAAGAGCTACTATTAGCTGGGAGCCTGGGAAGAGCTGCAAACTGTCATAAAAAGCCGGCCTCTCCAGAAGCATGCCAATTCCCCTCGATCAATCGGTTGAAACGCTGTCAGTGGGGGTCAGACAAACGGCTGTGGTGCAAGCTAACTCCGCTAATAACAGCTAACTCCGGACTCAAAGGGCACTAGCATTAGCGTACAATAACAATATATTGGTGAAATGAACAGGTTTCACGGCAGATATTGTGTTATTTTCGGTGCCCCAGTCACTCCCACTATATGGATATACGCAGATCTAAGTATCTCCCAAAGGACTACAAATTACACAAAAGTTATATGGGTGACTAAACGATCGTATTTTATGCCAGAAATAAGGTCCAGGTTGTAAAAAACAGAAGTCCCCCTTTAATGGAGTGTAAACTCTCCAGTCTTCAACCAGTCCTTGTCTCTCAAGTTGCTAGTCGGACTGTAAATGATGACTGGCACTGTTAGCTAGCTAGCTACACCTGAAGCACCACAATAATGGTCACTGGCTAGAAGGCCAGCCATCAGACAATAGCCGATAGGTTCCCAGACTGAGTAACAGAGTCAGCGGCTGGTCGGAGCAAATTACGACAGCACATAAACATGTACTTAACCTTGATATTCATGTCTGCAGTTCCATATTTAACTGTCATCATCTGAATCTACCCTAGTGAAGTGTTTCTTCTGAAAACTGCTGAAATAAATGACAGTTTTCTCTGAAAGAACCATTGTTAAAACCCTTGGATGCGAAGACACGACGACGACATGTCCCCTGAGGTAAGAGGATACATGTGGGCTTATGACATCAGTTTTTACAAAGTATCCCCCAGATGTCACACTAATAGAAAACACTGGCCTTCCTCAACCTCTCCTTCCACCTGACTAAACACGACTCCTATTTTCATACAGGCATCACCCGGCAATCTCAGCTATGTCGTCAGGATGAGCGTCCAATAATGTAATTAGTGCTAGAATAACAAAGAAGGGGAAGTGATTTATTACACGGATTAGCTTCGGTCCTCTCAGAGAGGACACACCGAGCTTGTGCACAGAGCCGCAGCGGTGGAATCCAACAGGTGGTTCCAGTCCTCTGGAGGTTTTCTTTGGCAATAAGTAAATGTCAGTTTGTTGAACTAAATTCAAAGCTCAGATAAAATGAAAGACCAGCGTTTAAAATGGAAACTAACATGTAAGATTAAGGCACCGAAGCCAAAGCCAAACTTGTCCCAGGACTGCACTGTTTTCACTCCTTGTAAAACAGTGATGACAAAGTCCTTCGCAGCTGTTTCTAAGGTAATTACATGTATGAAAATGTAAGATCGACACTTGACTATTTTTTAATCCTGACTTTTCTGTTGCTGCACTTCACAGAAATGGTTTGAAAGGCTCCAACAGTAGCTCACCCATCATGTTAAAAAGGCTGTGCGGTGCGAACTGTTTGGGCATTTTCTGCACGGCTTCCTTATAAACAGACAGGGCCTCCTGTAGAAGAAGAAAAATGTTAATTTAGGCAGTACAGGTTTTCAGGTTTGGTTTACGTCAGCGTAATTGCAGACCCTGTAACTGGAAGTGGGGCACAAAGCATGTGACAAAACTTTTCAGTATTCATCTTTTCCAGATGAATACTGTAGAAAGGCCTCAGCCTTAACTACTCTAACTAACTACATATTCTGTATTTTACCACTTGACTACTGCCTCTAGGAGCCACTATTCAGGCAATCTGTGACAATGTTTCTTGGGAGGCTTGTTACTCATTCAGTAGCGGCGAGCTGTTTAAAAACTGTGCTAAAAACTTGTGTGGAGCCAAATATTCACTTGGCCAGACACACTGACCTCCTGCTGGCCCTGCTCGTGGAGTAGTTTTCCCAGGTTGTACAGGCAGCTGGTGACGGAGCTCTTGTGGGCATGCGGATCCTTCAAGTTCTCGTCGGGAATGTCGGCACATGTGAGGAAGGTGCGTTTGGCCTCTTCCAGGTTTCCCTGGTTCATCAGGATTATTCCTGTGTTCAAGTAGGCCGCTGAGGGTCAGAGGTATGAGAAAGTAGGGCTATATTAACGTCATGAAACGCACAAAGTGAAGATATGTATCCACCTTCAGGTCTTTTAATACATTGATTAAGAGGAGACAATGGCTAAATCTGTATTTTGTGGTGTTTACAGTGTGATTTATGGCAGAATCACGCTAAACACCACAAAAGCACAACTCCCTGTCAGATATATACTCCAATTTATATCAATTTACAAGTAGTAGACACTCAAAAAATTACAAACTGGAGTGGAGACAATGAGGAGGATCTGCAAAAATGTACAAGCCATAATACAGCTAAAAGAAGACAGGGCAGTGCTCTGATGCAGATGATATTACCATGAGAAAAGCACTTAGTAAATAGAGAATAAATTAGGCCAAAAAGACATCAAGCTAGAGAAGAACTAACGTTAACGCACAGAGGAAAGGCATCCCTTGTCATAGAAGCGTCCTTGGTACATTAAAAGACGGACCCTCATCTCGCATGAGAGCACTCAGGTGTGAGATTGAATCTCAACATTATACCGTCAAGCTGAATACGGCCTTCCAAAAGGACCACGTGGCAAATTCATTAATCCAGACAAAGGTGCGTGAACCTCTAATCGCTGATACTGTATCTCTCCTCCTGATCCTCGTCAGTCTACTCATTTTGCATCAGCTACAAAACGAGACCATGTTTACTTACATGCCAGTGTTGGCCGACTCCCAATGGCCATTTTGTAATAATGCAGCGCTTCAGAAAAACGTTCGTTCTCCTGCAGCAGCAAACCCCTGAAAAATGAAAAGGCAAAAATATGAAACCTTTTACCTCCATTATGGTTTCTCAAATCTAATGCTAAGCTCAGTTTTTCTAATATATCCAACCATACGTCATGTGGAAATAGCGTCTATGTTTTAAAGAATGCAAAACACCACTGTCTCTCTGGTTGTCTCTCTTTTTTCGTTCCTTGCCAACGTCCTGACACCCGTAACTTGAGAGGGAATAGTGAAGTGGGGAGAAAAAACATTGTCGGCATGAGAGTAAGAAGCATGGGTCTGCTATGAGGTTTTGGCACCTCTGACACCTTGAGTCGCAGGATTGGAAGTGGCTTTGTGCTCTCCCAAAGGCCATGCAAACCATGACTAATCAAATCAGCAGCAGAAAGTACAAAGAGCCGCAAGAGACGCATGAAGTTATTTCCTCTCTGCCGCACTCTTGATTCAAGCCGTGCTCTGCGTCTCTCTTGCTATGTTCCTCCTGTGTTAGATCTATTTCTGTAAGTTCTCCCTGTCTGTCACTCGCTGTCTTTGCGCTTTATCCCCTCTCCATCTCTCTCTTGCTGCCTTCTCTCCTCAAGCGGCTGCCATCTCAAGTGACGGATGGGAGGAATCGGAACTCGTTCGTGTCAAGACTGTGCAAACAGGAGGAGGTGGAACGGGTGTCTTTAAGACTCACAGGTTATACAGCATGTCAGCCATGTTCCCTCGGTAGTGTAGAGCATTTCTGTACGCCTTCTCCGCCTCCGCCATCTTGCCCTGATTCTTCAGTACGTTCCCCAAGTTTCCCCAGGCTACAGGAGACAGATGTCAGTCAAAAGTTACACAGTGTTGGTTTTCATTTAAATAGTTTTATTGCCACCAGTTTTACAAAATAAACTTAAATTATACTGCTATACTATAACGTCAGCATCTAAACTTAGGTATTCCGTAGAAAAACCTGCAAACCTCTACAAACCCTTGAGCCATAGTTGAAACTTTCTAAATCATTTTTACTGATAAATGCACTAGAATTTCCTGTACACAACTTCACATGTCGTAACCACCAGCTCGCAAGTTCCACTCGAAGGCAGCAAACTGCTCAACAGCTCCCACTAGTGGTCGAAACCTCCATGGAGCACCTTTAACTAAGCTATTTAAAAAGGCATGACTGTAAATTCTGATCACTCTGATCCCACTAAATTCACAATTTTAGTCTGCAAAATGAATTGGTAAAAATAAGCTACAAAGATTGTTTTCTTACATTAGCTAATTTTAGCCGCTCTAAGCTAGCTAGTGGTTGTTCAAGATCGAGTAAGGCAGCTGTGTAAAAAAACATGTGTTATTGCTTCATTCAAGTAATACTAATTTAAATTGAACAGGGGAAATATTAAAAAAGGAAACATATTCACTGCCAGCTTTTGGCTGCTGACTGAGTCTGTATCCCAAAAATATGTAGTAGGCTTAATTCCCATCCCTAATGATAACTGGTAGCGTTCTTACCTTTAGCGGGATTAACATTAATCCCTGATTTGTAGAGATTTTCCTCATTGCTCCAGTCTTTGTTCCTCTGAACAGTTCTGAATCCATTCAGCAGCACTAGTCCCGTGCAGAGACACAAAACTAAGGCCCTGCAGCCTCTAGTCCTCAGTCTGACATACAGGGTTCTAGCACCAGCAGCAACCAGTAAACAAAAGCCTATACTGGGGATGTACAGTACCCGCTCTGCAATTACGAAACCTACGTAAAAGAATAGGTTGGTAGCTGGGAGGAAAGGCAACGACAGGATGCCTAATGAAAATAGCACTAGGCTTTCTGTAGGGGGCAGGGATGTCTGCAGAGGACAATGGTTGAGTTCAGCTGACCCGTTCAGGGTGGTCTTTGGCAACCCCTGGTCTGTGTTATGATTTGCGTCATGGGCATGGTAGCCATTCCCATTAGTGATGGATTTCCCATTAGTGACGTGGGCTTTTCCATTGGTCTCTTTGATTTTGGAGGTGGGACCGCGAAGGCCAAACAATGCCAGAAGGATAACTCCACCATAGAAGGCCACAGTGTGAAGGTTCCTCCAGTCGGCCAAGGACCTGACCAAGGGCACGGCATCCATGGACCAGTCGAAACTGAGCTTGTCGGGGCACAGCAGGAGCCAGGCGTTGGCGGCGGGCAGGTGGAGGAACGTTAGCGTCCGGGTGAGGAAATGTGGCGAGTCCGCCGCGGGGTTGTCCGAGTTGGAGAAGTTGGGAGGCTTGTTACCCATCCAGTAGAGGCGAGCTGACAGCAGAATCACTCCCGAAGAAGCCAGCACGGCGAGACTCAGCAGAACGCTGCCGTTCTTTTTCTGAAAGAGAGCAAAAATAATGCTGAAGGAAAACACCTAAATCAACATTTAGGTCAAAGCCACAGCATTTTGTCAGGGTTCCACAGCCTCGGGAGTATTTTTCATTCAGAAAGTTTTATTTATATGAAATCTTTCAAAGTCAATGACAAGTTATGAAGACAGACATCTAATTTTTGTCATTATTTATATGAGCATGAACTGATTAATTATTAGTTCTCTGCTGCAGTTTATTGAAAAAGATCTCAGGAATGTTTTCGGCTGCTGTCTTGGGTTTAAACCACACTCTGGTGCAGTTATACAGTTCCGCGTAACACTGGCATGCTTCTTCAAATGCACCAAAGCCAGAAACAACACCACCAAATTTACATATAAAATACTTAGCTATGACATTCGGCGTGGTAAAAAGATACGCTGGGGTTTGGACAGCTGCATGCTGTCTGGAATGTCACTGTCGGCAGGCAGAAATATGATTGTTTATATGTTGAAAGAATTGAGTTTGTCATATTCAAGCCGGTGAAAGATTATTATTTTGAATTTCACATTTGGTTCACCAGTAAATTCTTAAATGTCAAGGGGGTTTTTATTAAGGATAACAAGAGCGAACTCTATGTACTTCAATGATTCTCCATATATTTATAATCCACACTCCCTTCAGTTTTGACCTAACTGGGGTCATTTGAAGCACGAGAGGCTTTGCTCCTAAGTCTTTCCTTGCTGCCTGTCAGGGCTGCACTGAGTGTGACTGGTAATCAGCTTAGGACTCAATGTGTTGGCATGTAGATGCTGTTTACATCTCATGAGAGCATTAATTCTGCAGCATGATCACCACATTAAGTCCTCTGTCACGCAACACCTTTTCCCTGAACTCACACGGCAACGTAGCACTCATTAGAGTCAAAGCAAGTGACAGGAATTATGTGACATTCCCCAAGGCATAAGGTACACCGATCAGCCACAACATTATAACCACTGACGGGAGAAGTAAATATCATTGACCATCTTGTGACAATTCAATGTTCTGCTGGGACACTTTTGGACCTGGCATTCATTCATGTGGATGTTACTTAGACATGTAGCACCCACCTAGACCAGACCAGACACCCCCACCCCATAGTAATGAAACTACAGCAACATGAATAACAGCATAAGGTGTTGACCTGGCCTCCAAATTCACTAGATCCCAAACTGATTGAATATCTGTGGGATGTACTGAAACAAGCCTGATCTACAGAAGCCCGTCTCCTCAACCCATAGGACCCAAAGGCTCCCCACTAACAACATTTTGTTGCCAGACACCACAGGACAACCTTCAGAAGGCCCATGTCCATTCTCTGGTGAAACACAACTGTTTTGGAGACACAGGGGAGACCTACACAGTAGAAAGGTGGTCATAATGTTATGCCTGGTTGGTGTAAGTACACTTGCCAGTTGCTGTATTTACACAGACACTCGTATTGTAGTAACCTCCTTGTTAATCTGATTATTTTCTCTGTGATTGGAATAAATACGTTCTTTCTGAGATTGTTTGCCCCACATCGGGTCAACTCTGGGGTTTCTAGGCGGTATAGAAACATGGTGGTGGGAAAACCAGTTGTTCAAAAAAGACAACATCAACATTGATATAGGCAGCTCAGCTGAGAATGTGAGTCTCCCTTGTTCTTCTTCTTCTTTTACTGCATTAAATCAATTGAATGAGTTTTATACTTCAGGCAGATCCAATGCTCCACATGGGCAGACCCACATGACGCGTTAAAATAAGTTACATTCTGGTAGATGCTTCGGTGAATATAAACACGTATAACTTATTAGATCATCTTATTAAGCGTTCGAGTAAACGATTAAGTTGGATTCAGAACGATTTTTAATCTGGCACGAAAAAACAGTCCATGTAAAGTTCGTCACTGAGACCAATGACAGCAAATCCTTTTGGTTTTCCGCCACACGTAACATTACGAGCCTTCAACACATTTTCGTATGATGCTCTCTGAAATCAATTACTGCACAAATGTGATTTAGTGGTGTGTTTTTGCCAAGTTTGAGTAAATCTGATTACATTTATTGCATTCTAAACTTTAAAGTAATATAGACTTATTGGCAGAGACGTTCTGGCGCAGGCTTGACCCAAACGTGGTCGCCATCCGCTTTCCTCCCCCTCATCACGGAGATGCTGCTCACTTCCTGTTTTCTTAGCCCATTTATTCCTTTCAGAGTAATATGAACTCTATTTGAACCTGTCTTGGGGGAATTAGGGCTGCATGCTCGCACACTGTAAGTTTATGCTGTGTAGTATCACTGCCGCAGAAATGGGAAAGTTTACATATTTCTTGTCCAGTAGTTGTTTTATCAGCGTTGGCTTTGATATAACCGATAATAACAGTCAGCGTTGCCGCACTTCTGGTTTTATCGCTTATTTGAGTTTACTCTAATATAGTAATAATTCTCTCGTTGTGTAATCCACTCTAAATGGATTGCACAATGGACAGGGCTTCTGGAAGCTGTACAATGCACAAAGAACAATCCAGTTGTCTCACAGCGAGCACTGATTGAATAAGCCAATGTGTGCACTCTCACAATGGAAAACACAAGTTCTCCACATCAAACCCACGCTGGGATTAGAATAAGAGGTTTAGCATTGACTCGCCTGACCAACGAGCTCCAGCTCTAGCTCATGTTCTCCAAAGAAGTCAGCGGAGAAAGAAGGAAGGAAATGGAGACACAGTCGGTGACTTGTCAATAGTAAGATGAAAAAGGGCCAGTTCAAGGAGTTCAGGGTTCTGAAGCACTCTGAGGAGCATTGAGGAATCGACCGTGGCAAAAAATTGGATATTGATTGGAGCCCTGAAAACTGGTGCATAAAGGATAAGAGAGAGAGCGCCTTTTGCACACAAAAAAAGAAGGATGTGCTCATTGATGGATGAGGCCACATTGCCTGTCAAGGGAGGAAACTGCCCGAGAAATCCAATTCTGCTTGGTATTAGAAGATAAGCCAATTCCAGTAAGAGAGTCATCTGCGGTATTTAGGTGAATGAGCTTCATTCTGCTCTTGTCTATTTCTAAATCGTTCCCTAATTGACTTGGCGATCAATCACACACACACACACAAACACACACACACACACACGTGCAAGCTGCAGAGCAGAGGCTGGTTCTGCTTGTCAGTGATGTACGACCGCGAATCCACAAAAGCAACAAGTGACTGCGCCTCTCAAGCCAACCTGACGCGAGCTTTCTAATTAGTCTGTTTTGGAGGTTGGCTGCCGAAGCAAGCATGAAATGGAAGGAGTGGTGTAGGAGTTGTAACCAATACTGTTGGAGAGTCTCTTCCCTGTGCACTCGGTTCTCTTTTTGTGGTCAGATGGAAATAGATCTTCAATAGCATCACCCTCTTAGCAGCTGAATCGCTCCTTTCGCTCCTTAATTGCTCTAAAATGTCCTTTTATATCCACGCTTGGCCCTGATTTATCGAATTCCCTAATAATCCCAGTTGAATCTGTCATTCTATATTTACGAGCAATTTTCTTAATTCTCTTACTTAATTCCTACTTTGTACTTCTGGTTTAAAATCAAATTATTCAGACCAGTATTGGTATCTGTGAATCTGCTCACACGGAAAATTTCTAAAGATTTTTTTTCATGGTGCACACTCCTGGCTCCTGGCAGGAGAAGGCTGGGTGAAGCCAACCACCATCTATCACATGGTTCTGCCATTAAGGTAGCAGAGCAAAGCCAGGGCTGTCCTAATTAAGCTTGTGGTGTAAGAGCTCTTTTTTAACAAGCCAAACTATTATTTCTGCTTCTATAAACATATATTACAACGCTGCTGAAATTCTTACAAAGGCAACTGCTGATTTGTTGCCTTTAACCAGGGAGAACACACGCTACGGGACAGTATTATCCTGCAAATGACGGGTAGCGGTGATTAAATGCACCACCTCACGTGATCCCGCTGGGAAGCGGATGTAAACAAAACGGAGACGACGAAAAAGAAAAAAGCAGAAAATGAAGAATGAGGACGGAAAGGAAGGGATTCGGTGGATAATTTGTCACAAAACGTCTGAGGTGAAGTGTAAAGAGCAACTCGTGGTTTGAACATCCATACAGTGCTCTGTTTATCAGCTTCATGAGTAAACTCCACATGAACGTACCCAAATTGTGGTATTCATGACCACTTAAAGGGGAACTACTGTTTTTTACAACCTGGACCTTATTTTTGGCATAAAATACGATCGTTTACTCACCCATATAACTTTTGTGTAATTTGTAGTCCTTCAGGAGATATTTAGATCAGCGTATATCCATGTAGTGGGAGTGACTGGGGCACCGAAATGCAGCCTCTAAATAACGCATTATCTGTCGCGAAACTTGTTCATTTCACCAATGTTGTTCCCCTTTAAGTGGAAATTCTGATAAGTTCAAAGGTCATTAGTCGGGTATCCAAAAAACATTTAAAAAAAGGCAACTGGACATGTAGATTTTTTATTTTTTTGAAGATGTTTAGCCACTTCTTTAGTTCTGAACTGAAAACTCAAAGTCCAGTCGCCATTTTTTTTGGAAATACCATGACGTGGATGGCTGAGAACCTTCACAGACATGACATTAGTCACGTATATGACTTCCAGTGTCGTAAGCACAAGTTCTACAAGGTTTGAGAACCACGAGATCTATTCCACACATTTGATCCCATTCTTTTATTTAAACACGGTTTTTGTCCATTTGACTTTTTCCATGTTTCCCAATGTTACGCTCCTCTGCACCTCTACCGGCCTTCCACTGGCTGTGCAAGTGTCTTTGGCTCGTGCTTAATCACCTTAACCAGCCACACCTGAGAAGACTGAATAAAAGGGCCTTGTTGAAGAGGCCTCAGCTGGCCACTTGTCAGCTGCAGACGCACCGTGTCTCACCTGTTGCCTTTTTTTTTGTCTTTCTTTTTCATGAAATAAGTCCTTATTTTTGTAACTCTGTCATGTGTCTCCACTTTATGTTGTGGCCCTCGAGCCGGGTCTTAACACCTGGCCCAATACAAGAAACTAATTCCATTTTTGCGGCTGCTACCATGATTTATGTGGAACATGCCTGTGTATGTAAATTATCTAGAATACACAGGATTTGCAAAGCCATACATTTGAGGTTTTAGACCCTTACTAAGCATCGTCCACAATCAGCCGTGCAACAGCTTTAGCAAAGGAGTGATTTGTGAAAGTCAACTAATGCGACATGCGATGAAAGCCTCGCACAGCATCCCTGATGACAGCTAATAATGCATGGCCACCATCTGTGTTAACAAGACATTTAAAGTGCTTCCTGTTACAGACACGGGGGGTTTGAGTCAACATGGGGGATCTCAATTCTCTTGAAAGTAAACAGAGTGTAAAAAAGTACCCTCCGGATTAGCTATTGTGGCTAATGGGAAGGGGAAAAAAAGAGGTCACTAGTGCAAAGCTAGCATAATTCATTGTGGGAAGGATACTGGCTTGATAGCATTTTCTGTAAACTACTACTACAAATTGTAGTACCTTCTGGAAGTGATCTATCTGTGCTAGATCCATGTTTTGTTTTTGTTTTTTTGTGGAATAATTGAGAGTGCACCAAGAAAAAGAAGTACGACCTGCTCTATCACTAGTGTGTTGTTTTTAGATTTCAACATTTCCAGTCTTACTGCTGTCAAACAGAAATTCCTGGGAGCTAACTATGACTGATTGGCCTTCCTGAGATCTGCGTGTATCCATGGAGAACGGCTGGCACAATCCCCAGCCAACTGTCAAAAGCAGCATCCCGCCCGCTCCAAGTCTTTGAACCTAAAGCTCTTCCACACATCTCCTCCACTTTGGATACCTCGTTTGGAAATTCAACATCAGTTTCTACAGCTCTCCTTCTAATACTTCTTTTTTCTTTATTCCCTTTTAGTTTATTACCCACTTTCTCTCTTGAACCAACCCTTCTCTCTTTCCTTTTTCCCAAGCCTTCATCTATAAAAGGTGCCTTTCGTTATTAGCCTTCGCTTTTATTAATCCCAGAAGTGTGTGGTCCGCCTGTTGACACACGTAGCGTGCAAAATGTTTAAAACATGTCAGAAGAAACATCGAGCTGCGGCTTGACTTCATACGTGCGCTGTTTAAAGCTGCTGTGGAGTGACGCAAAACAGCAGGGGAACAATCTTCCGGGGTTTTCTTGTTAAAGTCATGTCCTATTTAAACTGCTCATAACTCCCTCCAACATACTGGTCTGATTAAACAGAACATTTTTTGGACTTCTTGTTTGAGATGTGTAAATTAAAATCCTGTTTTCCTACAAAGCTAAAAAGTTTCTCCAAAACTACAGAATAAGTAACTTCAAAAGCCTTGGACACGTTGCACAACACACATCCAGCGGCGCTCCCATTTGCTGCATTATCACTGACATGCTAAGTTGTGATGGAAGGTACAACGAGGCATGCATCCAGCTCCCTTTTCCAGCGCTCTAATGTGTTCTGGATTGTGCTGACTTGGCGCAGCTCATCCAAGTCAGCAGACAGCTGGCACTGAAAGGAATGACTTTGATAGAGTGACCCAATTTAGCCCGTAGTTCTCTCCATGATTGGCCGCGCTGCTGCCGACACAGAGGCCTGTAATGAGACGGGTCACGGGCTGAACCTTGGCATGCCATGCGCTAGAACAACTGATCAAAGAGGGGGCGCCGTCCGTGTTAACGTGACGTTTAAAGAGCTTCCTGTTTGAGTAATGTGGGGACGTCAGAATCCGAGGGGGGTTAGTAAAACACAGGGTTCCCCTAATGCTCTCGAAGGGATGTGACGCATCTGATTTAGATTAGTTCTCCCCGTTCGTTCTTGCTAAGTCGCTTAAAAGACTCTCATCAGTTCATTTGTGCTGTTGGAGCAGCATGTTCCAAGTACAACAACTACAATAGACCTGTTGCAAAAACAAAAAGGAACATTTTCAAGTGATTTGATGCTTCATTTGGAGTATTTGGATTGCTTCAAATGACATCTATCCATCTTTTTATAATCCAGACACTTAAGCATACAGTACATCCATTGGCCAAATACTAAGTCGACAGATATGTCTTAGTGTAAATGAGTCAAATAATCACAAAAAAACAACTTTCTGTGTTGAGAATCTTGGAACTTAGGTCCTGACAGGTAATACTGGTGTAATTTCAGCTGCCACGTCTTTTAGCTGACACAAGCCGTGAGTGTTATTTCCACAGACCACTTACTGTTCGAATGCAATTACATGGCAGGACGAAAATTACATATGCATCCAGGAGACGGCTGCATTTACAGGCTTTCAAGATTTGACTGGCAACAGAATTTCTACCTGTCTTGAAGACCTTGTGAAGCTATTTACACATGTTTTTCCTAAAGCCGGTGGATCAGTCCAAGGGACGTAAAGTAGCCTTGCCTCAGTATAATTCTGAAGTCAATTTGGAGAAAACAAACATGCAAAACTTGTTTTGAACGAACAAATCTTTACCAGATAGAGGCAGTAGATGCTTTGGAAGTTGCGCATGGTTGCAAAAAACAGACTGAAGAAGAGGTTGCAAACGAAACAGAAGAAGAAAGAAAACCAGTTGCCTTGGATATATGCAAGACAAAGAATGTAAATAATATAAATTTTGCCATTTCCATTTTCCAGACGTGATACTTCAAAATGCACATCACAATATGTTGTGAAAAAACAGCTAATGACTGACGCCCAGTCCATATATATATATATATACAGTATGTTTGTATCCGACAGTGGACATTCCATGCTCTGGTTGCCTAGGTAACCCCCTTGCTTCCAAGGGAAACGAGCTAAACATAAAAATATTGCTAGCGTATGGACGGAGCCAGCCCTTCTTGCTATCACTGCTCTCTGTTTGAAAAGAAAATACCATCAACTCCACCACAGCTCCATCTGGGTCTAGGCGCTCCAAGCCTGCAATCAGCATGGTGAATTCAGCGGTGGGAACCAAAATCATGGACGAGGGTTTTCTTTGTAAATCTTTGAGGCACTCTGTGTTTGTGTCATAGGATAATCAACTCATTAGTCACTGCTCACCACCTCAATTGTGTAACCTCAAAGTTCAGCTTAGTTCTTGGTACCCGTCCACTTGGCGTCACCATAGGTTGTTACAACTTGCTGGATTTAAGTATTCCCTTGTCGTCTCATTGCCACTGGTTTCTTCTTGTGTGTATGCCCATAATGCAAGGTTTATCAGCCCAGACCCTGCTCAGCCCCTAATGCCGTAGCCTGACGTGCACCTCCCCAGAAATATAACTAGGCGTCACAGCGATGCAGACCGCAAGAGCTGTTATTGGTCCCCTTGGTAGTCGCGTATTTCCGTCTGCTTCTCCATCTGCGCTATTTTCTAATTGACTGTTTTGTATCAATAAAGATGGAACACATCGCAGAAAGGTTAACTGAGGAAGGTTCGGAGATGCAAACATTTGTGTGAATCGTCCTCGACTGAAAGTTTCACCGAAATTTCTCTGAAAGTTTCACTCGCCATTGTTGAAAGTGAAGCAGGAAGTAGAAACAAAACTTAACCCGACTGGCAAAAAAAACAACAACAACACAGCACCAACTAGAGTTTGGGTGAATGACTCGCACCAGCTTAGGCTACATATGTAGGTTACGTACGTAGATTATGCCGCCTATGTCCTGCAGTACTTTAAATGAGCCTTAAGTCCTTAAAGGGGAACTACAACCCGGACCTTATTTCTGGCATAAAATACGATCATTTACTCACCCATACAACTTTGGTGTCATTTGGAGCTCAACGTGGAATAGCACTAGTGTATCATAACAAAATATTGGTGAAATGAACAAGTTTCACTGCAGATAATGCACTATTTAGAGGCTGCATTTCGGTGCCCCAGTCACTCCCACTATATGGATATACACAGATCTAACTATCTCCCAAACGACTCCAAATTACACAAAACTTATATGGATGAGTAAACGATCGTATTTTATGCCAGAAATAAGGTCCAGGTTGTAAAAAACTATAATTCCCCTTTAAGTGGAAGGAGAACTTGTTGAATTTACTAATTATTTCCAATTTATGATCAAAATTCTGAAGTGTTTTGTTCACAAAGAAAATCGCTTGGGGTTAAGAGTTAGATAGGCGTGCTTTTCAATATCTCTTGTTTGACCCTTAACTCAGTTACCTACATCTGTGTCCAACATTTGTTCTGTTCTTTCTGACCTGCTCCTGTGATGGAATGACTTTAGCAGCCATTGTCACTTTTTCAACACTATGCCGGGTCCCAGAAAACCGTACGAGCATGCATCTACCCATAAACAGGCCGTGTTCAGGCTGGAACAAAAGTTTGTGCGGTTAAGAGGATTTTTCTGAATCCGACTTGGAACGCTCACACTCGCTTTGGGCTTGCCAACATCCACAGGAATGCCGGCTAAATAAAGAGCACGCAGCAGAATCTGCAACAGAGGGCATCATTTCACAGCTGAATGCTTTGGCGATGGGATAATTGGCGCGGCGATTCGTCAAGCCGTCAGCTGGTTACGCTGAACTTCATCTGCGCGTCTGCGGCTCTCATTGAGACAAACGAGGAAGGAGGAGTCTGTGACGCTTTCGGGCGCAGGCTGGTGAAGATGCCATCAAATCCTTCTAATATCCACGGGCCTCTGATCAAACGTTATCCGTCATCTTTCATTTGGCTCCAGGTGCAGGGAGAAATTCAAAGGTGCGGAGGATCGGGGAGAGTGGGAAAAAACGCCTTAGCCTCTAAACCAGTTTTCTTTGAGTTACAATATTTAATTTCACACTCCAGATTCAGAGCTTTTCATGCATGACTTTATCTGAAAGGTATAATCGCTCACATCTGTGTTTTTCAACCAAGTACGTAGATGCTGAAAATCCCAGCTCAGCACCTTTTAATGAATGTTGCATGCCGCTGTTTTCACACAGATCTAGATTTTTTTTTTTTTTCTTATAACAACAAAACTTCTTTCCTGGCCCTGTCTAAAGCCTGGTGCCTCATTCGTCACCACGTTTCTGCCACTGACAAACACTGACTTCAGAGAACAAAGACATCATGTTCTTATAATCCCAGGGTATAATAGTTTTCTCGATAGGCTGCGGCGCAAACACCACCCCTTCCCTTTGTCTCCATCTATCACTTTCTAACTCTCCCTCCGTTCTACCTTGTCTAATTTTAAATCTCATCTCGCTCTGATTAGAGAGTTAATAGGATGAGAAATGGAGTCCTGGTTCGAAACACATCTGTCCCCTCTGCTACGCCGGATCTGATTTGCATTTCCTTATTGTTTGTGGCTGCTGTGAGGCCGCGGTCAGGTGTTGATTTTTCATTCTTCTCCTTCATTTGGGAAGAAATGGAAAAAATTTTGATTGAATAGAATATATAATGAGCCGGCTTGTTCTCGATGACAGACCTCTGCAGTCTCTCCACCTACTATCCGATTCAACAGCAACTGATTGTGCCTCAGTTGTAGAATATAAAGCAGGATAAGCTGAGTGCTTTTAGGGCACTGGGGGTGAGAAACACTGAGAACAGATAAAGGAAAGGAAGTGAGGGCATAGTTTTCCCTTCTCTCTCTCTTATTCTCTCTCTCTCTCTCTGTATCTCTCTCCCTTTTGTTTTCCCATGCGTCCCGAGACGTCTGGCTCATAATCGAGGAAATGATTGCCCCCGTGGCTGGCCCCAGCTCGTAACGAGCTCTCGGCCAAGATAACCGTGACTGGGGCAGTCGAGGAGGGCATTGCCAGAGTGATAAACGAGCCAGATGTGCCGGCAGCGGCGGGAGGCGCTGGGGTGTTGGCTTTGAGACCCGACGGGCTGGCACGGGGATTCTGGCCAGGTCTGTTGTGTCTGGGCAAAGACCCGCTCCTCTACTTTTTGATAAATACGTAAGGAATTGTGACTTTTCATAACAACTCCTGACAAGCAGTGAGGGTGATGAAATCTGTCAGACTGTAATGCAACAGACTGGAACAAGTTGCGGTTTCGTTTCCAAGGCTGTGTCTCTCTACTTTCTTTGTTTATACAAAAAAAATATGGAATAACTAGATTTAGCCAATTTTCTCTTTTTCTTATCTTATTTAGTTGAGACGTGTTCAGAAAGGTGGTCTCACCAAATTCAAGTATTGTATTCATGACACAAATGCAAATTCCCATTCAGGTAAAACATGGAGTTCAAGCCAGCTGAAATAATTCAGACAGGAAATTGCAATTTATCCATTTACAATGATTTACAGTTAGGACCATATATGTCTGGTCACTGCCACATTTTTTATTTCCCAAAACATATTTGTTATATAAAAAAAATGGACTTAAAGAACAGTACTGACATCCAAATCGAAAGGAATTACAACAATTTATATAGGCGGTCTTCTATTTTAAGGGGACAAAGCGGTTTCATAAAAAGGTGGCACATTCTTACCTGCCCAGGGACTGCAGATGGAAATTAGCTCCTAGCTATAATCTGGTACAAGCCATCTTTTTACTTCGCGTAATTAATGAACCTTGTACATGGTCCCTGTCTTAAATAAACCAATAAAATAAAATAAAATAAAATTCCTTCATTATTTCATATTTCTTATTCCACATATGGTCTTATCTATACATACCCAAAAGGATCAATCAGAATATAATTTTTATGACCCATGAGAAGTTATTGTGTCAAATCTACAAGAAATTTAACAGAAGAAGAAGAATAAGTTTTTTTTTTCGAACTTTATTGACAATACTCGATTCCAACGTCATTTACCTCATGTAGACATGTGCATTAAGAACGTATTTGTTCCATCAAGAGAATACCAATCAGATCAGCTATGAACATGGTACATATTAATGTTTTCCTACTGAACAAATAGTATAGTGTTCCCTCGTTTATCGCGGGGTTTACGTATATGTATTTTAAACCGTTATGTTAACTTTTTATTGGCCATATTTTCCCGCTATAGAGATACAGCGAAATTTTCACAATATAAAATTAGATATGTATGAATTAAAAACCCACGAAGTGGCAAGGACTGTACTGTGGGACTTGACGCCGTAACCTACGTACATAGCCTACCTCGTCAGTCTGGCTCGCTCTGCAAAAACACCACCAAAACGCTGGTCAGCACAGTGTTTTTTTGCCAGTCGGGTTAATTTTTTCCACTTTTTGCTTCACGTTCAACAATAGCGAGTGAAACTTTCGCTGAAATTGCATCAAAGACGAGTTACACAAATGCTTGTACCCCCTCAGTTAATCTTTCCTCGATTTGTTCCATCTTTATCAACCCAAAACAATCAATTAGAAAATTGCGGAGATGGAGAAGCAACCTGAAATACTAAAGTGGAAATACGCTACTACCAGGTGGACAAGTCACAGCTCCTGCGGTCTGTGACGCCGCAACGTGTAGTTATATTTCTGGAGAGGGGCACGTCAGGCTACGTCATTAGGGTCTGGGTATTGACGGATTAGCATAAACCACCTATGAGGTGGTTAAGTGAGTCATTATTATTGTGACTGGACTATTGTTCTGATTATCAGCAGAATATTTGTTTCCATATAAACTCAGCCATAGTTTTGCAGCTTTACTAGATTTACTAGAGTACAATTTGAAAGACAGGTGTTGTGTTTTTATCTGCTAAGGCCTAGCGGTTGGGTCACCCCCGCTGAGCACAGACAAGGAAAAAACACACTGTAACTCCTTTCTCCCCTGTCTGTGATCTCTCCGGGCCGCTCACAGCGAGCCCTTTAATAACAGCTGTCGGTTCTCACCCTGCCAGAAACAACTCCTGCGGAAGCCGCCCCCCACAGGTACGCTAAAGCCAATTGTGGGTAAGAAGGTGATTTTCATTTGGACGCTGGCAGGATAAATAAGAAAAGTCACGCATCAGTTTGCAAAGCGCTGACAGCTTGTTCGAGTTCCTGCGAGACGTTTCCGACGGCCGGTACAAGGCTACGTCACAAACCCTTGCGACAAACTGAGGTATTTATAGATGTTTCCACAAGAAGAAACCTCTATAAAAAGATCAGCGGGCGCGCACATGCACGTTCGGCGCTAGGCCGTCCTTGCTCAGTAAACCCAAGGGGACTTTTTATTACGCTAGTTATGCGTTTTACGAGGCCCATCATGTTGGCTGAGGAGCAGTCTCTCTAATCAAATGTGGAGTGCTTGTGCGAGGAGGCTTTCCAGTCAAACGCTGATTCCCATAATCAGATGAGTCACTGCGTCAAGGTTGTCCTCCTCAAATAACTTCAGTTTGGAAGGAGCCCTGCAGAGATTCCCTGCAGTGGAAGGCAGGTTTTTGTGTCTACATTACCGTATGTTTGGACAGCTTACTCGAACAAGTGAACCAAATAATGTACCTGTGAAGGACGCGATATTAGTTTTTTTTTTCCTGCAAATACCTTTTGTCACCTTAAAATGAGAAAACAACTCACCCCAAAAATAGCTTTTCCTGCTCAAGCGTCCTTTCCACGAGTACACATGTACACACACACACATAATGAGGCCGAGATCCTAATTTAGATTTCCTTGCATGAATGTGTATCTATTTACTGCAGCAAATTGAAGCTGGCAGCGGCGTTGCGAGGAAGTAGGAAACTTCCCCTTCTACATACATTACTTCCTGTTAAGCAGAATCAAATGAGCAAAGCTTATAGTTCGTGCACCAGCAGACGGGCCCGGATAAGCAAACAGTTTTTCCTAATTGGACTCGTAATGAAAAGCAAACACATATTTTTTTTCTTTGCACACAACACTCCACAATACAGGAAACATTCACAGATGGCTGGCTGAGGTTTGCCTCTGAGGGCAGGAAGAGGAAACTGGATAAGTACAGATGCGAGACGAGAGCCAGTGAACACACATATATTCTACGGCCCCGGCGGCGTGCATTGATTTACCTTTCCTAAGAGGAGGAGGAGAGCCTGGCGAAACCGGAGTCTCTGGAACACGAAGAGGTCGTACACAGCGGACACGGCCAGCACCGTCACGCCTTGCTCCTTCCACAGCATGCTCGCCGCCGCGCACCAGACGCTGCCCAGCATCCAGCCCCAGCACCTGGTGACCGAGCCGGCGGCGCATCGCCTGCTCTGGAAGGCCCCGCGGAGTCCACAGTGTCTCACGTAGCAGAGAAGAGACAGCAGGAAAAACAGAGCGGCGCCGACGTCCGCCCTCCCCACCACGCCGGCGACCGCCTCGGTGTGCACCGGGTGAGAGGCGAAAAGGAGGCCCGCCAGGAGGCTCCACGGCCCTCCGCCCAGCAGCGGGCGGCTGAAGGCCGTGACGAGGGCGGTGACCAGGCCGTGCAGCACCACGTTCAGGAGGTGGTAGCCCCAGGGACGCAGGCCGTGAAGGGTGTAGTTGAGGCGGAAGGAGAGGGTGCAGAGCGGGCGGAAGGACTTGTGGCTGCCGCTGTGGGTGAGCAGGGTGCCCCAGAAGTCGTCATAGAGGATGTTGGTCCACGGAGTATCTAGGAGGAGGTCCTGGTTGGTCTTTATGGCCCGGCTGAAAGAACAAAAGAAATACACTGTAAACCACTACGAATGTCTTATTTGTGTCTATTTTTCAAAGTATTTAAGTATGAACTGTTAAAGCATGGTCTCCTAATGAGCTTCCCAGCTTGCTGTCGACCGCCTCACAAGTGAAATTTAATAGACCAAGGCAACAAGGACACCAAATGTAATAACAGGCCACAGAATATTTGATTTATACCCTCGCGCGGTCTGCCACAGCATGTACATATGTTACAGATACCTGCACATGCACACTTGCAGACAGGTGGTTTCACACCCCCGAGGCTGCTGCGGGATCCTCATAATTAGCGGATCATTACCAGTGTGTGTGTGTGTTTGGGGTTTTTTGCTGCATTCGTGTACACTCACGCGCGGCTACAAATCAGGATCACTGCGGGGATTAAGAGTGATGAATGGGCTGGCCGCTGGAACAACTCGGAGGCTTGTGGGAGAAATTCCCCCAGGAAACACAAGCACAACAAGTTTTTTTGGGGTTTTTTTTCCTCAAGAAAGTGAAATTTGATTAAAGTTGAAACTGGCCTAGATATTACAAACAAAAAAAGTATCTGCATTTGATTCTCCTGACTCTAGGCAGCTGGAAGTCGAAGGGAACAAACAAAGGGATGTCACAGAAGGAAAACACAGTTCAAATTTGAGTTTATTTTAATGCAATCATCAATAAAGCATGTATTTTTTTTGCATTTCTCTGTAATTTAAAACGTGGCTCTGAGGTGCGATGCTAACGGTTGTTCATTTTCCTTAAAATTAGGAATAAGACTCTATACAACTGATTAAATTTATATGAACTTAATGAAAATTTCCACTTCTGAGGTTGTGATTAGCGCCAGAGGAAGGTGTTTAGACGTCTATTCTTGTGAGCACGGTAAAAAACGACGCCATATGAAGGCAGCACCACTTCAATGAAATTAATCTTTATTCTATTGCATTACAACTTATTTCCCCAAACTGAATCACAAACTGAAGGGCGGTTAATTAACTTTTAAAGGCTCCACAGCCAAACAGAACGAGGATAATTTGATGTATCACTAAAGAGATGAAGAGAATCCCTTCATACCTTAACATGGTTTAGATGTAACTCTACGCCTCTGACTCATTTAGCATGCATGGGGCTATAAATATGGAAATTGGTCTGCACTTCTGCCTCCGCCCGCCCGCCCGCCCCTCCGCTGCTCGACGGCGACTCGAGCACACTTGCTCACCTTTGACTGCACTCAAACAAAACTAATCTATGCTACGCAACGGCAAGTTGTGATATTGAAATAATTCAGATGTATGTGCATGTGATTCAAGACGAAGGGCAAATTGCACAAGCTGAGAATGGTAATGAGTGACAGATAACATCCAGCTTTACTTATCAAACTAGTGTTTTGCGATGTTTAGATAAACCTACTTCGATCAGGCATAACATTATGACCACCTTCCTAATATTGTGTAGGTCTCCCTTGTGCCTCCAAAACAGTTGTGACTCATCAGAGAATGGACATGGGCCTTCTGGGGGTGTCCTGTGGTGTCTGGAAACAGGATGTTGTTAGTGGGGACCTTTGGGTCCTATGGGTTGAGGGGAGGGGCCTCTGTGGATCATCCCACAGATACTTGATCAGTTTGGGATCTAGTCAATTTGGAGGCCAGGTCAACGCCTTGTGCTGTTTTTCATGTTTTTTTTTAGTTGTTCCTTAACCGTTTTTTGGGGGTGCCTGGTCTGGTCTAAGTGGGTGCTACATGTCTAAGTAACATCCACATGAATGCCAGGTCCAAAAGTTTCCCAGCAAAGCTATGGGATGACCCATAGGACCCAAAGGCCCCCCACAGGTCAATGTTATTTACTTCTCCTGGTTTTAATGTTGTGGCTGATCGGTGTAGCTCTCCATGTCCAACTCAGACACCAAAGAAAGACATCGTAAGTACTGCTGCCTTCAAATGAGGACATTTGTGGTATTACTACCACCTCGTAGTTCACAAGTTGTGATGTGTTTGCTGGATTTTCAGAAATTAGTTTTCTTTAGGATTTCATAGCAAGTAAATATGGACATTTTTAATACTCCCAAAATTTCTTCCTTTCATTTATGCATTTCCATTTGCAAGTTAAGTTACCCTGCTAAACTGTTAGCCTTGGATGCTTTTAGACGCTACCTAGCAGCCAAGTTGATGTTGTGTAACCACAAGCTCATGAGTTCCTTTGAAGGCAGCATAAACCCCACGCAGCAAAGTGACGAGATTAGTTCCTTGGGTTTCTGATCCTTTGTTTTTAAAAGAGTTTTACTGGTACACTGCCATTCCACTGCCATTTGTCTTCTAATATATACAACAATGGACATGTTAAGATGGGCTTTACAAGCTAGATCACATAGAGAATGTAAAAAAAATAAAATAAAAAATACATCAAACAAACCCAGGGTGCAATAAGACTGCAACACAATGAAGGAATAAATAGAAAAGGCACATTTCTAGCTTCCAGAATATCAAAGGGTGGCCAAATCTACTGATCTGAGCGCTGACGTGCCAATTAAAAGCAGCCGGGAGAAAGACAACAAGCAGAGTCATAACAGCTTGTCTTATCCTCTGAGGACAATGCCGCTCAGCAGGCCACATATTTTTATTTGCATACTGCAACGTGAAACCTGGGTACTGTGAGCATGAAAGGCTTCGGATTTCCAGGTTTTGATCGCGCAGCCTCGGCGGCAGCCTTCTCTCTCTTGCTCTGAGGATTTTGATTGTCATTAACGGCGCTACTGTGCCTGAGCCTGGGAGGAAAGAAGAAAAAAAGGAAAATGGGGGCCAGTCGGGGTCTTCCTTTGTCTGCAGACTGTAACCAAGAGCAGCATGAAGGAGAAAGAGCTCGAGCTTGCAGACGAGTTAAAAGCGAGAGCCCGACAGTGAAGCAAAAATGATACAGATCCGGTGTCAGAGCGATAACTGCTCAATGAATTAATTTAAGTGTTTTTTCCTACGAGCCTACGGCCCTGTCATCGCGTGAGCTGTAGTAAATTCCTCCATTTCCCAGGATTGTTCAGCCGGGGAAAAGCAAGTGTGTTTCTCAGGCTTTCAATAAGTACAGCAAGCGCCAAACTCTCTCTTGTCTGATATTTCTGCAGACCGAGAGCATTACATCATCCAGTTGTTTTCTTTTTTCGTTTTTTTTTTTACTGTAACTCCACAGTGAGACATTATTTCTAAAATGTTTAACAGTCCCTCTCCGGTTTGATACGAGGGCGGCAATGCAAGTACAATAAACATATTGAAATGTAATGATGATCAACACTGAAAGTTTTATTAGTGCGCCGTGTCCTTTGAGTATAACGTCTCAAAAATGTATAAACTATAGCCGCCTCACGTTTCCGCCGCCTCTGTCAGGAAGAGTTCGACTGAATAAATATGGCGTCCATCTAATTCTGAAACTGTTTTCCCGTCCCCCAGAGGCGTTCAGTTAGCGGACTAATCCAAACCCGGCTTTATTCGCGCTCCCTTGGCTCCCCCCGTGTCCCTCGGCATGTCCTGGGTCTCAATACTCTGCGGTGATAAATAATTTAAATATTCAAATCGGCCGCCAAACACTCGTCTCCCTCCCTGCTCCTGCCCGGCACCGGCGGATGAAAAGAATGCATTAGCTGCAAGGGGTTTGGGAAAGGGCCCGTGCATGTGCGCCGTAAAGGCTAAAGGAGTAAATGGCTACATGCAATGTTTCCGTCTTTGTGCCGCGAGAGTGTGCGACAACAGAGACGGTGCTGACGGCTTCATTGAGGCCGCTCGCTGCAGCGGTGCAGATAGAGCGGCCTCCCGTAGTGATTGCTCTTACAGAAGGGGGTCTTTTGTATTCAGCCACCGTATGTGGGGCAGGCAGGCGGGCTGCAGGGCACTCTATTCACAATCCACAAAGTACAGGACGGGGTTTTTTCTTTTCAGTTTTCTTTTTTTTTCCTTTTTTTGGGGCGGGGGGAGGTAAAAATCTGAGGGATTTCCATCATCTCTGAAAAGAGACATTACTGGGCGGGGGTGACGGGGTGAGGTCTTTTTTTTTCTTTTTTTTTTTTTTTTCACCTGTCTGCTGCTTTGAGTGGAGAGAAAATTGGCCGTCTTTGGGTGTTTGGGTATGTGTCTTTTCAGTATGCAAATGAGGCACTCCACCGCCTCCCGAGCAGTGATCTCACCACCAGTGATTTGCTTTTTCATGTGCTCTGGCTGCCCACACAGCACACCAGGCCTTTATGGGGACTTTATTAGGCATTTTTACTATCACGCCGAATGTAAATTACGATTCCTTCATTCATGAAATGTCGAAAATCCCAAATTGTACATATTAAAATAATACACAGGCATCCAAATCTATCAGGATGAGGTCTTCATTCTTTATTTTTTTCCATTTCTATGCTGAACAGAACTGGAAAAGAAGCACAGATTTTTCTGTAATGCCTTCCTCGTCTCCTGGATTGAGTCTTGTCGACTTGTCACTAATGTCAGCAGGTGCTTCAAGTGGACACCTCTAGTACAAGGCTGTATGATTGATGCCAGCACTTCTGAATATTAAAAGGACTTGAAAACCTGAGCACCAAATAGTTTAGGTACTTTCATAAAATTATTACCTTATTTATGTTTTTGGTGTGAAGTTTTATTGTAAAATTGCTGGATGGGGCTCCTTTTATGCACCAATCAGATTTCTGGAATCAGATTTTGGACATCGAACTTGTCAAACCTTATCAAACCCCACCCTCATAGTCTTGATAAAGCGACTCATTTGCATAGTAATTTGTCAAATGAATGAGTTAATATTGTCTCAGTTCTACATATATGCTAAAGATCTGAAGTTGTCAGCTGCAATGTGTATGTGCATATTATACACATTATGTAACTATGCACTATAGATGACACTGGACCGAACTTATTGTTACTGGACATTTGGCACATGGTTGTTAGGTTGGTGGCTGTAAATTCATTGCATTTCATTGCAGTTTCATTTTTTCATCCATCCATCCAATATTAATTCCTAGCCATTATAACAAGAACAAAAAGTGTCCATTCTGTATTTCAAATCAAAAAACCTGAAACACATGATATAGAACTAATATGTCCATGCAGTCCTTTTAAATGGAAATCAATGGCTCCATTTATTAGACACTAGTATTGTGATGACTGGAATAATAACCCAATCAGAACAAAAATGCTTCGTGTAATCACCTTAGTCGGACCAGACTGGGCTGATATTATGAAATATATATGTTAAACCTATTATATATACAGTATATTGACTTCATTGAGAAGGATGGTGAATAGACTGGTTAATAATGTGTAGAGTAAGGAATATTAGAAAACCTGTTTTCTGCCCCAGGCCAAAAAGGGTGGGGTAAACTTTTAATAATTTGTAGAATGGGAAAATAACAGCACTGCTGAACTGGTCATTCCCATCATTTTTTTGTGGGCAGTGTCGTCGAAAACACGGATCCACCATTGTCATCTTCTCCCATTGAACGGATTCAGTGTTGATGCCCTACAGAGGGTAGAACCGCTTTGCACATGCTGACTGATGTTTTGGCTCATGTAAACTGGATTCATTTATTTAGCTGCACGAATGCCAATGCGCCATATTGGATATACATGGCTGGGTCCAAACACTGCATCAGCTAAAAGCTTGAATCACCAACCGCAGCCCATGAAAAGTTGTTTTCTTAATTGCACCCTTGAAAAGTTCAGTTTAGAGACTTCAGATGACATGTTTGTGCACAAACATACACCGTGCTTCGCTGCAGTCCCGTCTCTCCCACTGTGGTCTGACATGGCGAACCAACCACTGGTCTAAATGTGTTTGTGACCTTTATTGAAAGGACAACAACATTTAACTGCACTACTTGAGTCTGTTTTTAAATGTTTGGGCTCTGGTCCAGACTGTCTGTCTGCAGCATGTGCGCAGGCCGGCCTGCTCCACTATAATAAACATTTCCAGTAAACTGCCATCAGTTAATATAATCAGGGAAGGCTGAAACACAACCTTTAGTAGCCGAGTGCATCCTCCTGCTCCCTGATGGCAGTAATGAGATAGACTAGCCAATCATCACGAAACAGTTAATGGATAACTGGCCTGGACAAATTTTTCACGGACATCATCGCCTCTTGGTTCTTTTTCCATTTTATTCTATTATGTCTCGCCTTCACCCACTTCACCGTCTCCATTCATTCCTTTATCTATGTCTCTGCCTCTTCTGCAGTTAAGATCGCTTTGTCCGTTTCCTTTTTCTTTGTCCTTTTTATCTTTACTATCTGCCTCTTGGACCATATCTCCTCGAGCAGTCTGCTTCACTACCGAGCCTTTTACAACACCCCTCGTCTGGCCAAGATCTATTAAATTTCCATCTCCTTGCTGCACAATCTGAGTGCTAATTAAACAGGCAGTCATGGAGCTGCAGCAGACAGCCTTATTCACACAATGCTAATCTTGGGCTGGCGCACCGCTGAAGTAAATACACTGCTGATGCTCCTGGCTTTGTGTAGGACTGTCCAGAACCCAGATGATTCAAACTCTCGGAGTTGATTACAGAGCTGCCATCTCTATAAACCAGACAGATCTACTATGAATTATTACGTGTTTTTGCATTCATTTCATTCTGATGCTAAGACCCTGTTTACACTAGATTGGAAAATCTGAAGACCCAGACACAAGTGCTCTCTCCATGTTTTCCAGCTAAACACTTGTGTTTAGATTTCATTATTGCCTACGTTGCTTTCGCTACAAGGTCAGAGCCCCCCACAGAGCTATTACGTCCCTCTGTCAGACAGGCTTGATAAGAAGGTAAAAAACATTTCAAGGACTGGTGTAAATGTGTGTGGTATTCCAATGAAAAGCATTGCGAATATGCATTTGCCATATAAAAGACATGTTGTTAAAAGGCCACTACACCATATTGGCAAAAGGTTTAAGTAATCATATCACATTGGTTATGCAAGCCTTTTACGACTGCTTTGATTGCTGATCACCCAAGACGCATTTTAAAACAAAATGTCTAAAAGAATTTGACAAGAATCAGAGAGGAATTTTCAAAACCAGACAAAAGGGTAAGGAGAAAGGGGATCCTGATGGACACATAATCTGCAGATTGACTGAATGACACCGAGACGCAACCGCCGAGGCTGACTCCAAAATCAAGTAAATATTGCATTTTGCAGATATTGCACTGATTAGCTCAAACACTGACTTCATTGCTCAGTTATTTGGCTGGCACTGAAGACCTCGCTTCTAAGTTGTTTGACTTTGTCAAAACCGTCACAATGTGCCACAGTGCAAAACAATGAGCGTACCATTGTTTTGGTCTCCCTATCAAAAATATCATTCGCTTCTCACAATTGTCGACTTCAGTGTGAGAAAAATCGAGCACGCCACAAGCTGCCGGGCCACCGTGAATGGAGAAAATATTAAACCAGCGGAGAAAACTAGCTGCCTAAACAATTCATCTATTGATCGTAGCTTCTCCAATGCGGGTATTTGTGGGTCCCATCTTCTGATGGTGTTTCTGCTATTGTCAAAATCCAACGCTCACCGTGAACTGATAAAAGAAACTGGTTTACACCAAGTTTGTCCTATTTTAATAAGTGATTTGCACTGGACGAAGACTGCTACCAATAACTGATCTCATCTTAATTCAGATTCAGTCTTACATGGAGCTGGATGAGGACCAGTGTATCAGTGAGAGAGTGTATGTGTGAGTGGATGTCAGGGTCTGAATCACCTCCGTGTTAATCCAAAAATAACAGGATTAGAAAGTGATCATATACACAGTTTCAGAGACATGCACGGAGGTCGGGAGTCAACGGCTAATCTCATTAATAGCTGTGTGCTTTGTGTATGTGCATCCAAGACTCCAAGACTTTCGTGCCGTTCTGCATGCGCCGTACATGTAATCTATGCAGTACAGTGCCATAATCCTGTGCAGTGTTGTAGTTGGCAGGATAACAGTGTTCAGGGCTTTGTTCCCAGCTGACGCCACAAATGGCTCGGGAGCAAAATCCCATAAATTTCACCTCAATGATCACTCTTGAAGGGGAGAGCGTTGTGCTGCACCGCATGAGGCAGCTGAACACATGGGGACGGGGCTGGTCTGGTTTTAATCCGAAGGTAGCTACCCATCCATCACAGTGCAAGGTTGGACAATCATGCGTAACTCCATTATGTGCTTGCTGGCTGGACCTATACGTGATTCATTCACTGATTATCAGCTGCTACTATCCTGCCAGTATGTAGCCACAGCATGATGGCAGGCAACGAGGAGATGGTGATGAAGATGAAAGAGCGAGATCTTGAGGGGCCTTACATACGTTTCCTATTTAAATTGTATCCCCTCTCCCCAGTGTATCTGTTTAGCTTGCGTATCTGTAGGCTGAAGGGTCAGGAAGTGAGCATTAAGGGTGCGCTCTAACGTCGTACGTCATCGACACCGCCGGCAGAACAATACCCCATCCAGAAGTGGCACGGCTGCTTTCCCACACTCCGTCCCACGCCAGCGTGGCACGAACATGGGAGGAGAGGGAAAACTGAATAAATGTCCAGATAGCATTCATAAAACTCGGTCATTCCGCCAGTGGTCTGGCTGTGAAATTTTTTATGCTTAGCTTTGCAGAGGCTCTTCCCTTTCCTGATGGAGTCTGACATTAATTTGGCAGGCTTTATGCCCGGCTCAGACGCAATTATTTGCTTCTTTCCATCATCTGAAATGTGTGAACAGTGATAAAGCGGCGTTCCGCACTGCTGGCCACTGATGAAGGGAAAAAAATGGCGAGATATTCATCTGTTTTTATTACAGATACGCAGGATGAAGCTTACTTTGTATTCAAGGTACTAACCTACATTCATTTATTTTTTTTTTTATCCTCCTGCTCAGATCGCTGGGTCTGTCTTTTCATTGATTAAAAATAGTCCATCCTGCAGTTCCCAGTAGTTTTCCCATGGGTGCAGAGAAACCAGTGGGAAGTGCGGTGGAATGGAAAGGCCAGTTCAATGACGTATTGTAACTGTTCATATTTACAGTTTACATTTTATTTGAGGCACACAAATCTATGTAATGCCATGTATATGTTTACTCTGAGGAAATGCGCATTGGTGGAGTTGTTTATAAGGACAATGTTTACTGTATAAAAGTAGCTGGCTTCCATGCTTGGGGTATATATACACAACTTGTACAAACATTTAAAGGAAAAGGAGACTCTGACTCAGTCTCTTCTGCATTCTAGCGAAAACACCAATGATGCCGACCTTAAGTGGTGCCATCAACTCACAATTTACCTGGAGTAAAATGCAAAAGATGGAGAAGTTCTGATTTTTCTTCCCGCAAGCCTACTGATTTAACAGGGGTGGTTCAAAATGCAAAGGCAAAATTTGTGCAACGGTGCAAAAGTGTTGGATCGTAAACCAAATGTAATTTTCAGCAGTTACTTTAATTATTTCTGTCTGATTAGCTAAAGCAATGAAACAGTTAGCCTATCATAGTATAGCTTAGCTTCGCTTCGCTTAGCTTAGCTTAGCTTAAAGCAGGGAACAGGTGCAGATTCTAAAGCTCACGAATTAACGCTTTGTCTTTCCTGGAAGTTAGCTTTCAGTCAAGCAATGCTTCCACAGCACCCCCTGATTCTCGCACTGAACGTACACACAACATGTACCTGTTCAACTCGTGGCAGTTCAATAAACCTAACCCTTCCCTTCCCTGCCAAGTGTGAAGAAGACTAGCTGAAGTAATGTCAACAAGTGCACAACAGAGTCTTTTGCAGCAAGAGGAATTAGAGGAATTACAGTAACCGAAAACTGCTGAGTATGCACTCGGCTGTAAATGACAATTGACAATATACTTCAACAGTGCAGGGTCTGGCCAAATCATTGCTTGTTCGGACCAGTCCGATTGTGGTTTTATTAGAGGAAATACGGCAATCCAAAACTATTTTTGGACGCGCTTTCGGTGCATCCTGATGATAAAGGCCCACCAAGGTTAAAGAAATAAGAGACAAAATATTCAAAGCTTTCCTTTAGTATGCACCTTTTAATACGTTAACTCCAGGGAATCGTTTCCTGCCATTGTCAAGCAGCACAAGGTTTCCAGAAGCATCTGTTTCTCTTACTTTAACGAAACTTACAAAAATAATTACAAAAGAAACTGTATTTATCTTGATGAAAGACTAAGGATAGTTGACACACACTTATGTTCCACTCACATCACTGTTTGGTTTAAGTCCAGTGAAGTATTGTATGTCTACTTAGATTTAATTGTTGTGATCCAAAGAAAGCAATATTTAGGATACTTACTCCTCATCAGTCCAGTCTAGCCCAGCTGTTTTAGTTTCATAACCATCAGGCCCAACAGGTCGACTCATAGCTGATTAAGATAAAGTCTCCTCTACTTCCTCAGTTTGTCGAAGCAAGCTAGTCGGGGCAAACACATTTCTTCCGGGGGCTCCTGTCTTCAAAGAGGGGGAGGAAGGCCTGAGCTAAACGCCAGGAAGTTGGCTGTCTCTCCTTTGTCAGGCAGTGCACTTGCTTTCATGTCCCCTGTGAAGTCGGTTTCCTGATTAGCAGAACGACTAACAAATAGGCCACAGCCCTGGTCGACTCACTGTAGTTAATTTGTGTTGTGCACTTTAATAGACCGTGACCTGACTTGAAATGTACACGTAAATGAAATAAATTCCATTTATGGCTGCTTTATATTCCTTGAATGAACACCAAACATTGTTTCTCTATTGAATCTTTAATTCTTCGTCTGAAAAGAGAGAGTCGGGGGTTTGGTAGCTGGAACCATCAGTGAAAGGACAGTAAATTAAAAGATGGTATATGATGGTATATATTCATAGCAAACAAATCTAATGGGAAAAAAAAAAAAAACCTATAGAGAACAGATCCTGCTAACAAGTAGCTTATCTGGCTTATTCTTTTGTGCCATCAAGCTCCATTGTATTCTTGAAAAGATAAAGCATATTTAGTATAAAGTATATTTTATGCAACAATGAAAGTGCAGTAGATGCTTCATAAAAATTATTTCCGGAGCCAGGAAGCAGTTAGCCTAGCCTAGCATAGCTTAGCTTATCTTAGCTTATATCTGTGAATGGGTGCAAACAGTTCAAAGCTTGCTAGTTAATTTCTTACATTTGCTTGGGTTTTACAGTGAGTTCGCTTTTTGCCAAAGAAGTCTCCGGGACTGTTTCTAAGGTCATACTTACATGCGGTAGTTAAAAGTCATTTGATCTAATTATCTGCACAAGTTACTCAATATTTCATCTCATAGAGTATTTCTGACCAAGGCATTTTTTAACATGCTGAGAAAAAAAAAAGAAAAAAAGATGAACCCTGTCATTGAAAGTTCGACTCCTCATCTATTTTTCAGCAGATTGATTGCCCAGTCTTTATCTAAGTGACTGATTGATCACTTCCCATTAGCTGGCCGCACAAAATAGAGGTGATCCGACAACAACGCCACCAGCACCACCTCAGCTAAAAAGGAGACTCTGGGCCCACTGCAACGTTTCCTGAGTGATGGTGTCAATAAAAGGCTGTGATGAATACTCAGCCTCACCGGAGGAGGAAAGCTATTGGAAATCAATGGCTAATAAAACTAATGCTTTACGCTGCCCCAGAGGAAAATACAGCAGATGCAGTGACGGGAAAGAATTTGTCGGGATTTAAAGGCGTCGAGGCTCCAAAAAGCTGTGTAATTAATGGAGTTTTTCATGTATAATATTACCTCCCAGCCGCAGTTTGTTGATACTTAGCTTGTTTAGAGAGATTAGGACTCCTTGTACACTTGAGAGTACTTGTACACAGTAAGCAGAATGATTGCATGTAATCAGACTGAAGAACGCTAAAGGTCATGGTTTGGAGAGTTTGACTGTTCAATTCAACAAAAACTTACAGTTTCTCACCTTCATGAACTGACCAAAGACCACCAGGAACTCTTGTGGAAAAAGGCATTGGCTTGTTTATCACATATAAATCAAGATAGGAGCCCCGACTGTGAAATTTATAGCTTTCGAGAAGTCTCACCCAATAAATAAACCATATGCCTACGGTGCAGTTGGTACCGTGCCCAATAGCACTCACATACATTTAAGTGGGCCAATGTCCAGGAGTCAGTGTTGTGCAAGTTCACACAAAACTTGAACTAGCTCAAAGTTCAGTTCGCATCGACAAAAGTGAACTAGTTCATAGTTCACATTTTTTCATAGACTCCACTTTTTTTTTTAATGAGCAGCTTCGAGCTATTCTTGTTAAAAAATAATCTCTGACTGACCTGCCCATCCATCCCCAGCCCGTGATATTTCTTCCGCCAGTATCTTTACTGCCTTTTTGAATAACCATTGACTGTACAGACTTGTAAATAACTCAAATGTTTGTGTGGATCTGCTGCTTCTGCGGTGCCGGAGGCGGCTTCTCTTTCAGCTGCACCAGCCATCCTGTATGCCGTAAATCGCACGTCAGTTGACAGCTGTCGTAAAACTTTTATTGTCTTTTTTTTTCCTGAACGGGGGTGAACGTCGTTATTTCCCTCCAGATTGAGCGAAACTCACGTATACGCTCTCAGTTGGGAAAATGATGCGTTCAGTTCACAGTTCACAAAAATATGAACGTGGTCAAAGAACGGCAGAACACTGCCAGGAGTATTGGATGCTTAAGAGTTTCTAAAATCTTAGGCTTTCCCACTCTGCCAACTCTTATCAGTGAAACAGTCGCCAACTTTAACACCATCCATCCCCACCAATGGGTTCCAGCCAGAACAACCTCCTCCGGCATTTTACAAGAAAACAAATGAGCAGCCAATCAGTTCTCAATTCTCCATCTAGCAGGGGCTTGACAGTTAATTACAACTTCTGACTGTGGACGGGTAATTAGGGTGGCCTTCACGAGTCGCCTGCATCCACAGTGATAAATGTGATGCTTGATTGCGAGCGGACAGAACGCTGTTCTCAGACTCAGCCAAACAATACACAAATCACGGCCGTGTACAGGCTGGGGATATGATTTAAAATGCCAGACAGATGTTGTTGTATCTCAGCTTGCTGCTGCTGCTGATAAAACGGTGTTGCATCTCCAGGAATTTATGCAGAATTACCCAATTTTTACTTGGGCCTTAATTTCCTGCCTTCCATTATCTACTCAAAATATGCAAAAATGAGCCACAAGGCCAAACTACCATTTGAATGTAGCAGAAAAATGTAATATTCATAGTACAATAATTATATATTTCAATTTAAAATTCCAAGTGTGTAAATGTAAAGATTTTGGCAAAGTCCAGCAAGGGATGTTTGTGATTATTAAACAGGGCTAATTTTGTTCTCTCTGATAGCCATAATTCATGCCACCAAAGCCTCTAAGAAATAATGTGAGGAATCAATTTGGATTTTACACCACAGATATGAATAAAGGTAAAAGACTTTTGAATTTCTAGTTTTGAAATCATTCATGTAATCAATCCTCTACCTAGCAGATACTTAACATACTGTCCAAGCCGATAACACCTAAAGCAATAGTGGCTGTCATAATGAGCAATGATGTTTTTGTGCAGATGCTCTGCTGAGGTTACTATTACAGCTGGGATGGCTATTGCACCGCTACACGACGACATGGTGTCCTTTTTTAGCTTCAGGTACAGATCCTTTTCCCTAAGCTCTTTAATACATTTTACCTTCTGCTTGTACAATCAATTCCACCGGCCTAGTTCCAAAGAGCTGTGGGTGTTGGCACGGTGACCTACAAAAAGCTCCATCCACCTAAACTCATCATTATTCCACACTTGAATTAAAACGGGGCAATCCGGCGCGGGAGGGAGGGGGGGCAAATACGGTGGCTGGCATTGATTTTTTTTCTCCGCGGGGAAAAGACGGATGCCGACGGGTCACGGAGAGCCGCGGCTCACAAAGGGCTGCCAATGTTCACGGTTCACTTTTCACCTCGGTCCAGCTGTACGATTTGCGCGCACATATGTTCAAATTTGAGCTCGCACATGCGGAGCACCAGGTGTGGACACAAAGCATCCACAATGCCCTCTCCAGAGCGGTGCAGGCCCACTTTAATCGCTGGGATCAAAAGCATGGCAAGCCTTGGAAATGACCAGCTGAGTCTACTATCAACTGCCAAGAAAAAAGTCTTGATTTCTTTTCTTGATTCAGCACCAGAAATTTGTCTATCGGGCCCTGGAAACAACTGGAATACGAAGCGCTGAATTGTGCCGCTCAGGAAGTTTTTCGTTTTTTGCTGAAGACTAATGAACCTGGGGATATGGTAAGTCCATACGTTGAGGTACAAATCTGGTCCATGGAGACAGAACTTCTCTTCAGACCCTGAAAAACTGGATCACTTTTGATCCGCTGTGGAGATTATAATGAGGACAAGTTTAATTGCCGATGACAAATCACAGAGCCAGTGGAGGATCTGAGGGGTGCAGTGCTGCCAAGGGAGCAGCTGGAGAAACAAAGCAGCATTCTGTTTCTGCTCAAAAGCTTTCTGTCTTTGATTAGAAAAAAAAAATAAAATCACCTTAAAGCTCCATTAGAATTTGGTTCGTAATCCGATCGCATATTTAAAAAATGCAGCTATTTTGAGAATGTAGGTCATCTGTCCCTATATACTGGACGCAAAGAATGAAAGTGACAAAAAGCAGAGCGCACATGCCGGCCACTTTCTGTTTTGAAAGCTTTCAGTGGTCAGATTCACATGCAGCATTCGTAATGGCCAAGTAAGCCACACTAATAGACCGTACAGCACTGTATCCAATCCAGAATAGGCCGTCCTTTCTTCTGCCGTGACCAGTTGTCACATTCCAGCATTAGCCAGAGAGAAACGGCAGTTAAAGAGGGGTACCACTGGGGCCAACCCAAACCAAATCTGTCTTCTTTTCAAGGACCTGAGCTAATTATCTAAGATCTTTTCAAATTCTGATCTGTGATCTGTTGAACACGGCTGGTACAACACCACCATTTGCCTGAGCTCAACTTTAACATTGGAACCAATGAAGTCATCCCAAAAGTTCAAACCCCATCCATTTGACCCTTAACTTCAGATAAAAGCAAAAGTCGACTAAAGTGGTTCAAAGGTATTTTGACTAGAGCCCTGTTTTTATTTGGCTCAGAAACACCAATCAGTGCAAATTCTACCAAGTCCCCATGTGCGAGCACAAAATATTATAGTCTATGAATTCTGACACCAACAAAATCCAGTGTATAAAAAAATGTCAAATCCACTTTCCTGCAGGAGGTTTAATATGATCCAAGTTTGACAAACTATCAGCAGGAGTTTGAAAATATATGGCCTTGTTTAAATGCTGCAGGAACCTCCATTATAAAACCATAAAACGCGTCATAAAAATACCATATTCCCCACTGAGATAGACTGGAGGGACACGCAGACATTATGTCATGGTGCGGCATGGTGACACGGGTATGGACGACCGGGTTACAAGCGATTGTAGCCAAGTTGGTCCTTTTGTTATTCGGTGCAAAGATACAAGAGAAGTAGGAGCTGACGGAAAGAAACCGAACACTTCCATCACGTTACATCTAAAAAGAACTGACTGTAGGTTTAAAGGAGTAGTTAGGCATACAGTTATGTAGCTCAACATAACGCTCACTAATTTGCACATTGTATTTTTGGAGTTTTATTTGTACAAAAACAAAAGTGTTGCCGTTTTTCCGAGTGGCAACCTCCGCAGTTGAAAAAATAAGCCAATGCAAGGTATCAAAAATGGCAGGTCCTTAGGTGACTGGTTCCAAACATAGACAATATAAAATGGATGGCGGCCAAACTAGAGCTCCCCCTGGTGACTGGCTGCAGTACAGGTCATAAGCTCCATCCCCTCCATGTTAGTGAATGGGAATTGGGCCAAATTAAAACACTAAAATACATGTTAAAAATACATTGGCTCCAAAGTCGCAAGATGGCGCCACCTGTATCCCCGGGAAGAATAGCGTCAGTTTGGCTAATGCAAGGAAGTGGGGACGCATTGTCCATATTTATATACAGTGAGCACAAACCTGAATATTAAATTCCCCAACATTACAGCAGAAATAACCATGTATACATCCTGGCACAAAATAATGATTTTAGTTTAAGGTTTAAGGGCATAACCCGCCCACCTCGGATCCACTCATGTTCCACCTTCTTGTTAGTTGGATTCAGGAAATGCCAAGATAGCAATGCCAAGAAGCTCAATGTGCCTTCCACACTGAGTTTTAACGTTGTTCTTCAAGAAAACTATGGGCAACATTAGGTGGTTTGTACATCTTCATATATAATCCATGTGTTTTTATGGCTCTAAGTCCAAAAGTATTTCCAGGCAAGGACCAATTGTCAGATAGCATATTTCCAAAAAAATCTATATTTACCTTTAACTCCTCGACAGCTGCTAAACACACCAGGAAAACATCTCATTACAGAACAATATATCCTCATGTGTGTAACCGGGTGAAAAATGGGTCACCACCCAGACAAACATCTTTCCTGTCTCCTATAGGGATGTCACATGCTGTGCTCCTTTCTGCTGATAACGCTGTGAGTAGCTGCTGCTGGTTAGAGAGGGAAAACCCGGGAAAGGCCAAGGAGTGCAGATTAAATTGCCGTTGTCAGCCACCTCGGTTGCGGATTGACTGGATGTGGTATCACAGTAATGAGCGAGCCTTGGGGGGGCGGAGAAGAGACTGCATGCATCTTTAGATGAAATGCAGCCAGTGTGGCGGATGAGCTGGCATCGTCACACTATGCGGTGACCTCTAATCTCCGACTGCTCGCCATGTGTACACAGCAGAGATACCAATCTACAACTGGACGGCGCCTCGGGATGTTTCCTTAGCTCACATTCACATGAAACAGAATGACTGAATGTGTGGGATACAGATTTTTTTATGTTTTTTTAGGCGGGGGGGGGCAACCAGTCACGGTATCGACACATTCCAAATTCCCTGCTGCTTCTTCATATCAAAGTGAAAACACATCACAGACCTCACAGAAACTGATCATGGGCTTATCAAAAGCACTATGCATAATTCACTGGTCTTCATACAGTCCTCCAGATTAAAAGTAAAAAATAGTAGATTCAAAGAGTAAACTGTGAAGACTCCCTGCAAAATAAATTACAGCTCATCACGGCAGCACTATAACTTTGCAGCCACTCATCTAAAAAAATGAAAACTATTTTCTGAAGAAAGATAAGTACAGTGGTCGGTTTATCTCAAACACAGCCATTATCAAATACAGATGGCCGGTATAAGTGTATAGAGATATAAGCAGGTATAAAAGCAGGTATAACTCAGTTCCTCTCCATGAGATTGGCTGAGCAGACTATTGAGCCGGTGTTTAAAAGGTTAGCGCATCAAATTGGGAGGATTGGATCAAATGTTTCCTGACCCTGGCTGGGTAATTAAGGAGGATAGTTAACTTGAAGCATTGTTCTAAATGCAGAATAACGACTTTCCAACCGATCCAGTGACTTTTGATTTGGGCCGGAAATGCTCAGGAAACCAAACGCTGTGGCTAAATGATGAAACAGGAAATTACAAATGTGCCTTCAGCTCAGGACAGCTTAGCATTAAAGCATGCGGATCCGGACTCTTCTTGAATAAAGCAGTATTTTTAGCCACAATGGCCTTACAATCCTCTCCTTTAATAATGCAGATTGTGTCATCACTCCTCCAAATAGCCCTCCATTGTACCGCAAAGAGAGAACCTCTAAACAACGGGCATGTATCAAGACATCCACACTTCCTCTATCTGTATTTTCTAGTGTTGTTCTCCGCGTTTAGGCGCTTATCAGGAGGAAACAGGAAAAGGAGAAAGGCCATCTCCCTCTGCAGGGTAAATCAAGTGGACGGGAGTGAAATATGAATACGGTATATTCCCTCTTAACTAAAAGTGTGAATGCAAATTTAAAAAAAATCCATCACTACCCACAGATGGTGACCTCCCACAGGCTCTGCATTATAAAATCTCGGGTAACATGCTACAAGGACCAAGCTCCAGAACTGCATCTATGACTAAAGGTAGCAAATCCCTCAAGCCTTCACACCAACACTCTCACTCTCCCCCTCTCAGGTTTTTATGAGGTGAGAATCACAAACTGATTTCCCCCACCACACACACACACTGCATTTGGCCCTGTTCTGACCCAGAAAGCCTTATGCATATTAGTATGGTTTACTACCTGGAGTAGCCATGCGTGAAGATGGAAAGAGCGTGAGCAGCGCTCAGCTAGGGTTCAGAGCCAAGGCTGCCTAGCTAATGAATCTCTATTGGTTTTGCGAAGCGCTCGGCACTTAGAATTGTAATTAAGTCACAGCGCTGTCTCGGAATCACACGCTGAGATGACTGGGAGTTTCACCACAGCTTGCGCCGCATTTTTAACTCATCATTTTCTAGGTACTTGCCATTATTAAAACGCAATTTTCCTCACCATCTTCAGGAGCAGAATATCAAAAATCTAAAATATCAGGCAATAATAGCAGATGGATTTAAATGTTAGCAGGATTCATAGTTTATATCTGCAAAAATTCTGAGTAGCCAAAAAAGGTTCGATGTCTTTATTGACAAAAATATCATTAGCGTAAGCAAGAGCAAAGAAACCATTCGATTTGGTCTTTTGGCAAGAGTTATATGAGAAGACTGGAATACAATAAATAGTTTTGTTTGGTTTAATTCACACAAAACCCAAGTTTTAAACACAAAATATAGTTTATTGTTTGGTTGAGTGGCTAACAACCAACTATCTTTGGATAAAAACCAAACTATTTCTTCAAGTCTAGCCTAAGCGAAAACAGAACTCATGTCAGACATTCCCTCTTCTACAGTTTTACACCAAATAGTAAAGAAAAACTCACAGATCACACCAACCACAAGCACCATAGCCAGACCTGATCCATCAGTCTGATCATTTCCTACTAGTGACAGCTTCACCATCACCAGAGAAAGGCTGTTGGTGGTCAGTCAACAACAGATCCCTTTCAGATCCTCAGAAAATGCCCGATGAATTTCACGCTCACCGTTCCTTGTTGCTGTGTCGTAAAACATGAGCACTTTGTCAAGAGTAACAAAAGAAACACGTTTGATTTTCTGTTCCGACAGCTGTTCTGGGCTACAGAGGAAAAAAAAATCTCTGCAGTCACCGAAAGACGATACTCAATGGCTATTGATTACAAAAGGTAGAAAGGCTAATCGTGTGATCCCCAGTTTGGTTTTGGTTTCGTATTACGCCTCAACTGCTGTAAGTTGTTTCAGAAGTCCACCTTGTAGTTTAAAGAGGGAAAGCGGACGCCAGTTTGGAAGTGTAATCCAATGCCACAAAAAAGCGCTTTGCTTACAAAGTGAATTTAGTGCGCTGTGGTAGAAATTCAACCCCATGCTGGTGAACACAGTTATGAAGGGTCTCAGTTAAAGAAGAGCATGATGATTGAGAGAAATTTGCGAGTCTGTGTTTTCACCACTTTATCTGCGGTTCTGAGGGTTTCATGCTCCCCAGTCCGGCATGGGTGTTACATGACAAATCTATGACTTTGGTATGTGTATCTCACAGAGAGCTGGCAATCAAATAAGCCTGGCCGTCCTTGGATACCGCTGTTTTGGGAGCCACATATGGTGTGTATACAGTCAGGGTCGTGGGACTGAGGTTTGGCCGCGGTGTCTTGGCAGACTGGGCGGGGCGACTGCGGCCTGCGGAGCACAAGGGCCAGCCAAGGGTTAGCAGCAGCCTCTGCAAGACTCGTGCGTCGCCGGGATCCAACGGGACAAACACATACAAATAAAATCTATGACTAGATGATCTAGAGGCAAGCGTGGTTGAAGTATTATTAATTATGTAACATGCTAGCTTCAGAGACCAGATACATCCCCTAGGGCTTTCAAGCTATGGCTGCAGCTACTGATTATTTTAGAATATTGACCAATCTGTCAATTACTTTCCTGAAAAACTGACTCATTTAGTCAATAAAATGTCAGAAAATGTACATCAATGCACACATACACCGATCAGGCATAACATTATGACCACCTTCCTAATATTGTGTAGGCCTCCCTCGTGCCTCCAAAACATTCTTATCAGAGAATGGACATTGGCCTTCTGAGGGTGTCATGTGGTGCCTGGCAACAGGATGTTGTTAGTGGGAGCCTTTGGGTCCTATGGGTCGAGGGGAGGATCCTCTGTGGATCAGGCTTGTTCCAGTGTATCCCACAGGCACTTGATCAGTTTAGTATCTAGGGGATATGGAGGCCAGGTCAACATCTTGCGCTGTTTTTCATGTTTTTTGAGTTGTTCCCAAACCATTTTTGTTTGTGTGCATGTGTCAGGCTGCATCCTGCTAGGTGGGTGGAAAATGTCTAAACAACATCCACATGAATGTCAGGTCCAAAAGTTAACCCTGCAACGCTTTTCAAAATTTCACAAACTACCTAAAGATATCCAACACCATGGACACTCAGTCCAAGGAAACCTCAAGTCTTCATCTTTTGTTAAAGTCAGATGTTAAAGTTGGCGCACCATACCACAGCAGATAAAGCAGATTTAGCTTATTATGACAAGAGAAAAAAAAAACTGCCCCATACCTCACTTCCTATTCATTACAAAGAAAAATCCATGCAAGTGGCTGTTTACTAGAAAACTGCTTTTCCTGCCCCCGTAAAACCTGGAGTTCATCCGAGCGCAACAAGATGAGCTATAACATTTCATCTTGTGCATTCAGCACAACTTCTTTCTTTAAAAATTGAGCTGGACACTGCTGGCAAGAAATCCCAATTCACCCCATTCGACATACTAGGTCCCTGAAGCCTTCATTTGTGGATAGAAGAATTGACCACTAAGTGCTTACTTTGACTAAATCTGCTAGTAATCAATACGACTTTTTTAATATCGCCTTCCTTTTGTTTTAAGGATAGTCTGATCCCTCCAACTGCAAATCTAAGGTGACCACAGACTGCAAAAACAAGACATCAATAGCAACACTTTCAGGGAAGTAAAAACACATGTTAAATTTAGAGGGATGGCGCATACGATGGCGACACATAACCAGAAACGCTTTGTTCACCACTTTTCACGAGGTCTGCCCGTTTCTCCTCGAAAACCCACAATCCTTCATGAACGCAAATCTGGTTAAAAGCCTCTTGCCACAAAACCATCTCCAATTACTATTCATAAACACTTTTTTCATCAGTTACCCTCGCCACGCTGTTCACCTCATTCCTGTCTGCAGGCGGTTTAAAATGCTTACGGTGGAAACTCCTCCTGACACATTCTTTCTCGCTTAGGCTGTACCGCACGCAGTTCAGTCAAAGGGATTCTGCTCACTCATTTCATTAGCCTACTTCTTCACTCAATATTTATCTGCTCCAAGCACATACTGTAACTTAAACAGCCCGAACACAACTAGGGCACATGGTTTAGATAATTATTCCACTAGAGGCACAGGGCCTTCCTGGTAGCATTTACTACAGGGGGCTGAAACTGATCACACTGAGCCTTGGGAGTGCCAGCCCATAACAGATAATGATTATGAGCCATTATTAAAAACAGATTGAGGCAACATGGGTATTTTTGTGCTTCATCTACACATAGAGCATCTTATATAGTAGTTTTGCAAACAGTCATGCACAAACCAACATTACTACATTGTTGAATATCTTTCATTATTGTTATTGGCTTCCTGTCATTTTAACACATCACATCTGTCTGGTGATTATCCCTGCAATTTTGGATTCTGAGAAACTTGTGTCATGGTCAATAATCGGCATTGTTGTCACTTGATTGGTAGTGGAAAAGATTATACGATTCTGTAAATCTGCAACTAATCTCTGAAACCCTCAATACATGTTAGGGTTTGGCTTGTTTCCTGTCTTTCCAAGAGTTGCATAGAGGTTTCCTTTCAGCAGACAGGGCTGTGTCTTTTTCAGTTTGTTACCAAGCCACTGAAAGCCCAAAAGACTCACATTAACTTAATTTTGTTGTACGTTACGTCCTATTCTAAATCTCTCTGTATTTTGCCAAATACTACAGTCTTTGGTCTGTTTTTTGTGGTGACATTCATGCGCTAGTGCACTGGAAGCGATGCGCTTCCACATCAATCAGGAATTACTGTTTGGCAGAAGAGGGGAGTTATGGAGGGTAACTTGGGTTCTATGATTTCACCATCTCTGAGGGTCATGAAGAATGACATAAAACCAAGCAACGAAGAAAGGTTTTCTGAGGCTCCAGATAAAAAAAGTAAATTCTGAGGAAAGATTACAGTCTAAAAACAAAAGCAGTGGTGAGGACAAACATAGACTACCACTGAATTGTTCTCATAGAACAACAATGAAACAAAGTAAGGGACAGTAGGCGTACGTTACGCGCACATATCGGTAATGTTCGTGCACATCCTTTCACGACTAGAAGAGTAAAGATCCTAGCAGACAACGTTAGCATTTTATCTGGCTTTTTAGCAACTACTTCCTGCCAAGGTCCGAACTTAGCTTAGGCTGAAAATACAAATTTTGAGTGCGGCAGCTTTAAATATGTGACATTTTGCGGTTTTGGAGCGGTTGGAAGCCAAAGTTTATAGGAGTAAGCCGAGGTATGCAATGACTTTTTGTGATAAATTCAGAATAGTAGCGGGTAGCATAGAAATGACCGTGAAAATTGCCCTCGTGCTTCAAACTGATTGAATTTACTGCAGCTCTTATCTCAGCGGCTGTTGATACAAGCATGTGGACATTCCTGACACGACAATGACCCTTATTAAGTCGGCATACTTCGTCACAGTGTCCACATAAAGATTTATATGTGTGGTAAGTGAACAAATGACAAAAGCGAGGAACTAAGACGAATTGTTGCCGATTTCGGTGTGTGTTGTCTTTGGTAGAACACCCAACAATATGGGTTTTATTTACAGGCGTCCCAGCGTGCTTTGCAATGTGTGCACCATTAACATATATAAAAGTAAACCATTAGGACATCAATTCAAAAGCTCTGTGGTTTGAACTATGATGAAAGGGCGCTTCTTAAAGACAATCCCATATTGATGCATTTATCGGTCAACCTCAGAAACCGAGCTAGAAAAGAAACAGATGCTGCAACCAACAGACTCTGTGATCCTCTTACTTCACTGTGCCGCTTCTCCCCAGTCACCACTCAGCGTCACCTCTGCGTTATTTGTGTGGCTTACTTAATTGTATAAATCCCTGAACGGGATGAACATCTTCAGTTTTGGCAGAGGGAATATTAACCGTGAAGTGCCAGATATTAAACTCCCATCCGCACCAAACATCTCCAAATCCAGAGATGAAACTGATTTGCGCTTGAGTAGAAATGAGAAAAGATGTTTTCACTTCAATCCCCTGGGGGACCATAATGCATTTCTGAGTTGAGCGGAGGGAATGTGACGTTACTGGGGTCATAGATGTTTCAGGAGACAGAACCGCAAGAACTGAAAGTCACTTAGGATGCATTTCATTTCACAGCATCGCCTCCTTTATCTCTTGTCCTCCAAGTAAAGACCCATTCATCCGCCGGGTCCATTTGTCATAAGGTGTAGTTGAAAAACCAA
The DNA here is from genome assembly GCF_963514085.1 of Chelon labrosus. Lineage (NCBI taxonomy): Eukaryota > Metazoa > Chordata > Actinopteri > Mugiliformes > Mugilidae > Chelon > Chelon labrosus. Next base: position 13,557,736 of record NC_140356.1, read on the forward strand.
TATCATTAACATGTCAGAATGAAGCAGAGCCTCATTTTTTAACCTGTCAAAAGCTTCGATGATGGGTATTCAAAGCCGAGTTCAGAGGTTATGGTAAATATATTTTCCAATCTATGAACACAGCTTGCAGGCAATCAATCTAGCCGCCTGCACAAACATATCAGCACTGTGATGTCTTGTTAAAAATATGATAATAAGCCTTCCCTTACATGTAGCTAAAACAGGGAAAAAAAACAGACTATAAAGCAGCAGATCACGTCTTGATTTTTCCCTGAATCAAAAAAAAAAAAAAGGGCTGGCTCAAGTCCTCGCAGAGCTCCCGTAAAACTTAGTCATTTCACACGCAGAGGCTCTTCATTGGGATTACCGCCGACCCAGAGAGCGCTTGGCCAGCCTCTGAGCTATGCCCAGGAAAAACACTTGACATGATTGAAAAAACAGAGCGGCCCAGAACATCCCCACAACTCGGGGGCGCCTGGGTAATATTGAAGATTTATCTGCTTCGCCATCTCGTCTAGGATGTGGAGAACTGCATGTGACATGTAACGAGAATTTGATTATAGAGCGAGAGGAAAGATAAGATCGGCTCACGGCCCGGGTCAAATGAAGAAAAACTAGTTGGTCTACACCCTGGTCAGTGTTTTCAGACATCTCCAGAGGAGAATGATAAGTTCAACACCCCTCCACTTCAGTCTTTCTCTTGCCTTAACCTTTAGCCCGTAACTCTCTTCTAATTCCTGAGGGAAGAGAGCGGGAGCGCACGACTCTTGACCCCGAGAGAGGACACCGTTTGATGAACGACCAGGGAAGGTCAGACCTCTGATTGGTATTCAACCTCCTCCATGTGAGAGCGCTGAACCAAAACACCAGTGTCTGTCCCCGAGAGTGTAAATCAACCCGGTGACTTTGATAGATACACGGTGTCGGCGGACAGCGAGCTTTCACCGAGGGGATGGAGTGCGAGCGTAGGCCGAAGCGGGGGCCGAGGCGGCGCCCCGGGTCATCTGTCACCAGCTGGCTTTCTGACAACCTCGCGGTGTCGTGCAGACGGAGCTGACGGATGCGTGACCTCTGGGCGTTTTGCGCTGGATATTTGGCGGGGTGTGATGTAACTTAAGACAACATACGGAGCTCATTTCTGCCACCACCACCTCTACGTCTCCTCCTCTTTCTTCACCTCCGCACACACTCCGTCCCAGTCACACAAAAACACAGAGCGGCCGCTGATGGTGCTGAAAAGCAAAGTGCAGGGGGGATATTTGACCTTTGAGGGGTGTCTGCAGATGCTAAGCAGACAGCAACCCCCTGGCTGAGCTGAAATAAGGGAGGCAACCTGTTCACTGTCCGTTCATGCGCATAATCCGCAGAGAAATCTACCACATGCCTCGCGTATTAGCGTTTTCGACCGGCGATTCAGCACTTGATAATAAAAGACAAACATCGGTTTTGACGGAGAGGAGAAAATAAACTTCATGCCCATGTATGGTACATCGTCAGGGAACATAAGGAGCTGGCTGTCCAGATGTGCTTTTTAAAATAAGCGCAGCTGTGGCGCGACTAGGAAGGATGGTTATTCTCAAAATCACATATATACATGTCCTCCCAAAGACGTCTTTGCTCTCTTTTGCACATGACTTCCCATCTTTTCTGGCTTATGAGCACTCATCGCCATTTAGGCCTCAGCGTGATGAGTTACGAGCTACTTTGTTTTTCTTTAAATATTATTTTATTTCAAAGATGGATATGATCATTGTATCACAGATGTCTGAACTGAAAACCTTTAGGCTTGTTGTAGTCTGCACATTTAACTGATTAACAGCTAAAATAAAGAGTAGATTACCGAATAATGTCAAAGTCCCTGATGCACGTCTCTGCGCAAACACTTGTGCTGACAGAAGTCTTACTTTAAGCCCTGGTTTATCCACCTTCACCTCCAGAACAGGTTTGCCTCCGACCGGCCCCTGCACAGCGTGAGCGTGTTGACACGTTTGTTCAGCTGTTTGCAAAACCGCTCCCGCTTCAAACTGAAATTACTCCCCGGAGGGCGCAGCATTGTTAGAACAAGTGCTCCATCAACACAAAGAGCATCTGAGGCGCTCCACGTGCGGCGGGGAGACGGCCGCTTCACAACTTTACCTCACACTTCCACTTCTTTTGTTCTCGTGGGCTGCTCTCCGTGGAAATATCTGTTTGGGCTTTCACTCTATCAGTCATAAAGACATAAAGGTTATTTGTTTTATGTGCAAGTGTCGAGAGGTATTGGGGGATGTGTGTTTATGTGAAGTGAGGAGCAGCACAAGTTCTAAGGAGACACCAATGCATGCACGTTTCCTTGTAATTTTAGGTATCAGCACACTGCCATCCTCTCCCTGTCTTTGTGTCTTTGACTGATGAACAAATAAGCTGTGATTTATTGCGGGCTACAAACAACAGCACATGCAAGGCAAGGGAGCGGGCAGGCGCAACGACCCGTCCCCCCCTTCTCGCTTCCGTGCCGAGGTAACAAGAGGAGATGACAAGTGGAGCGGCGGATGGTGATGTCGTTGGCGGCGGCGCTGCTGCGCTCTGCGGGCGCAACCTACCTGTCATCGTAGCAGAAATCCGCGTCCAGCGTGTTCAGATAGAGACCCACAGCCACGGCGGTGCACACCAGCTCCGTGATCATCTCTCAAAACCAACGTGGAGGTTGGATCCTGGGAGAGGATCCTGGATAGAAATGACTGGAATCAGGTCCCCTCCTCTCTCTCACTCTCTCTATTTCTTTCTCTCTCTCTCTCTCTCAAGTCTCTGTGTTATTGTGCTCTCAATTCAGCCGCTCGGCAGCGCAGCTCTCCAGACAACGCGGGGCATTTCGCACGTCACGCAAAGTGTGTCAAAGTTTGCCATATTCCCTCTAACCCATTGCGTTGAGAGGCGGGCGAGGGCTGCTGGAGGGGAGGTGAATCTGCCGCCGGGTCTGCCTCGGAGCCGTGCGCATTTCGGTGCTGCTGCTGCTGCTGCTGCTGCGGTGTCCTCAGCGTGCGCATCTCTCTGCCTTGGCACCGGAGAGAGCGGAGCGGGGAGACGCATGTGGTTTTCAGGGAGGCGGAGCATGCGCAGTGGGCTCTGCGCCGGAGAGGAAAGGTGGAGAGGGAGGGATGTGAGGAATCGTGGTACGGTATTATGCATTAGTGATCGACTTTGAATCAATTATAAAGAGGAAGTCAGGCTTAAAATGATATGTGTAGTAGATTGCATTATTTTTTATTCAACAGCAGGTGTTTAATTAATATGGAATATTTAGATTAGTCATTTCAACTGAAAACAGTTGACATCAGACAGCAGACAGCATTTCTTAACTATATATGCTCTGAGTTATAAAGTAGGCCACATAAATCCAGACTTTATGGGCACTTGATTTGCGTTTCTGTTTAAATTTAAGAACCAGGGGTGCAGGAAATGCTGTCACATCCTGACTTCAAATTAAAAATAAAGATTCATTTGCCCATCGTCTCTGTTGAGTGGGCGCGTCTGGTGGACTGCCTATGGCGGGTGTACATTTGGGCATCAGTTTGGAAAACGTGCAGCCTGGTCCTGCTGACTACCAGCTGGGCCGACGCCTGTCCCACAGCCGGGGCTCTGAAAGGATAAATCCAGTGCGGAACAGCGGAGAAAGGAAAAAAAGAAAAACAGATGGATGTGTGGAGCATAAAGACAACGGCAGAGACAGTGACAGAGCTTGGTCGGGGAGTCATTTGTAACGGTGACCCTGATTCTGAACAAAACTTGACCTCGTCCTCCAGGAACCTGTTGGATAATTTAGGAAGGCTTGCACTGTTTCCGTACCTGAGACTTATGTCGACGCGCTTCCTCTTCTGTGGCATCCGTCAGCGTCGAGAGGTGACAGATGGGAGTCTTTGTTTTTTTGGTTGTTGTTGGAAGGAGACCTGCTCCTTGTGGCACTTTATCTGCAAGACAACCTTTTGTTAGATCGTGCACCGCACCGGCATTGTCACCGGCACACAACTAAACAAACACAAAAATGAGCACTCTGCCCTCAGTCTGGCCCACGGGGACAAGCGGAGCGCTCTCTGGCAGCAGCCTGCACAAGTGATTAAGGGATTAGTTGAGGAAAATGAGGCAAAAAAATATTCTGGTGGAGAGTATAAACATGCCCAGAGCAAAGCAAACACATTATATGGAGGGAAAAAAAACGTGTTTACACCCTCTGACTGATTACCTGCTACATCCTCACCGTGCAGTAATTAACACATTTCCTGCACTTTAGGTGCAGTCCTGAAGAAAAACATCTTATTTTCAGTTTCAGATGCAGCAGGTCCTCAGGGTCATTTTAGGCCTCGATTACATGGATGATTAGGAATCTTTGAGCATGCGTGCACTGTTTGCCCTTTTGTCTAAATATTTGCCATATCTGATGGATGTATTTTTCTTCCATCCTTTCCTATTTCATTTCTGCAGTTTTTGGGGGGGAAATAACAAACATTTATAGAGCTTATAATTTAAAGGTCATGAGTTTTCTTATTTAAACCACATTTTATTTCGCTCACGGACAAAGCTAATGATTTAATGTGTCTTCAGCTTGAGAATGTTTGCTTTAGATGTTAGCATTTAGCTTAGCGTTAAGACATGAAACAAAAGGGGACACCACTCGGCACTTTCTAAAGCCCACCAACTTTTAGGCTAATAAAAAGTATATAACTGACCCTTTGTTGGACTTCTGATTGATTTGCGTACCACCAACCAGAGGGCTCCTGCCCCTTCTCAAGTCCCGACTTAAGTTACTGTTGCTAGGTTAGACAAACGATAGCAATGCGAGGGTCCGTTCCCACAAAACAAGCAAATGCCAGCTTAGTTAGCATTAAAACTTGAAAAAACGTGAAAACTGTACATTTTTTACTGTGTAGGTACAGCGGAGGAAAGGGGTGAAAGACCAGTCATTATCCTGGTGTTTGTTAAAGTTAGCACAGTTGCTAATGCTAGCTGACCCGCTTCCACGTTACCTCTAGGCTCTATTATTGCAAGTTTTTAATGCTTTTCCAATGGAAGTGGAACTAGCAACCCTGACAGTAACATAAGAAGACAGGTCTTGAGCTCTCTGGTTGGCCAACAAAGGGTCAACTGTCCACATGTCCAAAGAGTGTTGTCATATACTGTATACAGTCATGAGTTTTACAGGGGAATTGTGCATAGAACTATTTCTTTCCTGAGAGACAGCAACCTCAAGTGAAAGACAAGGCCTCAGGGAAAGTCCACACACGTAGCCTACGGACCGTCTTCAACAACAAAGTCTGCTTCCACCGACGCTGCAATTAAGAGGCGTCCTCGCCCCTTTAAGCCATTCAACGCAAATAGCGGTAATTTCCCCCCATGCCTTTCACTCCGGAACCACTGCTCTTCACCCCACCAGATAAACATCACACAGGAAACAGATAATCACAGCTGGAAGGGCCAGGCCGGGGCTTTGCCCTCACAAAAATAGCCCACTAGCTGTATTAATATCAACACTGAAGCTCGGCAACGTGAAAATCAGCAGATCAAATCCAGCCGGGCTGCGCGGAACATCCACAAGGGTGGCACTTCCTATTTTCGCGCAGGAAGATTAAAAATATAATGCTGTCTGGAAAAAAGGAAAAAAATAAAGAAAATCGGGGAGCTTGATGATTGTTTGGGTTTGGCCCTGGATTTAGATGGATAACACACACACACACACACACACACAAAAAAAACGCACTAATGATGTGCTGTAAAATGGCCTAAACTGCGGTTAAAAGGCTCTCTGGATTGTATAGTTTCAGAAAAGAAAACAGTTTATGAAGAATGAAAAAAGGAAAGAAATACAATTCAAATGAAATGAAAACACTTGCTTCAACACTAAAATGCAGCAGTTCAGGATACCCTTTGTCTGTGGATTGATCTGACTGGTTAAAGGGTTTGTAAATACTGTGAAGTCAATCTAAATTTATACAACAACGGGAAAGTCTTTAAATGCAGTGACAGTAAAGGACAGTGTAGATACTAAGTGGTTTATTCTACGTGGCAGGAAAGCTTCAGTTGTGTCCCTCTGTCATGTCCATTAAAGTTGTGGCTGTAGCATTATAGTTGTACATATGACCTGAAATGTGTTTTACAGTTTGTGGGAAAAATGACTTTTTTCCTCTATGATATAAGGGTTGATTAGGTTTCTGATTCCATTTGTGTTTAGAAGAGTCTGAAGACCAAACATAATGTTTCTGGTTTGAGGACAGCTATTCTTTTAGACTGATCTCATCTAATTTGGACAACACTCCTAGAAATATTGCGACATTAATGGAAAACATGAGTCAGAAGGACAACATTCAAACATCGACACAGTTTCCCCAAGTCTGTTTACGCACTTTTTGACAGCTGTAAAATGAATTTCGCTCCTCGTGTTTCTTCGGGGAATACATCTTGAGGCGATAACAGTGATTTTTATGTAAAGCAAGTGCAGTGGGCCCAGCTCAAAGACCAGTCAGATGTATTGTTTTTTTTCACAAACGTGGCATCTGGCAGAGCGGGGAATTCACTTTTTGACTGGAAGGGCATCATGGTGGCGGCTAGGGCACTCGTCCAGTTTCTGTTGGAGACATTTAAAACAACACAATATGGTGACGATGCTCAGTTGGAAAAACATTAAGAGGTCTGATAAATCCACTTCTCCTTCCAACTGTATCATTGGATTTGTTTGGGTACATTGACTTATTCCTTCATTATTGGTTTACCTTTAAAGTGTATCACCCCCAGTGTTTGTCAAATTCTGAGAACACTGAGATTATTATTTTTCAAATCAGGAAGGGAGGTCTGACATTGTATCATATCCAAACACTACCGTGAGAAACAGTGATTGGCGCTAAAGGCCAAAGTGTTGACGCACTCTCCTCATTTCCGCTCCATTTCCTTTCATTCCTACCTTGCAGCGCAAGTTCATCTGAGGTGGGAAAGCAATGCGAGATTCTCCAGCCTATTTCTGTCTCCGAGCCTTCATCACGTCCTGAAAAACTTCTTCCTGTCTTCTGTTAAGTGCAAGGTCAGGAAATTGTAGTTTACCTTCCTCGCCACCTGGATAGCTTTAACTGACTTCTTCCCTAAACGTTTGTGTGTGTGTTGGATGCCGGCCTTTCATCATGTCATTTTTCTTGTTTTCTATGTGGGCACATGAAAGTCCGCAGTGTTTATACATACATACACGTGCGGAAATACATGCGTGCAAGCATCAAGGATGGGACAGGTCGAGAGGACGTGACTCACTCTGCCACAACAAAACCCAACCGTTATATCCCAAACAAGCTTCATTCGCGTCTTGGATTGCTTGTGTTCGTGTCAGTCCGGTTTGGCCATCGCTGCGGGCTGTCAGTGCGAAACATGGTGCTGGCTCCAAACACGGCCCAGACACAGCAGAGAAGCTCACCATCTGTCTTTATCATGATAAAAATAAAGCATTGGGACATAGTTTTACCACAGCAATGTTGACAGGCCTATGAATGGCCAGCAGATGTGCAGCCCGCTGTGGCCACAGTGACAAATAATAGAGGCAGTGGAAGATGTGATGGGAACAAATGCTCTGTACCAGTACTGCACAGTGGGAAGTATGCCCTATTCCCTTCGTTTCAGACCAATTTAGTTCAAGGTCTCTATAATTTCCCGAAAATTAATGTCTCTACGTTTATAAATAATAATGTTCACATGCACTGCTGCCACTAGGGCGGAACAGAATTAATCCTCATTTTGAAACGGTTGAATATATATCGTTAAATAAACTCAAGAATCCCTTTGCTGGCGCTACATGTTCCAGATGTGCTAATTTAAAAACTCATTCAGCAATATTAGTGTATGTTTAGCTTGGTTTGATCAAATTTGTAATCAGCCATTGCACTGAAAGGCAGTAGCTGGAGCTTTTAACTATTTAGTCATTACAATAGATATTTACTGCCTTATTCTATTTTTTTGTATCTTGCACTGTTGTTCCCTGCCGCTGTAACACCCTAATTTCCCCACGGGGATGAATGAAGTCCTAACTTATCTTAACTTATCTTATTACTTTTACTTATTTCAACCATATGCAGGTGAAAATTAGCTTTCGTGGCTAAATCATGGTACATTTACAGGATGGGCACTCATGTTAATTGATGTGCACTGTCCGTGTTTAGTGGTTCCATCCATCATTTTTTGCTATTTTGACTTATCCATTAAGCTAAGTTTAGCTACATTTCAACTACTAGCTGTTAGTTTAAGCTACGTATCTATTAGCATTAGCTATGTCAACCATTTATTATTACTAGCTAACTATGTCAAACATTTAACTTCTTACTTCTTACTATTTGTGTCCATTGTTGTATTTGTATTTCAACCACTACGCAATTATCTACATATTTAGCTAAATATTTTAAATATTTAACGAGCATTGTTAGCTATACTATTTATCCATTACTGCTTTTTCAACCATTTAACTATTACTTTTAACAGTTTCATCCATTTGTCAATTGTTTTAGCTAAATATTTAAAAATCTTTAGCTATTACAAATTTAGCCTGGAAGGACAGGCTTGTTGGTCAGGCTAGTTACTTTTAGCTATTCCAAACAATAAAGAACAACCGTCACAACAACCGCTTTTTCAAACATTGGTCCATTAGCATTAGCTATTTCAAATATTTGTTCGTTAGCTATTTCAACCATCATGATGTTTTGATAGAAATATCAACCATTTAGCTAGTACTTTTAGCATTAGCAAGTTCAACCATTTAGCTAATGCTTTCAACTAATAAACTGTTACTTTTAGTTATTTAAACGATGTGTTGGCCTATTACTGTTACAGCCTATTGTTGCAGTTATGTAGGCATTACTTTTGGCTACTTAACTGTAGGGCTATATTATAACTATTAATCACTTTGCCTTCTCTTAGCTGAATCTATTCTACTCGCTAACTTCTCTGTGTACTCATATAGCTTGATCTTCAAGTGTTATACTCTAAGGTTTTCCCCAAAAAATTACTTGAAGTTCTCCTGGTTGGAGATAAAGAAGTTGAATTTAAATACAGTAAAATACAGTTGGAATAATAGGAATACTGTTCTGACATAGTGTGATGAATTTGGTGGGAAAATGTTTTAATTCCCCATCTTTCTCCATCTATCTGTGTCCATTCAGCTTTACTGTCGTTCCCACAACCGTAATTCATGTGTGCACTCAAAGCTAAAACATTTGCGTTAAACATGTAAGAACATGATTTATTGAATGACCAAGAACAAAGCATAACAGAAGTAAACATTAAAAAAGAAGTCAAGGGCGCCTCTTGCCCAGCCTATCGTTTCCCCTACTTCCTGGTTAGGGAGCCTAGAAATGGACTTTGCAGACCTGTCGAGGGGATCAGATCCTCCCAAAATCCCACAATGCCCCTGGCTCCCTGAATGGTCCTTAAAAACAAGTGTTTTCTCTAGAGTCACTCAAACTTGAAGACAAAAGCCTGCAATGGACGTAATTCAATCAAACAGACGGGACAGTTTTTCCAGGTGTTTTTGAGCACTTGGCTTTTTAGTGACTTCACACAAAAACTTTGTGCTGCTCACAGAGAACAAGATCAAAGCCAAGAACCTCACATTCTTTCATCAATAACAGTATTTTAAACAAAATTACTGAAATAAAAAATAAAATCATACATATTATTAAAACAGGCAAGCAAGAATGCAATCACTTTTAAAGTGTAATCCCCGAATCAGTGTATTACAATCATGTGCCTAAGTTGTTCAGCTTGTGGTCCTCTTTCCATAACTCTTGAGACCGACAACGGCATAACATCTTGGCGACAGCAGGGGTTCAAACAGTTGCACCAGAGCAGAGAATGATACACCCTCCTGCAGAAAAACACGTAAAACAATAACTCACAACAGAAATGAATGAAAAACACATGGATGTATTTATATATATAAAAAATCTGTCTTCTCCAGTTTAGTTTGGCTTTGTGGCCCTTGGCGTCCTCTCCTCTCCTCTGTGATGTTTTCTCTATTAACGATTTATCTATTGAATCCTCAAAGGAAAAATATCTATACAAATGTTGATTCCTTTTCATTTTTCGTTTGTTTTCCTTGGTAGCTAGGTAACTACTGTGTTTGCAAAGCAGTCACACCATTTAAATAGCCTAAATTAGCTATTGTTGCTGTGGTATCTGACATTAGCTGAGTCTTATTTGCTACTCTTAGTATTAGATATTATTTAGATCTACTGTAAGTACCTGCGATGGAGATTCTGCTTGGACCTAAAGTGACTAATGGGAAAGAGTGCTTGCTGCATTCACAATCACTTAGTGAAATGCATAATCAGCCTGCTAACATATTGACAATGCTAATGGACGATGGGAATGGTTTTGGTTTTGCATCACCAATCTAAAGGCATGGGCACACCAAACCGATGTGACGTTTCCTCATGTCATGCAAATTACACTTGCATGACAAACAAAACTGAACACACCGCAAAGACTACAGCCAACGGCCATGAGGCACATCCATTTCTGTGCTTGCATAAGAGGAAATAATTGCTCGTACTAGCTGTGTCATGGTTCTGAATTTTGAATATTCCGTTACCCTGTTTGGTTTTCTTTGTTTACTGTTTTATTTTGTCTTGTGTTACTTCCTGTGTCCCCCCCCCCCTTTGGTTGCTGGATTGGTTTCTCCTTGTGTGCTCCTCCCTCATTTTCAAATCCAGTTTCACCTGTGTCTCGTCACCCCTCTGCCATTCCCTTTGTTCTCTGCATCATCTGCAATCTTTGCCCTGTTCTGAATTTGTGTTCTTGGATTACCCTCGCTCTCAACTGCAGCATCTTTAGTTCCCTGTTTTGTAAGTTGTCACTAAATACAGTTTGTTTCCTACTTCTGCCTCATCCCTCTGTGTCCTGCATTTGGGTCCCACCTCACCGGAAATCGTGACAAGCTGCTGGCAGTAGTCTGTATTCGTCATTTGGCCAACTCAACATGCTGGGGTCAGATTAGTGGCAGTGATGTGTGACACTCTGCAAAAACTGCAGCTACAGATGCTCCCCAATGGCCGACAAACAGCCGACCGTTAGCTTGGTGTGTCGTGGCCTTAAAACCAGAAACCTCACAGTGACGCTACAAGAGATGTTAGACAATTGCCAGGTTATTAGGACTCACTGCCTGAGCAGTAAAATCTCCAAACACATGATAACCAATGTATATTTCATTGTCCACTGTTGATCCACTGATCTTTGAGACAACCACATCAGAACACAGAGTATTCAGCCTGCATGGTCAGAACAATCATGACACATAGAAATTACCTGATATTCAGTCCTGAATGATGCCAATCAATATGTAAAAATGTGTTTTCAATCAAAAGGCGCAAAGCTAACACACGCGGTCACGAACACGCTCCAGCACATTTATCATCACATGGATCACATTAACATACATCCATCGCCTCCTCTCTTTCTTCTCCGCACCTCCTCGAGGGACATCTCCTAAAGCTGACCAGCTCTCTTGATGTTACATATTTTGATTACGCGACCCAGTTAAGGAAGCCCATCTGACATACAATCACGTGTAATCAGAACTTCAAAGCTTTCGGATCGTACATCTCTCGTCCCAGCGACTCAGAACGAAGATTACCGTGTTGTGTTTGGCTGCACTAGCGCGGGACGATAAATTGCAGGCTGGCCGACACCTATATTCGTGTCCGGATTGAAAAGAGGTTTCCAGATTTCAGCTGAGATTTCCGCGTGTTCCCTTTCATCATGCAAAAATAAAATCCCAATCAACGGGCTGTACAAGCAAATAATAAAGATGAATCCAGCTGAAAAAGAGTAAAAAGTAAAAAGAGAATAGCTGTGACATGGATTACATAATGGGGGAACAGTTTGGTATTTGACATCATTGTGTTTTCATTAGTTTTATGTTTCCATTCCAGGTAACATTAGACCTTATGTCCTTCAATATGACTCATGTATCCCAGGCCTTGTCATGATAGTGCATAATACTTCCTCAGCACCATGGAGCTGGTCCACATCGCCCTGCCAAACTGCATTCACAAAACAATGCATCCAAAGGCCACGACATGACAAGATGACAATCAGCTGCTTGATGGGGTCGGGCCACTGGGGAGCATCTGTGACCTGAGCTTTTCCGGCAACGTGAGGCCAAGTCACAGTCAGCCTTCACTGCCAGTACTTCTTGGATGTCGGTTAAGGTTTTTCAGACTAAACAGTTCTGCGGACAGCCAAGGGTTACCTGGCATTTGCACATTAACAGGAGACCTGAAGTGTGGGACATACAGCAAAGTTGCATGACAGCTCAATAAAGAGTGGAGTTCACTGTCCGTCCATATGTCCACGTTTTTAGGCTTGTGTTAAGAGCTGGGGTTTATTGCAATGCTAAATGCCAGTTGCCGGTGCTGCAATTCTGTGTTTGTCAACTCAACGTACACTTACGTCTATCAGGCATAACATTATGACCAACTTTCTAATATTGTGTAGGTCTCCCTTGTGCGTCCAAAACAGTCGTGACTCATCAGAGAATGGACATGGTCCTTCTGAGGGTGTCCTGTGGTGTCTGGCAACAGAATGTTGTTAGTGGGGGCCTTTGGGTCCTATGGGTTGAGGGGAGGGTTCTCTTTGGATCATCCCGCAGACACTTAATCAGCTTGGGATCTAGTAAATTTGGCTGCTGCTATCAAGGAGTGTTATTGCTATTGGGTGGGGGTGCCTGGTCTGGTCTAGGTGGGTGTCTAAATAACATCTACACCAACTCCAGGTCCAAAAGTTTCCCAGCAGAACACTGCATTGTCACAAGATGGTCAATGTTGTCAACAGTATCAACAGTCAAAGGAACTATTAAAAAGTTCCTCCAGTCTAGACGAGCTTATTGCTGAGACATCTCTTGAGTGATTGTACCTGTTCTTTCAGGTAGCAGAGGCGATCAAGGAGAATTAGACCTTCAATGCAGGGAGCAAGTGTCACCTTCAACTACACAAAGAAACAAAGAAAGAAAACCATTATTCTATTGTATTCAGTAATGTTTTCATACGGAACATTAAGAAAACTATGGTAACTTTTAAACTACATACTGAAATCCCACCCTGACTTGTTTCGTCCCAGTAGCTGATGGGCAATTCCGAAAAACCATTTCCCTGTTTAATGTCATGAAAGAAATCCGGTATACTGTCTGGCACCACAATTAGCGGCCCCCGAAGAAACCGGAGACTGGGTTTCTGCCCGCTCTGAGCAATCATTGGGGCATTATTTCCCCGCAGACTGCAATGATCTCACTTAGTGGTTTGTAATTTATTGGTATTTTACAGGAATACTTTTCAGGATTTTTTTTTACAATAAGTTTACACAGGTTGATGTGGTTGAAGGTGTGTATAAAGATTAGACGGCACTTACCATGTTAAATGCGTGCATCTCGCTCTTTTGCGCACTGTATGTGTCATGGTAATCCTGGATTTCACGGTCTGAAAGCTGAACGGGGAGTTCGGTATTTTGCGTGAGTGACTCAGAAGATGTGGGCATTGAATACGGATAAAAGAACTGAGAGGAACATTACAGAGAGAAATACGTAGGACAAACCTCCTCTACATGCAACATCCTAAACCGTGAGAACGCCTTTACATCTTACTGAACTCTCATGTGTTTCGAGTTTCGAAATAATGAGGAAATCTAGAGCTGAAAATGCAGAAGGCACCACGGCTGGTATATTCTGCTCCTGACCTTTGATTCATCCAGCTCCAGTCTGCGTAGGGCTCGCCGAACATAGTCCACAAAAGATTTCGCCTTGGAGTAGACGTTTCCAACTCGCTTTTCACTGTGGAGCAAACACAATTTCTTAGTCTCTGGACGCCCTCTGTGAAATAAACAACCTTCACCTTCCTGCGACCTCTACTTTAAAAAAATTGCACCTTAGCAATCACTTTTAAAGGACTAACAATGATGAATAGACGCCGTTTAGCGAATCTAGTGGACGTTCATTGCCAATTTGATGGTAGTTATTAAACTGAAGGTCGTAGGGCAGCAGAGTCCAGGCAGTTCTTTGTGTCTTTTTGGTGTCTTTTGTCAAAGTCTGCAGCATTTCCTTCCCTTGTTCAGATCACCAAAGATCTGCACCAGACTGGCAGGTATTTCAAGTATTATGGATGTAAAGCACTGCATAGCGATGTAAGACAAAGGACAAACAGGATGGTGCTTTAAGACTCTTTAATACTGTACTCATGTACCACCACTAGGCTGATATTTTTTGGTAGATGTTGAAATATCTCAACAGGTATTGTATATTGGAATGACTTCTGTGAAATCTGATACAATTGTTTTCCTCTTAGGATAAACTAGGATTAACTCTGATGACTTGTAGCCCATCAGTGGTTTGGCCAACGCTTTGGTACCATTTGGTTTCGAGCAAAAATGTTTGTCTTTGAATGAAATACTTAAATGACCAATTATCTACGTTCTTGTCAATTAATTTTCTGTGCATTAACGAATTTGTTCCTTCACTGCAAACTCATTTCGCCACTCTCGGGTCAGTGATTCATTAGGCCTGACTCGACGCTGAACTAAAACCCGGTCAGCGACAGAGAACATATGACTTGTGTTTGCAAGTCTTGGTTCATTTGTAACGCAAATACACCAGAAACGAAAACTTTTCCTTTCTGGTTCAGGACAAAGAAAACAAACCCCCTGAATGGCTACGGAGGCTCCGTGCTTGTTCTGTTCATTCTCACAAAATACGGCTGTTACTCGACACTGAGGGGGAACAAAATGTCATGCGTTGCTGTAATTTCTCGTACTGCCGTAACCTTCAAGTCCAGATGTATATTCCTGTGTATTACCTTTTATATGAGCTGTAGTGGTCCCTCAGAATAACGTGAAGGACCGCGCGGTAGAACAGAGACTCCATCTGAATCTGCAGAAAAACATATTTATTTGACGTAATGCTGCATTTTCCGTATTAAAGGTTTCTTATTCTTTTCATCCGGCGTGTCTACAAATGGTTGGACGAACATTTCCGACTCTGCACACCATGCAACACTAGCAGGCAATCAAGCCTGTTTTTGGATTTAGACCTCCGCTCCAGCAAGTAATCAATCTTTCCGTGATTGCATTAATATTTATAAACATTCCATATTAATGGCTGCGGGGATCATGTATCAGCTTTGGCATGGAGCTCTACGTTTCAAATAAATACACTGTAGTCAGTCACAGACTTAAAACAATAGCAGAATTGATGGGCTGATTGTTTGAATGCATGCAGGAGATCTACAGTGAAGATAATGCAGCGCTGGGCGATTGTGAACGCCCCTATTTGTAGTTTGAA
Source organism: Chelon labrosus (assembly GCF_963514085.1). Taxonomy (NCBI): domain Eukaryota; kingdom Metazoa; phylum Chordata; class Actinopteri; order Mugiliformes; family Mugilidae; genus Chelon; species Chelon labrosus. Next base: position 13,573,058 of record NC_140356.1, read on the forward strand.
ATAACTTGATGGACTTGTTTAGATGAGTTTAATGACAGTTTAGAGAAAGACATCCAACTCCCATTCTTGGAGGATGACGACTATTAGTTCATGATATTGATTACAATTACTGTGCGTGACTGACTTACCCCTTGGCCCAGTGAGACTCTCTCCAGTGCCTGTTTTATAGAAAAATAGCAAAGCGTTACGACAAAGTGTTTCCTGGAAAAAGTAGCCACTCAAAAAGTCTTTCATCCACATGCTGTGCGTACTGTTCACTGAAAAGCCAAAACATTAGGACCACAGCTGACTGAATGGACTAAAGGACTTATGGTCCATTTGCGGAGATCTCTGAAGGTATGCCACTGTATTTGGCACCAAACTGTTAGCGAAATATCCTAAAAGTCATGGAAGTTTCAAGGAGGAGCTGCTGCAGATGAGACTCGTCCTTGCACATTCCCCCAACACCTCGTTGCCTGTGTTACAAATCAACCAGTCTTTACGTTAAGTGGTGACCGCCGGATGAAAACGTTGGTGGTTGCTGGTACAGAAATACGTCTCGTCTGCAACAGATTTTTTTAAACACAAATGCAGCTGAATATTGTATGATGACAACCCCAAAAAAGACACCAAAGACAAATTGGAGCAAGCATCAACCAGTTCCGTAAAACACCTCTTATGGATTAACTAGCATTTAATGTTGACTGGTGACCATTGGTTGATATTGTACGCTGAAATGTCTGCTACGTCTACTACTCCAATCAGTTTTCTCATTATAATAAGAGATATTAATTGTTTTCAACAGCTCCGGTAATCAATCAAATGCCGTTGACTGTTAAATTTGGCTTATGGTTACCCAAAAAAGACGTCGGACAGAGAAATTTGAAGTACGTTCTGCCAGTTTACAGAGAACACAGAAAGCACCTTTTACACAAACTTACACAAACTCTTCTGCTTTTCCAACAGTTTTCTTAACTCCAGTAATCCCCAATGATTTCGACTGACAGTCCGCAGTTCCGTCAGAACCGTTCGAGATTCTAGCTAGCTAGTTTTTATGTTATGTTGTTGTTACTACCAGCAATCACCACAACACTTTCAGCCAGTGGTTGCCAGTGAAGTAGTAGATCTGTATCACCAGTTCAGTGTATGGTTTGGGATTTGGTTTGGGTCTGCCTCTGACTGGAAGCACCCAACAAAACGTCTCAGAGAGGCTCCAGATTAGTTGTCTAGGCATGGCCGTCGTCAAATTCGCTCTGGTCTTCAAACCAACACACCGACTACAGGAATCAACTGTTCAATTACCATCTGATAAAATCCAGATCTTGACAGGCACCATTGTTACAAACATGCAACAAATCACTAAGTTCATCTGGCCTCAACCTTTTTCAGTCTCCAATGCTGTAATGAACATCAACCGTCAACTGTTTGTCCGTCCATTTTTTTCTTCTTCAGTATTTTTAATTTAATAACAACAACAACAATATGCGCTTGTGCAACAGTCTAACTGCAACTCTGTAACCTTGTTGGTCATGCTTGGTCATTTTGTAATGTTTTTGCTCGTGGTTTGAACACAGCCTTACGAGATAATAGTATTTACTTAATCTGTGAATGGCCGTACTGTTTTGGGTCATCTGCGTGTAGCGCAGGGAATAAAAGGACTCTTCACACTCAGTCAGAGGTTTCTGTTTCAGCCATTACAGTCGAAATGTGAATATATTAAAGGGGAACTACCGTTTTTTACAACCTTGACCTTATTTCTGACATAAAATATGATCGTTTACTCACCCATATAAGTTTGGTGTCATTTGTAGTCATTCGGGAGATATTTAGATTCACGTATATCCATATAGTGAGAGTGACTGGGGCACCATAACGCATTATCTGCCGCGAAACTCTATCATTTCACCAATATTTTATTCCCCGTCGAGTCCAGAGTAATCTGTTATCATCATCCGGGGTCTGTAGATTGACCTACTAACCTCTGACCTGAACAGGTAACTCTGGACTCAACGGGGAATAGCACTAGCGTGTCATAACAAAATATTGGTGAAATGAACGAGTTTCGTGGCAGATAATACGTTACTTAGAGGCTGCGTTTCGGTGCCCCATTCACTCCCACTATATGGATATATGCGGAACTAATCATCTTACGAACGACTCCAAATTACACCAAGGTTATATGGGTGAGTAAACGATCGTATTTTATGCCAGAAATAAGGTCCAGGTTGTAAAAAACGGTAGTTACCCTTTAAAGGTGCCGCTGTGGATGTTTTCTTCATATCATCCAAACTCACCAAACACGCAGACATCCTGGCATTTCTGCCACAGAACCAGGACTGCTCGCGGAGGTACTGGCTCAGAGGGAAGCCACACATACTGTGCAAACACTCTGTAGAGGGGACACACAGAGGTAACAGACGTATATTAATTGATTGGTTGATTAGTTGGGGCTTATTAAGTTTAAAAAAAAATTGCAGGGTGTATGAATTTTAAATATTTGCCAGCGAACCAAGTTAGCAGGGGGAGAATATCCTGATTCGATCCATAGCAATCTGTTTCACTGAAATACCAGCAGTCAGTTAAGCTTAGTTGAGCACAGATGTTCAACGTATGGAGAAACAGCAGGCCTAGCGTGACCATAATATTCACTATGGTTTAGGTGAGTCTCACAAACATCTTGTAAGATATTAAGTTTTAGAGATGCTGCAGTTGATACCTTTCGGAGAGCCGGGACATCTGTTTCCTTCTATTGTGCTAAGCTAAGCTAACCATCTCTTGGCAGTAGCTTTATATGAAGACAAAAAATATCCCTGCAGGAATAAAAACACAAAAGAATCTCCCAAAATGTCACACTTTTCCTGTTTTTCTGACTGTAAAATAAATTGGAATTGGTGACCTCGGACTATTATTGCAAGGAAAGGTGAGTTATTTTAACACAAACATACACGGATTCCCTGTGGGAGGGTACTGAGTGTGACAGCTAGGCATCCTTTTTATGTCATTTCTGAAAGGGTCAGTGACTAAGGCCAAGGCACGGTGAATCCGTAGGGATGCTGTCAAAGGAAGCACTAATAACATGTGCAGCTGTGGGCTCTCGCAGACTGCTCCGGACACGTTAGCGGACGGGGTCAGCGTCCCTTCTGTCCGGCACACGGATGCTGACAGGCACCGTGACTACGTAGCAGCTAAATTTGTCCAACATGTGAAATGGTCATGTAAATGCAATGAAATGTCTGGACAGGAACACAGGTTTGGGATGATAGGTACTAGTGAACAACGCACTTCAGGACTAAATGAGCATATGTATGACTAAGTTCTGCAACAAAGCTTTTCAGCTCTTCAGTTCCTTTTTTTTAGGGTGAGGCAGGACACCACGAGAGCTGGCCTGTTGCCCAGACTGCACTGTAAGACCAACAGGGGAGCGAATGTGTGTGCAAGTGCAAGCGAAGGCCTTTCGTTCGCTTCTCTGAGCGATCAGGTTCGAGAAACGAGCGCGGAAAGGACTGGTTTCAATCAGCCGTCATGATATCATCTGCCGCTCTTGGCTGACTCCGAGGCGGCCCGCAATGACGCGAGTGTCGAAGGTCGCGCCGTTAACAAGGGATGACGCGATGACGCGTCGGCCGCTCTCTTCGCAGATGCGCAGAGGCCACGGTCACAGCATGAGGACACATGTAGACCATTTCATACCTCATAAACCGCGGAGCTAGAAGGGATATCTGAAACAGGGGATGGTTTTCTGCGCACGATCCTGCGATTTGGCACCTGCACTAAGGGCCGAGCCATTTCTGCTTAGACGTCCAAAGTTATGAGTGAAGATGAAATACTACACACACCCTGCAGAATAATAAAGGTCAAAATAACTCTCATTTCAGAGGCTTTAAGCAGCCATCCTAAATCCATGAATTCACTGTAATGACTCTACCAGGGGCTTTCTGGGCTCAAGCTGATCTCCAGAGGGGTAAACTCGTCCAAGTCTCTAGACTCTTCATGGAATATTTGACTTGTTTACTATAAAATATGATTATAAGCATTTATGTGGGAAGATGACAGAACCATTCAGATAACATCAGAGCAGTGAGGAGGTGTCTGATGTGAGTGATTAAGAAAGAGAGAGAAAAACAGCCTGTGAGCTTTAGAGAGCTTTAGAGAGCACTGTATCTCCGAGTGTGTCGTTACCCTGTCCGGCGGGGTCAAACTCCTCAGACAGCAGGTGATAGCAGCAGCCCACGCTGCAGACTGCCGACAGCTCCGGTTTAGCCGCAAACATCCTCAGGGTGCTGGGAGCCAGGTCGCCGCACGTGTGCAGGCCGACCATGACCGCATCCTGGAGGCGTCCCGCGGCGAAAAGGGGAGAGCAGAAGAAGAGGCGTCGGGGTGAAGGGGTGGAGATCGATGGTGAAATTTATTGATGGTGACGTGCTGCAGATTTGGCGTCGCATTCACAACCCACACTCGCTCCAGTAATTCAAACTCCAGCCGCTCTGGCATGCTTGTAATTTTAGGAGCTGCTGTGGGAATCTTTGCTACTATACCGTACAGCTGCACCAACACACACCTCATTTACTTCCCAAATTTACTTCTTTTTCTTTTGGATTTGCTTACCTCTAACTCGCAGATGAGCTCTCGCAGCTCAGTTTCAGCAGTAACGTAAGATGTGAGCGGTGAGTACACGGCGCTGTCGGTTTTGTTCTGAGCTTTCCTCTCCAGGTTCTCCCTCTTCCTCCTCTCCCTCTCCTCAGCACTGAGCTGACTTGGGGGAACTCTGGGGGATGTAGGCTGTATCACATCCTCTGACAGGGCGCTAAGGAAGAGCTCCTCTGTTTCTGGAGTTTGCTCTGAATTTTCCCCTTCCACTGACGAGCTAATTAACACCTTCTCCTCCTCCTGGGATCCTGCTCCATCAACACGTAAAACATCTTCATCTACATTCAGCCCAGGTTTTAGTTCTACTGACTCCTCCTGAGAGGGATGCGTGTTCTCTCCTCGTGTCCTTGCAGCTTTGGTGTGTTTCTGGTACGCCCTGCTGAACTTCTTTAGCTTCCTGTTCCTCTCCTGAGCGCCATGGGTGTTAGTGCTGGAGGAGTCAATGCCATAGACCCGAAGGCCGTACTGAAGAGACAGAAAGGAGCTCAGGTAGCCTTTCCCTGAGCCCACGTCTATCACCTGGGGAAAAAAATGCAAGTTTAACGTTTTTGCAAGCAGATATGAACAAGAATAATCCAAATACTTAAAAATCTACCTGTCTGACTCCACAATGCTGGGCCAAACAGGCCACGACCTCCGACATGGACAGGACTTCATGGGATTTCTTAGAGTTCATGAACTCATCTGGGTCCAGCTCAGCACCTGGGTTACACGGAACAATGTGCATCAGGTCCCAAATCAATCCCATGACAGCACAGAGTTACGGTCAGGATTTTAGATGGACAATCCTTGACTGGTTTCCTACTCTCAGCATGCGTTCATTCTCTCCTACCTAACGCCGCTGGTGGAGCGCCAGAGTCGGACCCGTTCCCTCTGAGCTCCTGCAGTAGCTCATCCCTGCTCATGCAGACTCCAAGGCCGGGGAGAGAGTGGGCCTTGGCTGCCTGCAGAAGTTCATGAGTATCAACCAGCCGGTTTGTATCACTGCAAAACCCGTACGTGTTCCCGGACTGTTCTGTTGAAGAAGACAGATGTAGACATATTATGTAGACATATTAAGAGAAGTTGCACGAGAAGTTTATAGAAGATCCTAGCAATTTACACATTCATTCAAATTAGGCCACGACTGTTTTTTTTTTTTCAGACATGAAGACAGCTTTGCTCCAAGTACATATTTCTAATCTAATTTCACCATTGTTGATAATACAATTTAGAGAAAAAAGAAACAATAAACTCATTGTCACACTCACACTTCAATGGAACTACATTGGAACAACATTTGAACCCTATGAAAATATAATTCATGGGATTAGAGGTAATTGAAACAACATTTTCCATTAATCTTTCGATTTGGAAATGTTGTATTTATAAATGTGCCTAATTACTTAATTAATAGCTCTGTTGTTTAGAAAAGCAGCAAATGTTTACCTAAAAAAACACCACATATAATCGTTTTCAATGTATTTTTTGATTGACTAATTGATTAATCGACTGGCAGTTAGTTTTTCTGACAACTAAAAAGTTGTTGTAAAAAATAAATCTCTAATAATAATAATAATAATAATAAATAATAACAATAATAAAAGTTTGCCGTTTTATTTTTATTTTTTTTGTTCGCTGTCATCACACCAAGTGTATTTACCGGGTCCTTTGTGCTGCGGCTCCCTCTGCCGGTCGCTATGGGAACTCACGGCTGACAGCACCTCCTCTGGAGTCACGGCCACGAACCGTTTCCACACGTCCTGAGTGTAAAACTCCACAGTGTGAGCGTTGGCGATGGTTAGAGTCGCAGACAGAAACCGCTTGACTTCATCTATCTGTCGTTGAATTTCTGCGAGGCTGTGTGAGGAGGATTTCATGTTAAAAGGCGCTTTAAAGAGGCACCTGAGTGAAGCATGTAGGTCTCCTGATGGTGATGCACGCCAGGCATTAATAGTCGATAATACTTCTCGATGACTTAAAAAAAAATCACGTATTTTATTTATTTATTCATTATAAAATAAGCGTTACATTCATACAATGCTACACTTGCTCACCCATTATAAAGAACATAGCTAATTATGGTTTTTAACACTTTAAATTATTAATTAAATTATTTTGACCATGTTTTAAAATACGAGCTGATGTGTGCAGATGTCTGTTCTATATTAATTTAAAAATACCCTTGTATCAGGTGAAATTTACAGACTCTGATATGAATATATACTGTATAAGTTTATTTTTTTATTGTATTTTTTTCTTAGTTTTTATTGTTATTTATATTTTCAATCTGTGTATAGCCGCTGTTGGAGTCAGTGAAGCCTAATTTCATTCAAATGTGCACTGCTGGTGTATATCTTTGAATGACAATTCAAATTAAAAACAATAATGATTAAAAAAAAATAAAAAATCTAAGACCCGATTTTCTATTGTCGACCTTTCACGTCTGTTTATTTCTACGTCATCAACCGGCGCCTGGGAAAGGAAACGACATGCTGCTGTTGAGTCTCGCAAGAAAGTTGTAAACATTGCACGTTTCCCGATAGGACTGAGAGCTGAAATGGCACCGACAGATCAAAAAATGAAGAATAAAAAGTTTACAGCCAAAGGTGGCAACTTGAAGAGACCACAAAACACCGCACAAGGTGTAAAAAAGAAGAGGAAATGGGTCCCTGACCACCAGGTGTTCGAAGGCAGCATTAAGGAAGGTAGGGATTTTTGTCTGCTCATACACATAAGCTGCTGTTAAAGGACTAAAGACCAGTTTGTCTAGCTGTATAGAGAAAAATAAGCAAAACTTGGGAAGTCTGTGTACAAATGTATGCCATTTTTTTTTGTCTAGACAAACATTAATGTGCCTTCTTAAACCATTTTATACTTGCCTGCTAAGAAATCTATATAAATTATCCATCTATTAATTTTACTAAATAAACTATCAGCTTTCACCTTTGTTTAATGTGCCTTTATCTTCTGTCTCAGGTCAAGGATTTGCTTTGAAGAGGAAGCAGAAAGTCAAATATGAGTACAACAAACTGCTGCGGAAAGAGAGGAAGAAGAGTAATAATAATAATAATAACCCAAGTGAGTCCAAACTGCTGTACAAAGAGGAGTATCCGGAACACCTCAGACATCTGTACGTGGCGGAGGCAGAGAAGCTTAGGAACGAAGTCTGGACCAACAGAGTGAACAGGAGCAAGATGAGAATGAAAGGGCAGGGGAGAGAGGCGGCCGAAAATGACGATGATGAAGTTGATGATGCAGCACAGCGGACTGGAGCGGGCGATGAGGAAGTCAGCGGTGAATCTGAGCTGAAGGAGTCTGTGTCTGGGGACGCAGAGCCATCAGAAACTAAAGATAAAGAAAGGTGATTATATATAAGTTGTAGCTTTATTCTGGATATTAGTAATCAGCTGTGCATTTCAAACAGTTCGGGAAGCACTAAGTGAGTCTGCTTCAATATGTTTTTTACTCAGCCTTCCAATAAGCAACCGCATGAAGAAAAAAATGCAGAAGAAGACGTCCTACCAGAAGACGAAAGAGGAGTTTGAGAGAATCAAAGAAAAGCAACAACGGAAGAAAGAGGTGATGTGCTTCTTTTAAAAAAGGTCAAAAAAAAAAAAATATATATATATATATATATCAGGATGGAAATCTGTCTTTTGCTGACACCCTCTCTTGTTAATGTTGCCCTTCCAGGAGTACCTGAAGAGCAAGCAGCAGAGAGAAGAAGCCATTCAGAAGTACAAGCAGAAAAAAATGGAGACATTTCAGATGCTGAGCAAAAAGACCAAGAAAGGACAGCCCAATCTGAACCTTCAGATGGAGTATTTGCTTCAAAAGATCCAAAGAACTGACAAATGAATCCTCCTCAGATGCCCTAGCGTGCTATGTAAACCCAGCTGAGGACTGTTGCTCCATCCCCAGGTCAACTGAAAGTTGTTTTGACAGATCGGTAGTGTTTCATTCCGGAAAACTGCTGCGACTGATTTTAATCTCAGACCACAAGATGGCATTGTAAGATATGGAGACATGGGAGAATGTGGCACTGTATTTTTATGAATAAATGTATTATATCCTGCAAAGTGTTGTTATTTTAAAACGGGCACTTTTAGCTAATTCCCATGATGCAAAATTAACCTGGGTTAAGTGATAAAACGTTATGCTTTTATTAGCGAATAAAACTGAATTTGCATACAAATGACGTAATAAATTCTGAAAATGTCACTTTATAGTTTCTAATTAAACTCCTACAACGGTACAAACACATTCAAGGTGTTGGAGGGGGGGTCTGCTGTCGTCACAGCTGCAGACGGTGTAAACCTGTTGCATGCGTGCAGCTCGCATAAAGAGTTCAATCTGCAGCCCAGTGTGAAGCAGCGGGTGGACCCGGGCTGAAAAGCCTCAGGCCGCTTCCTCATGACATCACATGGTTGCAGAATGACTCGTCTAGCATTCATCTGTGAGGCAAGACTTCCTAAACACGGCGCGGCTGCCGCTCTGCTGATGCTGAGGGAGGACAAAGGCTACAGTTTTGTGTTCACGCTGAAGGTAAGACCTTTCCTTCTCTTTTCGTTGCCTTCAGTGCATCTTGTAGAAGATTGGGAAGATCAATTTGCTATAATTAATGTCGGCAAAGGAAGGCTCAACACTTTTCTTAAAGGGTAAAAATGTCTTTAAGTGGGCAAAAGCTTACATGAGCTCATAGTTAAAGGTAATTGACGTCATATTTTTAATTTTTAAAACTGACAAAGAAACAACCTTTCCCTGAATGAAAGCACATCTCACACTTAAAGATCACTCATCTATATCATATTTCTTTTTCATATTTCAAAAACCTCTGACAAGGCAAACTGCAATCGAGCTCCTAACGTTTTGCAAACAAAACCCTGCTTGAGGCACAAAGTTGGGATGAACATCGCTGGGCAGAGAGGCTGCACTATACAGTCATGAATTCATCTCTCGGTAATGGCCGCTGCAGTCTTGCAGGCATTACGCCGTCATGTGTTCGGTGTGGCTGGGTATTAAGATAATCCTTTACACTGTGTTTACATACCTCTGCGAGATATTAGAAAAGGGAAGTACTGTGGAGCAAGTGTTGCTTTAACCTCTTGCGTAACTTTTCTTAAAAAAAAAAAAACTCTCAGGGTTTTTTAGCACGAGGGTTAACCCTTGTGTTTGTTCTGCTTGTATTCTTAGGAACCCATTATCAGTTTTGGGTATTCATACGCCGCCGAGTTATCAGCCGTCATCTGATGCTGCTTCCTGCCTCTGTCGTCATGCCGACTGTCAGGGCCCGAGAGAACAGGGTGCAAGGCCAGTGAGGAGGAGGAGGAGGAGGAGGATCTCACCCCACGGCTGACACTGAAGTACACGCTACGTGTCTCACAAAAGGAGTTATGGAGGAAGAGGAGGGCAGGGTGAATGGCTTCGGAGTGAACCCAGGGAGGAGGGGATCAGACTGGGGTCGCATCGCCCTGCTGGACAAGACCAAGGAGTTCTTCCAGACTTGCGATGTGGAGGGGAAAGGCTTCATCACCCGCACTGATATGAGGGTTAGAGGCTTTCACTTTTGTAGTCTTCAGGCTAATTGGGGGTCCTACAGTAGTTTTTAGTCAATGCAATAACAGCTTTAGCAATCAAGCGATTATTTGATCCAATAAATGTCAGAAAACATTAAAACATGTCAGAAGTTCTTCAAAATTCTTAATTTTCTCCGTCTGAACAACATTTCTAAACCAAAATCTATTCTTTTTACTATTATATATAACAACTTATTATGGAAAAAAGAAGAGACTTTTTATATTTTTGTGGCAAAACCCAACAATTCTTCCTTCTGGTACTTGTTAATAAAATAGCAGACTAATTAGTTCGCCAGTAGTGCCAGTTTTATGTGGTTAATATTTCATTTAAACTAGTGGAGAGGTTTGTTTTTCCCGACCACACTCTTTAACGTCTCTTCTCGTCTGTGAATGCATTAAGCCTCGGCTAAGGAGAACAATGGGTCATAAGGACTCGCTTTTACCTGCGCCACAATTCAGTGCCCCGTGGGGCCGTAATAACGGTGAATAGCCGGCAGGAAACACTTAGTGTCGCGGCTCTCGCTCAATTCTACGATTTTACTTTACATTACCATTGTTAAAGACCTACTCTGTGCACTTGAACAGCCACAGAAGAGGAGAAACAGCGCCTTTGATGGAAATGTTTAGGAGTGTGATTTGGCTCACGCACGTATACATCATTTTCAAAAGCAGGAACAATACACACAATCATGTCTGAGCTGCGTCGTTAATTAGGTAGCTGTGAGCTTTTTTTTTTGTTTGTTTTCTGCATTGATGGTTTCCAAGAAAAGCGGTGTACAGTGAAGCAGCCACTTGCTGTTTATTCGGTGCAAGCTGTCTTTGAGTTATAATAATAATACAGATGTGACAGATCTAAGGCTTATCATGTGACACGTACTTATTTGGCTACAAGTACATTCTGCCGTACTTTCTCAACCCGGCCAGACAGTTCAGCTCTTTGCAGCAGCTTTTTGAAGTGTTTATATGTTTCTCCTCGCAGAGGCTTCACAGAGAGCTGCCTCTGTCTGCAGAGGAGCTGGAGGATGTGTTTGACTCCCTGGATACAGACCGCACTGGTTACCTCACACTGGAGGCCTTCTCCTCTGGATTCAGTAGGTCTCCAGTCTTGCTTTGAAATCCTAAAGCCATATTTGGCATATTCTTTGTCAAACTGACAATATTGTTTCCATGAATAATAATGCATGCTTTAGCCATGTTTTGAACTGAAAGCCTATATATGCTAACGGCCAGGCTATGTGATTTCAGCTAAACAAAGGCCACGCTGGCTGCAAGTGAATTTACGTTTTTAATAATTATGTCTAAAAATTTATGTATGATGGTGTTACAAGTAGGAAGGAGTTGTAAAGTAACTAATTGACTCAGTAATATAAGTTAGAGTAGCTGAACATTAGCCACCATATGCTACTAGTCATATGGGGGGGGAGTAATGCCACATTTCCACCACATGAACTTAGCACAGGAACTAGGAACTAGGAACTTTTGGAGTTAATCAGAGGAATACCATGGCAGCTCTAAATTAACTCTAAATTAAGTTCTGGAGAAATTAGTTCCTGCTAAGGGCTAGTACTTTTCTAAAGTACAAGAACTTTGGGGGTGGAGTTTGCAGAGCTGAACGTTTCTGATCGGTAAAGTACTCCCAGCATTTTGGACCTGTTGCCATGAGTTCTTCTCACTCAGTAGTCTCTGCAATAGCTTATAAAATTTATGAGCATACTTTTTATAACTTAGCCTCCTTCATGTTTACTGTTGTTATAGCGCCACTAGCTTAAATAGCGCTATTGTTGTTGCGTAGTCTTCAGCTATAAGTGCCACCTATGGGACTACAGTGGAGCAAGATGTTGTTGCAAAAATGAAAGGAACTAAAAAGGTTCGTTCCTTTTAGAAAAGAGTTCCTGGGACTAAAAGTTCCTGGGACCAAAAGGTACAGGTTCATTTGGTGGAAAAGTGGCTTCAGGCTAATGTTTCCATTTTACTGCTCATGAATTCAATCTTACATTTGTATGTAGAACGCGTTGTTTCTTCTTTCAAAGGTTACATATTCTCACTCTAAAATGATCTGCATGCCACTCTCCTGTGTTATTTAGTAGGATTTTTCCACTAGCTAAAGTGTAAAGATGGCAGAATGATGCCACCCATCTATGCTCCCACCACGGTTGGGTGTATTTCAGGTCAGTTCCTGCACGGCCGGAGATTCTCTGTGACTGATGACCAAAATCAGGCCCCTGGGCCTACCTGCAGGGCCAAGGAAGCCCTTTATCAGAGCCAGTGGGAGGCCAAGCTGTCGGTTGAAGATGAGGAGGAGCGTCATTTCTGTATGCTGCTAGAAAGCCTGGGAGCCAGTAATGTGTTTGAAGAGTGAGTGTGATCATCAGTTATGATTCAGGTCTCACACGGGGGAGATAATTTGATGATTTAATTCCCCCCTATTTGGGTCTTTTTTTCCCCAGCCCGGGCGAGGTGCGCAGTCTTTGGGCGCAGCTCAGACGAGATGAGCCTCACCTCCTGTCAAATTTTGAGGAGTTTCTGGCGAGGGTCACGCACCAAATCAAAGAAGCCCACGAGGAAAAGAAAGAGATGGAGAGCGCCCTCCAGAGGTAGGTGACGTTTTAATCCTAACAACCTTTGCGTTTAAGCGCGAAAATGGTGGACTGGAGAAAGTGACGCCCGGAATATGAAGGCAAAACATGAACAGGGATTAGGAAACTGTGTTTACTTAACGTTGAAACAGTGAGTGTTTATCCTGGATTAAAAAGGCCACATTTCTCAATTGGTTCCCACGCTTAAAACATATAAGTCCTCCACTTTTTTTTACCATAAAGCAACTATTCTTCTGTCTCATTAGCCACCGAAAGAATCGTAACAGCGGGCGTTGTGTGTCTTCATGTCCACATGCCATACGTGTTTGCATGGATTTACCTGTAATTCTCTATAGGCCAACGCCTTTATCCGTGTCAAATGACCACTAATCTCTGGAGGCACACTGACATCTGACCATGTTCTGGTGATAGGGAAACAAACAAATGCTTAGCCAAAAAGGAAATACACTATATCTTCAGTATATTATGCAGAGCAACATGCTTGATAATTACTGTGAATATGTAAAACTGCAGATTAACAAAACATAAGCATCACCGGGATGCAGGTTTACCCCACAGCGCTGCCTGGTACTGTGTAACAGCTTGTTATTCCTTTAGACTTTACTAATTGGCTGCTGGGGTCTTAACAATTGTCAGAGGGAATATAAATACCACTCGTCTGATAATGAAGCCCCGCCGCTGTTTGTGTGAGCGTTCCGAGTACTTACATGTACAGCAATTGCACAAACGAGAGAGAAACAGCATGGCCATGAGCTCAGTCTAGACAACAAGGTTGCTCTGTTTGCAGATGTTGTTTCTCGCTCACGTGTCTCTCGCGGATTTGGACATTAACGTGACACTGTTCCTCGGTGCAGGAAGGCCGCGACGCACGACAGCGAGATCCGGCATTTGTACGAGGAGATGGAGGCGCAGATCAAAAACGAGAAAGACAGGTTGATACTGAAGGTAAAAGGAACTCAAACATGGACAAAACGCAACAAGGTCACAAGACAATCATGAAACTTTTTAAAGCAAATTTACTAATTTTAATTTAAGCTATATTTCATAAAGAACCATCACAGCAGATTAGGACTTTAAAAACATATCATGATATATAAGGAATTGTCATACAGTCAATTAAGCCTCCATGCATTATATAAAAGCTGTAAAATCATGTTTAGAAGTGTAAGAACATATATAATTTATGGTGTGTAATGAATATTTTTATACTTTAAGTATATTTTTAAGTATATTTTGCCTCTCCACCCACTTTCCAGGTCATTTAGACCTCAGATTATTTAACAACTCTTCCTTAAGTAGACACTCAACCACCAAGAAGAAGATGATTTTCTTTTAAGCAGTTCAAAAAGTGTTGGTTTCGTGTATCTGCAGGCGCTTTTCCGGCCTTAATCATGTGCCTCTACTTAAACCGGTGACCTTTAACCTTTTTTTTTTCTCCTTGCGCACATGCAGGACTCTGAGCGTCTTCAGTCTCGCAGCCACAACCTGGAGCACCAGCTGTTTTCTAAGGAGAGGGAGCTGGATCAGCTTTTCCAGAAGCAGAAACGAGTGAGTTCATACGTACAACACGTTTGACGCTGTATGTGCTGCCGTATTTAAAAAAACAAATATAATATTGTGCAGACAACTAGATCCATTAGAAAAAAAAAAAGTCCACATAACTGTGTAAAAGTGGTATTAGATGTGTCACGGGGGAGGAGATTTAAACAGCACTCACCCTGCTCCGCGTCCCCCCGTAGATATCCTGTAAGTACACTCACCCGGCTTTAGTGCATTTTCCTTCCTGTGACTCTCATTCCTCTCCAGTTAGAGCTCCAGTGCCGCGAGCTGAGCAGCGAGAGGCAGGAGAGCCATGTGGAGAACGTCAAGCTGAAAATGACCAACGACGAGCTGTCCCGAGCGCTGGAGTGCACCAGCCAGGAGCTGGCGCTGGCCCAGGAGCAGCTGGCCATGCTGCAGGAGGAGGCGGCGCGGCTTCATCAGGAGAAGGAGATGTAGGTATATGCACACTCGTTTATGTGTTTATAGGGAATTATACAACGTTCACTTTGCTGTCAATTTATCTTTTATTCAGGGAAATGTACAGAGTCACTGAAGGGCTGCAGAGGGAGAAGCAAAGCCTCATGAAGCAGCTTGATCTCCTCAGGTATGATGAGGATCTCCCATGAGAACCCTGTTCAAACTCGGGTAGTAGTTTGATTTGTTTGGGTTCTGGTTCAGTTTACATTCACCTTTCTTTATATTTCTTCTAAATCTTTTCCAGAGAGATGAACAAACATTTGAAGGATGAGCGGGACATATGCTCCGGTGTCGTAAGTAGATTCTGTTTTACGATCTGAAGTGGCAGTGAAGTGGCGTCCATTGCGCCGTTATGAGACTCATGCGTAACGTGTCCTCTTTGTCTAAACAAGCCTCGAACCTCACTCAGAAAGAAGCAGAAGCAGAGGACGGGCCTCGCGAACATATTCGACGACGCCAGCCAGCCGACAAAAAGGTGATTCACTCATCGTCCCCGATACTCTTTTAACTCAGTCTTGTCAGATCGTTGCTGATGTGAGGAAAAACAGAGGATATCTGATTTTATACACTCTAGAAATGAACTAAAGTAATGTTTTAGTTTAGTTGAGATGATCAGAAACCTTTGAGGGCTTCGGCCTCCTAATTTTTTTCATCAAGTGAATTGATCCGATATATCCTCTGTTTCTCCTCTGTTCCCCCCAAGAGCCCCACTGTTGGTGGACGGGTCCTACCAGTCTCTGGAGGCCTTGCCCATAGAGCACCTTCAAATCGTGTTTGTTGCTTCCTCCTCCTGTAGTGAAGACGAAAGCACCACTTCTGCGTCCAAACCGGCCGCATGTATACAACGCCCTTCGGCGAAGAAGAACCTAGCCAACGGTTACGCCAGCCCGGCGCCAAC
This sequence comes from Chelon labrosus, assembly GCF_963514085.1. Taxonomy (NCBI): domain Eukaryota; kingdom Metazoa; phylum Chordata; class Actinopteri; order Mugiliformes; family Mugilidae; genus Chelon; species Chelon labrosus. The sequence continues at coordinate 13,588,756 of NC_140356.1, forward strand.
TAAAGTGCTCGACGTGAAGGCGAGGGCCAAAAAGGCGCCCGTTAAAATGGCCACCGCCAAGAGGGTGACGGGGAAAACCAGAGAAAGATCAAGGAAAGTGGAAATTGAGAAGAAAGCCGGGGAAGAAGAGGACGGATTGGATGCCCCGCCGGATGGATGGCCTCTCCGGCGAGTCATCTCCATCGAGGAGGACCACCTGCCGCACCTGCTTCAAGGCGGACCGCAGCCCTTACTGCACCAGCTCAGCGAGGAGGAGGACGAGGAAGACGAGGAAGGAGAAGAAGCACCTCAGAGTGACATTGAATCTAGTGTTGTCACGGCTCCTGACCTCCCTGCTGCACGGCCATCCAGTCAGCTCTCAGTCTCGGCAGAAGCTCCTCCTGCGAGGAAATCCCGCTTTACCCGGGCGAAGAAGACACCATTGTCTTCACGGGGACAGCCTGTCGGGAAGGAGACCCAGCAAGTATGTCCCCAGCTTCAAGGGCTCAATATCTTTTTAATAAACAGATAAATCTGATATATGTCTTCTGCTGTTCTCATGTTTTATGTCGAAAGGCAAAAGAAGGAGCATTGTTTGCCCCAGACCGTCTCTTCAAGGTGGTCCTGGTTGGAAACTCCAGCGTAGGCAAGACGTCCCTGCTTCGCTCCTTCTGTGAGGGCCGTTTCCACCCCTCCACCACTGCAACTGTGGGTGAGAAGAGAGGCGTTGGCGCTGCGTTGTACAGTAACGTTTCAGGGGCAGATCCGAACGGCGTGTGTGTGTGTGTGTGTTTGCTGATGCTAGCGCAGGAGATCGGAGGGTGACTTAGCATCACATGAAAGGGCTTCTGAAGTCACACTGCCTGTTCAAGAGCCCTGGCACACATTGTACATCAGATTATGTCACTTCTGATGAATTTTTTCTCCTTCCTTTCATCTTTCCCAATCCTCATTTGGTCTTTGTTATCACCGTCTCCCTCCTTCCCCTCCCCCATTTGCTCCTCAGCTGGAGCAGTAACACACTCAGTCCCCCCCAGTGGTCATTCCTGTCATTGCTCATCTGTCCTCTGACATAAAATAAGAAAAACAGTCAAATCTAACTTAAATTATTTCATTTAAACGTTTAAAATACACAAGCATGTTTCCGATCAGGCATCGACTACAGCGTGAAGACGTTAACCTTGGACAACATGCAGGTAGCCATGCAGCTTTGGGACACTGCAGGTCAAGAAAGGTGCGTAACTTCAAGATACCTGCAATACCTTTGCAAGTTCACTAATAAACCACTTTTCAATTTAAATAATGAAAACCTTTAATAATTATTGTTATAGAAACCATGGAGGAGGATTAGAGTCACTGTAAAATATCTGATTTATGACTGTGAATTACTTTATTTTCATAATTCTGACCATTCACAGAATTGTTACATTTTGTCGTATAATTCCGACATTCTTTAAGAATATTGTAGAATTCTCAACACTGTAGTCAAGGAAAAGAACTGGAGGACAAATATTTAAGAAAAAAGTTCAGAATTCAGATTTTGCCGCCAAAACTGACGTTGAACATTTTGGCGGATTGTTGAAATATTGTTTTTGTTTGTCCCCCCCCCCCGAATACTGTCAAAGTTAAAAAACACAAACAAAAAAAACATTCGAAAAAAAAGGAAAAAAGTTGAGAATTTCCTCTAACCTCTTTTTCTCTGAACTATTAAAAAAACAGAGAAAAAAGTATTTTCACACTAAAGAATTCTTACATTACAGACAGAAGTAAGACATTTTTTACTCAGGACTTCGACTTCATTCACATAATCGTAAGAATAAAATTAATATATAATACGTACTGTAGTCTTTGTGCTTTCCCTTGTACAACACAGCGTATTTCTATGAACTCAAACATGATATAATGAGTAGATTTGACGCACATGTAATTTACCCAAAACATTTATTAGCGTGAACTTACTATTATTTACTGAGGAACACTTGGCATAAAGTCTACTAACAGTCGCATCATCAACACAGGTACCGCAGCATAACCAAGCAGTTCTTCCGCAAGGCAGACGGCGTGGTGGTGATGTACGATGTCACGGTGGAGGAGAGCTTCAAGGCTGTGCAGCCCTGGCTCACCAATGTCCAGGTCTGAAATCTTGACCTCTGAAGACCTTGCTTGGTTTATTTGTTGAGCTCTCACCCTTTGTTTTAAATTTTATGTTAGTCTAACGTTGATATAATTCATAAATCCATTTAACCCGGGCTTTCTTCTCTCAGGAAGCAGCAGGTGAAGGGATCCCCATTCTCTTGCTGGGCAACAAAATGGACATGGATGAGGACAGGGATGTGTCATTTAAAGATGCAGAGCAGCTGGCTTATGTAAGACTAAATTCTAGTTAATTTATGACTGATCTGGTGTTTTTTATGTGCTTTTATTGCTTCTTGCTTGATTGAGTTCAGTCTAAATAAATAAATAAAAAAGAATATGGTTGTTTCAGGACTCTCAATTTAACTTTATTTCTGACATTTTTCCGAAGAACCACCAGAGTATTTGACTCGTCTTTGTGTGCATATCCCGTGTAGGACAACAAGGTGATGTTCTTTGAGGTCAGCGCCTACACGGGGAAGAACGTGACGGAGTCCCTGACGCACCTGGCCAGGTAAGGCGACGGGCCGCAGAGCACCGGTGCCGCTAATTGCTGTCAGCTCACGTCGCATCCTCTCGTCTCTGTTTCTGTCTTTCCTCAGAGTGTTAATGGAGCAGGAGGACAGAGTGAGAGACACCACAGTCATCCTCACTGCTCAGCCTGTCAAGAAGAAAGCCTGCTGCAAGTGAAGAAACCCTGACTGGAAAAAAAATATATATATATCAAAACAAGGTATCAATTTAATGATATCTGGAACATCTTTTGGATGGTGGACATTTACAGTGTTTGAAGGAAAATGCAGAATCAGTATTGGATTTGTGTAAAAACCTAATTTTGTCTTCATTGTGGCCCAGAAGGGCAGCGCATGTTTAGGGCGACATAAAGAACTATAAAGCCAAACCTTTATAACTAGACCTACGGATGTTTTTATGATTTCATCCTCTTTACGTGGTTATTCCTTGGCCACTGTCTTGGCTTCTTCTGTCCATGCATTCTGCTACCTTGACCGCCTTATAATCACTTTCATCTTGCCATCAGTTCAAGCAAAGAAATCTCAACGTCAGTGGTTGCGTAATATGGAGTATTACCTCAAACTATTCTGATTCCTATTGCCTTCAATTTGGATTGAGTTTTACGGGGTTATCGTGAATGGCGCCCTCTTATGGTATAACATTTTCTCAAACATCGGAGTTCACGAGTTGAGACTTTTGAAGTTATCAGAAAAGGCAGAGGTGGATGGTAAGTGAATGTTGATATTCCCAATAGCCTCCATCTTGTGTCTTTCCTAAATTAGATTACCGTGTTATTGTTAGCTCGCTAAACTAACTTGCTAAAGTTATCTAGCAGCTGCGTTCTCATGGCTCAGGGCCGATGTTACCACTTGAAAGTACGACATTAAAGCGGCAAAATGTCCACTTACGAGTTATAAGTGCCACAAGAGGGCGCCATTGACATTTACACTACTGTTGATCGCAATAAACATGATCCCGTTTGAAGGCAGCGTTATTTTGAGATGAGGTTATTTCTAAAACAATGTGACAAAGCTCATATCAGTGGGGATGTGTTAGCTAGACATTAGTAGCTTGTCTAAAGCAAAAACAATGTTCTGAACCACTTCCTGTAAATAATGCTGTGTCTCTATATCACAGTCTATGAAAATCTAAATAAAAATCTTCTGTATTATAATTAGTTTGATAAACCCAAGAGCAAAATCATCAATACATTGTAGCTTTTTCATAACTGAAAGTTAGCTGCCTAGTGTTGATTTCCCTGTATTTGTGTATCACGTAGTACAAAAAATGAATAATGTAATTTTAAATGAAAATCACGTGAGAAAAATCTGATTCTGTGACATTTTATTCTCCATTTCTTTTTTCACGTTCTTTGCTCTTTTCTCTGAATTAACGTGGTACGTGACGTATTGCATCTGTGTTTGTTACAGTTCTGAGGCATTGTTCTGTTTCACTCTGGCACCAAAGAACAGCTGTTTCCTAATTATTGTTAATTAAAGAAATAAATACATTTCACATCTTTCTGAAATCAATGAACAGGGGGAAAAAAAAGACGTCTCACATGCAGCTAGTAAATAATTAAATAAAACACTATTAATTACTGTACGTCGTTCTACACACTTATGCCATAAACAAATCACTAAAAGAAAAATAGATAATGACTGCGCTGTGACCCTCTCAGCCTCATACACATCAAGGTTGTTCAATTAGCACTCAACAATGTAAAGACTCATTAATGCTATGTCGGTTCAAAAATAATTCCCAGAATCTGGTGACAAATCAAGTTCACGTAGGATGTTACGTTCTACGATGTGCCGGTCGCGTCGGCGGCACTAGAGCTGATGGTTGCTTCCCTATTTTGATGACATCACTTAGATGCTGGCTCGTCGGCATCCAGTCAGATGCGTCGGTTTTTGCCCTCTCTGGCCGGCCGCAAGTGCTCGTTGGAGAGCCTGCGCCCTCCCCCTCTCTGGTTGCGTCCCGGAGGGGCTGAGGGTCGGTGCGCACCAGGGCCTCGTTCTTGTTCCTAACGCATTTTGTAGTCGTGGGAAATGGCGGCCTCGCACAGCTGCCCCTTGAAGTCGAGCTCGAGGGTGAACTCCAGGTCACGCTACGGTAGATACATAGACAAATTAGAACAGGAAATGTCCGTTTTGTATAAAATTTAAAAGTGTGAAAACAACAGTTTCTCCTCACTGGAACTTCCGACAGCTTGGTATTTGCGCTAAGCCAACAGGCTGCTATTTGTGCAGACTAAATCCTCTCATGGCTCTCTTCCCTAAATGTCACTTTAAGTGAAGTTGTTGATGCAGGACACATTTCGAATTTAATATTTAAACTGTTTTCTTGCCACTCTAAGGATCTGATTTGCTCCTCCACGACAGTTTAAAACCTAAACTCCAGAAGATTCGAGCCTTACCACGTTCTTCTCATTGGGTCTGACAGCGACACTGCCGAAGATCTCCTCTCCCTTCTTGACAGTTAAGTAGTCCTCTAAATAAAACACTGTCTGCTTCCAGTGTGTGCTGGGAGCATCTGGAGCTGAAGATAAGACGGGTAGAGGTGAAGGGAAAAGTGAAAGGGGATAAAGAAAGAAAGAGGAGAGAAGACACCAGGAGGAAAAAAACAAAAAAACATGAGGTGAGTTGAAATATTTACAGAGGAGCTTGGATGGGCGCTGAACCGCTTTGGGCATGTTAACGTGGAAGAAATCTTAACAGCAAAGCGGCAGAGAGTGTCTCGCCCGTTGGGAGAACCACAGAGGCAGATAGAGAGAGAACTCCCACAATGATGCTCAGCCTCAGGCCCGGCAGACGCAGCCAAACATAGAACCTCCTCTACACAATATTACGTAAGCGCCGGATGCACGAATGTATTAACATTAGCTTACATAACAGCTCGGCTAGTCTCCCTGCAATAGGTGTTCTCAAGCCCACGTTTGAAAGTGCTCGGCGATTGCGTCGGTGCAAGCGGTGGTTTGGCTCGTGCGAGACCAGCAGAGTGTAGCCAAGAGCTGAGAGGGTGAAATGAAGGGGTTTCTCTTTAAAAGAGACTGATTTTACAGCTCGCAGTGGCTGCAGGGCGGACATTGTTTCTTCTAAATGGTGCATGGATTTTCTTCTTTGTGATGGATGTTGCGTACCAGGCAGGGGTTCTGTGTTTCTGTCTCTTTCTCTCCTCCCCTCTCTGTTTCTGTAGGTGTTAATTCCACAACTGGCTACCACCTGGGAAGTCTGGTCCCGCCTGTCGATTGGTTGGGACGCCCCAAGATTGTCCAATCACTACTCAGGGCCTACTTGAAAAGGGACCCAGCTGGAGCATCCAACCTTTGCTCTTTGCTGCTGCTCTCTGCCATTTACTTTGATTTCTGTTACTTGCCTTATTAGTTATTAAAATGTGTGGACCTGTGAGCTCTGTTTAAATAAGTTGTGGTGGAAGGTGCAGGCTATAGGTGAAATTGGGGTACCTTCTTCGTACCCTTTTTGTAGATTTGATAGTTAGGCCTTTTGTTTGTTGCTTTCAACTTATTTGGCACAGCCATGTGGCCCAATACCTCCCCACTGCGTATGCTTCAAGCAATTTTCAGTTAATTTTTATTTTGGTTTTGACTGAAACCTGTGAAGTTTGCCTTTACATCCCGACTTTACTTCATTGGTTTTCATGTGTTCGTCCGTAAATTCTCCTTGAACCACCTACAGACGTTAAAGCATTGCCCAAAATTTTGATTTCATTTATTCAGATTTTGAGATTTTAACCTTATTGGACACAATTCCTTTCATTGAAAGTAATAAAAAACAGAAGTTGTGTGAATTATCGAATGAAATGTGGACAAAGTTATAGAAAGGAAATGTTTCTTATGTGGATTTTGAAGACTACTAAAATTCCCTTAGTTTCCAAAAGTATTATTGCATCTACTCTTCCATATTTTATAGATTAGATTTTAGATTTTAAAAGTTTAGTTTTTTTACAGGGAGTTTAGCAGATATTTTATTCATGTGAATCAAAGTGAATAAATACTAACTAGGATTTCTCTATTCTGTTGGAAGTTTGGATCCATTTGAGGGTTGAGGAGGTAACATCAGAGACACTTTAAAAAATAAGTGAGAACATTTCTCATCTAAAAAAAGAAAAACCACTGTCCCAGCCTCACCGGTGGAGAAGCCAGTCTTCTTGTGACATTTGGTGAACTCTATGTTGAAATAAGTGACCAGAGCGTGGACGTAATCGTTGCGCTGGATCTGCAGACAGAAGGCGGAGGTGAAGGACAGGTCCTCTGGCTTCACAGTGTAGATGTCCACTTCCTGGAAAATGAATAAATAAAAAAAAATAAGGTTCCTGTTGCCGTGCTTTATTTGGTGAAGCTGATATTTTATTCATATTTTGCATTTTGATGCTGGAATGGAGGCACGGTGATGTACAATCACAGCCATAACTTGTCACCGCCGCTTGTGATGTGTATGTCGATCGCTTCTTGATTATTCACCATGATTATTGTGCATGCGCAAGTGTGTGAAAGCCCACAGGTTGAATCACGGCTGGCAAACGGAGCCTGCTCGCAGTACACATGCTGTGTGGGTGTCCTCCCTCCAGTCTGCAAGGGAGGGAGGCTGTGAGCATGCATGTGTGTGTGTTATATCAAGCACTGGCTTATGGCTGCAACCACAGATTTAAGTATGACTTTTTGTTACCAGCTTGACAACGCAGCGAGTCCAAAATAGAAGAGGAGCTGGTGTGTTTCTGCCCTGCATGTAGATGATGCCCTATTAAAAAGGAGCGATTTTACACCGCAACCTGTTCATCTCGCCACAGTTCACTCGGCCATGTGGCGTCAGCACGACAGATTGTGATTTAACACCTCTGTCCTTTCCAGTGATATCAGACCAGAATCATACACAGCGAACTGTAGGAGCACAGCGGGGAAAAAATAAAAAAGCCGCTGGGAGGGATTGTGTAATTTTAGCATGCAAGGAATGACTGGCGGTTCGAATTAAGGCGGGGTGAGGCGGCCGGTGGCGAGGGGGGGAAAAGAGAAGGATGAGCCCCGAACGCAGACGTGTGACAGAGTGAGAATTAATTTCCAGACGAGCATGTCAGTAACTAACGAGCGAGCGAGCGGACGGGCGGGCCCTCCATCCTTACACATAAATCACCTTTCTGAACACAAAAGGAGGGCCGCCCGCTTATCTAAGCGGCGGAGCGCCCGTTTCACTCCCACTGGTGACTCGGCCTTGTGTGTGACATTTCGCACATCACACGGCGGGAGACACGGAGCGAGGCCCCCCTGTTCGCTCAAGACTAGTGAGGCGTGACATTGAGAATGTGACCGGCGATGATGAAAGGAAAGAAGCGATTAAGGAGAAGAGAGAGAGAGACGGGGACGAGAATATGAGATAAGGGGGGGGAAAAGGGAATGGAGATACTCAACGTGGAAAGGGACATGATATAAAGCAGAGAAGGGAATGAAAAGAAAGGTAAATGTAGAAGGAAGCTATCTCTGAATGCTGTCATCCTCTCTTCGAGCAGCTGTTGTGTCTTCAAGAGTGGAAAAAGAGCTGGAGACTATTACAGCACTGTTAAGTACTGGAAAATAGTCTCAGTCGACAGGCTTTCTGGTGCATAAATTCCGCTAAGAGCTCGGGGGCTAGGAAGCCTGGCCTCTCCTTAATTATTCTGATCAGTTGGTCTACAGCAGGGGTGTCAAACATACGGTCCGTGGGACAAAACCGTCCCACCAGAGGGTCTAATCTGGAGAGTTACATAGAAGACAGCAATTTCTCAATAAAATTGGCATCTATTCCTAATTTCTCCACCATGGGTCGGGCTGTTTTAGTAAGAGTTGTCATTCTTATCCCATTCTTATATCATAGGGTTTAATATGACGTCGGCCCACCCTTTGCAGATATAACAGCTTCAACTCTTCTGGGAAGGCTTTCCACAAGGTTTTATGGGAATTTTTGACCATTCTTCCTGAAGTGCATTTTGTGAGGTCCGACACTGATGTTGGACAAGAAGTTCCTAGCCTGAGGTCAGGACTCTGTGCAGGCAAGTTCTTCCTCACCAAACTCGCTCGTCCGTGTCTTTATGGACCTTGCTTTGTGCACTGGTGCGCAGTCATGTTGGAACAGGAAGGGGCCGTACCCAAACTGTTCCCACAAAGTTAAGGAGCATTGAATTGTCCAAAATCTCTTGGTATGCCGAAGCATTCAGAGTTCCTTTCACCGGGACTAAGGGGTCGAGCCCAGCTCCTGAAAACCAACCCCACAACATAATCCCTCCTCCACCAAACTTCACACTTGGCACAGTGCAGTCGGACAAGTACCGTTCTCCTGGCAACCGCCAAACCAAGATTCGTCCATCAGTTTGCCAGATGGAGAAGCGTCTCCACTGCTCTAGAGTCCGGTGGCGGCGTGCTGTACACCACTTTGCATTGCTCACCCATGGAAACCCATTCCACGAAGCTCTCTACGCAGTGTTCTTGAGCTGATCTGAAGGCCACATGAAGTTTGGATGTCTGTAGCGACTGACTCTGCAGAAAGTTGGTGACCTCTACGCACTAGTGAATACTTTTGGCAGTATAGTGTATTTATAGGTTATTATGTTACTGATCCCCAAACTACAATGAGTTTGACACCCCTTAGTCTCCAGTTCATTCATGCTAGATGATCACGTTGTTGTGAAGACGTCTCATGTGCGCCCTTTGAACTTTGTCCAGGCAATGAGAGAGATTTTTCTCACTGGCTTGTTCTGCCAACAATTCATTGTGAAGATGGGACCAGTGATGAGGTTGTGTTCTTTCTTTCTCGCAAGACGAGATGCACAAATTAAATACGACGGACAAACCCTCTCGGATCTCCTCTCTGACCCAAGCCACCTCAGCTACAGACTGTTTACACTCCTGCCGTCTGGCCGGTGGTTACAGAGCAGCCGGACTCTTCAAGCCAGCAGGCTACTGAACATAAGCGCGTTTTAATGCATTAAATGATAAGGAAATACAGACTAACCTTAAGGAGGCAGGCGTTGGTCACCACCTGTTTGGGATCCACCACATCCACCAGAGGCTCTTTGATGGCCACATTCCGAATGCAACTCATGTCGAACCCGTACACATTCTCCCACCCTGCGCAGACAAAAGCGCAAAACTGATTTTCACTTCTTGAATTTTCATGCACTTTTGCAAAAGCTCTGTTCTCTCTCTCGCTGCCAAGCTGTCAGCACAGGAAAAAGGCAGCGGAGAAAATAAAACAGAGCTCTTTAACATCGCCAGGGAGACTCACGCTGTCTTTCTGACTATCCTGGCCCTTCAGGGAGAAAGACAAGACCTCCCGAAAATAAACCCCAGCCTCCTCCACTGTGTCTGGCAACCTTTATTATTATTATATATTTTTTTTTATACTTTGGGCTGAAAACACACCAAACAAGCCTTCCCTCCCCCATTCCCTCTGTCCATCCACTCCACCTTGTTTTGTCAGGGGTCCAAACACTAAGTCTGCATGATGAGAAGGTGGAATGTGCCACCGACGCAGAGAAACTAAAAATAAAAGTGTGAGGGTTTGGGCAGACTGAAATCTTTTGGGATTTGTGTGAAAGAATGTACTTCTACAGTATGTGCATGTGTAGATGTAATAAAGCGGAGAATGATACCTGTGCAGTAGAAGGAAACTCAACAGCAGGTATTGACCCAGATTCGATGCCAACGTAAGCACAAGTGTGACTGGCACCTTTTAATATCGGTGCCTTGATCTGGATCACAAGGTTAAGCTCAGCTCTCCAGCTGTGATAGTTATTTGAACACAGGGAGCAGCGGAGGTACCGTAGAGTAAAGGTAACACAGGGGTTTCATCATTTTGATACTACTTTTTAAGTTTTATCTTTTAGTTATAAGTGCTTTTTATTAGTTTACACTCTACGTCAGTAACGTTGCTAGCTTACCTAGACAGTTCAACCACTTCCGTATATCAGCTGCAAGTCAAAATCTACTTATCAAGTTACTGTGAACATTCACAAACCCAAACTTTTCAGGTTATTTTTGCTGAAGAAACCATGTCAGATTAAGAGTTGACAAGCACATGACCTTTGTATTAATGATTTCTCATTGTCCCTGACACACACCAGCTGTCTGTGACTTACAAATGGCCAAAAAGGCTCTTTCATAGTTCCTCCAGCTGTTAGAGAAAGTGCACCTTAACTTTAGAAGTTAGAGTAGGTAATTTTCCAGCATAAAAGGAACCTTTAGTGACACAAGGGCACCGTGATCTAGACATCAAGAGTAAGCCGAGTGGATGCAGGACCAGCATGCTAAACAACACCTTAAAAGAAACGGACTACTAGCCTGTATGATTTCTGAGGTTTTATGTCACACTGAACAACTCTAAGCGATGCTGCCATGCCAACCAGCAGCAAGCTTTTACATCAGCGCTCCTATTGAAAACCAAAAAAGAGAAAGCCAGTAAAGATGCGCAGTCCTCCCTATTGGTGTGAAAGCGCCAATTAAAGAAATTAAAGTTCCTCTTGAAATGAATGTGTAATATAATGCGTGGCTAAAAGTTTTATGGCCTGCCGTATCACAGTTTAGTTCTGTCTCAGATACAGATAGCAGCTATAATAAGTACGTATGATAGGTGCTCAGCAAGGAAGAAGTAGCTGGTAATTGGCTATAAGAAGTTGAAGAGACTACGATTTCCTTTAGCGGTTGGTGGAGACCAAAATTAAGCTAAAACAAGCGTGAATATTAAGATTTACATGATCATAGGCAGTTCTGCTGCCTCCAAGTGGCCAAAGTACTAATGAGTTAGGGTTTATGAACTTTGTACTCAAGATTAAAAAGTGATGTTGCATTTTACTTAGAGAAGAGACGGAGAGAGAAGAAGCGGATTGAGCAAATCTTCCTGAATTACTTACAATGAATCTTAAAGTCCTTGTACTGCCGGTCTTCAATGGCTACCACGTAGAGAGCCGCTCTGTCGGGGAACATCAGGCCTCCAGGTTTCTGAAAACAAGAAATAGTTCAGCTACACACACACACACACCAAAAGGCCATCCATCATCTTTATGGTTCACACACCTGGCATGTAATATAAGATCACATGTGGCGAGTTTAAAGCCTGCCGAGGTTAGAAACCAGATCATTCATGTATGACCCTAGCATCTGGGCAGCAGACACATAAAAGTGCGAGTACAGTAAATCCTCTAATTCATCACTGTCTGGTCTGTTTATATGTCAAATGCCTTATTTGTCCAGGCAGTCTCACACACACACACAGAAACACACATAAATCCCCGGCCTAACTCCACAAGCCTAAACCCAGCAGCAGCACCGTCGTACCAGCCACTTGTCCCGGGCGAAGATGACCGTGTTGAGCATGGACTCGTAGAAGAGGCAGTAGCCCATCCACTCGGAGATGATGATGTCCACCTTCTCCACGGGCAGCTCCACCTCCTCCACCTTGCCCTTGAAGATGGTAATGACTGGGCAGCCACAAAACAGCAGGCGACAAATTACTTCACAGCGGCTTCATCACATTAATGCAAGTCGGACAACAGCTCTGTTCTCAGACGACATCGCTCAGATGCCTCGGGATTGCTGTAACTTAATGCAGCTTAATTAATGTTGGTGCCTCACTTTTTGTTATGCATGCATCTCGCTTGTTTTCTGTTTGTTTGTGACCACGTTGACCCGTGATTTAAGGACATAAAGAGATTATTTTGGAAATGGAAGACTTTCAAAGTAAAAGAGGAAGTTCTGCAACTGAAATAAACTGTACTTTATCTGTAATTAGTTAGGATAAGTTATAATACTGCATTTATTTTATTCATTTTAAAGTTTTGGAAGCAAATGAACTTTGAAGGGAAAAACTGTGGTATAAGCTCTGCAAGTTTCTGAACTGTCCCAACTATGACAGGTTAAACCTGAAGTCCTTTTCAGACCAGCTACTGTAGTTTAGACCCATGAATGTCTCACCAGACTCCATTGACAAAAACAGTGATTTTACGGCGGAGACCAAGGGACGACTATATACTGCCACAACGCGTCAACTAAATTGTGTTGTTTTGTGATTTTGGCACGCTAAAATGTCAGTTCGGATACAACTTGACCCGTTGATCATACAGTGGTCGACCAACATCAGTGAATGTTGGTGGGAGTCATGAAGCCGCCAGGCTCCATTGACAAATACACTAATTTTACTTTGCAGAGAACAAAGTTGCTTGTTGGTCAATTACTGTATGATATTACTGTGTGATCTATCAATGGGTCAAGTTGGATCCGAACTAACATTTTAATGTGACAAAATCACAAAACAACACAATTTAGTTGACACGTCGTGGCAGAAGTCGTCCCTTGGTCTGCGCCGTAAAATCGCTGGTTTTGTCAGTGGAGTCTGGTGGCTTTGAAGGGAGCAGAGATCAACGTAACATCTTCAGTTCCCGGTCAGAAAAGGTGCTGGCTTCTGTTCGGTTTGCAGACCACGATCTATTGTAGGTGATAGATGGACTACGAATAAGCATATGGTATGACCCTGCTTCAGATATCAAATAACTTCATGTTTTAACAAAAAGCAAACTAGCACTGTATCGAATCTGCTTGGATACTTAATATTATCTGTCGTCGTTACTCTGTGAATTATCACGTCCTGCTGAGATCATCGGCTCAACGCCTGAAGCATAAATATAGAAGAAGAAATTAAAACCGGCCTAATGTCAAACGAGCAGGTTACGAAACCCGCCATCTGCTGCCAGTCCTCCATCTGTGAAGTTCAGGGTGGCATTTTACAATGGTAATCAGCCCCGTGGAGGGAATTCTGATTGATGGCAAAGATTGTGGTTATCTGACATCAGAGGCGAGCCGCCAGTTAACCGCCGGAGCCGTGACTAACATTGTCAAGTGTGAAGGTAATGATGGAAATATGCAGATTGTTCGCGCCACCTCCAACCCACAAGTCTTCTGCAGTGCGCTGGCTTTAAAGGCACACACACACACACATATATAAGTATATAAACTGTATATAGCACTAATGGAAAACCACTTACCATTGTGCAGGTGATTGGACTTGATGATCTTCTCTGAATATTCAGATATGCTTGAACATTCGATCTGAGGGTTGAGAGGAGGAAACTCACGTTGAGATGTCTTCTGAACTTGGAACTGTTGAGTGTTTGTTGCAATAATTTAAACTGGCTAAATCGTTTCATACGTTTTAATCGGTTCAAAATACCGAAAATAACCGGCAAGGTCATGACCTTTGAGGTAATGGCGAGAGGACGGGTCTAATCAAACCCTGCTAATCCCTCTAAATACTAATGTCCCTTGTGGTGCACCTCAGACCTCATGTCCCATGAAAACTAATACATCATTTTGCTCGGCCTTCCGTACGTCTAATACAGTCTATAAATCATACATCACTGTGGGAGACACTTCTGGTAACCTGGCTTACAGGCTTTCTCTTAAGATGTCTCTTGCAGATGGTCTGTGAGATATCACCAGTTTCTGGACTTACACCAGCCCTCAAGATATTAATACGTTATCTCAAGAAGAAAAAAAAAGGCCACGCATGAGAGCTAATGAGACAGCAGAGATCTGATTTTAATTTGAACCATCGGCTCGGGGCGCAGCTGTCCTCTCTCTCTCTCTTTTTCTCACAGAGCTTTAGACAAAAAGTATTTGTTTTTGCGGGGCGAGGGCGTATCCGTTCGTCTCACCCCATAGACGTGCTTGGCGCCGGCGTTGGCGGCGAACATGGAAAGGATCCCCGTGCCGCTGCCAACATCCAGGACGATCTTATCTTTGAACACGTGCTTGTTGTGGTACATGGCGTTCCGGTAGGTCAGCGTCCTCACCTCGTCTTTCAGCATCTCCTGCGCGAGAGACAAAAGAGGCGACAGCTGTGATGCAGGACCTAGAGAGCAGCTTCATTCACTGGCACGCTCAAAGGAATACATAATAATCGTATGTAATGGATGTAATGATGCTTGTGCAAGTTGCTCGTGAATACATTTATTTATTTTTTTTGACATTCAATTAGGCAGAGGAGGCTGCACCGTATTTAGGCCAGAAGCCTCGGCGACAGCGGCGGGGCTCCTTGAAATAGACAGGAGTACAACACAAAGCCTCCGGGGACCGCCTGGTATCCGTCTCCCTGAGCCCAGTCACACGCGCCGCTTTTCCCTTCTTTTATATCTCGGCGCTCTTCTCTAATCAGGACGCCCTCTTTGTCTGCGAGCAGGCAAAAAAGCTGACCCACATGCTAAATATGGACGCTATTTAAAAAGGTCTATATGTCCCGAAACTTTTCCACCACCTTGCCTTCGCGCATCAAGGTCATTAGTTAGGCTGTAGCTCTAGTAGGACACTGTGGGTGGCTGTGACAGTGGACTGTTACATGCATCAGGACAGATTACTCCATATCTTTGTTACTCTTAAAATCTGTTTGGTAGGTGTAATTGAGAATAAGTTGGACTTTTGTATTGTTATTTTAAACTTGATTTCCATGGATCACTTCTTTTGACATATCCTGCTGCCAGAGAGTCAAACCAACAGGGTATCACCATGCATCTGGCGTCTAACCCCAGCCCGTCCTGCCTACCTCATGGATGCCAAAGTGGGCATAGGAGTCGAAGTAGTAGTCCCGTGATGTCATTTCCTCCGGGCTGATGAACTTGGCGATCTTGCCTCGGCCGGGACAGGTGGCCAGGGCCGCTACGTGGGGCGTGTGGGGGACGCAGGGCACATGGTGGCTAGTAGGCACTGGTTTGGGCAGGGGGGAGGGCTGGGCAGACTGAGAGAAGGGGGACATGACAGGCTGCTGCTGCCGCTGTTGAGCATGGAAAAGGGGGAGAGTTTGCAGCAGGATTTAGACACGGTGAATAACAAAGTACAGTAAATTACAGTTTTGGAGTGAGCGGACGTGCCCTTCTGCTAATGCCGGGATTACAGAGTAATGATTAAATGCAAGCCGAGAGGCAGACACATGATAAGCTGGGGGAGAAAAACGACGATGCTGAGATACTGCACACTCAGGGAAGAGCCGGCGAAAGGTGCAGTTCCGTTTCAGCACCAAGGACAGCGGACACAATCTTCATGCGTCCATGCATGCACATGTCACTTAACATAAATGCACATCTCCCCCATGCATTCGCTCTATTCTTGCAACTGCATGCTTAGATCAGACCCGAAATTCTGCAGGACGCTGCACTTTCTTTCCAACATTTACTCTAAACGGCGAGACAAGGTTGAGACAAATAAAGACATGCATGATACTCAGGTCATATGCGTTGGCACCGTGAGATTAAGCACACTGACAGTGCCCCGGTTCCGCTAGTACCGGGCGCAGGACATCGCAAGGTCCCTACCTCCGAGCTGTCCGCCTCCGCCATCTTCCGCCGTAGCAGCAAACAACGCGACGAATGCCTCAGTCCCATGAGAGCCGACGAGATTTAGGCTACAACTCCTTTTTTTTTTTTTTTTTAAGTGATCCGAAATCCTAACAGAAAATAAAATAACACTCAACTAAAGACTGCATACGGAGCAGAGCGGGGGACACGCGAAGGTGAAAGTCATACTAAGAATCGCACTTTCCACCCAATTAGGTTGAAATCCATTCCCTCCGAAAAGTTGTTAAATGGACTAACGCGAGGCGAAACGTTCGGTTATCCATACTGTAAATGTGATACAGGTTGTTGAAGTGGGAGGACTCGCTGTGCCAGGGAAGTCTATTGGCTGGAGAGCGTACGCTGCGACTGGAAGGTTGTAGGTTTGATGCCAGCAGGAGTCAATCTGTCCATTAACACCCGCGCAAAGCTTAGGTTTCTGGGTAAGAGGAAGGACACGACCAAATAATTTATAAAAAAAATAAGGCATCCAGTTGCGCACAAGAAACAAAACTCCACAAAAAAAATGCTTCTTTCTCTTCCACTTCAGCGCTTGCAAAGACTTGACATCTTTTTTGTTTGTTTGTTTTTTCACTCCGACACGATCCCCATCTCCCGTTTTGCGCCGAGGAAACTCCTTAATCCCAGTTCGGGAGAAAGTTAAAGAGGGCTCGATTCAAACGAAGTGCGAGTGCGCACCGGCGTGCCGTTACGCACGAACCCTGCGGATGGCGTGCCGCGAACGGTGTCACAGAAAGGAATACATCTGCGCTTCCCAAAGACAGAGTGCCTTCTTACAACAAGAGAAGAAGAGCCCACGCTCTCGGGAGAACAGTGAGCTTGTCAGACGCTTGCTTTACATAACGCGGTTGTCTCATTTTGTGTAGGGGAAGAAAAAAAATATCTACCTACTTGCAATGTATTTTTTTATCCAGTGTTAAATAAAGCATGTAAAGTATTTCTTACTTTTCACTGCGATACACATACATGTTTTAATGAAGTGTATATGTGCAGTTTTAACTATACAGCATCTTAGAATGGAGCTCAGCCTATCAGAATCAAGGACCGTGCGTTCTAGAATTATATAAGA
This sequence comes from Chelon labrosus, assembly GCF_963514085.1. Lineage (NCBI taxonomy): Eukaryota > Metazoa > Chordata > Actinopteri > Mugiliformes > Mugilidae > Chelon > Chelon labrosus. The sequence continues at coordinate 13,605,833 of NC_140356.1, forward strand.
ACCAATGAGCTTCAGGGCGACTCTATGGTCATGTTCTAATAGTTGATATTGTTAATTAAAATGAGTATTTATTCTTTTTTTTCCCACCAGAAAGCAATCTGTGTCAGGCTACAGTATCTTCTGTGAGACATGTTGAGTCCAATTAAAAATACAAAATGAAAAACTGAAAAAAAGAGCAAAACCGACACAGATCAGCAGAGGACAAAAAGTAATTAATGTATGAAACCTTGTGTAGGGCAGATTAATATTCTACAGTAGACATGGTATGGGAAATGTGAAAGCTGTGTTTATGTAGTGATAAATGGCACGTTGTTGGGTAAAAAGAATCGGCATGCGGGGCTCAAACGGCACACTTTTTACAACATTATACTAGACAAAGTGACAAGCATGAGGCTGGATGCCAAACCAGTGGTGGAACAGTGGTCTGGAACCCCTCCACTGGGAACTGATTGTGCTCTGGCAATAACCTGCCAATCAAATCATTTGGGTGGGCTTTATGCAGTGACAGACAGATGGCCAACAGCAACATACATGACCTAGGTGAAGTTAAATTAGTTCTCAACAAATTCTCGGTTGAAACACAACCCATAATGAAATCCAAATGGTTATGCCAGGCTAGATAAGCATTGTATTTGGCTAGTTTATACTTTGCAGTATTACTACTAAGCTAGTTCATTCATTCATTCATTTTCTTCAACTGTTTGTCCTCAGGAGGTTCGCGGATGGGGCTGGAGCCTATATCCCAGCTGTCAATAGGTGAGAGGCGGGGTATACCCTGGACAGGTCACCAGACTATCGCAGGGCTAACACTAACACTTACGGTCAATTTAGAATCACCAATCACACTCACGGAGATTGTGACATTTTGCATTACACTTACAATTTTGATAAATGAAACACATTTTCTCATCAGTCTTTCTGTATTTATACTTTTGTAAATCAAAATCAAATCCTCCTGCTAACTTTAAAGCTACAGTTCAGAAAGTATGTCTCCCCCTTCTGGCCGTCAGAGTAATTACACAAATATTACTGACGCACGCTCGCGATGTGCGTACAGTTTACAGTTGCCTCTCTTGTTTCAGTGTTCTCCGACAAGAAAAAGACCATCCAGTGGTGAGACGGTGAATTCGTAGAAGCGTAGCTACATTTGTAACTCTGGTTTCTCTGATACAGTTACCTAGTTGCAGTAGCCTACTTTGTCTCTTCAGCAGTTGCTCCCCTCTTCAGCTCTGGTAAACAGCTAAAATACACCGCTACAAGTGCCAGATTCGAAACGCGAAAATAATGGCCTGGCACTGATGAGCTCAATCTGCACTGTATATGAATCAGTTTGCAAAGGGCTCGAATATAATGAGTGTTATATTATATGTATATATTAAGATTTGTAATTAGACTTCCATGGTCACTTTGTGCTTTTCCTGCAACTCTATTCTCTTCATCACTTCGCTTTCACCCTTTATTTAGTATTAGGACCCTGTTGAAGCTGTATCATTACAAACACTTAGGTACCTTTCAGTCTTTCTCCATACCGGTCAGCGAAAGTGACAGCAGGCGCATTTCATCGGCGGCGAAAGTCAAAATACCCACCGTGCCATTAGTGACTGTGGAGTGGCTCGAAGCGCAACAGGCTTTGAATGAGAGCAGCATGGTTGGCCTTTTTCCTGGAGCTTTCCAATGTTCGCTGCCCTCTCCTGGCGCTGTTCAGGTCTTCCTTTTACAGCACCGGGGAGCACTTCCACTCCTATTTTTCATCAGCCTCATGTAGGGCTGACCCCTTTCTTTTCATTCTCCACTTGATTACACAGCTGGCTAGTGAAAGAAAGAAAAATGTGGGATTTCTGATCTATATTCTCTTCATCTAAGAAATAGTTTAATGCAATATTCACCATAGTATGTTACATTCATAGTGCTTTCGTCTTAGGAAACGACAGGATGTTTGATTCCCGTACCTGCTGCTCTATGTCTCTTTCAGTGCTAATTCATCTTGTAATATGTCAAAGGATTCAGTAGTAGCGAAAACTGGCTCGGGTCCCACTAATGAAAGACAAAACATGATGAAACACACAAGGTTTTTTGTCATCGGTGAGCTTCATAAGTGGTGCTCAAGAACGTCGGCCCACTCATCACACTCCAGGATAAATGTGTGCATCCACTTTATCGCACACACATGCACGAATCAGTGTGGGGGCAGGAGCGCATAGGCAGGACTCGGGAATGAAAGCAGTGGGCAGGCTGCTATTGATTGACTTGCAGGCCTCGCTAAGCTGTTAACGTGACAAAGACGTGTGAAGCTGATGCTCTGCTGAGATCCATCATAAACCTAAATTGCTGAAAGCTGCTAGCAGCCAGTGTCCTGACGAATTTTAAGCTGTGGCCGTATATAGTTAGATGCGTTTCATCTTGTCCTGTCTTTCCGGAGGTCGAGGCCCCACCTGTAGCCCGTAACCAGTATACAAAAAAGGTCAGAGCTGTCTCTATTTCATGTTCGACCAGACTGTCGTTGCCAGACCCCTCTTCTACACTGTGGTGTGCTGGGGAGGCCTTCCCCCTCACCGGCTCTCAGTACGTATTAGGACTGATTTTAAGATCTTTGTGTTTCCATGCAAATAACGTAACTCTGCTGTTATGTTCATTTCTCAGGAGCTGCAAAAATGCTCCTGGCCCAACTTGACCCGGGACATGTTCAATTACCTAAAAGTGTGTTTATATCTCATTATTAGCTCCATTACTAAACATTTTCAATCAATATTTAGTGCAATGGCGTTCTTTGCCTCTTCACAGATCATGGCTCAATGAGGATAAAAAAATTAAAAATTTAAGAAAAAGCTTGTTCAAATTTTAATTTTAATGTACACTGGAGAAACCTACATATCATTTATTTATTTATTTATTTATTTAATTTATTTTATATTTATGTATTCGTGTTTCCTGTCTGGTTTTACGGTTCTTGCAGCTCTGAATGAAAGGCACGTCGGTCATCCTTTGCTATCCTTAAATGAAACTTAGACCAAAGTTCAATAAGGAAGATCTGGCCCCTTCACGATCTTTTCCTCCTCCTAATGGAGGCCTGTCGCTCTGCTTCCGTATTTCTTTAATTTTCCCGCGCTGTCAAAATCAGTCGGTCCTCAGTTACTACGTCACTGCTTTGGTCCAATGAACAGATCAGGTCCAACAGCACCATCTACTGGTGAAAAGCGCAAACACTGTCAGGACACGCCCCTCCACACTGACAAGCAGCAAACCAGTTAGTGAGCTGACCGTGTGAAGCTGCTTGGACTTTCTGTGTGTTTCCCTAATTATGTGTGCGCTCTTGAGGAAATGTAAGTGCTTTCTACTTCTTAGTTATGGATAATTTGATCATTATTGCAGTTAGTGTTGTTATAGGGAAGTATATTGTGTGAGTTTGAGTTAGCTAAGTAGCCTGTGTCTCAGGAGTAGTTAGCTCTGCTTCTTGCTAGCACTGCTGCTAAATGTGAGGGCATAAATAGTGTGATGAATATTTGTTTGTTCCACTACTACTTTTACACCTCTGTTGTTGTTGTATTATGCAAGTAGTTTGCGCATAAGTGAGGGATATTACTGGTGAACCGTAACTTTCTGTACTCATATGGCAGCTTATTCAGGAATGTTTATTTGATTTAACTGCTGAATACTACACTGAGCATTTTTTATAATACAGTTTATTGCCTTTCTTTTTCTCAGTTATGTTAAAGCCCATCAACCTTCATTAAAGACGACAAATTAGATCTCTCAAGTGCCTTGATTCTCTAACCGGAATCATAGTCCATGATGCACCGCCTCAACCAGCCATCCTTTCACAGAGGCTCGCCCTCAAACAGAACTATTTGCCCGCCTTCTCCCAGCCAATCGCATTACACAATAATATATCATCAGAGGGACTGAACCAATACTTTTACTTTAACCACACTTTACTAAAACTAGTTTTACTTGTTTTGCATGCAGTTTTATTTGTAATAGAGCATTTTTTCAAGGCCGCAATGGACTTGGCGAAATTTGACAAGTCCAAACCCATGGACATCACCGGACTTGATATCTTCTCCAAGAATGTGGTAAATGATGGCTAAGAGAAGAAGCTTAAGTCAATTTCACTACTAAGCTACTGCGTTTTAGTCATGTTAGATTTTAGGGAGTGATGTCAAACTATTAGCACTTATGACTTAGAAATGATAGAGCTAATGATAAGAAAACTAGTCAGTTTATTCAAATGACACATCAAAGCACCCAAGAAACCAAACAAAACAAAGAATTTACAAGCGTGTGTCTTTTCTCCCAGTTATCCCCTTTCTGTTCATCGTAAACAGGACATCAAATCATGTGATTACACTTTACAGACAAAAACCTCTCCCATTGATCTCAATGTGCATAAAAAAGCAGCAACATATCTTGGTAAATTTGAACTACAATACTTGTACAATACTGGCAACTTTAATCTGTGTAATACAACATGATTTGACAATATTTCTGCACCTCATTGGTATCAAAAATACATTTCCATTAAAGTACATTATAAAATCAAGTCACCACTGATGATAATGCAATGTTACACTTGTCAGATCTCTTAGGGATGCAGTGATACGGAATATCCGTCTGATGCGGCGTTCAGGCACTTTGACTGTGTCCCCTAAAAGTTTTTAGTGGTACATGCTCAGTTTACTTTGTTGAGTGATCTGAAGTCAACAACCCAGATGTGGTATTGGAAAACCCAGAATATCTATCCATGAAAAAATAAGCAAATTTTATTACTTAGATGACATTTCAGAGGCGGTGCTGAGAGTAGTAATGAAGATCAGGTTTAATTTCTTTGTGAGCTCTAGAGGAGGACCAAAATAATCTAGTTAGTTTGAGGTACAGGTGTTATGATGAGGGGGGCAGAATTTAATCCATTCTCGACGTCCTGAGGGCAAAAGTATGGATAAAGTTTCTCTGTAAAGTGTTGGCTTTTGAACGAGTAGATGTGCGATCCAGAATCCGCATTATAGAAAGAAACCAATCCTTTATCATGGTCCACGAAGATGCCGACTATTTGAAGCTTCTCTTTCATATTGACTATAACATGTGGACTTTCACCTGCAAAATATGAATCGTCTAACCCAAAGATCCAGTAACCATCTGACACTGATAGCTTTGTATCTCCCTTTCTATCCACAGACTCTCTGACTACTCCCACGGCCCACTTAATCTTCTTTTTAACCTGCACCTCAAAGTAAAACTTCCCTCTTGTGAAGCCCTCCTTTGCCAGAACTTCTGGATATAACTCAAATCTCTTTGGATTGTTGGGAAGAGTTTGTTCATCTCCTTTCGCAACCTGTTTTCCATCTTGAGTTATGATAAGTGAGCATTGTGCTGTGTCTGGGTCAAGAGTTAAATCCACTGCATGTTCTCTCATTCTTTTCATTTTGATCTCAGGAATCTTTTGCACAATTTCATCAGTTGTGTGTTTCAACTCAGCTACAGCCCTCCTCACATCCTCAAAAGACACGTTACTCTGAACATTAACATTGGTCCAGTCTTTATCCAGAGGAGAGGACAGGGTTGGGAAGTTCTGGAGAAAACTGTGATGGTCCTCAGACTGCTCCAGCTGCTCCAGCTGACTGCTTCTTCTTTCAAGCTCAGCGACTTCCATCCTCAGTTCTTTGAGAAACCCTTCAGCCTTTTGCTTCGTTGCTTTGTGTCTCTCATCAATCACCTCAACAATCTCAGCCTGGCTTCTCTGAATGTAGGAGATGAAGTCAGAGAACACCTGAACACAGGCTTCTTTCTCTTCCTCAGCTTCTCTCTGGCTGACGTCAAGGGACTTTTCCAGCTCATCTATCTTATCAGATCGTGATTGTATCATCTTTTGGATATCTGTCTTCACTGCATCTTTTTTTACTATCACTGATTCATATTCTTCCTCTACAGAGACAATATCATGATTCTTGTGGTCCGTTTGGAAACATGAGACACAAACACAAGCCTGGTCAGTCCTACAGTACAGTTCTGTCACCTTGTTGTGCTTTTTGCACATCTTGTCATCAAGATCACTCACAGGATCAATTAGCTTGTGGCTCCTAAGACCTGGAACTCTCTGATGAGGCTCAAGGTGGACTTGACAGAAAGACGCCAGACACATCAGGCAAGACTTAACAGCCTTTTCTTTCACATCAGAGCAGATATCACAAAAAACGACAGGGAATCCTGGAAGCTGTGGCTTTGGAGCAGACGATTTGACTTGAATCATCTTTGCAAACTCAGCAGCTAGCTCAGACATGACGGTGTTGACGTGGAGTTCAGGCCTTGAAGAAAATGTTGTTTTGCAGAATGGACACTGGCAAATGGTGTTACTGTCCCAGTACTTGTTGATACAAGCAGTGCAGAAGTTGTGTCCACACGGCGTTGACACTGGCTGGGTAAAGACATCCAGACAGATTGAGCACAGGAACCTCTCCTCTGACAGCAGACTGCTGGCAGTAGCCATATCTGTAAAACAATGACAAAGTAAAAATTCAATCAGAATTCAACTCAGTGTGCAGAACAAACTGTTGTATATTGTATTTTTGTTTTCAGTAGAACCCAGAAAATGAATGCGAGCTTACCTGCAATTTGTAACAGCAGCTCAGAGAATATGGGAGCAAATGAAAGCTACAGTGAAAACGTGTCTCTTCATTTAGTTTCGTTTCAGCATGTTGATGCTGTTGATGGGTGGAACCTCTGCTGCTCCTTTTACTTCCTGGTAGAATTTAACTCTTTCCTCTCCACTGGCACTACAGGTATTTGTAACAATTGCCTTTTCAATTATTAACAATCATCCCTGCAGTCATTTGGTAATTATTATATTGTTATTTTTCTTACATAAGTTATACATGGTATTAATTCCTGACTTTGCAGTTGTAGCAGCTTGTACAGATGAAAGATAAAAGACCTATCTATCTATCTATGGCCCTGAGGGCTTAAACCACTCAGTTTCACAGAAAATACAATGAAACCCTGAAACTTACTTCAAATACACCAAGAATTTTAAATGTTGTCAAGCTGATTATGTTTTTATGTGTTAGCTTGTGTTTTGTTTGTTGTATCCAGAATGAACATAATGCATCGTTTACCTCTTTTACCTCGAATTCATTTTATTTATTTATTTTTTACCTGATATAAATTGATCAATAGACAAAATGAGGGATCACAATTTTTTTTAACGGTTCAGTTTTAAATTGCCGTGCGTCTCTCAAACAGAAGAGCTTACAGGAAGTCAGGATACTTGTAAGTTAGTCAGAAGATGTTTATTTAAGTGACATGTTAAATGCAAAGTGCTCAAGAAACCAGCAAAACGCTGAATTTACAAGCATGGGTCTTTTCTCCCAGTACAGTTCCTTTCTGTACATCATCATTTGGTTGTTTGTCAGAAATCATGTAAGTTTTCAGTAATGATGACACTTTACTGCCTAAAACCTCTCCCAGTGATCACAATGTGCATGATAAAGCAACAACATGTCTTGATACATTTGACCTACATGAGCCTTAGTCATTTCAATACATCAGGATTTGACGATGTTTCTGCAGATCATTGATATCATGCAAAAATTTACATTATATTACATTATACAAGGAAAACCACTGAGCATGAAAAGTTACACTTCACTGCAGCAATTTGAAGGCAATACACTGACACTGATTCTAACAAGTTTTGGACAGAATTGAAAATCAAGTTACAACAGTAATGTCACTATTAAGTTCCTATGTTGGTGCTTGGTATTGGCAACTTGTCAAATATCTGCACTTTCACACAATTTGACAGAAAGTGGTACGGCTACATCCCTCATGTCTATGCACGAAAAAGAAGGTTTTGCAGAGAGTAGTAATAAAGAGCAGGTTTCATTTCTTTGTGACCTCTGGAGGAGGACCAAAATGATCTAGTTAATTTGAGGTACGGGTGTTATGATGAGGGGGGCAGAATTTAATCCACCATAGCTGTGTTGAGGGCAAAAGTATGGATAAACTTTCTCTCTAAAGAGTGGGCCTATGAACGAGTAGATGTGCGATCCAGAATCCACATTATAGAAAGAAATCAATCCTTTACCATGGTCCACCAAGATGCCGACTGTTTCAAGCTCCTCTTTCATATTGACTACAACTTGTGGATTTTCAGATACAAAATATGAACCCTCATATAACTCCAAGGTCCAGTAACCATCGTAAACTGTTCGATCCGTGTCTTCTTTTATATCTACAAACTCTTTGACTACTCCCACAGCCCATTCTGTCTTTTCTTTCACCTGCACCTCAAAGTAAAACTTCCCTCTTGTGAAGCCCTCCTTTGCCAGAACACCTGGATACATCTGAAATCTCTTTGGATTGTTGGGAAGAATTTATTTGTCTCTTGTCGCAACCTGTTTTCCATCTTGACTTATGACAAGTGAGCGGTGTGCTGTGTCTGGGTCAAGAGTTAAATCCACTGCATATTCTCTAATTCCTTTCATTTTGATCTCAGGAATCTTTTGCACAATTTCATCAATTAAGTGTTTCACCTCAGCTACAGCCCTCCTCACTTCTTCAAAAGACACGTTACCCTGAATACCAACGTTGGTCCAGTCTTTATCCAGACAGAAGACATCCAGACAGATGGAGCAGAGGAACCTCTCCTCTGACAGCCGACTGCTGGCAGTAGCAAAATCTGTAAAATGAACCAATTAAAAATTCAACCAGAGTTCAACTCAGTGTGCAGAACAAACTGTTGTGATGGCCCTCAGCCATTTTGTGTTTTGCTGGCCTCTCTGTGTTTCTCCCATCCCAGGTTCTCTCTGCCTGTTTCCTCGAACCTCGTTCAGGGAGATCCACCCCACCTGTAGCTTCATCTATAAAGGCACGTCCTTTCTAAGATGGCGCTCTCTCTCCTTCCTGGATGACTGGTGAACCCAGGCACCCCAGTGTAGTTTTGTTTGTTCGGTTTGGTTGTATTCTATTGGCTCTTTTGATTCCTCATAATTACATACACACCTTGCACATCCAGCACCTTTCATCACAGCACTGATTACTGACCTACACTTAAATCCTGTTCTTTAAATAAATTTACGGTTAATTTATCTGGTCGCTGTGCGGTTTTCCTTCCTTGGTTGTACTCTTGAACGAGTTGGGCATTACACTGTTGACATTGTATTTTTGTTTTCAGTAAAACCCAGAAAATGAAGTAAATCTTACCTGCAATTTGTAACAGTAGATCAGAGAAAATGGGGAGGAAATCAAAGTTACAGTGAAAACGTTTCTCTTCATTCAGTTTCGTTTCGGCATGATGGTGCTGGTGATGGGTGAAACCTCTGCTGCTCCTTTTACTTCCTGGTAGAATGTAGCTCTTTCCTCTCCACTCGCACTACGGGTATTTGTAACAATTACTTTTTTAATTATGAACATGTTATTGGTTCCTGACTTTGGATTTGTAGCAGCTTGTAAAGATAAAAGGTCCTGAGGGCTCAAACCATTCCGTTTCACAGAAAATACAAGAACACCTACACAAGAGCTTCAAACAAAGAAAATACAACCGAACAGCAAAATACGGAAACACAGTGAAAAACTGAAACTTGCTTCAAATACACCAAGAATTTTAAATGTTGTCTCGCTGATTATGTTTTTATGTTTGCTTCTGTTTTGTTTGTTGTCTCCAGAATGAACATAATGCATTGTTTACCTCTTTTACCTCAAATTCTTTTTTTTCTTTTTTTTTTTTACCTGATATAAATTTATCAACAGACGAAATGAGGGATCACATTTTTTTTTAACGGTTCAGTTTTAAATTGCTGTGCGTCTCTCAAACAGAAGAGCTTACAGGAAGTCAGGATACTTGTAAGTCAGTCAGAAGATGATTATTTAAGTGACATTAAATGCAAAGTTATCAAGAAACCAGCAAAACGCTGAATTTACAAGCATGTGTCTTTTCTCCTAGTGCAGTTCCTTTCTGTACACCATCAACAGATCATTTGGTTATTTGTTTGTCATAAATCATGTAATTTTTCAGTAATGATGACACTTTACTGCCTAAAACCTCTCCCAATGATCACACTGTGCCTGATAAAGCAACAACACGTCTTGATACATTTGAATTACATTAACCATAATCATTTCAATACATCAGGATTTGACGATATTTCTGCAGATCATTGATATTGTGCAAAAATTTACATTATAGTACATTATACAAGGAAAACCACTGAGCATGAACAGTTACACTTCACTGCAGCAATTTGAAGGCAATACACTGACATTGATTCTAACCATTTTTGGACAGAATTGAAAGTCAAGTTACAACAGTAATGGCAACTTGTCAAATATCTGCACTTTCACACTATTTGACAGAATGTGGTACGGCTACATCCCTCGTGTCTATGCATGAAAAAGAAGGTTTTGCAGAGAGTAGTAATGAAGAGCAGGTTTCATTTCTTTGTGACCTCCAGAGGAGGACCAAAATGATCTAGTTAATTTGAGGTACGGGTGTTATGATGAGGGGGGCAGAATTTAATCCACCATGGCTGTGTTGAGGGCAAAAGTATGGATAAAGTTTCTCTCTAAAGAGTGGGCCTATGAACGAGTAGATGTGCGATCCAGAATCCACATTATAGAAAGAAATCAATCCTTTACCATGGTTCACCAAGATGCCGACTGTTTCAAGCTCCTCTTTCATATTGACTGCAACTTGTGGATTTTCAGACACAAAATATGAACCCTCATATAACTCCAAGGTCCAGTAACCATCGTAAACTGTTCGATCCGTGTCTTCTTTTATATCTACAAACTCTTTGACTACTCCCACAGCCCATTCTGTCTTTTCTTTCACCTGCACCTCAAAGTAAAACTTCCCTCTTGTGAAGCCCTCCTTTGCCAGAAGATCTGGATACATCTCAAATCTATTTGGATTGTTGGGAAGATTTTGTTCATCTCCTGGAGCAACCTGTTTTCCATCTTGACTTATGACAAGTGAGCTGTCTGCTGTGTCTGGGTCAAGAGTTAAATCCACTGCATATTCTCTAATTCCTTTCATTTTAAACTCAGGAATCGTTTGCACAATTTCACCAAATATGTGTTTTGCCTCAGCTACAGCCCTCCTCACATCCTCAAAAGACATGTTACTCTGAACACTTACGCTGGTCCAGTCTTTATCCAGAGGAGAGGACAAGGTTGGGAAGTTCTGGAGAAAACTGTGATGGTCCTCAGACTGCTCCAGCTGCTCCAGCAGACTGCTTCTTCTTTCAAGCTCAGCGACTTCCATCCTCAGTTCTTTGAGAAACCCTTCAGCCTTTCGCTTCGTTGCTTTGTGTCTCTCTTCAATCACCCTAACAATCTCAGCCTGGCTTCTCTGAATGGAGGAGATGAAGTCAGAGAACACCTGAACACAGGCTTTTTTCTCTTCCTCAGCTTCTCTCTGGCTGACGTCAAGGGACTTTTCCAGCTCATCTATCTTATCAGATCGTGATTGTATCATCGTTTGGATATCTGTCTTCACTGCATCTTTTTTTACTATCACTGATTCATATTCTTCCTCTAGAGAGACAATATCATGTTTCTTGTGCTTAGTTTTAAAACATGAGACACAAACACAAGCCTGGTCAGTCCTACAGTACAGTTCTGTCACCTTGTTGTGCTTTTTGCACATCCTGTCATTGAGATCACTCACAGCAACAATTAACTTGTGGCTCCTAAGACCTGGAATTCCCTGATGAGGCTTGAGGTGGATTTGACAGAAAGACGTCAGACACGTCAGGCAAGACTTAACAGCCTTTTCTTTCATACCAGAGCAGATATCACAGAAAACGACAGGGAATCCTGGACGCTGTGGCTTTGGAGCAGAGGATTCGACTTGAACCATCTTTGCAAACTCAGCAGCTAGCTCAGATATGACGGTGTTGACGTGGAGTTCAGGCCTTGAAGAAAATGTTGTTTTGCAGAATGGACACTGGCAAATGGCGTTACTGTCCCGCTGCTTGACTCTGATTGGGTAAAGACATCCAGACAGATGGAGAACAGGAACCTCTCCTCTGACAGCAGACTGCTGGCAGTAGCAAAATCTGTAAAATTAACCAAGTAAAAATTCAAGCAGAATTCAACTCAGTGTGCAGAACAAACTGTTGTGATGGCCCTCAGCCATTTTGTGTTTTGCTGGCCTCTCTGTGTTTCTCCTGTCCCAGGTTCTCTAAATTACGGTTAATTTATCTGGTCACTGTGCGGTTTTCCTTCCTTGGTTGTGCTCTTGAACGAGTTGGGCATTACACTGTTGACATTGTATTTTTGTTTTCAGTAAAACCCAGAAAATGAAGTAAATCTTACCTGCAATTTATAACAGCAGCTCGGAGAATATAGAACGGAAATCAAAGTTACAGTGAAAACGTTTCTCTTCATTTAGTTTCGTTTTGGCATGATGGTGCTGGTGATGGGTGAAACCTCTGCTGCTCCGTTTACTTCCTGGTAGAATTTAACTATTTCCTCTCCACTCGCACTACGGGTATTTGTAACAATTACTTTTTTAATTATGAACATCTTATTGGTTCCTGACTTTGCAGTTGTAGCAGCTTGTAAAGATAAAAGGTCCTGAGGGCTCAAACCATTCCGTTTCACAGAAAATACAAGAATACCTACACAAGAGCTTCAAACAAAGAAAATATAACCGAACACAGGAACAACACTCGAAATGTAGAAACACAATGAAAAACTGAAACTTGCTTCAAATACACAAAGAATTTTAAATGTTGTCAAGACGATTTTGTTTTTACAGGAAGTCAGGATACTTGTAAGTTAGTCAGAAGATGTTTTCTTTAACTGACATGTTAAATGCAAAGTGCTCAAGAAACCAGCAAAACGAAGAATTAACAAGCATATGTCTTTTCTCCGAGTACAGTTCCTTTCTGTACACCATCAACAGGTCATTTGGTTATTTGTTTGTCATAAATCATGTAATTTTTCAGTAATGATGACACTTTACTACCTTAAACCTCTCCCAATGATCACAATGTGCATGATAAAGCAACAACATGTCTTGATACATTTGAATTTCATTAACCTTAGTCATTTCAATACATCAGGATTTGACGATGTTTCTGCAGATCATCAATATCGTGCAAAAATTTACATTATAGTACATTAAACAAGAAAAACCACTGAGCATGAAAATTTACACTTCACTGCAGCAGTTTGAAGGCAACACACTGACACTGATTCTAACAATTTTTGGACAGAATTAAAAGTCAAGTTACAACAGTAATGTCACTATGTAGTTCTTATAACCCCTTTATTTCACCACATTACCCCCATACTACAGCATCTCCATTGGCTCCCAGTCAAACTCAGAATCGACTTCAAAATCCTTCTGCACACCTTCAAGGCCATCCATAACCTCGCCCCTCCCTATCTGTCAGATCTCCTCCATACTGTCACCCCCTCCCACTCCCTGAGATCCTCCTCCTCTATTCACCTCTCTGTCCCTTCGGCCTGCCTCAGTACCATGGGGAGCAGAGCCTTCAGTTGCTCTGCTCCCCAACTCTGGAACTCACTCCCACCGGACATCCGTAACATTGACTCTTTCCCTCTCTTCAAATCCAGACTCAAAACACAAGTGTTCCAGAAAGCATACTCACTGTGATTGCACTGTTCCATTTTATCCTGTCTTTTTTGTTTGTGTCTTATTGTTCTGTCTTTGTAAAGTGTCCTTGTGTGTCCAGAAAGGCGCTTATAAAAACAATGTATTATTATTATTATCATTATCATTATTATATTGGTGCTTGGTATTGGCAACTTGTCAAATATCTGCACTTTAACACTATTTGACAGAAAGTGGTATCGCTACATCCCTGATGTCTATGCATGAAAGAGAAGGTTCAGCAGAGAATGGTAATAAAGAGAAGGTTTAATTTTTTTGTGACACCTAGAGGAGGACCAAAATGATCTAGTTAGTTTAAGGTATTGGTGTTATGATAAGGGGGGCAGAATTTAATCCACCATTGCGGTACTGAGGGCAAAAGTACGGATAAAGTTTCTCTGTAAAGTGTTGGCCTTTGAATGAGTAGATGTGCGATCCAGAATCCACATTATAGAAAGAAACCACTCCTTTATCATAGTCCACAAAGATGCCGACTGTTTGAAGCATCTCTTTAATTTTGAGTGCAACTTGTGAATTTTCATATGCAAAATATGAACCCTCATCTAACCCAAAGGTCCAGTAACCATCGTAAACTGACATACTGTTTCCCTTTCTATCTACAGACTCTCTGACTACTCCAACAACCCATTCCGTCTTCTTTTTAACCTGCACCTCAAAGTAAAACTTCCCTCCTGTGAAGCCCTCCTTTGCCAGAACTTCTGGATACTTCTCAAATCTCTTTGGATTGTTGGGAAGATTTTGTTTGTCTCCTGGAGCAACCTGTTTTCCATCTTGACTTATGACAAGTGAGCAGTGTGCTGTGTCTGGGTCAAGAGTTAAATCCACTGCATGTTCTCTCATTCTTTTCATTTTGATTTCAGGAATCTTTTGCACAATGTCATCAGTTGTGTGTTTCACCTCAGCTACAGCCCCCCTCACTTCCTTAAAAGACACGTTACTCTGAACACCAACGTTTGTCCAGTCTTTATCCAGAGAAGAGGACAAGGTTGGGAAGTTCTGGAGAAAACTGTGATGGTCCTCAGACTGCTCCAGCTGCTCCAGCTGACTGCTTCTTCTTTCAAGTTCAGCGATTTCCATTCTCAGTTCTTTGAGAAACCCTTCAGCCTTTTGCTTCGTTGCTCTGTGTCTCTCATCAATCACCTCAACAATCTCAGCCTGGCTTCTCTGAATGGAGGAGATGAAGTCAGAGAACACCTGAACACAGGCTTCTTTCTCTTCCTCAGCTTCTCTCTGGCTGACGTCAAGGGACTTTTCAAGCTCATCTATCTTATCAAATCGTGATTGTATCATCTTTTGGATATCTGTCTTCACTGCATCTTTTTTTACTATCACTGATTCATATTCTTCCTCCAGAGGGACAACAGTATGACTTCTGTGTTCAGTTTTTAAACATGAGACACAAACACAAGCCTGGTCAGTCCTACAGTACAGTTCAGTCAACTTGTTGTGCTTTTTGCACATCCTGTCATCAAGATCACTCACAGGATCAATTAGCTTGTGGCTCCTAAGACCTGGAACTCTCTGATGAGGCTCAAGGTGGACTTGACAGAAAGACGTCAGACACATCAAGCAAGACTTAACAGCCTTTTCTTTCGCATCAGAGCAGATATCACAAAAAACAACAGGGAATCCTGGAAGCTGTGGCTTTGTAGCAGAGGATTTGACTTGAACCATTTTTGCAAACTCAGCAGCTAGCTCAGATATGAAGGTGTTGACGTGGAGTTCAGGCCTTGAAGAAAATGTTGTTTTGCAGAATGGACACTGGCAAATGGTGTTACTGTCCCAGTACTTGTTGATACAAGCAGTGCAGAAGTTGTGTCCACACGGCGTTGACACTGGCTGGGTAAAGACATCCAGACAGATGGAGCACAGGAACCTCTCCTCTGACAGCAGACTGCTGGCAGTAGCCATATCTGTAAAACAATGACTAAGAAAAACTTCGATCGGAATTCAACTCAGTGTGCAGAACAAACTGTTGTATATTGTATTTTTGTTTTCAGTAGAACCCAGAAAATGAATGAAATCGTACCTGCAATTTGTAACAGCAGCTCAGAGAAAATAGGGAGCAAATGAAAGTTACAGTGAAAACGTGTCTCTTCATTTAGTTTCGTTTCAGCATGTTGGTGCTGTTGATGGGTGGAACCTCTGCTGCTCCTTTTACTTCCTGGTAGAATTTAACTCTTTCCTCTCCACTCACACTACGGGTATTTGTAACAATCGCCGCTGTTATTTGGTAATTATTATATTGTTACTTTTCTTACATAAGTTATACATTGTAATTGATTCCTGACTTTGCAGTTGTAGCAGCTTGTACATATTAAAGATAAAAGGTCTATCTATTTATCTATCATTCAACTACAGTGGCCCCAATGGCTTAAACCACTCAGTTTCACAGAAAACACAATGAAACCCTGAAACTTCAAATACACCAAGAATTGTAAATGTTGTCAAGCTGATTATGTTTTTATGTGTTAGCTTGTGTTTTGTTTGTTTTCTCCATACTGAGCATAATGCATTAAACAGAAGAGCTTCCAGGAATTAGTCAGAAGATGTTTATTTAAGCGACATGTTAAATGCAAAGTTCTCAAGAAACCAGCAAAACGCAGAATTTACAAGCATGGGTCTTTTCTCCCAGTACGGTTCCTTTCTGTACATCATCAACAGGTCATTTGGTTGTTGGTTGATACATTAGAACCACATTAGCCTTAGTCATTTCAATACATCAGGATTTGACGATATTTCTGCAGATCGTTGATATTGTGCAAAAATTTACATTATAGTACATTATACGAGGAAAACCACTGAGCATGAAAAGTTAAACTTCACTGCAGCAATTTGAAGGCAACACACTGACATTGATTCTAACCATTTTTGGACAGAAATGAAAATCAAGCAACAACAGTAATATCACTATTAAGTTCCTATGTTGGTGCTTGGTATTGGCAACTTGTCAAATATCTTTCACACAATTTTCACAGAAAGTGGTATCGCTACATCCCTCATGTCTATGCACGAAAAAGAAGGTTCTGCAGAGAGTAGTAATAAAGAGCAGGCTTCATTTCTTTGTGACCTCTAGAGGAGGACCAAAATAATCTAGTTAATTTGAGGTACGGGTGTTATGATGAGGGGGGCAGAATTTAATCCACCATAGCTGTGTTGAGGGCAAAAGTATGGATAAAGTTTCTCTCTAAAGAGTGGGCCTATGAACGAGTAGATGTGCGATCCAGAATCCACATTATAGAAAGAAATCAATCCTTTACCATGGTCCACCAAGATGCCGACTGTTTCAAGCTCCTCTTTCATATTGACTGCAACTTGTGGATTTTCAGATACAAAATATGAACCCTCATATAACTCCAAGGTCCAGTAACCATCGTAAACTGTTCGATCCGTGTCTTCTTTTATATCTACAAACTCTTTGACTACTCCCACAGCCCATTCTGTCTTTTCTTTCACCTGCACCTCAAAGTAAAACTTCCCTCTTGTGAAGCCCTCCTTTGCCAGAACACCTGGATACATCTCAAATCTCTTTGGATTGTTGGGAAGAATTTGTTTGTCTCTTGTAGCAACCTGTTTTCCATCTTGACTTATGACAAGTGAGCGGTGTGCTGTGTCTGGGTCAAGAGTTAAATCCACTGCATATTCTCTAGTTCCTTTCATTTTGATCTCAGGAATCTTTTGCACAATTTCATCAACTATGTGTTTCACCTCAGCTACAGCCCTCCTCACTTCCTCAAAAGACACGTTACTCTGAATACCAACGTTGGTCCAGTCTTTATCCAGACAGAAGACATCCAGACAGATGGAGCACAGGAACCTCTCCTCTGACAGCAGACTGCTGGCAGTAGCAAAATCTGTAAAATGAACCAATTAAAAATTCAACCAGAGTTCAACTCAGTGTGCAGAACAAACTGTTGTGATGGCCCTCAGCCATTTTGTGTTTTGCTGGCCTCTCTGTGTTTCTCCCATCCCAGGTTCTCTCTGCCTGTTTCCTCGAACCTCGTTCAGGGAGATCCACCCCACCTGTAGCTTCATCTATAAAGGCACGTCCTTTCTAAAATGGCGCTCTCTCTCCTTCCTGGATGACTGGTGAACCCAGGCACCCCAGTGTAGTTTTGTTTGTTCGGTTTGGTTGTATTCTATTGGCTCTTTTGATTCCTCATAATTACATACACACCTTGCACATCCAGCACCTTTCATCACAGCACTGATTACTGACCTACACTTAAATCCTGTTCTTTAAATAAATTTACGGTTAATTTATCTGGTCGCTGTGTGGTTTTCCTTCCTTGGTTGTACTCTTGAACGAGTTGGGCATTACACTGTTGACATTGTATTTTTGTTTTCAGTAAAACCCAGAAAATGAAGTAAATCTTACCTGCAATTTGTAACAGCAGATCAGAGAAAATGGGGAGGAAATCAAAGTTACAGTGAAAACGTTTCTCTTCATTCAGTTTCGTTTCGGCATGATGGTGCTGGTGATGGGTGAAACCTCTGCTGCTCCTTTTACTTCCTGGTAGAATGTAGCTCTTTCCTCTCCACTCGCACTACGGGTATTTGTAACAATTACTTTTTTAATTATGAACATGTTATTGGTTCCTGACTTTGGATTTGTAGCAGCTTGTAAAGATAAAAGGTCCTGAGGGCTCAAACCATTCCGTTTCACAGAGAATACAAGAACACCTACACAAGAGCTTCAAACAAAGAAAATACAACCGAACAGCAAAATACGGAAACACAATGAAAAACTGAAACTTGCTTCAAATACACCAAGAATTTTAAATGTTGTCTAGCTGATTATGTTTTTGTGTTAGCTTGTGTTTTGTTTGTTGTCTCCAGAATGAACATAATGCATCGTTTACCTCTTTTACCTCGAATTCATTTTTTTTATTTTATTTTTTTACCTGATATAAATTGATCAATAGACGAAATGAGGGATCACAATTTTTTTTAACGGTTCAGTTTTAAATTGGCGTGCGTCTCTCAAACAGAAGAGCTTACAGGAAGTCAGGATACTTGTAAGTTAGTCAGAAGATGTTTATTTAAGTGACATGTTAAATGCAAAGTGCTCAAGAAACCAGCAAAACGCAGAATTTACAAGCATGGGTCTTTTCTCCCAGTACAGTTCCTTTCTGTACATCATCATTTGGTTGTTTGTCAGAAATCATGTAAGTGTTCAGTAATGATGACACTTTACTGCCTAAAACCTCTCCCAGTGATCACAATGTGCATGATAAAGCAACAACATGTCTTGATACATTTGAAATACATTAACCATAATCATTTCAATACATCAGGATTTGACGATATTTCTGCAGATCATCGATATTGTGCAAAAATTTACATTATAGTACATTATACAAGGAAAACCACTGAGCATGAAAAGTTACACTTCACTGCAGCAATTTGAAGGCAATACACTGACACTGATTCTAACAAGTTTTGGACAGAATTGAAAATCAAGTTACAACAGTAATGTCACTATTAAGTTCCTATGTTGGTGCTTGGTATTGGCAACTTGTCAAATATCTGCACTTTCACACAATTTGACAGAAAGTGGTACGGCTACATCCCTCATGTCTATGCACGAAAAAGAAGGTTTTGCAGAGAGTAGTAATAAAGAGCAGGTTTCATTTCTTTGTGACCTCTGGAGGAGGACCAAAATGATCTAGTTAATTTGAGGTACGGGTGTTATGATGAGGGGGGCAGAATTTAATCCACCATAGCTGTGTTGAGGGCAAAAGTATGGATAAACTTTCTCTCTAAAGAGTGGGGCTATGAACGAGTAGATGTGCGATCCAGAATCCACATTATAGAAAGAAATCAATCCTTTACCATGGTCCACCAAGATGCCGACTGTTTCAAGCTCCTCTTTCATATTGACTGCAACTTGTGGATTTTCAGATACAAAATATGAACCCTCATATAACTCCAAGGTCCAGTAACCATCGTAAACTGTTCGATCCGTGTCTTCTTTTATATCTACAAACTCTTTGACTACTCCCACAGCCCATTCTGTCTTTTCTTTCACCTGCACCTCAAAGTAAAACTTCCCTCTTGTGAAGCCCTCCTTTGCCAGAACACCTGGATACATCTCAAATCTATTTGGATTGTTGGGAAGATTTTGTTCATCTCCTGGAGCAACCTGTTTTCCATCTTGACTTATGACAAGTGAGCTGTCTGCTGTGTCTGGGTCAAGAGTTAAATCCACTGCATATTCTCTAATTCCTTTCATTTTAAACTCAGGAATCGTTTGCACAATTTCACCAAATATGTGTTTTGCCTCAGCTACAGCCCTCCTCACATCCTCAAAAGACATGTTACTCTGAACACTAACGCTGGTCCAGTCTTTATCCAGAGGAGAGGACAAGGTTGGGAAGTTCTGGAGAAAACTGTGATGGTCCTCAGATTGCTCCAGCTGCTCCAGCAGACTGCTTCTTCTTTCAAGCTCAGCGACTTCCATCCTCAGTTCTTTGAGAAACCCTTCAGTCTTTTGCTTCGTTGCTTTGTGTCTCTCTTCAATCACCCTAACAATCTCAGCCTGGCTTCTCTGAATGGAGGAGATGAAGTCAGAGAACACCTGAACACAGGCTTTTTTCTCTTCCTCAGCTTCTCTCTGGCTGACGTCAAGGGACTTTTCCAGCTCATCTATCTTATCAGATCGTGATTGTATCAACTTTTGGATATCTGTCTTCACTGCATCTTTTTTTACTATCACTGATTCATATTCTTTCTCTAGAGAGACAATATCATGTTTCTTGTGCTTGGTTTTAAAACATGAGACACAAACACAAGCCTGGTCAGTCCTACAGTACAATTCTGTTACCTTGTTGTGCTTTTTGCACATCCTGTCATTAAGATCACTCACAGCAACAATTAGCTTGTGGCTCCTAAGACCTGGAATTCCCTGATGAGGCTTGAGGTGGATTTGACAGAAAGACGTCAGACACGTCAGGCAAGACTTAACAGCCTTTTCTTTCATACCAGAGCAGATATCACAGAAAACGACAGGGAATCCTGGACGCTGTGGCTTTGGAGCAGAGGATTCGACTTGAACCATCTTTGCAAACTCAGCAGCTAGCTCAAATATGACGGTGTTGACGTGGAGTTCAGGCCTTGAAGAAAATGTTGTTTTGCAGAATGGACACTGGCAAATGGCGTTACTGTCCCGCTGCTTGACTCTGATTGGGTAAAGACATCCAGACAGATGGAGAACAGGAACCTCTCCTCTGACAGCAGACTGCTGGCAGTAGCAAAGTCTGTAAAATGAACCAAGTAAAAATTCAACAAGAATTCAATTCAGTGTGCAGAACAAACTGTTGTGATGGCCCTCAGCCATTTTGTGTTTTGCTGGCCTCTCTGTGTTTCTCCCGTCCCAGGTTCTCTCTGCCTGTTTCCTCGAACCTCGTTCAGGGAGATCCACCCCACCTGTAGCTTCATCTATAAAGGCACGTCCTGTCTAAGATGGCGCTCTCTCTCCTTACTGGATGACTGGTGAACCCAAGCACCCCAGTGTAGTTTTGTTTGTTCGGTTTGGTTGTATTCTATTGGCTCTTTTGATTCCTCATAATTACATACATACCTTGCACATCCAGCACCTTTCATCACACCATTGATTACTGACCTACACTTAAATCCCGTTCTTTAAATAAATTTACAGTTAATTTAACTGGTTACTGTGTGGTTTCCCTTCCTTGGTTGTGCTCTTGAATGAGTTAGGCATTACACTGTTGACATTGTACTTTTGTTTTCAGTAAAACCCAGAAAATTAATGAAATCTTACCTGCAATTTGTAACAGCCGCTCGGAGAATATAGAACGGAAATCAAAGTTACAGTGAAAACGTTTCTCTTCATTTAGTTTCGTTTCGGCATGATGGTGCTGGTGATGGGTGAAACCTCTGCTGCTCCTTTTACTTCCTGGTAGAATTTAACTATTTCCTCTCCACTCGCACTACGGGTATTTGTAACAATTACTTTTTTAATTATGAACATCTTATTGGTTCCTGACTTTGGATTTGTAGCAGCTTGTAAAGATAAAAGGTCCTGAGGGCTCAAACCATTCCGTTTCACAGAAAGTACAAGAACACCTACACAAGAGCTTCAAACAAAGAAAATACAACCGAATACTGGAACAACACGCGAAATACAGAAACACAATGAAAAACTGAAACTTGCCTTAAATACACCAAGAATTTTAAACGTTGTCAAGACGGTTATGTATTTACAGGAAGTGAGGATACTTGTAAGTTAGTCAGAAGATGTTTATTTAAGTGACATGTTAAATGCAAAGTTCTCAAGAAACCAGCAAAACGAAGAATTTACAAGCATGGGTCTTTTCTCCTAGTACAGTTCCTTTCTGTACACCATCAACAGGTCATTTGTTTGTCAGAAATCATGTAAGTTTTCAGTAATGATGACACTTTACTACCTAAAACCTCTCCCAATGATCAGAATGTGCATGATAAAGCAACAACATGTCTTGATACATTTGAAATACATTAACTATAATCATTTCAATACATCAGGATTTGACGATATTTCTGCAGATCATCGATATTGTGCAAAAATTTACATTATAGTACATTATACAAGGAAAACCACTGAACATGAAAAGTTACACTTCACTGCAGCAATTTGAAGGCAGTACACTGACATTGATTCTAACCATTTTTGGACACAACTGAAAATCAAGTTACAACAGTAATGTCACTATTAAGTTCTTATATTGTGCTTGGTATTGGCAACTTGTCAAATATCTGCACTTTCACACCATTTGACAGAAAGTGGTATCACTACATCCCTCATGTCTATGCACGAAAAAGAAGGTTTTGAAGAGAGTAGTAATAAAGGGCAGGTTTCATTTCTTTGTGACCTCTAGAGGAGGACCAAAATTATCTAGTTAATTTGAGGTACGGGTGTTATGATGAGGGGGGCAGAATTTAATCCATCATAGCTGTGTTGAGGGTTAAAGAATGGATAAAGTTTCTCTCTAAAGAGTGGGCCTATGAACGAGTAGATTTGCGATCCAGAATCCACATTATAGAAAGAAATCAATCCATTATCATGGTCCACCAAGATGCCGACTGTTTCAAGCTCTTCTTTCATATTGACTACAACTTGTGGATTTTCAGATACATAATATGAACCCTCATATAACTCCAAGGTCCAGTAACCATCGTAAACTGTTCGATCCATGAATTCTTTTGTATCTGCAAACCCTTTGACTACTCCCACAGCCCATTCTGTCTTTTCTTTCACCTGCACCTCAAAGTAAAACTTCCCTCCTGTGAAGCCCTCCTTTGCCAGAACTTGTGGACACATCTCAAATCTCTCTGAATTGTTGGGAAGATTTTGTTCATCTACTGGAGCAACCTGTTTTCCATCTTGACTTATGACAAGTGACCTGTCTGCTGTGTCTGGGTCAAGAGTTAAATCCACTGCATATTCTCTAATTCCTTTCATTTTAAACTCAGGAATCGGTTGCACAATTTCACCAAATATGTGTTTTGCCTCAGCTACAGCCTTCCTCACATCCTCAAAAGACACGTTACTCTGAACACTTACGCTGGTCCAGTCTTTATCCAGAGGAGAGGACAAGGTTGGGAAGTTCTGGAGAAAACTGTGATGGTCCTCAGACTGCTCCAGCTTTTCCAGCAGACTGCTTCTTCTTTCAAGCTCAGTGATTTCCACCCTCAGTTCTTTGAGAAACCCTTCAGCCTTTCGCTTCGTTGCTTTGTGTCTCTCTTCAATCACCCAAACAATCTCAGCCTGGCTTCTCTGAATGGAGGAGATGAAGTCAGAGAACACCTGAACACAGGCTTTTTTCTCTTCCTCAGCTTCTCTCTGGCTGAGGTCAAGGGACTTTTCAAGCTCATCTACCTTATCAGATCGTGATTGTTTCATTTTTTGGATATCTGTCTTCACTGCATCTTTTTTTACTATCACTGATTCATATTCTTCCTCTAGAGAGACAATATCATGTTTTTTGTGCTTGGTTTTAAAACATGAGACACAAACACAAGCCTGGTCAGTCCTACAGTACAGTTCTGTCACCTTGTTGTGCTTTTTGCACATCCTGTCATTAAGATCACTCACAGCAACAATTAGCTTGTGGCTCCTAAGACCAGGAATTCCCTGATGAGGCTTGAGGTGGATTTGACAGAAAGACGTCAGACACGTCAGGCAAGACTTAACAGCCTTTTCTTTCATACCAGAGCAGATATCACAAAAAACGACAGGGAATCCTGGACGCTGTGGTTTTGGAGCAGAGGATTTGACTTGAACCATCTTTGCAAACTCAGCAGCTAGTTCAGATATGACGGTGTTGACGTGGAGTTCAGGCCTTGAAGAAAATGTTGTTTTGCAGAATGGACACTGGCAAATGGCGTTACTGTCCTGCTGCTTGACACTGATTGGGTAAAGACATCCAGACAGATGGAGCACAGGAACCTCTCCTCTGACAGCAGACTGCTGGCAGTAGCAAAGTCTGTAAAATGAACCAAGTAAAAATTCAACCAGAATTCAACTCAGTGTGCAGAACAAACTGTTGTGATGGCCCTCAGCCATTTTGTGTTTTGCTGGCCTCTCTGTGTTTCTCCCATCCCAGGTTCTCTCTGCCTGTTTCCTCGAACCTCGTTCAGGGAGATCCACCCCACCTGTAGCTTCATCTATAAAGGCACGTCCTTTCTAAGATGGCGCTCTCTCTCTCCTTCCTGGATGACTGGTGAACCCAGGCACCCCAGTGTAGTTTTGTTTGTTCGGTTTGGTTGTATTCTATTGGCTCTTTTGTTTCCTCATAATTACATACACACCTTGCACATCCAGCACCTTTCATCACACCACTGATTACTGACCTACACTTAAATCCCGTTCTTTAAATAAATTTACGGTTAATTTATCTGGTCGCTGTGTGGTTTTCCTTCCTTGGTTGTACTCTTGAACGAGTTGGGCATTATACTGTTGACATTGTGTTTTTGTTTTCAGTAAAACCCAGAAAATGAAGTAAACCTTACCTGCAATTTTTATCAGCAGCTCGGAGAATATAGAACGGACATCAAAGTTACAGTGAAAACGTTTCTCTTCATTTAGTTTCGTTTCGGCATGATGCTGCTGGTGATGGGTGAAACCTCTGCTGCTCCTTTTACTTCCTGGTAGAATTTAACTATTTCCTCTCCACTCGCACTACGGGTATTTGTAACAATTACTTTTTTAATTATGAACATGTTATTGGTTCCTGACTTTGGATTTGTAGCAGCTTGTAAAGATAAAAGGTCCTGAGGGCTCAAACCATTCCGTTTCACAGAAAATAGAAGAACACCTCCACAAGAGCTTCAAACAAAGAAAATACAACCGAACAGCGAAATACGGAAACACAATGAAAAACTGAAACTTCCTTAAAATACACCAAGAATTTTAACAGGAAGTGAGGATACTTAGTCAGAAGATATTTATTTAAGTGACATGTTAATTGCAAAGTTCTCAAGAAACCGGCAAAACAAAGAATTAACAAGCATGGGTCTTTTCTCCTAGTACAGTTCCTTTCTGTACACCATCAACAGATCATTTGGTTATTTGTTTGTCATAAATCATGTAATTTTTTCAGTAATGATGACACTTTACTACCTAAAACCTCTCCCAATGATCACAATGTGCATGATAAAGCAACAACATGTCTTGATATATTTGAATTACATCAACCTTAGTCATTTCAATACATCAGGATTTGACGATGTTTCTACAGATCATCGATATCGTTCAAAAATTTACATTATAGTACATTATACAAGGAAAACCACTGAGCATGAAAAGTTACACTTCACTGCAGCTATTTGAAGCCAAAACACTGACACTGATTCTAACAATTGGACACAATTGAAAGTGAAGTTACAACAGTAATGTCACTATTAAGTTATTATATTGGTGCTTGGTATTGGCAACTTATCAAATATCTGCACTTTCACACTAATTGACAGAAAGTGGTATCGCTACATCCCTCGTGTGTGCATGAAAAGAAGGTTCTGCAGAGAGTAGTAATAAAGAGCAGGTTTCATTTCGTTGTGACCTCTAGAGGACCAAAATAATCTAGTTAGTTTGAGGTACGGGTGTTATGATGAGGGGGGCAGAATTTAATCCACCATTGTGGTACTGAGGGCAGAAGTATGGATAAAGTTTCTCTGTAAAGTGTTGGCCTTGGAAAGAGTAGATGTGCGATCCAGAATCCACATTATAGAAAGAAACCAATCCTTTATCATAGTCCACGAAGATGCCAACTGTTGGAAGCTTCTCTTTCATATTAACTGCAACTGGTGAATTTTCATATGCAAAATATGAACCCTTCTCTAACCCAAAGGTCCAGTAACCATCTGAAACTGACAGACTGTCTCCCTTTCTATCTATGGACTCTCTGACTACTCCAACAACCCAGTGATTTCTTCCTTTAACCTGCAGCTCAAAATAAAACTTCCCTCCTGTGAACCCCTCCTTTGCCAGAACTTCTGGATACTTCTCAAATCTCTTTGGATTGTTGGGAAGAAATTGTCGTTTTCCAGGAACAACCTGTTTTCCATCTTTACTTATGACAAGTGAGCAGTGTGCTGTGTCTGGGTCAAGAGTTAAATCCACTGCATGTTCTCTCATTCGTTTCATTTTGATCTCTCTTTTAATCTTTTGCACAAGACCGTCAACTCTGCATTTCACCTCATCTACAGCCCTCCTCACATCCTCAAAAGACACGTTACTCTGAACACTTACACTGGTCCAGTCTTTATCCAAAGGAGAGGACAAGGTTGGGAAGTTCTGGAGAAACCTGTGATGGTCCTCAGACTGCTCCAGCTGCTCCAGCTGACTGCTTCTTCTTTCAAGCTCAGCAACTTCCATCCTCAGTTCTTTGAGAAACCTTTCAGCCTTTTGCTTCATTACTCTGTACTTCTCGTCAATCACCTCAACAATCTCAGCCTGGCTTCTCTGAATGGAGGAGATGAAGTCAGAGAACACCTGAACACAGGCTTCTTTCTCTTCCTCAGCTTCTCTCTGGCTGACGTCAAGGGACTTTTCCAGCTCATCTATCTTATCAGATCGTGATTGTATCATCTTTTGGATATCTGTCTTCACTGCATCTTTTTTTATGATCACTGATTCATATTCTTCCTCTAGAGGGACAATATCATGACTTCTGTGGTCAGTTTGAAAACATGAGACACAAACACAAGCCTGGTCAGTCCTACAGTACAGTTCTGTTACCTTGTTGTGCTTTTTGCACATCCTGTCATCAAGATCACTCACAGGATCAATTAGCTTGTGGCTCCTAAGAACTGGAACTCTCTGATGAGGCTCAAGGTGGATTTGACAGAAAGACATCAGACACGTCAAGCAAGACATAACAGCCTTTTCTTTCATACCAGAGCAGATATCACAAAAAAAAACAACTAATCCTGGAAGCTGTGGCTTTGGAGCAGAGGCTTCGACTTGAACCATCTTTGCAAACTCAGCAGCTAGCTCAGACATGACGG
Source organism: Chelon labrosus (assembly GCF_963514085.1). Lineage (NCBI taxonomy): Eukaryota > Metazoa > Chordata > Actinopteri > Mugiliformes > Mugilidae > Chelon > Chelon labrosus. Next base: position 13,632,975 of record NC_140356.1, read on the forward strand.
TGTTGACGTGGAGTTCAGGCCTGGAAGAAAATGTTGTTTTGCAGAATGGACACTGGCAAATGACATTACTGTCCCAGTACTTGTTGATACAAGCAGTGCAGAAGTTGTGTCCACACGGCATTGACACTGGCTGGGTAAAGACATCCAGACAGATGGAGCACAGGAACCTGTCCTCTGACAGCAGACTGCTGGCAGTAGCCATATCTGTAAAACAATAACTAAGTAAAAATTCAATCAGAATTCAACTCGGTGTGCAGAACAAACTGTTGACATTGTATTTTTGTTTTCAGTAAAACCCAGAAATGAATGAAATCTTACCTGCAATTTGTAACAGCAGCTCGGAGAATATAGGACGGAAATAAAAGTTACAGTCAAAACGTTTCTCTTCATTTAGTTTCGTTTTAGCATGATGGTGCTGGTGATGGGTGAAACCTCTGCTGCTCCTTTTACTTCCTGGTAGAATTTAACTACTTCCTCTCCACTCGCACTACGGGTATTTGTAACAATTACTTTTTTAATTATGAACATCTTATTGGTTCCTGACTTTGCAGTTGTAGCAGCTTGTAAAGATAAAAGGTCCTGAGGGCTCAAACCATTCCTTTTCACAGAAAATACAAGAACACCTCCACAAGAGCTTCAAACAAAGAAAATACAACCGAATACTGGAACAACACTCGAAATATAGAAACACAATGAAAAACTGAAACTTGCTTCAAATACACCAAGAATTTTAAATGTTGTCAAGTCGATTATCTTTTTACAGGAAGTCAGGATACTTGTAAGTTAGTCAGAAGATATTTATTTAAGCGACATGTTAAATGCAAAGTGCTCAAGAAACCAGCAAAACAAAGAATTAACAAGCATGGGTCTTTTCTCCTAGTACAGTTCCTTTCTGTACACCATCAACAGGTCATTTGGTTGTTTCAGAAATCATGTAATTTTTCAGTAATGATGACACTTTACTACCTAAAACCTCTCCCAATGATCACAATGTGCATGATAAAGCAACAACATGTCTTGATACATGTGAATTACGTTAGCCTTAGTCATTTCAATACATCAGGATTTGACGATGTTTCTGCAGATCATCGATATTGTGCAAAAATTTACATTATAGTACATTATACAAGGAAAACCACTGAGCATGAAAAGTTACACTTCACTACAGCAATTTGAAGGCAATACACTGACACTGATTCTAACAATTTTTGGACAGAATTGAAAGTCAAGTTACAACAGTAATGTCACTATTTAGTTCTTATACTGGTGCTTCGTATTGGCAACTTGTCAAATATCTGCACTTTCACACTATTTGACAGAGAGTGGTATTGCTATATCCCTCATGTCTATGCATGAAAAAGAAGGTTCTGCGGAGAGTAGTAATAAAGAGCAGGTTTCATTTCTTTGTGCCCTCTAGAGGACCAAAATAATCTAGTTAGTTTGAGGTATTGATGTTATGATGAGGGGGGCAGAATTTAAGCCGTCATTGCTGTGTTGAGGACAAAAGTATGGATAAAGTTTCTCTGTAAAGTGTTGGCCGTGGAAAGAGTAGATGTGCGATCCAGAATCCACATTATAGAAAGAAACTAATCCTTTATCATAGTCAACGAAGATGCCGACTGTTGGAAGCTTCTCTTTCATTTTGACTGCAACTTGAGAATAATTATATGCAAAATATGAACCCTCATCTAACCCAAAGGTCCAGTAACCATCTGAAATTGACAGACTGTCTCCCTTTCTATCTACAGACTCTTTGACTACTCCAACGACCCACTCTGTCTTTTCTTTCACCTGCACCTCAAAGTAAAACTTCCCTCCTGTGAAGCCCTCCTTTGCCAGAACTTCTGGATACTTCTCAAATCTCTTTGGATTGTTGGGAAGAGTTTGTCCTCCTCCTGGAGCAACCTCTTTTCCATCTTTACTTATGACAAGTGATCTGTGTGCTGTGTCTGGATCAAGAGTTAAATCCACTGCATGTTCTCTCATTGTTTTCATTTTGATCTCAGGAATCTTTTGCACAATTTCATCAACTCTGCATTTCACCTCAGCTACAACCCCCCTCACTGTCTTAAAAGACACGTTACTCTTAACACTAACGTTGGTCCAGTGTTTACCCAGAGGAGAGGACAAGGTTGGGAAGTTCTGGAGAAACCTGTGATGGTCCTCAGACTGCTCCAGCTGCTCCAGCTGACTGCTTCTTCTTTCAAGCTCAGCAACTTCCATCCTCAGTTCTTTGAGAAACCCTTCAGCCTTTTGCTTCGTTGCTCTGTGCCTCTCTTCAATCACCTCAACAATCTCAGCCTTGCTTCTCTGAATGGAGGAGATGAAGTCAGAGAACACCTGAACACAGGCTTCTTTCTCTTCTTCAGCTTCTCTCTGGCTGACGTCAAGGGACTTTTCAAGTTCATCTATCTTATCAGATCGTGATTGTATCATCTTTTGGATATTTGCCTTCACTGCATCTTTTTTTACTATCACTGATTCATATTCTTCCTCTAGAGAGACAATATCATGATTCTTGTGATCAGTTTTAAAACATGAGACACAAACACAAGCCTGGTCAGTCCTACAGTACAGTTCTGTCACCTTGTTGTGCTTTTTGCACATCCTGTCATCAAGATCAATCACAGGATCAATTAGCTTGTGGCTCCTAAGAACTGGAACTCTCTGATGAGGCTCAAGGTGGATTTGACAGAAAGACGTCAGACACGTCAGGCAAGACTTAACAGCCTTTTCTTTCACATCAGAGCAGATATCACAAAAAACGACAGGGAATCCTGGACGCTGTGGCTTTGGAGCAGAGGATTCAACTTGAACCATCTTTGCAAACTCAGCAGCTAGCTCAGACATGACGGTGTTGACGTGGAGTTCAGGCCTTGAAGAAAATGTTGTTTTGCAGAATGGACACTGGCAAATGTTGTTACTGTCCCAGTACTTGTTGATACAAGCAGTGCAGAAGTTGTGTCCACACGGCGTTGACACTGGCTGGGTAAAGACATCCAGACAGATGGAGCACAGGAACCTGTCCTCTGACAGCAGACTGCTGGCAGTAGCCATATAACAATGACTAAGTAAAAATTCAATGAGAATTCAACTCAGTGTGCGGAACAAACTGTTGACATTGAAAATGTTTTTGTTAATAGTTATATTAGTGACAAGAAATCCATAAAGTGAAGTAAATCTTACCTGCAATTTGTGACAGCAGCTCAGAGAAAGTAGAGAGGATACACCTGAAAAGGTGTCTCTTCACTGAGTTTCATTTCAGCTTGTTGACGTTGTTAAAGGGTGTAACCTGTGCTTATTGCTTTATTATTATGCACTTCCTGGTAGAATTTAACTCTTTCAACTCCATTCACACTGTATAATTAACATTTTACCTGACCCTACAACAAATGAAATAAATGCTCACACGTTGATTACAATTCATCTGTTAAATCAGACACCTCTATGCTTATGTAGACAATTGCATATTACTTTGAGATTGACAATTATTTTATTTTTTTAATCCAGCTTTTATCCAGTTTCCTAACACCGTCCAAAACATGCCTCTCGTCCAATGACAGCTGGGATAGGGTCCAGACCCCCCTGCGATCCTCCAGAGGACAGGCAGCTACAGAAAACCAATGAATGAATGAATCTGGCTTCAGTCAACTCTCCTCAAATTCCTCACATTTCTTTTTTCTGAAATGGTCAATTGATGCTGTGTCTGTGGCCCAGAATGCCTGTACACAGATTGTACTGTTAGAGGGGAAGACTTCATCCCAAGAATTCACTGTAAGAATAGCGTCTTGGTTAGGGAAATTCTCTGGCTCTCTTTTAATATAACTGATATATAATCGGTTAATTCAGGCTTTTCCTGATCCGTCAAGCACAAGTAGCGAAGGATTCCTGCACTCGTCCGCCATCTAAACTGTGCTGCAGATATCACTCTTGTTATCATCTCTCCTTAACTCTGTCAGCCTAGCACTGTGCTACAACGCTGAAGAGGCCAGTCTGTCATTTGGCTTCCAGGTGAGTCTGACCACAAGAGGTCAGGCACAACAAGCATCTGAGTGGCTCAAACTGAGAGCTGTCCTGAGAGTTGAACCGCCACATAAAACTACACACGCTAAAATAGTATAGTTTCCTTACAGTACAGTTAAACCATTGTAATAATTTTCTCCTTTCTGCACAAATGGCTCACATCCAAGCAAACAGGTGTTAAAACTTGGCAAACACAACGCAGAGTCAAATCTGAAGTTTCTTTGTTTCTATTTTTACACACACACCTCGTATGCCTTTGCCACGCACTCCAGCGCACGACGTGTTTGCTTTCCCCTTCACCAGCTTGTATTTGACACGCACGCTCGGTCATGCCCTGCTCCCACTCCCCACCCCCCAATGTGGGAGAAAGAATTAGAGAGCCTAGCGGGGTACAAAAGCGGCGAGAGGCGATAAACTAACTCCAGGAGAATGAGACTGGACATAGAGGCACTGGCTGGGCATAGAAAGTAGCTGGCTTTAGGGAGAAGCTCACACTGCACGTGCACTCTATGAGAAAATGATGCTCCGAATTCCTAGATACATAGCTATCATATCCTGTTTTTGTTTTTTTTTGCTAATGCTCTGGTTAGATGACATCTGCTTAGGGAAAACCTGACTAGATGGAGGAAATCCACTGCTAAGTAATGATGATTTTTCAGTAGACTGTCCACTGGAGAGGCCTGCAGCCATCATCCACTCCTAATAGCTTGCATATTGAATTACCGAGGTGGAAAAAGAGGCAAAAACAAGAATTATTACTACATAAAAAACAAATCACTGACCACATTGATTGGGCAGAGGTGCTTTTTCTTTCACAAACTTCTTTCCCAAATAAATGTCAGCCCGTCGGGCAAAGTCTCCTGTGCGTTTATTGATCATTTTTGCAAGCAAACCTTTGCATGCGGGTTTGAAGCTAAGTTCACAGTAAGCCGTGCTTTTTTTCTTCTTTATCTTTGTTTGTTAGTGTACTCCTCATTGGGAAATTCTTCAGGGTGTATGTGTAACCTAGGTTATTGGCTCAGTGTGTTCCAGCCTATCTTGTGGTGGAGGGTGGCAGCAGCTCCATTTACTCCATTTACTAGTGCAGCCTTCACGGACTGTCAGAAATATAACAACTGAGCCTATTAATTCAATACTGTAGTAATAAAGCTTAGATTTATGGAGGTTATAGTATTAAGCATTTGTTAATTTTAGTTAGTGGGCTAGGCTAGTGTTTTTTTTTCGATTGATGCGCAAAAATTTTTCTATAGCTGTATGACCGATTTCATGTAAGCTTTCCTTTTATTTCTGAGCAAACTCGAAAATACGAGCTGCACCCAAAGGCACCACCCTCGCTAACTGACAGAGGGACAGCCCGAAAGCAACAAGCTTGACTGGACAAAACGCCCACTGCTGCAGCTGCAGCGCCATACACTCTTGATTTAACAGGAATAGCTGGATATTTTTTTCAGCAGTAAACGTCGGTCTGGTGAGTATTTTGTCTGCGATGAGACAAAATAGTTAGTTTGTCGATGTAGCCGTAGCATAATCTGGTTTAACTTTGCCCTGCGCATCAGCGACGCAGGTGAAGGGATGTTTGTTTTTCAGGATGCTCGGGTACACTCCGCATCCTGAGGAAGGGACGGCTAGAAAGTTTGGCTTAAACCGTAAAAGGCACGTGTTGACTTTTATTTATGGGTAGATTGTGCAAGCGAAGGAGTCCAAAATGTCCGAGGCAGGAAATGTCCCAGAAGAAACCATGTTAGTAGTGAACTGTCGTTTTCCAGACACTGTATCTGGACATACATAATAAAGATGTCATTAAAGAGCATGGAGAGGCCTTGTTAGCGAACAGTTATTTTAACAGGAGGTTGCAAGCCAGTATAATAATTTGTTTAAATGCTTTTTGGGTGATAAAACGTCTCTAAATGATTGTGTCAGGTATTAGTTGTCAGCATCAGTTTGACCTTCTGGAAACGACACCAAAATTTACATTTGGTCCTTATGATATCCCAATTTATTAAATACAAACAAACAAACAAACAAACAAAAATAGGAATAAACTGTCAGCTAAATGAATTTGGATACTGTAAAAAATGGAAAATGTTAGGTAAAAGTATGGATAAATTGTTGGCTAACAGTTAAAGCTAAAGTGTTAAAGCTAGAATTAGGAATAACCGTTGTAAACCGTTGGATAATTATCAGTTAAAGGTTTAGCTAGCATTTTAAACTGTTAGCTAGGAGCGGCTACACAGCAACTTCAAAGTACGTAGAAACAATTAAGATACTGTTAGCTCAAATGCAGGATAGAAAATAGTAAATGTTAGCTAAAAGTATTAAACAGTTGAATTATTAAATAAAAATACGCCTGGAGTAGAAATTAGTAGCAAAAGATATGAGAATGTGAACATGTCAGCTAAAATTATAGGAGCAAATATTTGGCTAAAACTGCCAGACCTTGTTAAAAGTGGATAAACAGCCAAAAGAAAGAAATACTCAGACAGGTGGTTAATTGTTTGCCAAGAGTACCTATGAACAAATACATTTTTAGACAAAACATAAAGGATATACACTGCTTAAAAGTGCCAGAATCTGAAAAGACTAGGTAGAAATATAAATAAACAATTCCAAAGGGTTAGCCGAAAGCACTATGGATAAACTGTGGAACTTATTTGTTTAAAGTATGGCTAACAGTTGGAAATGTTAGCTAAAGCTGGACAAAATAGCAACTTTAAAGTAGTTAGCTAAAAGTTTGAATAAACAGTTGAAACTGTTAGCTAAAATTAGCAACAAACTAGCCTGGAAGCAAGAAAAACTTCCACAACCACAATCTTTCCTTTTTTTTTTTGTGATGGAAAGTTTTTCTCTGTAACAGCAGATTAACTTTTGAAACTTTAGGCTAAACATGAACAAACCGCTGCAAAACTAGCTAAAAGTATGACTACACAAATTTAAAAGGTTTAGCCAAAATACTACGGATAAACTGTCGAATTCTTTTGTTAAAAGTATGGCTAACAGTTGGAAATGTTAGTTAGATGTGGACAAAAAAAGCAAGTTGAAAGTATGTAGAAATAAGTAGCTAAAAGATTGAATAAACAGTTAAAATTATTAGCTAAAGGTACAGCTAACTGTTGAAATTATTAGCTAAAGTTAGCAACAAACTAGCCTCGACGCCAGATAAATTTTCCTGCACACAATCTTTTTTCTTTTTTTTTGGTAGTAGAAGGTTTTTCTCTGTAACAGCAGATAAATGGTTGAAATTGTTAGCTAAAAGTGGACATAAAGCTGCTAAACTGGCTGAAAGTATGAATACAGATTTGGAAAATGTTATGAAAAAATCTGTATGTCAAAGCTTGGGCAAATAAAGTTTTTCTCATGGAAAGAAACAATTCACATCTTTCCGACAGACTCAATACCTGCACTGTTTCCTTTTGTGATATCCACTGAAGGGCTACCTTGACCTGCCGTGTAGATCAATTTTATGGATCTGAAGCGCTTCCCACCCCACGGCCTTTTATTTACAGAACAGAAGCTGTACGCTCAATTAATGATTCAGAGAGTTTATGGTCTGTTCAGGGCTATGAATAATTTAAAGAGGTGGTTTGTGATATAACAAGAGGACATTTTAATCTGGACTGCATCACTAAACAGCTAGTAAGATGCACTCCGGGACAGAGCTAGCAGATGGAGTCTCGGTTAGAAAATATTCAGAAGTAAAAGTTGCAGTGTAGCGACAGAAATGTGACTTCAGCTCGTTAGTGTGATCCAAGCGTCTTCAGCTATACCCAGAGGCTCTTTGACGTTGCCACTTGATAACTACTGCGTGATCAGAAGGGAGCTGGGAGAGGGTGCAACTTGGAGGTGTACAAAAAGTACTTTCACCCGCTGTGAGACAAATTTTATGCAGAGCTGTCAAATGTCATTGATTAGCTGTAACTAATTTGGACTGGAATTTCATTTATTTTTTTTCTCCCATTGGATAAAAACCATGGCATTTGGGTTGCACTCGTATATGAGAATTAGAAAGTTTGTTTTCCACACTTTCAATTCAGCCAGGTTGTCAAATGTTCCTCATTTAATTTGTCATGTACACCAATCAGGCATAACATTATGACCACTGACAGGGGAAGTGAATAACACTGGACATCTTGTGGCAATACAGTGTTCTGCTGGGAAACTTTTGGACCTGACATTCATTTGGATGTTACTTAGACATGTACCACCCACCCAGACCAAACCAGGAACCCCCACCTCATATCAATGACTGCGTTTAATGCCTAACTTGTTCAACGGAGCGAGGTGGAAAACCAGCGTCATGTAGCTTTTCCGCAACAGATTTGAATACATAAGCATTTCTGTGTTTTCTGCCATCTAAACACGTCCTTATGTTTAGTTCTTTCATTACTTTAAGGGAAAATTCTGTCTCTTCGTCGCTCCAAAAGTGAGAAGTTCTCGTTGCCGCCATGTTGTTTGTATATCTTGTGCTTCACTTGGCGTCACTCGTGCCTGCGCAGACAGTGGGCAGCCATCAGAAATCGGGATAAGGTGTATACATGCTCCAGTATCCCGGCTTCTATCGGAGTACTCCAGGTAGCAAAACCGGGTTTCTTGAAATCGGGAAATGAGCATATCCCGATTTCTGAATTCGGGATATGGTGTTTACATGGACAAACACAAAAACGGGATACTTCAAAAACCCGATCAAAATCGGGATACTAAAGACCATGTAAACATGGTCAATGACACTCTTTGATGGCAGCAGCCATCCCCAGCAGGATGCAGCCTGACACACACACACAACAATAGTTTAGGAACAACTAAAAAAAAAACATGAAAAACAGCAAAAGGTGTTGACCTGGCCTCCAAATTCACTAGATCCCAAACTGATCAAGTATCTATGGGATACCCATAGGCCCCAAAGGACCCCACTAACAACAACTTGTTGCCAGACACCACAGGACATGTATTAGGCCGGTGGTGAAGATGATGTTATGCCTGATCGCTGTATTCATGTATTTATTGGCATGTGTTGAGAACTACTACTTTCTTTTGCATTGAAGAGAACATGTCTGCCCTTTTCAGGAAAGAAGATGTCGGCGGTCTATAAAGATGACCAGGAAGACTGGCTGACCGTGTGTCTCAAGTACCTGCTCTTTGTTTTCAACTTCCTCTTTTGGGTAAGTGGCAAGTAAGCAGTTATCTTTTTAGATAGACCTCTAGATCAAAGGGTCATTGTACAAATGCCAGTCTGACGAGGAAGAAATATGAGGCAGAACTACCATTGAGCAACGTATGAAACTCCCACTGTTCTTTGTGTGTGAACAAATGGATTAGGTATAAAATGAAGAGTTTCAAATTTGCTTGCGTGTAAACATGAAGACAATAAAGATGCAGAAGAACAGAACATTTTTTTCTTAGTCAAGTTTCATCTAGTGAAATCCCAATTTTTTAAAATGCTCGTTTAAAGCTTCAGGTTGAAAGACCTTCAGCGACGCAGAATATTCTAAGTCTAAAAAAGCTGCGGTATGGACTCAGCCCAAAGTGAGTCATAGATTATTTAGAGCCTGTCAGCATACGACGGGGAAGAGTGTATCAAACCTGCTCGCTGGCACAACACAGTGTTACTGCAGTTTGTTACTAAAGCCATCCATGGGCTCACCTAAAAACATTTTCAAAGATGGAGAGACAGACCTGTTTGTGTGTGTGTGTGTGTGTGTGTGTGGGGGGGGGGGAAAGGGTAAAAGGATAAGAACAGGGATCAAGCTTTATCTTTTAGGCTTATCGCTGACATCGCTCGAGGAAACATTGGATTCTTCTCCTTTGTGGGCCACTGGCTCTCATCTATATTTTCCTCACAGCGTTTTTTTCATACTTGTGATTTTTGTCCACATACTGTGGTACACTATTTTGGCAGCACATCGTGTCTGTGACCCCCTGCTATCGTCAGAATTAGTTTCCTACAATATTGATAATGTGCCGTGTCTGGACTCTGCTTCGATTTGGACTGGCTCCAGATTGACTTGTTTATGTGTTGTGTGTCTTCGAGTGACGTAAATCAAATCTTTCTCTTGCTGAATATGGATTTGGGGTCTACACTTTGTTCTTCATTCTCAGTAGCATATGCCAACCTGCATCTCAGTGGGCCCCCGTTTATACCTAAGCCTTGCCTCCTTTGTTGGGCATGAGTTGCCGCGAATAAGGCGAGCTTGCTTTTGAAGGAAAGGGATGGGAGGATGAAGGGGAGAGACTTCTCAGAGGCATTTCCTATTTGTTCGCCTGTGTGACTCACGAGATGGGAAGAACAGATCTGCGCGTCACCCTGGTTCAGTTATTCAGGAAGTGGCCATTATGCCCCAAATTGACCTGTGAAGTTCCAATGCTGCAGCGACTGTTATTCTTCATACTTTGCATGTTTTCCTTTCTATTTCCTGTTTTTACTTTCTACCACTTTCATCGCACCCTTCCACCCTGCTCTTATGTTATTGGTTTTTATGTTTGATTCATCTAATTGGATTGAACGCACTTCCTGTTTGTAACTTCATGCCAAGAAAAAGATCTATACTTGTCTGGTTTGTGCTACTGTTTTCTTTTTTTTTTTTTGTTTGTCTTCCCTTCAGAATTAAACTGCAATGACACAGTGCCTTGATCATGTTTTATTTCGCTGCTCAGGGTATCCACACCTCCACCTTTCCCGTTTCATGACTCATCCTTTTACTTTTCCATTTGCTACGCTCGCATCATTTCTCTTTACCTTTATACTCTTGATATATTCTTCATGTCTTATTTTCCCAGGTGGGTGGAGTTGCTGTTTTGGGCGTTGGAATCTGGACGCTGTTGGAGAAGAGCGACTACTTGAGTCTGCTGGCTTCCAGCACCTTTGCCGTCTCAGCGTATATCCTCATCCTGGCAGGCGGCCTGGTGGTGGTTACGGGGTTTCTGGGCTGCTGTGCTGTCATCCGGGAGCAGAGAAGCTGTCTATCCACGGTGAGACGGGAGAGACGGGAGACGCAGACTGGGGGGTTCTGCTGAGATTTCTGTCTATGTTTGTAGCTGTAAATGTGTGGGTAGGTCGTATAGTACTGAAGTATAGCTTACAAATGTGATCTTTTACAAAACATTATATTCTGTTAGCTCACATGCTTACTAGTAAACGAGTGAATGAGTGTAGTTTACTCTGAGAATCTGAAAAAGCCTAAATGCAGGTCAAAGTTAATCCTAAAGATGGTATTTTATTGTATTATTTGACAGGGAAAAGTAGACACAGCCATGACATGTTGGGAGATGGAGCAGTAATGACATGCAGTAAAACTCTGTCTGCCCAGGAGATGAATATATAGCAGCACTGTAAATCAATGGTTCAAATCAGTTTTATTTATATGGCGTCGATAACAGACGCTGGTAACAAAAAAACTCACTTTTAACTGGAAGAAACTATGAGGCACACCGGTCAAAGACACATAAAAATGGGACAGAGGAGAAGAGACTAGCAGAAGGAAGTAAATTAATTCATACATGCATCTGGATAAAGCCCATGTGCTGCATATGTACATGATACACACAGGGGTACATGATACTAGGAGATGCATAACGCATGGGAGTTTGATCATGGGACAGTGGCCACAGCGACAGAAGCCCGCATTTTTATTGGGAAGCTGACGATTTCTCTATTTCTTAATTTTCTTAACGACATTGTTGCAAAAAATGTTTGTGTTTTAACATTTAGTATTGACTTAGACTTTAATCATCCACAAGGGAAATGCTTGGTCACAGTAGCTTAGTTGCACATAAAAAACACAAGTAGAGAAAGTAAAAAGAAAGATTAAATACAAGTGAAATCAAGTGAAATCTAATAAACATAGTATAAGCAAAAAAATTACAGAATTAGCATATGAACAAATGTACAAGAAATAGAGACGGAAGAATATATGTTATATACATAAGAATGATAATAAGGTGCAGTAGTGTGCATTAACATGGAGTTATCTGTAGCAGAAAAGGTGAGTTGTTGTGAAGTTGGATAGAGCAGTAAGGTATGAATGAAGTCCTGAAGTGGGAGCAGAGCTGAATCAGTCTGTTGGAGAATGAGCTCCGCTGTCTGGAGTAGTGGATGAGATGGATTGTCCATAATGGAGAGCAGTTTGTCCAGTGTCCTCCTGTCTCTCACTGAGACAAACGTCTCCCAACTCGCTGCCAAAACTCTTGTCGTCATTGACGGGAGTCAATGATGACCATAGAGCTGCAAATTAGGAATGCTCCCTGAATATGTAAAGAGGATTTATGAAGAGTAATAGGTTAGAGTTTTGCTAAGTTACACATTTAAAATACTGCTGAGCCAAACTGTCACAGGTTATGTAATAATACCAGACTACTGGCCACAGACTGTCATGTCTACACGGAGAGTCTAGATGCTCTCCGACACGTACGCCAAAGTTTGATTTCTCTGCGTAACTACACAACACCTATCCAGCGACATAACACGGAACTCATCCCGTGCTAACCCTGGTCCAAGGTCTATCACCGGCTGCTGACAAATGGCTCCGACAGGGCCCTTACTGTCCTCATTATTTTACAGAGACGGGGCCCAGTGGGAAAGAAGCAGGCGGGAGGTGAACGTTCTCTGCCGCAGGACTATTTATAGGTCTGTCTATCTGCTGCTGATGGATGGAGCAATAGGAGAGAGAGGGAGAGAGAGAGAGAGAGAGAGTAAGGGGCTTGCAGGAGTGAAGAGGTGAATGTGTAGATCTGGATCCAGAATCTGTGGTGCAGTTTGGTTTTAATACAAACTGCATTGTTGTGCTATTTATAGTTAGTTTGGGAGACCGGTGGTACGTGTGCAAAAGAAGCAGTGAAGTTTTGTGTTTTGTGTGGGCCGACAGAGAGTGTTTTTATTTTATTTATTTATCTCTAACCATGAGATACAAAGCAGCCTGCATTTCTTCATGATACAATTACTGTTATAACTGCGGGAAAAGAAGGGAACATCTGTTTAAGGGTGTTATAAAAAAAAAAAAAAAAAACATGTTTTCACCGAGTTCATCGCTTCCCCGCAGCTGTTTGTTACCATTTCTTTGTTTGGTGTATGGTGCAGGTTGGGTAGTAGCATCTGTCTCTGTATAATGGTTTTCGAGTGAAGCAGAACTGGCGCTGTGGTCACACTGTTGTATCCCGCTCTCTGACAGCTGGCCCTAATTAGTTATGTGTGTGTGCGTGTATTGCTTCGTTTGTGATGATTGTGGTATATGAGGCACTTCACCAACAATGGAAAGTTTGTCCCGTAGCTTTGATCGTGCTCATTCTGCAACAGCCTACCTGAGCTCTGTAAGTGTGTGGGCAGTCTGTTTGCTGCACAGTTTACATAACTATGCTCTGCATCTCAATACGTACAGTTCTTGTCATTAAGGATAAATCTGACAATTGTAGTTTTTATCGTTAGCTCCTCAAGGCTGGATTTTGTATTCCTAATTTACCTGAGGAATACAAACAAAGGTTTACTCGGCGGTAATGGCAGTATTTAAACCACCTTAATTCAGGTTTGTTTGTTTTTTTTTGTTTTTTTTTTTGCCAAGACGTCTTTTTGAATTCAATTATGATGCTTTCAAGCAGTGTGGAGAGCTCGGTGAAAGATCCCCGGGGGAAATCTGATTCTGCAGCCTGTCAAATTGCTTTCTGCTTGTCTCATTTCGTGCAGCATTGCCATCTGTGTTAGAAGTGACAGATGCGGCGCGGTGGCAGTTGATGGAAGTTTTATATCGGGCCGACGCAAGCGCGAGTAACTTGAGTTAGCAGCGAGCAGTTCGCCAGTATTGATTCCCTTCATGTTTCTCGTCCACAGTATTTCTTCTTCCTGCTGCTGATATTCTTGATTGAGCTCGTGGCTGGAGTGCTGGCCTATGTGTACTATCAGAGGGTAAGTGATCCCTGCTTGTTATCTACTTGAGATCCAGGCTGCCAAAACAAGAGTCAATTCTCACTGCAATTAAACTTTTTAAATAACAGTTCAGACTTTAAGTGTCAATCCTTGTATTTGAAGACGGTGTCAAAAACTTCTATCTATTTCTTCTATTGAAATATTCTTAAAGTTAAGACGCTCTCTTTTACCGAGAGTTTTACCAAGAGTTTTACCGAGAGGCGGTTTGAGTTTTATAGATTATGTTTTTGCCCTCTGGCTGTGCGTTGAAGAGCAGCTCCTTCAGCAAAATAGCTAAAGCTCTGTTGCGAAGAAAAGTTTGAAAATGCTCAGTTGCCAAGATGGCACTAAAGAAATAAGGCAAATGCTATAAATAAACTAGTACTTGACATTTATCACGTCTTTTCCGCTCACTTTGACTTGAATACATTTTCCTAGTGCACTGAGGCTTCTGCTGATGGCTAGCTAGCAATTGTCGGTAGCTGCGTTTAGCTTTACCTCTCAGGGCAACAGATGATTCTATATTAAGGGAGACTCTATGATTCTGAGCTCTCTCTCTTCTGTTGAGTGGCTGAAATTAAAACGGCATCCTCCCACAGAAAGGGTTCATGCAAGCCTCTGCACCTGGATAGTGCTTTTCTACATTTGGAGCACTTAAAGCACTTTCCAGTGTTTCTCTTTTTCCATTCACACACAAACCAATGACAGAAGCTGCCTCGCGAGGTGCAAGTTCAGTGTCTTGCCCAAGGACAGCCTTGGGTCATCCAGTGATTGAACCACCAACCCCGCGAGTGGTAGTCGACACGTTCAGACGCCTGAGCCACAGCTGCCCACAAGTTAAAAGTGAACGACGGCTAAAATCAGAAAAAGAAACCCTTTGGTTAAGAAGTTTTTATGTAACTATTAAATTGTTTACAAAATGTTGCATAAAAACCGTTGAATCAGTCACGTAGGTGGGTGCCTGCGCCAGTGCCGAAAGTTGGATGATGACAAAATTAACGAGACGTCCAAGCTGAACTGCGAGAGAGCGCGTGGGATTGTACAGGCCGCTTTTAAAGCAGCCTGGGGTGAGTCTCCTCTGACGACTTGGCTGTCTGGAGTGTGTCGAACACGCAGGCCCCAGCATCTTGTTATCTCGTAAATATCTGCCTGTCAGTCAGCCAGGGCTCAAAAGAACACCGTGTTATCTGCAGGTAAGCTCTGGGATTTATTCTAACAGGATAGAATCACTTTAAAGATAAGAGTTCTCCTCCCCTCTGTGTTTCTTGTCGCCTTTTGTGTAATGTCTACACACACATCAAAAGCTATATTTAGAGTCTTTTCAATCGCAGCACTCTTGAGATGTGAGCTACCCACCTATCATGCCCTAATCCTCCCACTCACTTCAGGACTCACCTTTATAGTCTGTACTCTTGCGATTTATTTATTTATTTATTGTTCTCTGTGTACTGGCTATGTTCCCCGTGTGATAATAAATTAGGCAGCGTGTGGTGTGGTTACAAAATAGATTTTGTTCTCTCCAAAGAATGATGTTCCTCCCCTCACTTCTCCCACCGTCTCAAACACACCATTTGTCACTGTGTACATCTGCTGTCACTCCGTTTGCTCCTGTTTCCTAGCTGAGTGAGGAGCTGAAGCTGCATCTCAACCAGACTATGACGGAGAACTACGCTCAGCCGGGGAGGGAGTCCATCACATTAGCTGTGGACAGACTGCAGCAGGATGTATGGAATGAATTTACACAGATCTGAGATTATATAGTGGTAACCTCAGCATGCATGGCAGCATACTTGTTATAAATGTATTTCTCATTAGCCAGTCTGCAGTAAATAGTTTGAGATGTTGTAGAATAAAGCGCTCATTGCTCTATGTATCCCATCTGGATTTACACAAAGCATTGTTCCAGAAATGACAAGTAAAATAGCCAAAGCTTAAGTAGACCCTGAGAGGAAAAGGATGTTTGCAGAATATTAATGTTAAGAATAAACTTCTCTTGCAGTTATTATGACACATGAAACCAAACGTGTCCCATTCATCTCTTTCCTCTCCAGTTCAAATGCTGTGGCAGCAACAACTCCCATGACTGGATGCTGAGCGTGTACATTACCTCAAAGCAGGCTGAAGGCAGGGTGGTGCCTGACAGCTGCTGTAAGACCATCACCCCTCACTGTGGCAGGAGGGACCACCCCTCAAACATCTACAAGGTGGAGGTCAGTGGACTGCACGCTTTTGGAAAACCGCTAAATGTCAACGATCATGTTCAGACAGGTCTGTTTTGGATTTTTCGAAAGTGGTTTCTTGATGAATAGGACCGTGGATAGATTGCCCGTGTCTGGATCCAATAACTGCACTTGAACACGCTGCAGGTGGCAGTAGTCTCTATTTGTAATTTAGAAGAAACCAGAAGAGGTCGTTTTAGCTGGGAGGCTAGGAGCTACAAACTGTACAGAGCTGGCATTCACTGAATCTTGGTGATAAGTGGTTTATTCGTTCTAGATGATCATGTTGTTGTGAAAATATTTGTGTATTTGAATATCTCGATGAGATAAAGATATACACCGATCAGCCACAACATTAAAACCGCTGACAGGAGAAGTTAATAACATTTAACTAAAAAAAAATCATGAAGAACAGCACAAGGTGTTGACCTGGCCTCCAAATTCACTAGATCCCAAACTGATCAAGTATCTTGTTCTGCACATGTGGGATGCCCATGTTGTGGATGAAAACAAGTCATCACACACCTGTACTGTATGTCTGTACAGGAGGAGTAGTACATTTATACCATAGACACAAACACGGTGCAGCCCTATTCTGCACATTAATGATGATGTTCAGAATAGGAAGATGCCACCTTTTACTGTTCCCTTTGATCTCTGCAGATTTATGTCACACCGACTTCATTCATTCAGCAGCTTGTGTCAGACGTTGTTGTTCAAAAACGGTGTCACGGTCCTTGTTCTTTTTTTAGATACCATTTGTGAAACTAAATTATTAGACACTGAATAAGTTCCACTGTGTTTTGGGGCTAAAATATTCACCGGACTGGCTGGACTTGCCGACAGACAAGCAATATCACTTGAGTACCTTTGACGCTTCATGTCTCAAAATAAAATGGAGAGAAAGCACTGGAAAACAAAAACATTGTAGTCTGAAACGTTTGCGCTCTCTGGAAATGAATAAAAGATGAGCTTTTGAACGCTTATCCGCGCTGCACAGGGGACGTTTTCCACCTCCTCGTGTCAAACCTCTCAGTTCCCCCTCTTATCGCTCACAATGCACCGCCTGCGTCATGTGGAAAGGCACGAACATGAAGAAGTATCCTGAGAATTAGGGAAAAATATCACACGCCGTGGATGATAAAGGTATCCCTCGTAGGGTTAGAATGAAAATCTAAAATATCTTCTGTCATTTTTTTTGTTATCTCCATCTCTTTCCGTGGAGTGATGAAACAGGAAGAGGAACGTGGGGTTAAAACGGTCTGGAAAGCTTGATCCTATCGAGTATAATAAACATTTCCTGCAGGATGTGTTCTTGTTTACTACAGCAGTTTAGATGTTAGTTAGCCGTGCAGAAGTGCAGACAAAGCAACATTTTTAAAAGTGTCTTTATCTGTTCAATAATATGATTCTCAATTTTCTCTCTGCAGGGTGGTTGCATCACTAAGCTGGAACAGTTCCTGGCGGACCACCTGCTGGTTATTGGTGCTGTAGGGATTGGCGTGGCCTGTCTGCAGGTAAGGAAAATATAATGTGTATTTCAGATGGAGGTTGAAGAAGCAGAATACTCCATGCTTTATTTAAGCCCAGTAATTATTTCATAAAAAAACGAGGGACTGCTTTTATCTTTGTGAATGAAATGCTGCCCTGAGCTGAACACAACCTCACAAAACCCAGACAGCTGGGTTTTAATCTTTCCATTACTGAAAATTTCAGCGTGGCAGGTCAGCAACCTCTAAATGGACACTTCTTTTCATCTCACTCTCGTCTCTCTGTCTTCATTATCTGATTTTGTTCATTCCTGTCATTTGATTTGTTCCATTCTGAGACGTACTCAAGCTTTTAAGCCTTGCAGAGCCTAAGGAGGCATACGTTGGTGCTTTTTAGCGATTCCGTGCAGACTCGCTGTGCTTGTAAATTAACTCGAGGGAAACCTGACACAAAACAAACCTGCACTGCTTCTTTTTCAATGGTGTTTGTTACACCGATAGGCCCTACAGTGCTCACCGTTTTTTTTTTGCGTGCTGCTCAGTTTCAGTCAGGAAACTGACGAGAAAGGCAGAATTACTCTGCCGTAATTATCGAGACTTGCAGCAGCAAAAGATGAGAGAGAGATGACCGGTCACGTAATCTCGGCATTAGCTGGTGCTGTGATGTCAAAATGGTCTTTCATCCTCAAATGATCAGAAGGGACTGAATATATAAAATGAGATGTTGAATGACAAATGTTTTTTGAGCCTGTTTAGTGTAATTTTATAATCTAACCAAATGTCTTTTTGTACTGTAGGCTTACTTTATGTCTTCTCTCTCATTAGCTTAAATGTTTGCGTTCTTTCTTGTCTGTAATATGTGTCATACTGACTGAACTTGTGTGTCTGTGTGTTTAAATACATGTTAGACTAGATGTAGTTTTTGTCTATAGATCTGCAGCATTAACTCTATTTATTGTGTTTTGTGTACCACACTAATCTGTCTGCGGTGCATTGTACTCTGTGTCTTTACCTGTGTGTTTGGTGTCACTGTAGCTGGCCGGGGCACTCTTGACAGCCTGCTTTATCTATCTGCTCTATAAAGAAGAGGAAGAGGACTTTGGTGCATTGTAATTTGGGTCTAGAGCACCTTGGTGGTTTAATCTAAAGAAGGTTGGAGGGCATTGTGGATTTTTTTCTTTTCTTTTTTTTAAACGCATATTCGTGCTTGTGTGACTGGCCGCTTTGTGCTAAACGTGACATCCGCAGCGTGCATGTGTACGGAACGAACGTATGCGACGAAGCATGCGGCTGCTCGGCTTTGGCTGTATATCACAGCTTGCTGCTATGCATGTGGAAAGGATGTGCCGACTTGAGAAAGGTCAACGCATCTTGAGAGTGGCTTGAATAATCACGTCTGAACCACTTAAGCGCAGCGCTGTTGTTCACGAGAGCCATGATGTGTATATTTAAACAGCACTGCTTCATTATGTGAAGCTGACAAGAAAAGGGAAAAGGCTGCAACGCTCGCTGTATATCTCCACCAAGATGGTATGTAGGTGGTGTGATGTGCACTTTTAGGTTATTCTATTTTATTTTTAGAAAAGTTGGAGGCAAGATTAATTATCTAACTTTGATGGATTTGTTTTTTTTCCCTAAATTAATGAAATAGACAGAATAGGTAATGCATAAGCATTAGTGTTGTTGCTATAGTAACTTGAAATCTAATAAAAGACGAGGTGACTATGCCCAGAAATACAGTTAAATATACGCTGTTCATGTTTGTATTATTATTTTTTTAACACAGTTACATGATTGCGTTTCAGCATCTTCTAAAATTGGGCTTCAAGGAAACAAATTTTTTTTCCTCATCTTTCCACCTCATATTATTCAGTCATATACCGGGCTTCTGCATATCTGTCACTGGAAGTCGGGAAGTAAGGAGACGAGCTGAAAGTTGCTTGAAGAGAGACTGTGAGGAGTCGGTGCACAATGCTGACTTCGCTTGGCTTCCTCATCGAGCTTTTAGAGACTCAAAGATGGAATCTGGGCTCTTGCCTGTTTCCATATCCATCATCAAGCCTGGCGGGCTCAGCGGCTTCAGTTAATATCTGTTCTGGCTGCTCTTACTTTTGTTTTTGGATCTTTTCTATAGTCATGAGTAGCAGAGCTTCTGTAAAGTAGCTTTTACAATCTTGTGGATTCCTTATGGTTCTGAACACATGCGCTCAACACAATGTCAAGAGATTAGAGCATCGGATCAAAAGATCAGTTTTAAGACATTTTTTAACACAGATTCCACAAATTTTCTGTGCAAAAACTATTTTTATCCAGCACACGAGTCAACTTTTTATTGAGAAAGCTGCTGCAACTATCTAGAAGGGAATGCAGTCTGCATTTGTGAAATTGACAACACATAATTATACATATTAGTATCTGTGCATGAATCTGCTTGTTCACCCCACACCCAGCTCCATTTTGTCTCTGTTTATGCAAGTCTGTGTGCACACATGCTGCTGCAGTATACCGACTGCTTGACTCCCGACGTCCCCATAGTAACCAGCAACGTCCTTTCCAGCAGCCTCTAACCCCCCCCCACCTCATCACCTTTAACCCTCCTCTACCCCGCAGTCAATAGCATTCAAGCTTCCTGCAGCCTTCCATGGTGACTGAACGGCACCCTTTGACCCCAACGCTTCCTGTTTTCAGATCTGTGGGATGGTGTTCACCTGCTGCTTGTACAGAAGGATCAAGATGGACCCTTACTGATGCCCCAAACACTCCACTTTCAACATGCAGTTGGAACCTGAGCTGCTGACACATACCTTCAACCTCTGAGTCTTGAATTCTGATCTGATCACCAAGTGTACACACACAGTACACGTTCCCGGCCTCTGACATTACAGTTCCAGTCAAACAGCTGTAACTCAGATTTAGGTATTTTCTGATACCAGGACTTAAAAAAGGAAACTACAAAATTCATGTTGCATTGTTCACAACTAATGAGGATGCATATTGATTTGCCATCTTTTCAATGTGCAGATTTATGTAGGAGGGTTTTCCTGACCTAAGGGCACCGTGTACACTTCTGTTACTGTTAATGAAGAAAGGTGATTCGTGGTTGTGTCTTTGGTAAACACAATGTGCCTCTTTCAAAGCTCTACCGGTAAATAATCATGTATTAAGCCTGTGCCTGAAACCTTTAAAGGGAGCTGACGATACACTGTGACCAACTGCAGCAAATGAAATGGGCTATCTTTATATTTGTAGTCATGGCTTTATCCCTGACAACAGCACTACATGTCGAAATGTGTGACTAATCAAATGTAACTGAATATTATGGCATTTAAGGAAAGTCATTTTCTGTAATGGCTCCTAGATCTATGGCTGTATAACTCCACCTAGTGGTCGACACGGGTACTTTACCACATCACGTGTCGTACTTCAACTGCACTGTTATTCTGACAGTCATGGCACCCAGATTTCTCTGCACGTGTGAGACTAAGAAACACACATTTCAGATGATATTTTGAACGTTTAGATATTTCTTGAGTTTCACTTGAGTTTTGTTCTCTACAGTAAAGAAAATGACCATTCTGAGCCAAAAAAAAGAGTAAGGGACCATGTTGTCATCCCATCTATCACTTGCCAATCCTTTTTTTCCCCCCCTCCTTTATCCACCATAGTCTTGAATGTGTAGAGTGTCGACGCCATTGCCAAGAATTTGTTCTCTCGATTTGCATTTTCTCTGATTGACGTCCACAAGAAGGGTGCTAATGTATGTGGCTGGTTGTTGATGAAAGTATGGTAGAACTATGGCATGTGCTCCAACTACTGAGTGTTGTATCCCAAATATTGATGTCATAAATAAATGTTTAAATATTGTTGCATTAAGAAACGTTGCTTTGTATTAAAGAAAATCAAATAATTAGCCTATTTAGTTCATGAGATGACAACGGGGGGCATCTCATGTCTGTTCATGCGGCCACAGTGACAGTTTTGAATCATCCAAGGGATCCAAGGAATGTGTCAGCTTTGGTGGTTGACCACTAGAGGGAGACAAAGGTTTTCCAGTTGCAGTACTATGCACCATCTCAAATAATCCTGCTGCTTTGCTGAGGTCATTATTGACAGTGCAACAGAAAGCTACCAAACTGCAACTAACATTTGAATATAAACCTCACGTATGTCGTTTATTAATCAGTTGTATAACAAAATCCTTCTCTGATACTTGCCATATTCATTGAGCTATTGGATTCATGTTAAATTATGTATCGCTAAACTGCTCCTCAAATCTAGTTTGTTCTAAAACGTTGCTTGGTCCCACAATGAGGTGATGTGTGCTGGAGAGACTGTTAGTGTTATCATGTATCGTGTGGGCTTCAGTAGGTGGATGCTGTGAAAGCACTTGTTACGTGTGGGGTCTCCCACAATCCCACATCGGAAAATCTCCCGGTTTCAACCACATTTCCCTCTTGTTGTGCAGCTCTGTGTGGTTTGTTGAGGAAAAGTCTCCGTATATTAAACACATTGCCGTACAGATGCGCGTTGCTGCTTGTGCCATATTGCTGCCATATGACCTATTTGTCTTTGAAGCACAACTTTTGCCTTTGTTTCACCCGCTCCAGATTTACTTACAAGACGCTGTGTCGGTTCAGAGCGATTTATCTTTGTCACCCATTTAGAAGGAGAAAAAAAAAAATGGGGAAAAGTTTTTAAAGCGTTTGGATGTCGTCCAACATTTTGCCTTCAGCGAGCCTATAGAGTCTGTCAGTCCCTTTGTCTTCATCAGCTATAGGAGGATGGCTCTCATTTCCTGCAGATGTCACACATACTACGATGCAGAGATACTGACAAGATAGACACACACACAACTGAGGGGCCGTGCACATTAGCATGCGGTTTATACCCTTTGCCAAAGCGGATCCATGAGGGAGAATTGAGAGCAGCTGGAGCTTCACCAGTCCCCATGTGTTGAGGCCTCTTTGCATCCCAAGCACTCAATGCTTACGCCCTCCCTCTTTGTCACCAGTGTAGCCGTGAGGGATGATATTTCAGCAGGGCGGCTAAAGAAGATACAAGGGAACGCGCGTTGCAGTGTGATTTATCTGCTGACTGTGTGTGTTTTCACATGCACATTTGAGTTATGGGTTTTCTT
This sequence comes from Chelon labrosus, assembly GCF_963514085.1. Lineage (NCBI taxonomy): Eukaryota > Metazoa > Chordata > Actinopteri > Mugiliformes > Mugilidae > Chelon > Chelon labrosus. Next base: position 13,655,730 of record NC_140356.1, read on the forward strand.
TGTCTGCGCTGTTTGTTGAGCTCTCATAAAACATTTTGGCACAACAGCGCCTTAGCCTCGGGAAGTACACCTGCGTTCAATGTGTGCAGGACTACTCGAGGCTTTCGATCGCGGTGATTGAGAGCCGCCGCGCCTGCAGTGTAATAGGCGCGCGAGGGGAGAACTGCTGTAACACATTTTGTGTTCGGTGTAACAAGCCCGAAGGTGCACGAGTGTGGCTGATACTGATTCACTGTGCTCGCATTGTTCTCGAAAGCACATCTGTTTGCGTGTCCAGAGGACAAAGAGTGTCTTATTGAAGGGGAACCGAATCATTCTCCTCGAACTAGGTCTTTGCCTGGGCACTGCAGCTGGCTCGACCTGTTTAAAACTATGCCACCATATGGACAATATAACGTGAACAGTTCTTGAGGAAGTTAAGAACATCGCAGTTGGACACACAGCTACAGAGGCGGGTCAGATTAAATTGAGCATCTGTCAGCATTTGTTAGCTAATGAAAAGAAAGCATCATGACCATAGATGGTATAAAGATGGAACAGCTCCTCAAAAGTGAAGCCAAAGCAAGTAGAGTAGGTGATTGGCTGCAGTATAGGTCATAAGCTCCACCCCCTCCATGTTAGTAGATGGGACTTGGACCAAACTAAAACACTAAAGTACAAGTGAAATATTTTTTTCAAGGATGGTTTCTACGCAGAGCGCTCTTGGACCGTATTGCGCAGATTCTGGCTCCAAACTCGCAAGATGGCGCCGCCCGTATCCCCAGGAAAATAGCGTCCGTTTGGCCAGTGCAAGGAAGTGGGGATGCATTGTCCATATTTATATACAGTCTATGATCATGACTAAGAGGCTCAGTTATCTGAACTCAAACTTCAGAATTGCATGCAAACACCCTCACAGAGAGATCCTGCTCTGCCTTCCCAGTGTTTAACCATTTGCCGTGGAAGTAGCAGCAACATTCATGAATCATACTTGATGCGAAATGTAGAAATTCGAGTCAGGCACAGTCCCGTCCAGATCAAAACCACTTCTGTGTCAAATTTGGTTCCTAAATCTACACTGACCTTCATGCTGTGACTCACCTCTCGCCGAGTTTGCCCCCGGCCTGCAACGCATTAGCTCTGGCCATAAATGTGTTTGACAGATTTCTGCGTGGATCAAAGGCACAGGGGAAGGAGATGGCGTGTTTAGATAACTGCGCAACTGGACGTCGAGGCTTAAGGAGGCTGAAGAACGGCACGCAAACACGAATCGAAACCTAATATCTGAACTCGGCGAGCAAAAAAATAAATAAATATGATTTTATTGGCGTTTAGAAATGAGCCTAGGTGCAGGCGTGGACATGTGTGCAGAGGCGCATTAGGTTGCATTTCCTCCAAAGACCTTTGGATGCTCACATTGCACTAAATCAATAGGAAATGCTTTAAACTCTCTCTGGAAATGCTAAATCAACACTTCAGTGACACAACAAATTAGGCCCTCAGTTGTCTTTGAATGTGAGCCTTAGCAGGGAGATTTCTGAAGGGGAGCTGGGTGGTGGGATCCTAAATGACACAACAGGTTAGGAAAACAGAAATATTCTATGACGCAAACTTTATATCTTGAAATGAGTGATTTGCATTATAGTTTAAACTCCAATTAAAATACAATAACCTGTAACAAATGAGACCCTAGTGAGGTTTTACGGCGCTACGAGCCAAAACCCAGGCAATTATTTAGGTTGTCTTTGGCTTGGATTACATTTCTTTGCCATCAGACGAACTGCAGCTTATTCTAACATGGAATTTGTCAAACTAATACATAACAAGACCTAGATTTCTGCACTGATCAGACATAACATTATGGGGGTGCCTGGTCTGGTCTAGGTGGGTGATACATGTCTTGGTAACTTCCACATGAATGCCACGTCCAAAGGTTTCCCAGCAGAACATTGAATTGTCACAAGATGGTCAATGTTGTGGCTGATTGATGTATATCTATATTAAATATCCTCTCTTATGGGTGATGTCACATTATATAATCTAAAGTCTAGTCGTCTAAGTCTAAATTGAATCAAAAACTCCAAAGATGAGTCATTTTTCATCATAAAAGCCTCCGTTTCCGTAGTTAATCAAAACAAGTTTAGTTTTCTAGATGAACTGACTGAACCACAGACTTTTATTGCGATGTTTAAATAAAACTATGACATGGCATGTAGTCATTTGAAAAAGGGGGTTTATGAGTGCCCACCCCAGACGGCAAAGTGCTTCTCACTTGCTTCCCCACATTTGAGAAAGCTGTGGTTTCCGAGGCATCTGTGTATGTGTGTGTGTGTGTGTGTGTTTGACTGAGTGTGTGGGAGGGTCTTTGTCCATGGGAGAATGAGTTTGGATGGAAACAAACTTCAGAAAGTGTTTCAAGACGGCGTTTCAAAAGCCTTCTGTCTGATAATGATGATGAGCGTCACGCCGATGGAGGGGGGTGGGCCGGGCATTGATTGATACCAAACAGATGCCGGGGGTGGTCGCGGGGTTGCTCAAGCGCTCTGTGATGTATCGAGCGTCCGGCGCAGGTACCACAGCGTACCGTACCGTAGGAATTTGTCACGAATAAGAAGCCGCGCCTTCGGGCTTTGAAAGTCAGACCGACGTCCTATTGTGTACTTGACCAGCATCAACCACTGTGATGAATACTGACAGTTAAATCAGACTGCTTACTTAATCTAGGTTTGTGTATCGGCGTGTTTGTGCAACACCCGTTCTTTGTACGGGATGGATTGTTGTGATTTGTGGTACGTGATCAAATTTGCTTACATTTCAGCATACTTGACGGACTTGTTTCCCAGCGTGGGTCGAGGAAAAGTGTGTGTCGGCTGGAAACAAAAAAAGAAAAAGGGTTTCAAAGTGATGGATGTTGTGTTGCTTGTATGTGGCAAAGGAGACCATCGAGGCGGTGGAATTTCATGCTCCAAGTGTGTCGAGGGGCGCTGGACTTTACCATGGCTCCTTTGGCATTTACTGATGGTGTCTATAGGCTGTAATTTATACGAGGCGAGTGGTGTTTCTGTTTAAAGCGAGGGTTGGAGTCTGTAAACTTTTACAAGCTGGCTGCAGTCTTGTCTCTGCACCCTATGGATTGTTCTTTTATTTGGTTAGCGTGCACAAACAGAAATACAAAAAAATGAATGCATAAAAAAGAAAAAAAGCCACTAGAAAGCAGACGTGCAGAATAAACTGGAACAGTTTGCCTTCAAAACTACTTTTATTTGGAAAAGACATTCTTTTTTTTTTCTGCGTGAGCCCGCTGCGTTGCACGTTTTTCTTGTTGACAAGTGACGCACGTACCCGCTTTGTGTGTGTACGATTCCCACGTGCTATCAATCAGGTCTACCTTTCTGGTGGATGAAAAACATTGACTGACAGTTTTCCAAAAATCAAGAGAAGCTGTGTTGGTCTAAACACGGAGCCGTGAGCTGGAAAGGATAAGACTTTTGTATAAAAACAGATTAGTCCGTCAACCTGTGTTTGTTTACGCTCCAAAGATGAATCGTAGAGGAAGAGGCGGATATGATATTTGGAGGGAGAACGTATTAAATCATACCAAAAATATGGGGGGCACAGGAAGAGAGTAGCGTGAGAGGAAGTTATTTTTTTTTCTGTTTCCGCTGAGATTGATGGCACGGAGGAGAGCATGGGAGCGACCTTGACTCGGTCCTGAGAGCGGCGTGAGGAGGGCGTGTAATCAGTAAGCTGGCTCTCGAGTGCCCTTTAGGAAGTAAACACACAAACATTAGGCGCGCCGCCATTATAGCGTACGGCCTTGAGAGTTAAGATAGGGGCAATAAAGACAGATGGCAAATCGGCTGAAAGGGAGGGGGAAAGAAGTCTGGACTTCGAAAACGAGAAACAAAATTGAGTAAATGAGCATGGGCATCGCGCTGGGATGCAGAGAGCATTTTGCTAAATGGTATTTTCTGCAAACCTTTAGGCAGATTTTGAAACATTCACCCAAAAATTCCCGTTATCTTTTTACTTTTTTGTTGTTTTTATTCCTAAATGTCACTTTAAGGCTCAGACTTATTCTCAAATAGCGACGGCATTTTTCTTCTGCGAATGCGGGATTGCCAAATTACAATGATTTAGAAGATTGTGTGTAATACAGTGGACATAAATATAAATTCTTAGATTTTTATACCTTGTCCTACCAGGAATTCCACATCATCTTATACAGCTAGGTCTTTTTAAGGTTCATACTTTTATATTTTCCTCTCTCAAGTGTGTAACGTTGGGTTTTCATTGGCTCTGCGTAGATTGTAATTTTAAAAAAAAATTTCGTAGACTTTTTAATTCCAATAAATATCAGGTTAAACATGTTTAATTTCATTTTATTAGCGAAAATCTGTTTATTAACCCTGTTTTAGAATGCATTATTAATTTAACTTTGAATGGCAATAATGTTCAAAGTTCTCCCATCCCTCCCAACATTCAATATTGTCCTCTCTTGCTTCTCGAACATCTGTCAACACTCATATCTGTCTCTACCGCCTGGATTACCCTGAATTCCTTTGTCTTAAATATGTCCAATAGAGCATACAAAAGAACTGCGTGGCTATCCTCGCGCCGCGGCCGACCAGGAAATGATGTGTTTACAAAAACTAACATCCAGAGCAAGAGTTCCACGGCAGCGATGCACTCTGAGGTATTTATTTTTCATCTTTAGCCTCGGCGCGAGCATCATTTTGACGTTTCTAAATCCCCGCTTTAGAAACATAAACACGGTGTGGAATTTCATGGGAGTGCCGTACTGTTTATGCATTCGTCTCTTCGAGCGTCGGCCCTAATTTCCGCCCTTGCAGACGGAAAGGTGCGTGTGAGGCCTTAAGGTGTGCAGCTGTGGAGTCTCTGGATATGCCTTTCAACGCCGGCTCGGGTGAGATGTGTCTCGGTAAATCAGGATTTATCCCGCGAACACGATTTTGAATGTTGCGGTGGGTCGGCCCTGGCTTCTTGATGCGTCCCATCTGTGGAACATATAAGTAAAACGATTACAAGCTGATGTGATTTATAAGCGGAGCTCGCATCAGTTTCATGTAAAAAACGTATATGATATGGATATGTAGGTATCAAGAAGCTTAAAAAAGTGCACTTAAAACCAAAACAGTAAATGACTTCCTAAACTCTGTATACATGTCTCACTATACCTGGTGTTAACATGTGATCTAACATGGGGATAACTTACAGTATGTGGATCCGGGAGGGAAACTCATATTAATGCAAGGTGTAAACGCATGCAGAACAAAACATCGGTACCACATGTGGAAAGAACTCCAAGTCTTCCTGCTAACACAAGGAATTCTTGATGAATGCTACATGTGGTACCAGTCAGCTAGAAAAGAAAAAGAAAAAAAAAAAATGGATGAAGCTCGTCCATGATGTAAGAGACGAGCATGTGGCCTGGCTTGATTAACACTGTGCAGACACGGTAAAAGTGGAAACTTGGTGCTCGAATTGCGCAATTTATGGCTTAATGTGAGTGGGAGAAAAGCTGAATTTGATCCCAAAACTACACTAATACAAATATATATATATATATATATATATATATGACATAAAAACCATAACATTTTGACTGACTGCTCATAATCATGGTGAAGTGATTACACTGATTATCATGTTATCGTGGCGACTGTCAGTGGGTGGGATATATGTAAGGCAGCAAGAACAATTTGTTAGAAGCAAAATAAAAATAGCCAAGTGGACCGACTTCAGCTCTTACGGGATGTTCTGCAGTGGTTATCAAAAGCAGATAACTAGTGATGGGGTTGTGGCCGGGCGAGGCTCTTTGATGCACGTTGGTTGGATCTAACAGACTGCTGAAGAAAGTTTTGAGTCACAGTTTGCTTTGTATGGGGCTGCGTAGACCAGTTAGGGTGTCCATGCTGACCCCTGTCCACTGCTGAAAGCACCTGCAATGGGCTAGAAGAAGCACTGTTTTTCTTTTACATCATGTGGATGATGCTTACCTGAGGAACGCATAACACCAGGATGTTCTGTGAAGGTTCTCAGTCATCCAGGTCATGGTATATCCAAAAAAGGTTCAAAAAAGGCAACTGGACTTGCTTGTTAGTATAACAAGCAAGGTTTTCAGGAGGAGTACCTATTTAAACCTCAGACTTCCCACCAGTCCCCTAGAACTGAAGAAGCTACTCGGATGAGTGGTGAAACGTCTTCTCTAAAAATCTACAAGTCCAGTTGCCTTTTTTGAACCTTTTTTGGACATAACACCAGGATGCACTACAGGAAGAAGGCAAGTAGGCGGAGGTACTGTGATGCTTTGCGCAATGATCTGCTGGAAGACCTTTGGTCCTGCCTTTCATGTGGACGTTACTTTGACACGTACCACCTACCACTGATGTACCTTCCTACTTAAGCACTGTTGCAGACCATGCATTGCAGTGGCCAATAATATGGCCTGTCATAGAGCCAAAAAGGGTTCATGAGTGGTTTGAGGTGCACAACCGATCAAGGTCTTGGCATGGCTTCCAAAGTTCCCCCAGATCTCAATGCGTGCTCGACAGACACGTCCTATCCATGGAGGCCGCCCCACCTCGCAACTCGCAGGACGTAAAACGATCTGCTGCGAACGCCTCGGTGCTGGATACCACAACACGCCTTCAGATGTGTAGTGCAGTTGGTGGTCATGATGTTACGTCCGATCAAATGCAGCTGATGCTTTAAGAAGTCAACTCCTCTTCTCTTCTTGGTTTCCCCTCTCAGGTGATTTGAACCGCTGAAATGCTTTCGGGACAGTTTGAACTCGGAGTGCGGTCTGGTGCTCAGACAGTTGAGCAGACACTGGTAAGCTGTTTCTTCTGTGGGGCAAGGAAAGTTTCACCAGTTGTACGACCGCAAGAGTGTGCGCCTGTCTCTGTGTCTCTCTGTGTGTGTGCGCAAGAGAACCTCTGGATGACTCCTGCACACCATCAACACTCACTTCTTTTCCACTTCCAGAATCGAATTCATGCTACACGTTACAACGTGGACGCTCTCTGACAACACATGCCTCACATTAGCCCTGGCGTCTTCCTCGCTCCCCGTACATGTTTGTGTATATATGACGGAGGCTTATCTATGCATAAACATGAGGAGCTCCAGTCCAATTTGCTCTACTTGCATTAAAGTGTTGGCTGGAGTCTTCTCCGGACGTTAATATAATAAGATTAGGGTAAAATGACGCTGCAAAGTGGAACGTAACCTACGTGCGATTCTCCATTTCTCCACCAGATGGACTCGGTGCTCTAAATGGCCCTGTCGGCGCTTGGCTTGCAGGCATTCCTGTCTAGCCTCTCTCCTTGCAAGAAGTGCAAGCCTTCAACTTGGACCGTGTGTGTGTGTGTCGCCGACTGTGACGGTGGCGTGCATCGATGTCAAACATGTGAATCACGAAAAAGCAATTAGGCACTGTTTGTTCCCTATGTCTTAGTCACGGTATTGTTCTCATTTATATCGGAGAAGGCTGCAGAAACTGGAAATAGTCATGTGGCTGTGAATAAATAATAATTTTATTTTTTATTTTTTTACACATGGAACAAACAGAAACAGATGCAAGGGGCAAGTTCACACGGGCACTAAAACAATCACCATGGAGACAAGACTTTAAGTGCGTTTGCATGTGTGTGTGTGTGTGTGATGTCTGTGGTGAAGGCTCATGTGTGATGTTTTACAAAAGCTGGCCTGACGTCTATTACAGAAGTGTCTCTCTGCGTTACGGACGAGCACGCCTCCGTTTGGCGAGCTAAATCACCCGTGCCCGTCTCTGCCCAACTGGTGTCGTGTGATTATTATGATGGAAAAGCAGAGAACGTGTTAGCGATCGCCGCACGGGGACGGAAACCGGAGGCAGAAATGTATTTATGTGCGGAAACCTGCTTGAAGTCTTTGACCATGATCAGGTTTTTTTTTGAGTTGCTGTGACAAATCCTTCACAGCAAAAAACACGCACGAGGCGCAGTCGGGGGAATCCTCGACTGGCTTCGCCCCGGCGCTTATTGAAACGCTTCCATTTTAATTCAATATAACCACTGTGTGCCTCTTGAGACAAAGAGTGTCACCGCCTGCCGCAGATTTCTGCCAGTGCTCATTATGCAATCCTAAGCTTTGATAATTCCTCCAGTGCACTGTTTAATTAGAAACACATGCCCCCCCCCCTCCCGAGATCGCAGAGGAGTACAGAGCTCCTAATGTCTATACAGCCTGCGCCATGAGTAATTGTTTCTCCCTTTGCTAGTGCCGAGCCATTTTTTAACCTGCTGACAGCCGGCAAAGCAGGAGGAGGAGGAGGAGGAGGAGGAGGAGGAAGGAGATGAAGGAGAAATGAAGAGAAACATTAGATATGAATGAGTTTTTCTTTTATATTGTTATTATTTGGTAAAAAAAAAACGCGAGGGCGGGTGTCTCCTCGCCTTTATTCCTCTTCTCCTCATTTCCTCCCAGCCAGGAGTTGTTAAGAGTGAGGGAGGTCCCAGGTGAGCTGGAGACCGATGGAGGCTGACATCATGACAGGACACTTCATCAAAGCTTGCGGAGGCTGTTTGGATACCTGCCCGGGTTTCGGGAAGAACTCATATAGCTTCTCCTGTATTCTGCCAGGCGGTGCAGGAACGCTTCAGCTGATGCGAGTGTGTGATGGGATGTAATAGAACATCTGTGTGTGTGTGTGTGTGTGAGAGAGAGAAAGACCAATTCGGCGGGTTATCATGTTGACATTTAATCTTTTCCCGTAAGTTGTCACGCCTTTCGTCTCTGATAATTGATTTGTTGCCACGGGTATGATATTACTTTTTGGGGTTTTTTTGTTGAGAAAAAGCGTCTTGATTCAGTTCACACACACACACACACACATAAAACGCGGCTCTTAAAGGATGATTGATAATACAGCAAAGGACTGAAAGTATAAAGTCTTTCGCAACTCGTGGTGAGAAAGGAAGAGCAGACGCACTTCTGATGCCAGCTCCTGTATTTCACTCAATCTCCATTTGGACGCGGTTAAACTGAAGTTATAAGACTTCACTTCCCGACACTTTATCATTTAGGGAGATTATCAAGCATTAAAAAAAAAGTCTAAATATTTGCAGATTTCTGCTTCGGTTAAGTGCTAATCTGCTGCTTTTCTCTGTTTCACGATTTTCAATTGAATATACTCCAGGTTTTGTCTGTTTTTCATACGTAACAACATCTGGACGAGCTGTGGATGTGAGAAATTGTCACTATTTTCACATTTTTTAGAGTCTAAATGAATAACCGGTGATTTAACGGGTGTCATTTCCTCCAAGGCGTCAGCGCTGACTTCAAGGCTACAAGGTTTTGTTCTTGCTGGGCGGACTTCTACTCTCCATTCATGCCGGTGTCGAACTTTGCCACGCCGTGCTCCGCGCCTATCTCCTCTTTGTCAGATGTCAGTCATTCGCGGACGGCGGCTGCTGCCCCGCTGGGTGGTGTGTAAGCCGGACTCAAATACCCACAGCTGTTCGCAGCCATTTTATACAGAAAAAGAGGAGGGGGAGGGAAGGGAAGAGGGGGAACTTGTGAACTCGTCCCGGTCTTTCTGCTTCTCTCTGTGCCCTGTCCAGAATAACCATTATGTCGCTGTGGTTGGAATCCCGGCTCCTCACATGACTCAAATCCTCCGCGGCCCGGAGCTCACTGTTTGGCACCCGCCACATGTGGGATGGTGATGATGTCACCGATCCGGGGGCCCCCCTCCCGGACTCCGGCTGATGTCAGGGAGAAACTGGCTCGGAGCTAGAGCCACCGACGGACAGCTTGGTGTGTTTGTGTGGCGCAGATGGTTGGGGAAGGGAGAGGAGGAGGGACCCGGGTGCCAGCATGGAGGGTGGCAAAGACGCTTCTTATCAAGTGGTGCCACATGCGGGCTCTGATGTGCCATTGTGACAGGACGTTTTTCTCCTTTTCATCTAATTCCGTCTCCTATTGTCTATTTTCTCCCTATTGATCCTCTTTGCCTCATTCTTCTCGGAGTCGCTAATTAATTTCTCTTTGCATTTTTGCGTCTTCTTTGTCTTCCTCTTTCCAGCCCGCTATCTTTTCTCCATCTCTTTCAATTTGCCCGCTGTGTGTTTGTGGTGGTTTATCTGACTCTCCCATCAGTGATCTCTTCGGCTCTTCCCTGCGCCGTCTCATCCATTTCTAATTGGACTGCTTTTTAATCCCTCTCTTTGTCCGCCTCATGTGTCCTTTCCTTCTTGCTCTCTCTTCTCCCTCCCTCCTTCTCTCCATCCCTCCGTTACTCTTTGTCTGGGATTGTCTTCTTCTCCTTTGTGCGCTCTGACAGGCCTCTTCCTCTCATTGATAGTGATGGCAGGCTCAGCCCCACTTCATAATGCTGCCGATATTTTTCCCACTGGAGACCCCACTGTTGCTGCTGCTGCTGCTGCTGCTGCTTGCACCCCCCCCTGCACCCATCCCTTTAAAAATGGACAGACACCCCTCCTCTCTCCCTTCCAGTCCATACTCCTCTGTTTCCTCTAGCTCTGCCAAGCTTCTACTATTCAACAGTGGAGCAGCTCAACAAGACTGGTTTGTTTTGGAGAGTCACAGGGCCCCGGCTTCAGAGATTAATGCTTACACAGACGGAGATGACATTTATGAGGCATGGACTGGAGTAAAAAATAGAACAAAGGGAAATGGTACTGGTTAATGGTGTTGGATCAAATGGGATCCTTTTGCCGATGCCGCTTCAGGAGGAGACAGCTAAAGGACTATTGTGTGTGTTTGCAGTGCAGAGAACGAAGCCCCGTCAGTGCATATGATGAAGTTCCCATCCTTGTATTGGCCGCCTCAGCATCATTCACCGAATCGCCGGCGGTCGTCCTGATTGATGGCGACAAACTCATCTGAGTGTTAACCTAATCAAAGAGCTCATTCCTCAGCTATTTTCTTCAGAGTCACTGCACTTGAACACACACGGCATCCATACACGTCTCCAATTATATCTGCCTTTAGCAGGAATGATTAATACCGCTCACCGGCCGTTTGCTCCGCTCTCTGGCCTGACCTGCACAACACGGCGCCACAGAAGGTTCCAGGGGAGAAGTTATCAATATAGAGGTAAATTAGAATGGATCTGGGAAGAATTAGAACATGCATACTGCTCCCACCCCGCGCCGAGGTCCATCACTCTTCACCGCCGCGTGATCAATGAGTCTGAGGCGGTGTAGGCCAGCCGCTATCCATTCTCATTACTGACACCGCGGTCCGGCGCGCTGTTTCTGCCTTCTCCTCGCTGTCCGCCAGAGGCTGAGAGCATGTGTGTGTCTGTCATCTGTCAGGATTGTCAGAGTGAATTTGCAACACGGTTGGAGGGAGTTTTAAAGTTGTTGTGTGCGAGCTCCGGCTGAGCCGTGTTTCTGCGCTAAAAGTAGACACTTCACATTTTTGCAACAAGCATGGTAAATGGTTTTCTTGCTCTAAACATTTCAAAATATACACTCAGTGGCCACTTTATTACAATCTAATGCAATCAAACATAACGGCGATTTGTAACATCTGTATTTACAAAGTTCATAATGTTGCGTTTTTGGTAATACTGTTGAGGAATGTGTGGAGTCATGGTTAAAGGAGGTTTCATACGGGACTATATTCGTCACACATCAGTTTACTTCAGACCACCACAACTATTACCTCAATGCAAAAAGCTAGCATGTGTTTAACATTGCAATAATTGTGCCAACAAAAGTGGAACATCACAAAATTGTAGTACTGGCATTAGATCAGGGGTTTTAAACTCATTTTAATTCATCGGCCACATACAGCCCAGTCTGATGTCAAGGGGGCCGGACCAATAACGCGATTTAGCATATTTACCAACAACTCCAAATGTCTCCTTCCAAATGTTTCCCTAAATCCCACATTTCTTAAGAAAAAGAAATGCAATTTCTGTTTAGCTCTAGGTCTCAGTTGTTATGTCCACAAATATGTGTGAACCCTTGGAACAGCAGTTACTTTGATTGGAAAAATTGCAGTTAGTGTCTTCAATGTAATTTTTGCACTACGCAAATTTATCCCGCGGGCCAAATTAGACCCTCTGGCGGGCCGGTTTTGGCCCCCGGGCCGTATGTTTGACACGTATGCATTCGATGATCCACCTGGACAGAGTGTCACGCCAAAAAGGACATATTGGGGTCATTTTCGCACATCTTTTGCAACACTTTTTATGCTAAAGTAGCTGCTGGAAAACTGGATTGAAAGGGTAAATAGTTTTTTTTTTCTACAAACACACCAGAGTGCCGTTGTCATGTATAAAACTTAATTGTTTTGGGGCCAAGAGAATTACTACTTGGTGCGTTGTCTCGCGTTGTCAATCTCGTAGCGGTTTAAACAGCCTGAGACATTTGATTTGAGTTTAAGAGCACTAGTATGACATATGGCACGGTCCTTAAGGCTTTGTGGGAAATTCAGTCATGCCAGAGGTCTTGGGAATTGCCAATTGGTAATGCTCCATACTGACTTATCTTTTCTCTGCAGAATTTTTTTTAGCATGCTCTTGTGCAGAAGACATATTTATGTTAGAGTGACCTTTTGAAGCAGCACTTGTGAGGCGATTCATATCTTATCCACGTTGCACCTGTGAATAAGGCCAATATCATTACTCACCCTAGAGAAAGAGTAAAGTAATGAAATCTTGCATCTGGAACTTTCTAGCGAAACAAACCGCCGAGCACCGGTGAACATAATATCATAATGTGTTGTCAAGTAAATATTTTCATGTAATCTGACAGAATTCATCTTTTATTAATCCCGAGTGAACTGTTATGACTGAGAAAAGTCCACGGAGGGAACAATGAGCGTGAAAGGTGATATCGATTTTGATGAATGCCAAATGCGCGCCGCTGGAAATGGCAGCGATTTCACGAGGGCCGGGGGCCGCATTAAAGCGCGGCGCGTCTCCGGTTTCAACCAGTGGTTCATTTGGGAAGTCGCTGCGCTCGGTTCATTTGTCCCCGCGTGTCGTTTTCCGTAGACGGGCGCAGGTTACCGACGGCTGTGGCGGCGGAACAGTCCTCCATCACGGCTGACGGGTGTGACAGTAATGCAGACTGTAGCTGCTAATGGGGCCACTGGGACTTTCTGCTGCGCGCGACATCAATCAGGGTCCCCACTCAAATGGCCCTCCTCACTCACTCAACACACAACAGATGTCCCACTCTGATCCTCCAGCACACGTATAAATAATGCCAAATGCATGCTAATGACGTTGTTCTGTTGCATTGGCGAAACAAATCCAAGTTGCGGCTGCCAGTGGCTGTGATGTGTAGGCTGTGTTCTCGCATTGTGTCCAGTGCTTTTTTAACAACAATTTCCACATTTTTTGATTTTGGTTTAGTGTTTTTAGATCAGTTTAGACTAGACCAGACTTTTAAGGGTACAAGACAAATGGGTTTTCATAGAACATGTAACACATTCACAGAAACTTTGGGTGTATTGGTTTCTGTAGCTGTAGTTACTGTATAAGCCCTAACATCTTGTCTTGAGGTCTTGTCCGGCTTTCACTCTCTCTGTCGCCTCTTTAAATAGTATCAGCTCAACATGTAAGCAATGGAAAAATAGTTTTCACTGTGTTGTCTTAAGAGGCGTACACACTGGAAAAGGCTTGCTATGAGGTGACAGTAGACCATGGACTTGATGTGAGTAGCCTCCAAAACAGTTGTGACTCATCAGAGAATGGACATGGGCCTTCTGAGGGTGTCCTGTGGTGTCTGGCAACAGAATGCTGTTAGTGGGGGCCTTTGAGTCCTGTGGATTGAGGGTAGGGGCCTCTGTGGATCATCCCGCAGATACTTGATCAGTTTGGGATCTAGGGAATTTGGAGGCCAGGTCAACACCTTGTGCTGGTGTTCCAAAACCGTTTTTGTGTGTGTGCCTGTTGGGGAGCTGCCATCAATGAGTGTCATTGCTTTGGGTTGGGGGTCCCTGGTCTGGTCTAGGTGGGTGCTACATGTCTAAGTAACATCCACATGAATGAAAGCCAGGTTCAAAAGTTTCCCAGCATAACATTGTATTGTCACAAGATGGTCAATGTTATTTACTTCTCCTGTCAGTGGTCATAATGTTATGCTTGATTGGTGTACGATGCAAGTACGATACAAATTCACAATGCACATATTTCTTTTTTTTAATACAGTTTGACTCACTATAATGCATTATGTGCTTCCTTGAGATCAAACAAGAGTTTTTTGAAGACCATTTCTTTACTCATAAAACACATGCAAAGCCATTTTTCCTTAAAAGTACAAATCCTGCATTTTCCCCTCTCCATTTTTACGAGTTGAACAGTCTTGTTCTGCTCTCGCCTTCGTTGCTACATTGCTGCCTTTCTGGGTGCGTCACCGCCACCTGTAGATCCGTGGAATGGTGTGAAGCCATTGACGGGAATGTGTAAATGCGATGCAAACAAAACAAGGAGCAACTTGTGAAAACATTCCTCCGTGCCGGTCAGAAACTCCACGGGGTTCCTCCTGCTGACTTGGACCGAATCGTGTATTTGGATTGGAATCGGTGGACGGGTGGTTAATATTTGTAGGCAAACATTGAGCACACTGCAAGATTTGCCTCCGTGTCGGACTCTCACTTTACCGCATTGTTCCTTCAAAGGACAGAACCTGTCTACGGTTCTCCCAGGGGTCCCTGTAAGCTATAAAACGACTCACCTTCACAAATGATGCCATAAGTTCTTCAGAGTTGGTTGATGTGTCGCTTCATTCCCGGTTACCTTGTCCCTCTGGCCAGGTGCTGAATCGACACAGCAGCGCCTGTTGGAGCGGAGCATCGATCCTTCCCCCCCAGTCAGCACGTCCTCAGGGAAGAAGAAGAGAGAGAAGAGAGCGATATGCTTAGAGCAGCATCGCCCCTCTTGTACTAAAAATGCTGAGACAAGAGAGGAGATGCGCTGATCTGTGTAAGATACACTCCTGAACACTGCATGATCGACACGATAGACTGTAACCTTCTGGCAAAGTTTCAAGGTGTTCAGTACATCGGTGGCTTTGGATCCGCTTGTGGTCATACAGGCTTTTATTCTGATAGTCCCAACAGCTTCACCCAGCTGCCTTTGTTTACTCACTCATAGATTTTTGTGCCTTATTTTAGCACTACCTGTTTTCCACGGCGAGTCTTTTCCCTTGTGCACCTACTGTCAACACCCTTCAAGAGCAACGCGGCCCTTTTGTCTAAATGCGCTCGCTCATTTCCTCCATTTCCACAGCGACACCGGATTAAAGCCCCGCAATTTCTCCGCTGCCGTCGCTCCTGCCCCCCCCCCCCTTCACGCGGACAAGGGAGGGCTTTTTGTAGTTGGTCCCATCCCCCTGTAGGCTGTAATCACCCCGAGAATGGGGTAATTAGGGCCACTGTAGGGTAATTACCAGAGCTTGAGTTGTTTAATTACGGCCTTCTCTGGAGCTGTCTGATGCCGGTGACAGTGGAGGCGCCACTCACTGATGGAGCGATTTCATCCTCTTGACTGCAGCAGCCTGTGAGGGACACGGAGAGGAGACGCGGTAATAGAATGAGTGGGCGTGAGTGGGAGGGAGAGATGTATGCGAAAAGCAGGAGATGCTGGGGTTGATAAATGTACACAAACGCAACGGCGGAGCAAGCTTGCTTCTGAAGAAGACGTGTACAACTACGTGATATATTTGACCCTTTGCTATTTTATCTTTTGCCACGAAAAGTTATAGATTAACTAATAATGAAAATAATCTTTAGCACCACCCACATGCTTTTATTGTAGACATGAAAAACCCAACAGGAATAAAGCCAATAGATGTTGTTTGCTTTGGTGTTGGAATAATATAGACCATATATGTTTTGTTCAGAAGATAAATAGACATGTAGGTGTTATTTGCACCTCATGTTGTGAAATTTGAAGTTCATTACAACATTGCAGAAGAAGAAGAAGCATCCCAAAGGCAAGAAAACTAATTCGTGACTGACTGACTGACTTTTGCCTCTCCGACGGCCATCTTGGACTCCCAACCTGAGGACCTGAAGATTTGTGGGGCAAAGGTCGGCGGGTCAATCCCCAAACTTGGGGTAAAGGAATTCACACAGGCAGCCTGACATTCCCGCAACAGGAAAGACGATTCTGTCTGCGCAGTGTCTCAGACCAATCCCAAAATAGCGCGTGGTGAGAAATTTCCCACCACCCACACGCCATAACTCCGAAATCCTAACCAGACTCAGATTAACAGGCATGTTTCAAACCGCGTCTTAATATTTTGACCACATGAAGAAGGTCATCAGCGAGAAGACGACATCACAGCTTCTTATTTAGCTTGTGTGGAAGGGTGGAATTCGCCTCGGAGAAGTCTGGTGGACGTTTTTTTTTTTTTTTTTCTTTGCATGCGTGTTTACTAAACATCGACCCCTCCAGATTCTTCGTCTTTACGACTGGTGATTGAGTGGCTCTTTGATGGTGCGATGACCTGTTAAATCTTTGTTGGGATTCCAGGGAGTTGCATGTGAGCCGTGTTTGTATTTCCACTGTACCAGAGACCCTCGTAACTCGGAAACACCAGATGAAGACGTAAAGACTGAAAGTATTTCCTGACACATGTGGCGATTGACAGTGGCCCTTTGACCTTCTGAACCTTGATCCCACCCCTCCCACTTTGGGATACTGGGTGAAGCAGCGTTGACCCCCTTTTTTTTTTGTATTTTCTTAACTGTTTTTGTTGTTGGTTGCAGGAAGTGTTCTCTCATCCCAGCTCCTTAGCACCAGGCTGTAATTCTCCTCGTTCTTCGGGGTTGACTGACAGACATCTGTTTCTTATATCGATCTTCAAACAGATAAGTTACAGTTGCCGTGTACAGTGCAGATGTGACACGCTATCAGTCTTCAAGATACTCTGCTCGACAGATGTTACGGTGTGACAGTGGAGGTCCGCCGGGGACGAATGGTGATAGATGAACGGAGGGCGCTTTACCCGGCTGACGAACCGCAGCAATGCGGGGAATCTACCTCTGCTAGAAGACGAGCATGACTTGAGTGTGGCACCTTATTTCAAAGACCTTAAACCCATAACTCACTCAAGATCTCATTGAGCTTTTATTTGTTTTCGGAGAGTGTGTATTAATACTCTGTGAACATCGGCCAGGTGGAACCGTCGGTCATATGAGTGTAAAACGAGGCGACCCCAAAGGCTTGTTGGGAAGGGCTATTTCCAGACGGCCTCACCCTCCCTGCTGGTTACGAGTCGCATGGACATCTCTGCACTCACTATCTCTGTCACCAAGTCCGCTAATGTATCTTCTAGAAACATGCGTGCACGTAGTTATTGTTCAGGATTTGTTTGGGTTTCATTCAGAGGAAGGACACGGGAGCTTTGTCAGGGCTTGACAACCCGAAGCGCTTCTTTCTCCGAAGGGCCCGTCCATGTGTTTTGGATTACATGTGATGTGTTTCCCATGTGTGGGATCCGCTCATAAATTAATGAAGACGCAAGCTTTGAATTGTTATGCATTTATTAACTCTCTATTGCTCTGTAGAAGAATTGAAACAACAAGAGTCAAAGCTGTTTGTGTGCAGTTGCTTTGATTGGCGGACGATTGATTGCTCAACATGTAATTAGGCGCTTCCAGCCTAGTTGCTCTTTCAGCGTCGAAGTTCCCACACAAAAATAACTCATCTGTATTTAGAATGAATCTCTTTTGCCAACGCGTTTTGCGACTTACGCGCGGTCACCTGGCAGTTCAGTGATGTCTTGCCGTCTCGCGGGATATTTTTAGAGAATCGAAACGGTTTCAAAGCGTTTGAAAGAAAACGAGACGCTTCGTATCAGTGACCTTCCTCAGTTCCAGCTATCCCCCTCATCCTGCATCTGTGAGTCTCCTCTCCAATTAGCGAGAGAAAAACAACCTTTCGCTGAGACAAATCCAATCGTGGAGTGAAAAAAAGCAGCCTCTGCGTTTGATCTCTGCAGGCACCGGCATAAAGAAACCTTCACCGAAACGCGTTATCTTCTGAATAGACTGCGGCCTCACCTCCTCCACCTCGGTGACCTTGTCATTTGGCTCTCCATCTTATCAGAGGAGGGAGTGATGTCGGCACTCATCTCTTCTCACCATAACAAACCAGACTCTCCTGCAGGCGCCCCTGTTAGAAATAAGTAAAGTGGAGGTGTAGTGATTTAGCAGGAGACCGCGGATCGATAGCAGCTTGTAGTGAAGTCAAGACTGAAATCGCTGGGTAGGTTTTTGCAGGAAATAAAAATAAATAAAAAGGCCTCTCCGTGGATTCTGATGTGTTTCCAGCGTCACATGAGGGTCTGTGTAATGCAGTCTGCTGCCAAAGTCTGCTTTTTAATTGGCTCCCTTGTGTTGATCATTGGACTGTTCTCTCCTGGACTCCTGAAGCAGCGGTACAGTGCTACTGCCTATTAGACCTGACAGTTTAGCATCCATCACTTAATGCGTCCAATTTCTCATCCTCCCGTCTCACTGAGAACTCTGGCTGCTCTAGTTTCTCGTTAGTTTTTGCTTTGTTGTGCTTTTGTTTCGGCTGTATGGACGTATGCAGAATGGCATTAACCCCATCTCCTCTCGTCTGTCAATCAACACAGTGCCTGTCCTTTGTGCGTCACGTCACTTTTTCCAAACGGCCTTAGCGGAGATGAAAAAGCCACCTGACCCCCTTTTTCTTTTTTAAAGCGTAGCTCCGCTTGCAGCCCTGTGATCGCTCTACCATTTGCGGCGTTCCCCATGGTTTGCGTTTGCCCCCACATTTCATGGCTTCAGACACTCTCGCTGAGATCAAACTCCCGAAAGTCCCAGCCCCCTGCTGGGACTCCCTCTGAAAGTGCTAATGACCCTGTTTGTCTGAGGAGGTCTTCTCCTGCGCCCGCCTCCCCTCCAGCCCCGCCGTCTTCACTTTATAGTGATTGCTTTGCCACTTGTGCCCTCCTCGCGCGACCTCAACTGCCTTTAGGGCGGAAGACAGCTGAACTTTCACTGTAGGTCAGTGAGTTTGGTGGGAGAATACTGCTGGTCTGGTTTTGTGGGGAACAGACAGTGCAAACACCTGCTGACCTGCCATTGACACAGGTGTTGACATGTGAGTGAACACGTCACATAGCGAAGATTTCTATATTAATACTTGTTAGGCCTGCAGCTTCGTGGTAAGATTTACTCAAGAAACTTTTTACTGTGTCAGTTTGATAGACCCACGCGGACTAAATACTGTCAGTAGGAGGGCTATTAAATGTTGGCCGGGTGTTCACACCCTGAAAATAAATCAAAAATTCTGTGTAAATCCATCCTCTATCACAACATGACAA
The DNA here is from genome assembly GCF_963514085.1 of Chelon labrosus. Lineage (NCBI taxonomy): Eukaryota > Metazoa > Chordata > Actinopteri > Mugiliformes > Mugilidae > Chelon > Chelon labrosus. Next base: position 13,675,058 of record NC_140356.1, read on the forward strand.
AGGAGCAGCTGTATCATTTCCATCTGGCCGTGTTTCAATAACACTAAGTATTTAAGGAATCTGATATGAGAGCTGTGGCTGTGTATCCGGTGTTTTGCAGTGATGCGTCTTTCCTCTGTGTCAGCGGTTAGGATCGCAGAGAGATCATCTGAACTGTGATGAAGCTTTTCTGGGCTCGAACCAACTCAACATTATCCACGACGCACGAATTTGCTGCTCCCCACCCCCTCAGCTCCAGGCCTCACATTACCATGAGCCCACAAAGTAATTTGTAGACAGATAATTTCAATGACCTCTGACAGCACAACACATTGTTCGCTGTAGTCCTCGTTTGGCAGAATTACTCTCAAGGGTTCAGCTCTTTGCTAGTACTGGGGGAAGCTGGCAACAGTGTTTGCGGTAGCCCAATTAGTGGTTTTGGCTGACGAGGCAAGGGGGATCAGTATTAGGGGAGCACAATAACGTGCTTCATAATTCCTCAGAAACTTAAGATAACAAGACAAAGATGAAGACGCACTCTAACGTCGAAGTAAGTGAATGTGCGCAGCAGGCCGAGCGCGGGCTGGACGCCACGGAAATCTCCTGCTCAAATAACAGAAACGGAGAAGCCGGAATCAGATGAGTTCATGCCTCAATCACTTGTGCAGATGCTGTTTGTTTTTTCAGTTGTAATCTTTAATGGCGGGTTTATTTGTAGACCCCTCGCCATTTTGGAAACACATGTGAACTCTGCAGTGGGTACCTTAATTAACTCCAGCCCCAGAATTTAGGCTGTGAAGGATAGAAGGCACCCAGACTTGTAAGAGTCCTATCGCCAGTAACCAGTATTTAGTAAGGGCTAATGGATAGTCCCACTGTCTTTGGAGAAAATACCCAGTTCCGCCTAAAGGCTTTTTCTCATTTTGTACTGAGCAGATTTTGCAATGAGTGTCTCAGTGGATCTCTCCTGCAAAAACTCTATTAATTTCTTACATGTCATAACCACTAAATAGCTCTGTCCTCCCTAAGACATTTAAATCAATAACATAAAACAAAAGTCTTTGCAGGTCTGATTCAGCAATACTGTCTTAAAGATAACATAGTATTGCCTTAATTTATTGTTTGACAGTTATTTCTAGGCTTTGTGACATCCATTTCCCCAGATCCCCCCTGTAACATTTTTGCGGATGTTTTTATGTGTGGGCAGAGCTGCTCCTGAAAAGCCAGCCGTTTCTTTTTTCGTCACTCTCTCATCATAGTTAAACAGTCACATAGTGGTCAGTATAAACTCGCAACACGTCCACAGTGAGCATAAAGGCTTCATTTTGTGCGCAGAACGCTATGGGAAAAATCAGAAAGCCAGCGACCGGAATGCTTCTTGGCAGATGCACTGATTTCGCAGTAAAGGGCTGCCTGTGAATGAGTCAAAGCCACTGCTCATTGCTGCTCTGGTACCTGTGAGAAAACCACTCACCGCGCTCCAAGTCTCCAGCCTGATTAGTCAAAGGTTCGGGTTAAGCTCTCCAAATACTTGTGGTTTTCAATTTAAAGCCTTGACAAGAATCCAAATAATCTGGTGCCAGTCCCAGAATAACTTCTTCACTCGGTGAAATCTGTGTAAAAGCAGAGACGTCCGACGGTTGATTTCATGCCCCCACCTCCACTTGTGTGATTAAACAATCAGTCAGTGATGAGCCATAGGAAAAGTAAACACTCTCTTCTATACAACAATATAACTTCCACGAGCCAAAGCTTCAGATGGCTTCCTCCTGTCAGGATGCTTTTAATCTAATTCCAAGTGCAAATTATTCTGACATTGTGATTAATTTATGCAAGATGAATAATTTGTTGAAACGTTGACCTTTAACATGTTCGTGTACTATATAAAGACTGGGAAAGATGAACGGGGCTCTTATTCTAGCATCTTTTATTAGCTGCATACAATCTGTTGTATCAGTGGAAACAAGGCCATGGAAATCTTCTAACCCTAACAGAAAATAATCACAGGCATCAGCAGAACACGAACACTGTCAGATTGCAGATTGGTGGTCGCCATTATGTGGTTTTAGAAGAGTTTGACATTGTTTTCTGACAGTAGTGGTTGAATTGTGAAGGCCATTGAAAGTTAGGTTTAGGCTTCTGCATTGGCTCTCTGCCGTGTTGTGCAGACCGCAACCACTGTGGTAGGTCCAAGAGTCATGTCCTCGTCCAAGTGTCTCAGTGGCCGAACAAGCGTGTTTCACCCTTTTCTGCCTCCTGTACACAATCTACTCAAACATCTTCTCTCTTTTCTGCACTGCAGTGATTTCAGTAAAAGTAACTGTTGTTCAAAATCTGTTAGCTCCCACTCCTACATGGGGAGGGGGACGAGGGGAGGAGGACAGAGGACACACAGCAGTTAACATGTTATACAGTAGTAGCACAGAATTGCATGAATACTAATAGAGAAGAAATTAGAGGACAAGAGCTCAGGGCCAGAGAAAAGAAATTAGAGGACAGATGCTTAGTGCAAGAGAGTAGAGGACAAGAGCTCAGGGCCAGAGAAAAGACATTAGAGGACAGATGCTTAGTGCAAGAGAGTAGAGGACAAGAGCTCAGGGCCAGAGAAAAGACATTAGAGGACAGATGCTTAGTGCAAGAGAGTAGAGGACAAGAGCTCAGGGCCAGCGAAAAGAAATTAGAGGACAGATGCTTCGTGCAAGAGAGTAGAGGACAAGAGCTCAGGGCCAGAGAAAAGAAATTAGAGGACAGATGCTTAGTGCAAGAGAGTAGAGGACAAGAGCTCAAGGCCAGAGAAAAGAAATTAGAGGACAGATGCTTAGTGCAAGAGAGTAGAGGACAAGAGCTCATGGCCAGAGAAAAGAAATTAGAGGACATATGCTTAGTGCAAGAGAGTAGAGGACAAGTGCTCAGTGCATCGTCCCCCAGCGTCCCAGGCTTATTGCAACATAACTAAGGGATGATTCAGTCCAGCCCTAACTATAAGCTTTATCAAAAAGGAAAGTCTTCCAGTTGCCACTGTTTGTGGATTCAAACTCGGTATAGATAACTAGCCACTGACTAGCATTTTAGCGGCACCTGCGCACTAGTATGAATGCTGACAACGATGTAAAACCCTCACATGGATAGATAGATCATCTGACCCAGAATCAGGTATCTAGTTTTAACCTTTTCACTGAGGCAGGACTCATGACCATGGTACCCAAGAAAATGTGTGACAAGCTCATAGAATTAAGTCATAGGAGTTTAGTTGTGAACTACTGAAAAGGAAGGTAATAATCCAAAAAATGGGGTCACAGCTATGTGAAAAAAGGAGATTCAGGACATAAATCCCAGTCTCCTGGGCAAAGGGTAAAGGTACGTCAATTTGCCATTATCCAACGATCCTCTGAAAGTGGACTTACGATATACATTTAGTTTCTGCAAACACTCCTATGTCAGCAGTTGAACTCTTCTGTCATTTATGCACGAGGCATTGCAACAAACTTGTTTAATTTGCGTAGATATCGGTAAATTCGACAGTCTTTGTCCAAAAAGACTGAAATACTTTTGTGTTTTTGCATGCATTAGCCTAGTTTGCGTGATCGTGTCATAGCTAAGACATTTCTCAATATTTTGGAGCCTGTTTTTTTGATATTTGATTGTTGTATGCCTCTCCTCGCCACAAAAGAAACAACAGTGGTTAAAATGTTAAAGAGATTGAAACGGCGGGTGTTTACGTAGTGGTCCCATGCATGGAAAATCTTCCGTCACCATGGTAGCCAAGAAAATGTTGAGAAGCTTTTTTTTAATTTTGCAGATCAGAGAAGTTTGCCTTGTAACATGTGTTTCTGAAATGGTCTCTGTGATGTATTTCTAAACCCAATCAAGTTGTTTTGCAGCTTAAATTTAACCAAACAGAAAACTAAAAAGAGGAAAGTAACCCTCCGACTGAAAGTCTGACATTTGACTCATGCCACGTCTAACCCTCCTCCTCTTAAAATTGACTCAGTCACTCTTTATAAAATCTCGCCTGCCCGCAAATTTATGAGCAGTCGTACGTGGCGTTCGTGTATATCTGTTTTGGCTTCGTAACACTTAACCAGTGTGTAAATTTTTTAACTAATATGGGTTAAATTGAAGCAGTAGGCGCATTTATTGGCCTAAATACTAGAGACCATGGGAAAGAAACGCTGAAACCAACAATTCCAGAAAGCAACAAGCTGCCTTTTATGCTTCTCCTGCTGCAAGTACTTATTGGCTAGTACAAAGACCACATAAAGTAATAAATATGTGCTTAAAGCCAACACAAAAGATGACCAAAATCCAAGTAATAGATATTCACATGGTTAGGGAGATATTGAACTTAGTCTCCTTGCATTGGCCTCCTGAAAAGAAATGAATGTTGCTTGGTATCTTGAACAAAATGTTTTCGAAGTTTGTTAATCAGATATAAAACATGTCGTCTTCTCCCGCCGGGTTTTCGATGCTCTGAGCAGCGGAGAACGCCCCCCCCCCCCCTCCCTTTCCCATCACAGCTGGAATCAATAACACTTTTCCAAAGAATGTGATGCATGAATAGATGATTACAGTCGCTATGGCACGGGGAGAACGTCAATGAGTCGCTAGCGTTCTGTAATTACTCTTGAGCATGTGAAAATGAGAGCCTGCAGTGCCGATTCCAGGGCTGCGAGTGTTGGTGTTAAAGGTAGCCGATAATGCCTGGAGAGTCTCTGCCAGCTCGGAAACACAAAAAAAAAGTAGGTTACAGACAAAATATGCGAGGAAGAGCTGCTGAGGTGACAGCAACACTGTGATGGTGTTTTGATTGTACTAATTATTTTTCCCCACGTGTTTCAGACGGATTTATTTTGGGTTTGTAAAGTTATGGTTAAAAAGTTTCTGAACCCAAACAGTGAAAGCTTTTTGGTTGAATAGAAAATGTTTGAATAGAAAATGCTCCAAGGGGTGAATCAGGGGTGAAGGATGAGGACTGAACAATGGGGCATTAGTCATCGAAATTCCCCCATGTGCAACTAACATGGGTGGTATCACTCTACTGTACTGAAATGTATTTATTGGTTAAATTGTGATTCAGCCATGTATCTGTTTTGTTTTACTCTTGACTAAACGAGAGGACGTCAGAAGTCTCTTCTCTTCGAGTGTTTTCATGACGCAACTGGCCAACTTGAGCATGACGGCCAAGTGCAGCCGCAGGAATCCATTACAGAGGAAGACAGGCTGATTTTAGACATGGCTCGGCGATGCATAGATGAAAAATAACCTTCCGCAAGCCATGCGTGTTATCCTCTGGGATCCACTCCGCCATTGTGTGTTTGCTGGATATTGTTAGGAGAGACAATCAGAACCCAATTTAGTGCTTGAATTGTTTTCCTTCAGCGAGAGCCAGAGTCTTTTCCTGCAGGTACACGGGTTCACTCTCCCACCAATAGAAGCCTTTTGTTGGGTCGTAGCGGCTGTCTTGTAGCTGTGCAGCGATATAACAGCTCTCCTGCGGGACACTGATTGAGTTTGAAATAGGGCAGGTTAGCCTTGAGGTATCTGAACAGGTCTAATGGAACTGCAGGAGCCCCCCCAAGGGGAAGGCGGCAAGTAAGGGTCAAGAAGGGGTCATGTTTAGTCAGTGCATCTTGGAGTGTGCCAGAAAGCCACGTGGTTTCTCCTTGTCCCCCTCGCTCAATTCACCTACTCTGTGTCTTCAGGCCTGAGTGACCGTAAGCCGGGCTCAGGCCACATCTGGATGCAATTCCCGCTCAAGCTGACGCTGAAGAAACCCTGCAGAAATTCTCTAAGCTGCAGGAAGCAGGGAGATTTTAATATAACCAAAATGGATGGAAGACAAAATTGCAAAATGGAACTGCTGTTTTATATTTATATATATATATATATTTGTTATTTATTTGTTTTCTCAGTTCACCATGGTGTGTGTCAGCCTTAAACGATGGCTTGTACTGTGGGCTGTCAAATCTGCAGATTTTGACAAATGTGACACATTTATATGGATATTTGTAGACTTGTGGGATTAGGCGGGGGGGAACGCTGTTCACATTTGAGGCCTGTTTAAAATGGGCAGTCACATTTCATTAAATTCAGACAGATTTTGGAGTACCTGCCAATAGTTAACTACACTTTGCGAGTGATGCAATCGGGGAAACGGAGCGTGCGCGGGACACGCAAAATTTGGCAATGCATGCATGACTAAAAAAGGAATAAGGTGAGAGGGTCGACCAGCTTTCTTCGCCGCGGCCTGGTCTCTGGCTCAGTTACAGTAAAAGCAGTGTACGATGCTCTGCGAAGACTTGGCTCTCATCTGCCGTGTAAAGCCATTAAGCTGTTATTAAGCTGTTAGCTTCGCATTGTATCAATACTTGGAGGAGAACTGGGCTGAAAAATGGGAATGTGTTCATCATTAAAAATCTGAAACAATCCATTCACCACAAAGTTAGTGGTGACTGGGAGCAGGGTTTACAGCGTCGTAAAATGTTTTACTTTGCACAATTTAGTGTCAGTAACAGAAACATTATTCACTGAAGTACTGTATGAAAGGAAATGGATGCTTTTTTGTAAACTGTAGCGATTTAGCCAATTTAGCCAATAGAGATTTGTATTGGTTTACAGTTGAGCCATATGTTTCACGGAAAAGAGGAACACTGGAAAAACGCAGCGCAAAACCGAAATTACGTTTTGTGAAGGTTACTGTGATAACACATTATTTTTAAGATGGGCTCAGATTCCAGAAGCATTGGGTCATTTTATGCTCAAATTCATGCCTCCTGACTTTAAGCGATACTGAGGTTCAGGCCAGATTATCCAGTAATTTAAGGATTTCCAGATCTGCACTTATGCGCACTTTATACCTCGCCCAAGTTACGGCATCAACCCAGATCTTAACGCCGTAGCCTGACGTGCACCTCCCAAGAAATGTAACACGGAGCTTGAGGGCTGTTATTGGTCCGCTTGGTAGTAGCTTGTTTCCACTTTAGTATTTCCGGCTGCTTCTCCATCTCCACAATTTTTTAATTTATTGTTTTGGATCAATGCAGATGGAACAAATCGAGGAAAGGTTAACCGAGGTTCGGAGATGCAAACATTTGTATGACTTGTCAAAATTTTGGCGAAAGTTTCAGTCGCCATTGTTGAAAGTGACGCAGGAAGTAGAAAAACAAATGAACCCGACTGGCAAAAAAAGGGACACCGGCTACTAGTGCTTGGGTGACATTTTTACAGAGTGAGCGAGCTATGTGCGTAGGCTACGGACGCAGTTTACGCCGTCTGTCCCCCGCAGAGGTATAAACTGCGCGCTACGCATCCCGAACCGCTCACAGATTCATCAGGCACAATGGACGATAAATGGTGAAGGATTTAAATCAAACCTGTTTAATAATTAGGATTTAAAATCTTACGTACTTTCGCAAATGCAAATTAGAGTAGCAAGTCTGGCAAGAAGGACACAGAGGAGAAGGACCAAAGTTAGCTAGCATACTACTGTACACAGATATTAAAACTTACATTTAAAGTCTCATCTCAGGTTCTCTTTATAGAAGAGATAAACTATGTTGACTTGTTTAGCTTTAGTTTTCTTCTCACTTTAACATTTTGCAAAGTTACACCAAGACCACCGTCTTCTTTTGGATTGATTGGTGGTTGGCAAACCTGTGTGCAGATGCATTACCGCCACCCACCAGGCAGTGTGGATCAGTAGATTTGCAGCAAGTTGTTTTAACCATAGTCTCTGAGATCACATGGGGTGTTGCGTTCACATCTCCCTGATCTGATCAAATCTTGTAGTGTGTGCAAGTTTACGATCAGAGGCAAAAAGATCTGTTTACTCTTTAGGCATGTGGTGCAGCCTGATTCAAAATCTGGCAATACTGAGCCTAGCATTTTTAAAAGCATCTAAACAACAATCATTATTTTGCCTGAATGACGTTCCATCTAAATATTTTTCTGTTTCTCTTCTAAGTCCACCTTCTTTGTAAATCAGTCTTGATTTATCTGGAATAATCTTATTAAGTGGCTATTATGTGTTCTCAGTAGGTCAAACTTAATTTGTAGCCAAAGTACTTGACTGACTCCAAATCTCACAGAAGCCGATGGCTACTCAGTTGGAGTCACACGTAGTCTGAGTGAAATTGCTTGTGAAAGCTGTACATTTGCATCGATGGGCTGTGAACTTCCTCTAACCCTTGATCCAGAGAGCTCAAGAATGCAACGCCCGTTTACTTCAAATAAAGGTACAGACTTGAGGCTAAAATGCCTCTAATGTGGAAAAGGATATATCTGCTAATATATGGTGTTGGTTTGCAATTGTTCTGGGGGTATTTTAGCTCTCATATGTGTCAGCACACATGCATACCATCACTAGTATTTTTGTGCACATGCAAGTGTATAATTCAGGGACTAGAGTGGTCAAAACCCCAGCGGTCTGCTGGGATTTGCAAGGTATCATGTTCAGGCTTTGTGATCCGGTGTAAGGCGCGGGCTGACCCGCTAAGACAGCAGGAAAATCAGAACCAGCTGGGAGACGTCACTCATTGTTTACTGATATTTATCGGTGACTCACGCTGATTACATGAACGCTATCAAGGAACGGGCGAGCCGGTGAAGTGGAACGAGTCTGTGAGAGAAAAGTATCCGACAGGAAGGATTTGGTGAAATAAACGGCGTGGGGGGAAGGAAACGGAGAATGTGCGATAGTTGGAAGTATGAAAGATGAGAGGAGACTTTAAAGGGTCGTTTCGCCCGCATTACCCTGATGGTTTTTCCTTCATCTGTTGATGATCTGAGATATTACTGCCACAGCCCAAACATAGTGGATGAGCATGGAGGTTTGTTTGGGATGATGAGAAGAAAGATCTCCAGGATACTGCTGTTAGGGCTACAACAAACAATTATTTTTTCACTGGATCAGTCCTTTGGTTAACTTACCACTGAATATTAACCTTATAAACCTATAGCTACAACTTCTACCATCTATTTTTCAACCTTTTATTCAAATATTTTCTCACATATTTTAACATGAATGAAGAAACCATTTCCAAAAAGTGGACCTTAGTAGGAACATTGCGGTTTATTGCAGACTGTGTGCTAATTAATAGATTCTGCCATTAATTAGCATACAGTCTGGGGTATAATTACATTTTTTTGTGTGCACTGTAATTTAAAAACGCTGTATTATTTATCTGCAAAAGGTTTTCTTACACCACCCAAGAGCATAATGGAAACCTTTCATTTTGTTTGCTTACAACTTGTAAATGCATCTGAAAGCAGTGTTGCCACATTAGCCATTAGTATCAATCCGACGGTCTGTGCAGCTGTGGTGGCAGGTTTCATTTTTCCGTAACATGCATCTCATTGGGAGCCTCTGGAATGAATTCAAAACAGGGTTCAAGCTTTTTCCTGTCGTTTTTAACATGTCTGGCGGCGGGAGCCGCTATTATATTACTCAGGATGAACGTGAAAATTGCGACGCGTCCATTTCTTCTACTTAAACTGCAATCAACATCATTGATTATGTTGACACTAGGTTGCAGCCCTAGTTGCTTTTAAACATTTATTTTTTAAATTCAGGCATATTTTTGCCATAATGTTTTAGTAAGCTAAATAAACTGATCGTGCCTGCAGTTCGTGTTAATATAATCAAGGCTTTGTTTTGTACCACTTTAAGCAATGCAACACAAAGGCTGGCCTATGCAAATTCAGATTGTGCACTCAAGCATCAATGGCCTATTGAAAGTTTTGTCTCCCGCAGCAAATAAATGTCATAATAAACAATATATTAAAATGCTGTAGAGTGATATATGAGGAAAAAAAGGGAAGGAACTGACCCTTATAGATTCAGCTTAGACATTTATTGTTCTGCAGTTGCATGCTGGGTTATCCACACCCCTCCTCAGCCTCACCCTCCCATCAGATTAGATGTCAAGGGTCCCGATCAGAGCATTTCTTCTCTCTCTTTTTTCCCTGTCCTGTCCAGACCTGAACATTATCAGGTCTGTCAGATCCACAGACGGCAGAGGTCTGGGACCCCCGTCCTGACCTGTCCGTCGGCTCTCACAGGAATTCCACTAATGAGGCGCTATGGGGAACAGATGCAGAGAGGGCAGCCCGGGCGAAAACAACCTGCCACAGTCACTTAATGATAACACGCGCGGTTATGTCATCCGCTCTTTCAGGATGGATTGTTTGGATGTGTTTCTGTGTATCTGTTTCTGTTTTTGTGGATCTCTGCAGCATGTGCGCAATTAAGTCGACAAACTGTTTTTACTCATCTGCCATGTGCGCTCTCTTTCATGATTCATTCCGGTTAATTTGTTTTTCCCCCCTCTTTTTTTACGACACAAACATTTCACTCGGCCTGCGTCAGTGTTCGCTGAGGCCACGTTGAGACGCCGTACCTAAAGAAGCGAGGTTATTGTCCTCCGCAGAGACGTCCTCAGCATCTGGTGTGTAATTTCAGGAAGGGACTCCACTGTCCAGAACTCGCTATCCAACAGCTCGAGCGGTTTATTATTACATTAAGTAATATCAGATGTGATGCGTCCACACCATGCGTTGAAGCACACATGGTCACACGCTCTTGCCCTTGCGAAACTTCCACTCATTCCGACTCTCGATGACTTCGGGCCTCGACTTCAATCGTTGCTGTAAATGTTAGGACATGTTTGTGTTTGTGCAATCGCCTCATGTATACTCCAGAGCATGCCGTTGTTTGCATCAATTGGGGTTCGACAGGATTAAAGGGCCAGTTCATAAAAACAAGACGACGCTGCCAAGAACAAACAAGAGAATAAAAGGAGTGGTGTCTGTGCCAGAAACTCTCAGACTGTAAGGAGTTGGTCTCATGTAATTAACATAGTTAAGCTTTATGTCTGTCACGGTCAGTCCTCTTCATGATTAGTTTTCTGTTTAATGAGGTATTACAGAACTGATACCAGATAAAGGGCGTATAGGAAATGTTTAAGAAGGGAGGAGGTAGTTTCAGAGTGGGAAGGAAGGAGTGTATTTGCTCCAGATGTGTGTTCACACACTGTCAAGTTGTGTGATTAGGTACATGATGCTTGTCACTTTTTGTCTTCACAATCTCACTTGTTACCTCCTTCCCTCTTAACTTTCCTCTCCGGACCCTTTCTCCTGTTGTACCTCCCGTTCTCCGGCTTCCACCTCATGAGTCTTTTGTGCGCGAGAGAAAGATGACCCAGACAATGGAAATGAGCACATACCAGCTGTTGGTAGCGATCAGCTCACGCTTACCTCAGCCCCAGATCGGGCCGCAGATTAAATACGGAACAGAAACCCCATGCTAAATGCATCTGGATGCTGATTCCTTTTCATGAGATCTCGCAGCGCTTTTGGCACGGCATCAGCAGAGGCCCCTCTTTCATGTACATATTGAGATTTATAAAGTCCGAGCGCTTGGTAAAAGCTGATTTATAGACTTCCACAGGTACAGACTGCAAAATACATACTAGGGTTTGTGTTAGAAATAGTACAAGGAATCATTTGGTTGTCCTTCTTGACTGGAGGGTACTTCAGTTTCCAAACTTTTACGACGTTGTTTTCTTATTAAAGCACACATTTTGTCTCCTTGGCTCTTTCTATCGCTTTCTAATATGTATCGGGTCCAAATGTCTCTGACTGTTCCCACAGCTTATCGGTTCCTCCCTTAACAGCACAGTTTATGTGTCTAGACACATTTATAATTGTTTGCAGTGCCCTCCATTTACTAGCATTAGCACTTTCCTGGCGGGAAACAGGAGCCCAAATGCCAACTGAACAGTGTGGCACAATGAAATCAGCCCAGAACAACTGAGCCCACCCAATTGAGAGCTGTTTAACAACGTGAAAATGGGACTGTGACAAGAAGGTGCTTCGTAGGTGCCTTTAAGTGTCTCAGGGGAAAATATGAGCGCACTAAGGAGTGGGTTGATTAGGAGCTTAGCAAGCTAAGTTTGGTCATTGCGGTTGAACTTGCACAAACACGACAAGCTCCCAAACCTCAGAGGAGCCTTAGCTAAACCCCCCGGAGGTTACTGGAGTGAGACCTCGAAGACTGACAACCTACAGGCACCTTCATGAGATGCCCAATCAGCACAATTCAATTGCGACAACAGCCCTGTAATCTTATCGATCGGCCTCCAGGTCCGAGGGATCCACATTGATTAAGTCATAAATAAGAAGCATGTCTTAGTAAGAGGCATTATAGAACAAACAGCCCTCTGAACCTGAGTGTTTGAAGACGGGCGGGTTCTGTAAAACTGTGGGGAAGAATGACCCGAGGGCTGGACTTGGAAAGTACAATCTCCGCGCCGAGGAGGTGTTTGGGTCGCCTCCTTGATTGAATAATCGAAGATGCACCGGGAGGAAATGAGGGAATCAGTTTCGAGGGATTGGGTTATCTAAGTAGAAAATTACACTATTGATTTTCATTAAAACGCCAGGGCCGGGTGTTAGCGAGTGAATTCGCTAAGAGGAATTCTTCAGTTCAGTCTGTCCACACGTGTTTCTTTGCAGCCGAGAACACACTGAGAACATTTGTAGCATTGAAATATTTCATTTCGACGCCCATCTTTTTCCAATTATGCGGTTATTGCGTTGACAAAGTTTAGTTCAAGTTGAATTCAACAACATTTCTCATGTTATTGTCTGTCAGATGTCTGATTTCTTAGACAAATGTCTGGATATTTGGCTCAATTTTTCTACCTGATTTTGAAGAATATGAATAAATTCTGCGTAAGTATTAATTTGTGATTAAATTTAATGGATCCGTTTGCACCTTTCAAGAGCTCTCTAGTCAAATCCTACAGGTGAGTTCAGTAGGCTTGTGTACGAGAAACATGAGCAGACGAGGAATTTCTGTGTAACACTCTCCTGCCAGAGAACATTATCAGACTGTCAGCTTAGGTTTCTGATCTTCAAAGCCTCGACTTGCATTCCTTTGTCATTTTTTAGGGAGAATATTTTGTGTCTGCAAACCTTCCCACCTCCGTGTCCGGTTTCGTGTTTCCGCCCATTACTGAAGCCTCCCTCGTAGCCGAACATGACTGTCGGGACGGCGCTAAGGCAAGGTCGCTCATACCGAACCTCTGGCGGAGATCAAATCCCCCCGCGGCACAGTCACCACACATCACGGTCTTGACGTGTCCTCATTGTACAGTCGGACAGATTATTATCAAAGACATGCTAATATTAAAGGCTCTTCCAAACACAATGTGCCCTCTGTGTTTTTTCGCCTGCGCGGAGAGCCCCCCCCTTTAAAGCCAATATCAGTTTCACAGCAGGTTCACTTTGTATGATTTTGATCCAGCGCTAGAGGGACAGTTGCAGCTGAAGGTTATGAGGAGTTTTTTTTTCTTTCTATTTTTTGTTGAAATAGATATTTCAGCGACCGAGCTGTCTTTCTGGATAGGGTGTTTGAACAGCTGGATAAAGGGCCTTTATGTGTTTTGCCTGTAACCCCTGCAACCCTTGCAAAGTGTCTCCTCGTCGGACTTCAAATACCAATAATTGAGCTTAAGTCGAAGTGATAGACGTCTTAAGCAGAATGATGAAACAGCACCTTCTGACCTTTTGTCCGACCCCCTCTCTGTTTTACCGTGGCAGCAGGGCGTAAGTCAAGATGTCAGCTTTCCCTGAGCCGGCGTCCATGCATCTTACGCCGCACGAGAGCCGTCCCCTCTCAAACCCGTTGACCTCAGCGCTAATACAGGTAACACCGTGGTAATACCGGTATTGAGGCGGCTTTGGATGTAGGTATTGAGAGGAGAGCCAGGCAAACAGAAAAGTGCTTGGCTGGGGCATGGGAATCAATGGCTAGGTGGACAGAAGGCCAATGCAATCAGGGAGCCGATTGAAGCAGACTCCAACCCTGCTGAGCCAGCACCATTGCAGAGGGAGGGAGTCATTTGGATCTGGGTGCCTTCTACTTGTCCTCTGGGCTGCACACGCAACAAAGCTACAAGCTTTACAAGCAACACTACAAGCATTACATTTTGCCCCGTACTTAATCATCACGTAGGCGCACATTTTTACACTCAAACCGTGGCCTGGCTGTATTTATTAATCAGAGCCTCTGACACAGAGATGGATGAGTTCCATTTTGATTTCAGTGCAGTTTTATTTGTTAGGGAAAAATCTTCGCCGCAGGAGAAGAAGAAAAAGCACATTTTTTTCATAAAGAGAACTGCTGGTGAAGGAGAAAAACATCGAGGTATGCGCAGGTTGAGGTCACTTGGACGGCTGCGCGGTGGCGTAATTTCTTGCCCTGAGCGCGTGTCCATGTGGGAACGGTTGTGTGTGTTTGTTTGCATGCTGCGTGTGTTCGCATGTGTGGGTGCATTCTGCAGAGGCTTGTTAAAAGCGGTGACTGAACTCGGCTGGATTTCCAGGTTCACTTGTAAACACCAGCACATGGACGCTCTGCAGCTGCAAACTCCCTGCCTCGACACGAAAACAGCGTTTCGGGAGAGCCTCGGCGAAGGTGCCTGGTGGGGTGGTTTGCTTCATATAAGGACTCGAGCTCCAACACTTTTCTCTCGGAGCTTTCTCTTAAGGGTGGTCCGGTCAAATTCTCTGAGGTCACCCCTTTCATTCATGTCCAATGAAAGCATGGGTTGTGTGGTTATTGCAGACCACAATCAGTAGTCGTTACTGTAAAGTCAGTCAAAGACTAAACAGGCCTTGCTCCAGAACGGGCAAAAATGGCCAATACAAGCTCCTCCGCTTGGAATAATATGAGACTGTTTTCTTTGTGAGATGTCTACTGGCTGGCCCAACGTGCTGGCATACGGCTTTCCTGTTAAATCACAGCTGAGGCCGCTGTCATCTGGCCCCTTTTGTGTACGCAGCCTCATCTGTGAGCGCAGTGGGAGCTTTACATGAGCTCGACGTGTACGGCGGAGATTCTGTGTGTGTGTGTGACCTTAAAAAATTTGCATGCACAAGGAGAATTATATATTTGTCTGTGCTGCAGGCCAAAAACCTGACCCCGCGCAGGAAGAGCCATTGTTGTTTTGACATTTTCTACGGAAATTGGAATTTATGAGAATGGGTTTCAAGAGAGATAACCTTCAGATAACCTAGCAAGAATCTGACTCTAATTTTAACCTGAATGACCCCACCCCCCCGAAACACACACACTTGACACTTTGTCACAAAGAAATTCGAAGGTTGCCAGCAGTATTTAAATATGTATTAATAGTGTTTTCATTGTTGTATTTGCTCAAAAGATATTGTAAAAAAAAAAAAAAAAAAAAAAAGGTTTTGTGTATTGTCCAGAAATGGTTTTACCTTTATATGACACTCAAAAGGAAAAAGTCATTTAAAATAGTAGTGTGTTGAGGATTGTCCACCACTAAAGAAGGTTTTCTTAGCTTTACATAGGAGACATACACAAAGGAAGAGAAAAAGACCATGGAACATTTTTTATTTATTTATTTATTTTTAAATGTGAGTTGGAGCGATAATAGGCAAAAAAGCCTTCAGCGACACAAACTGGGCAAATACCAATTCGAACTAATCGCAAGTTTGTCGAAGTGGAGATTGCGACCAGTCAGTCTGATACAGCTCACTGATGCAAACACAGAGTTCCCCAATCATTTAACACGAGGAAAGACTGTCCACGACTTTAAAAATTCACCATGTTGACAGTGGGTTTGGAGCATCAATTTAACCCAGATGGAGTGTTGATAGCGTAATCCCGATTGTCACAGTTGGGGTTTCTTGGTGTACTAGTTAGCACTCTCCAAACTACTCCCCAGGTGCTGCACTGGTCCACTGTTGTGTGGACAACTGACTGTGTCCAATGCAGAGAAAGAATTTCCCCATGACCAATCAATAAAGGATACAAATAATTAATAGTGCTATTTTCTTCTCAAATAGAGAGTTAGAGAGTGATGACAGCGGCTACTCCCATGCATACATTAGCAATATTTACACCTACGAGGCATAACATTATGACCTATCCTAATATTGCGCAGGTCTCCCTTGTGCCTCCAAAACAGTTGTGACTCATCAGAAAATGGACATGGGCCTTCTGAGGATGTCCTGTGGTGTCGGGCAACAGCATGTTGTTAGTGGGGGTCTTTGGGTCCTATGGGTTGAGGGGAGGGGCCTCTGTGGATCATCCCACAGATACTTGATCAGTTTAGGATCTAGTGAACTTGGAGGCCAGGTCAACACCTTGTGCTGTTCTTCATGATTTTTTGAGTTGTTCCTAAATCATTTTTGTGTGTGTGCCTGTGTCAGGCTGCATCCTGCTGGGGATGGCTGCTGCCATCAAGGAGTGTCATTGCTATGGGGTGGGGGTGCCTGGTCTGCTGTAGGTGGGTGGTACATTTCTAAGTAACATCCACACAAATGCCAGATCCAAATGTTTCCCAGCAGAACATTGTATTGTCACAAGATGGTCAGTGTTATTTACTGCTACTGTCAGTGGTCATAATGTTATGACTGATTGGTATATGTTCTGGTTGTTTCTCTAGGAAACATTTGTGGAGTGGGAAATACACAAGGGGGTTACCTAGGCAACCAGAGCCTGGAATGTCCATTAGCTACCAACCATCAGCTACAGAGCGATTGGCGACTGGTATCATGGCTTTTTTTGTGTTCCACAAAGACTTGTTTTCGTGCTTTTACACCATCAATACATTTATTTTTGTTTGTGTGTATACTTAAAATTAGCTGGTACATTGTTCCCTGCCTGTTGCCAATTGTAAAATGAGAATGTGCCCTTGTTAAACCCAGAGTGACGTAATCTAAATCCTGTACAGTATTTATGCTGATGACATACATTGGAAACTTGGCTTTCTTATATGTATTTTAGCAGAACTTTAAATCATAAATCTAGACTGGGTTGCTTGTATGTCTAACATTATGCTGAATAATGATTATGGTTTTTGTTACACACTCTCAAAGCGCATCTGCTGAATTGCACAGGGATGTGTGTGGTAGAGCGTGTGTGTGTGTGCATGCCGGGTTAAATGACCGACTGGGCAGTGTGAAAGCACATTGTGGTAACTCCACTCAGGTCAAACTCTCTCCAGGGACTGGAAGTGGAAAGTGAATGATGCCAGTTTGGACATGGGGCTATGACAACTGCTCTCGGCAGCATCTCATCTGACAGACCTATTAGCATTGACGCCAACACACAAGCACACAAACAGCAGACAGACGCACAGCGGTATAAACACAGAGTACAGTACAGAAGGAGGAGGAGGAGGATCTTGGTATATTAGAAAGTGAGGCAAAAAGCCCTGCTTGTGTTTCTTAAATACACACTACGCCCGCAAGTACACGCGTCACAAGTAGGTATCGAGGGCACTTTTCATGCGGTGCCGCCTTAAACACATCACAAATCTGGGACCACAGGGTGAGAGAGGCATTTGTGTTTCATTTCCGTTCACATTGTATTCGCCAACGGCCACCTCTTGCCCACAAAGAGGAAATTGAAACATCAAAACCCTGCGATTATCCAAAATACAATTATTTCCAATCGATGTACGGCATCAAGAAGTACGGTCACTCTCGGGTGAGGTGTAATTGGGTTTCATGAAAAAGACAAGTATAAATTAAGAAATATCCGCTTACACCGTTCCAAAACAGTCTCAGCGACTCAGGGCAGTTAGTGAAAATTGCCCGTGGCGCTTTCAAATCTTGGTTTTACCCAACGCATTTCATTTCATATGGAGGGTGAAGTGTTTGGCAGCGCTGGCCCGGGACAAGTTCTAATCCTTCTGTGTCACAGTTTACGTCACAATCAAAGGACGGAAAATGAGGACAGTCACTTGGAAACTCAAATATATTTAATAATCTTAGCAGTTTGCAAATTTCTCTACCTTGAATATTTCAGAAAGATTCATTCATAGGTTCTTATTTGTGGTTTTTAACTTGGATCTTGGTAATTTATGCAGACTTTTGTGGTGAATGTTTACTACCAAGTATTCAATTAATGTGTTCAGTGATTGCATTGTCTTCGATGGTGAGTTTCGGGTTTCGTCCCAGCACCGCTGGGTCAGACATTCACGCCCAGCTCTGCACTGTGTGATCAGAGGTCGACGACTCGCCGCCTCGCTCTCAATCATTGATTTTGGCTTTGATTTGCGCGGCTGACGTTGGTTGCCCAGACACCCAGGTGTTTCTCATCAGTTCCGTAAGAGGGAGTTTACAACTCACCTAAACCTTTCCATACGCAGAGCTGCCCCTTTTTTCCTCTGCTCGGGTTTCAGCTTACTGCCGCTGATGAACCTCAAACAGAAAGCTGTGCAGCTTTAGACCTGGTAATTGTTAGGGGTTTAGAAAGAAATCTAAGATGGAAGCAGGAGCTGTGGAGAGTTGTTGCGATCTGTTAGTTGGAAATGACTCCCGGTCTACTACTCCCTTCACTGACTTCTGTGTAGGTTCTGGTTCACATGGAACTGGAAAATCATTCTGCCACTGTTTCTTTTTGAGTTATAGTGGTAAAATTACAACCTGAATTGATTAATTGAATGTTAATTCTAGGATACATGCATACATACTTACCACACTGCTCAAAGGTTTGATGTACTTTAAATTCTTGTTGGAGAAAGTCAACGACAAAGTCAATCTGCTCTGTTCTTTAGGTGCATAGATGCTAAACGCTATCTTACTGGACTGAAATTGTTCTGGGCACATGGAAAAGATTGGCACCTTGTGACCTGAGAGGGTCTGCTGGGATTGTACTCTGAGAACATCTGAAATGTACTTTACAACCAGGCCTTTAGGGGCTTCGTCCACACGGGTGAGGATTTTAAGTTGTATCCTCCGAGCAGTTTCCTAGGCCTGGGATCGCATATTCTTGTTCTAATTGGAATTCATGCAGCTGTGTTCTCGATAGGATGCCGTCTGCTTTAGTTGGAAGGGCCGTAAACGGAGAGTAGCAACTGTACGATAAATGCAAACTCAAGTTTCATCATTGTAAAAATCCTTCCTGGGCTACGTCCTCTTATTTCTGCCAAATGTTATGAGACTGAATCAATCTGCCATGTGTTCTAATGGTTAGCAGGCACCTGTCAGTAAAACACCACTCAGTATTGTGAGAGAGGGCACTCAACCTTCACGGGGACCACTGGCCAGTACTTGAAGCTATAACAAAGCCTGGCTGAAATCACGCCTCTCCATTTAACAGCCCTTGGCCCTGCTTTCAGGAAAGCAGGCCCGTCCTTTTCATTGGTGCACCTGGAGCAATTTTATTTGGCTCGGCTGGAAATATCCAAGGTGCAAGGAAAAGGGACATTTGTGGAGTCGTGGTGGAATGAGTCTCTTGGCTTATACCGTCCTGAGATATGCCAGAGCACTTTTCTTTCATTACTTCCTCAAACATTCTTCTGTTGCTGGGTTTCGTTGTTACACAGAGCAGCTCTGAATACATAGTTTAGCTGCTGTGAGAGCATTTTTTTGGGACGGTCCTTTATATAAGACTGCTGTTTCATGCAGGTCATCCATGACTGAATTCTTGTGCCTATCCTTTGTTACGGAGATGTGAATCCGGGATGTCAGGCTTTGACATATTTTCTTCCTTCTGCGTGGCTTGTTGTGCTGAGTCAAGGTGCATTTTTGGACATTTTCTGTTCCTATTAGCCTCTCTTTCCCTTTTCCCAATTGTCTTACTCATTTCATTCTTTCTTTTAATTGTGCTTCTTTGCAAGCCGCAAACTCTTTAAAAAAAAAAAAAAAAAAAAAAAAAAAACACTGGCCAGGCAGTGGCACGGTCGGCAGTCTTGAAGCAAGCACTACATTTGCACACACACACACAAAAGGACACACTCACGCACACATCTGGTTTCAGTTTCAAATGCCTTTCCTTATATATTTTCCCCGTTCATCCTCACACACACACACACACACACACACAATAGTCTTTTTATCCCTTCTAAATCTGGCCCGGCTCGACCACAGCCACCGCGTCCAAATATGCCGGCGAATTCACAACATGTCATCAGCATAATTAAGCCATTTCGCGCAGAGATTGGTGTCTCATGCATTTCAAACGATGCCCACTGCTTCCTCATACGGAGCAGGTAAAGAATTTTAGTTTGTGAAAACCGGGGAGGAAGAGGAAAGAGAGTCTTCAGCGGCTATGGCATTTCACAAAAGGCAATTACCATCAATCATGTTGAATTCTGTGTCAAGGTGGCCTGGAGTTGATTCCTGTGCCGTGGGGAGAGCATTCTGACAATGACATAGGATCCTCTGTTGGCTACGAGCAAGAACGCAGAAGATGAAAGATTCTATTGGACCTAATGGGGGCCACGGTCTGAAATGTAATGCATGGCCATTGACTATCATTATGCCCTTGAAAAGCCAATAAACTGCTGTAGGACACAGGCCATTATATGTCATTAGAACGCAGCTCATACCCTCCGTCCAAACACATTCAATTATTCTGCACCCCTTTTAGCAACCCGCACTGACTCTTGGGGAATAAAAAGGTGCTTTTTTAGTAAAATAAGAAGTTGACTAATGCAGGAAGGGGATCATACCTTGGACAAAATCGTACCACCCCAACTACTTCCCTTTTTCTCGTCATCTCATTGTTTTCCACTTGATGCTGCACTGTACACATGAGTGATTATACACTCATAACAATCACCTGTTTTCAAGCATCTTCCCGTGAGTGTTTATAGTCACAGCGAAGGGAATTGACAGATCCCACTTCTATTTTTCTCGCCCTCGGCACGGGGCATTCCAGCGCTCCGCAGAGGTGTTGGCTAATTAGTCGGCTGACCTCAAAGGTCAGAGGTCACCGGTGCACCTAGCCTCGGGGGAACCCAGTGATATTTTAAGGAGTTTTGACTTTGGATACTTAAAACAGAGAAATACCCTCAAGGCTCCATAGGTCGTCCTAAGTGCATTACCTGGGTCATATAATGACAGGTGATGGGTATCAAGATGGAGCTTTTGTGTTTTCTTGACCCCTAATGCTCTGATTCCCCCAAAGCTCTCAGGTAAGGGAAAGAGCTCGCATTTGATGATGCAAGGGGAAAGGGGCAGTTCTTCAAAGGATGACCTAAAATAGATGCTTTGGGCCGGTTTTGGGAGTTGCAGCATGTTCCCTGCCCGGACTGTAGAGGCCCAGGGGACTCATGTGATAACGGCTCACCACAGCACCTGCAGCCTAATCACAACATCTTCTCTTCTTTTAATGTTTCACTGTAAAAAAATGCACTCACCAAACAAAAACATTAAAATTAGAAGTGAAAAAAAAAACAGTTTTGCTTTGAATCTATTGCTTTAAAAAAGTTCACCTTAATGCGGGTCTGGAATTAGTTGGCCCATCTACAAACCAAACCCCCACACACTTATTTTCCACCTCAGTACTACTACTACTTCCTGACTGCTCACTACTCACCACTACTTCCCACACTGGAGGCGAACAAACGCACTGGTCGTAAATCGTGAGGTGTACATTTGTCTAATATAGACGTCATTCCTGGGGATACTGGGCTGTAAAACTGATCCCACACAAAATCTGAGTCAAAGCCAAAAGCCTGTAGTGCTTTGTTATTGTTGTCACGCCTGTCAAGCTTCCTGTTCTCAAATGGCACACATGCAGTTTACAGTGGTTATGGGGGTAGATTTGTCACTCAGAACTCACTGTAATAGGTATTTTTATAAAACCCAGAAAAAATACGCAGTTTTGGTCTATAGCCTTGGAAGTAACTCCTCATATGGTATGAAATATTGCTCTTAATACAAATCTATCCATATGCCTAAAGCATGTGCAAAAATCATAGCTTGATTAGCCTATTGTGCCTGGTTATCATCTGTCATTGAAAGATAACCCAAGTCTTCATGACCTATAGTGTTTTTGAAGCTCAATGTGGGTGGCACAGGCGACCGCCATCTTGGCTGTGCTTCCCTCCACCTAAGTCCCAGCCAATACAAAAATGGGCAAAGAGGTGGAGCATGAATGGGAATGAGGTTGGCGGTGGACACCTAGAGAGACAGTAGACCACGCCATAAATTATGTATAACTTTAAGCCTCACTAAAATTTAAATGGCCCATAGAATTAGCATGAGTGGAGATTAGCTAATGAGACCAAACCATGTTTATGTCTGCTGTATAGTTTTAACATGGAGGTCTATGACGATTGACTAAGCTTTTGGAGCCAGCCTCAAGTAGCTATTAGAGGAACTGCAGTTTTTGGCACGGAATTTACCTCTTGGTCACCATTGCTAGGCTATGATTAGCAATGGTGATTGCTATGATTAGCAACTAACTGTTTGAAGGAGAGTCTGAATACTGTAAAAGTACAATAATAGCTAAATAGCTAAAGGCCACAATGTTATGTTAAAAGTATAAGTAACAGTGTTTTGCCGGGGGACTCTTCAGTCATGGGGTTCATAGAAACACCTCCCCACCAAAGACCCGAGCACAGATAGTGATGGAGTAAGACAGAAGACAGGTGTGACAAAGTGGGGGGGGAAAGAGCCTTCTCCCGCAAATATGGAAATCTCATTTACAAGCCCTGGCCTCTTTATGACGGATCTCAGCCTGTATATCTTCCCACTTTTTGACAGGTGATACCTGACAAGCATAAATGCGTAACATTCTTTCCCACTGATCTCCCACTGTATCTTTACCGCTCGCCACCCAGGTGGAAAATCTAGTTATACTGGAGCTTTTTGAAGGAGTCCTCTCACTCTCCTTTGCCTCGAGGCTGTTTGAACAGATGACCCGCCACACCATTAAACTCACCACGCTTTCCAGCGGCATTTTTGGGCGTACTGTGCGCAAGCTGTGGTTAACTCAGGCTTGTCCTGATGCATATCGTGATTTGTAAAAGTGTCTCACTTCACTATAGATTATACACCGATCAGGCGTAACATTATGACCACCTTCCTAATACTGTGTAGCTCTCCTTTGTGCCTCTAAAACAGTCATCAGAGAATGGACATGGGCCTACTGAGAGTGTCCTGTGGTTTCTGGCAATACAATGTTGTTAGTGGGGGCCCTTTTGGTCCTATGTGTTGGGGGGAGGGGCCTCTGTGGATCAGCCTTGTTCCAATACTGATACTTGATCAGTTTGGGATCTAGGAAATGTGGAGGCCAGGTCAACACCTTGTGCTGTTTTTCATGTTTTTTGAGTTGTTCCCAAACCATTTTTGTGTGCTTACCTCCGTCATTGCTATGGCGTGGGGGTGCCTGGTCTGGTCTAAGTGGGTTGTACATCTAAGTAACTTCCACATATGCCAAGTTTCCCAGCAGAACATTCAATTGTCACAAGATGGTCAATGTTATTTACTTCTCCTATCATAATGTTGTGGCTGATCAGTGTATAATATACAGAATAGAAATAAATGCTGTGTTTAAGACATTTAGAGAGGTTGCACCAGTGAAATTCACAGGATTATCAATGATAAATATGGACGTGCTGCAGAAATGCATTAACAGTGACGAGCAGGGTGACAGCCATCTCATGAATGGATCCAACATTGGTAAAAGGCACATTAAGCCGACCCTCGTCAAAACTCCGCCGTCCGAAAATAGTACCCACCGTGTGCTGAGACCACAGTTTCAGTTGCTGGTTGTTTATGATTTGTTTGCCTTTGCAGTGCTGCTGCATCCTTGATAAGTGTCCTTGTATTGTTCCTGCAGCCCCAGTCCTTCTGTGGTGACCGCAGTGCAGTGCATTGTTTGATTCGCCGTTGGTTGCAGAATGTGTTTGGCCATTGTCCTTTCAGTTTATTAATCCTCTGGCATTAGAAACAAAACGGGAACAAAGTGAACAAGTGCAGCCAAAAGCGGTCAGTTGAAGGGCTCTCCGTGTAATTCAACACTATTTTCATTATTCATCACTTTCTACATATTAAATGTGATATGAAAACTGTTTTTTTATGTATGTTGTCCAGTGTATTACTGAATGTGTCACCACTGACCATTATAATTTGCAAACCATAAATATATCCTGCCCCTGCTCCCTGTACTGTAAGCCCGGGGTTTGCCGCCCACTGTTCCTAAATCCATGTGTTGTTATTGCGGAGCAGCAGGAGGTTTACAGCGGGTGTAAAACATTAGGAGGCCACACAGACAGTAATAAGTCAGCTCCATCTTGACTGATGGGTCCACTTTACAAACAGGGAGTGCTGGAGTCCCCTCGAGGGACACATACCTATCTGCATGATGGATGGAGATTTTAGTCCCAACCAAAACCCGGGTTCGCTTTGGGGGGAAAGTTTTTCACTTTTATTGAGGGGTACTTTTTTTGTTTGGCCAGTATGTGAACAATTAAAGTTGTGGAGGGAAGTCAGGAGTTCAAGCTGATAAGATGTTGGGGATTTGGGGGTAGACAGGTTTCGCAGGGTGATTTGTTTCCTCTCCGTCCACCGAGGATTCGAGTGAATAAGCTCCACTGTGCGCAGAGGCCAAGCAGTTAGGAAGTTTGGAAACTGTGAAAGTAAGTTGGAGGTGCTAAGTTGTCAACCAGGCATCAGGCAGCAGGGTGGACGTAATGAGCTCAGTGTGTGTGTGTGCTTTTGAGAGGGTGTGAGACAAAGGAGGTATTTTTGATGGTGTCTGCATGATTGAGTGTGTGCGCGCATGTATGTGTGTTCAGCGGTCATTTCTTTTCCCCCCGTTTCTCCCGTCCCACTTCAACACAACCATTTTAAGAGAAGGAGAACAAAATCGCTAACCAAACACTGCAGATTTATCAAGCCTGACTACTTCGCCGAGCCTTTGTTTGCTCACTAATCCCTGCGAATACAGGATCAATGAGCACATTACAAGTCACGCTAAACTTCATTTCCTGCTTGTTTACAGTGGCCTACTGCGAAGAACATCAATACCAGAAAGGCCATCTTTTCTATAGGTGTCGGTCTTTGTTGTGATTGTTTTGAGGTCCTTGAACGGAGGTCACCGCCGCCGTTGGAGCGTGGCTTTGCATATCGACCCTGGAGAATGTTTGAATACATGACTTATTGATTCATATTAGGTTGTTAGGTTTATAAAGGTCCCGCACTGATGGATGGCGATGCGTGGCTCAAAAACATGTCAGTCTGCCTGATGGATGCTCGGCTTGGGTATCATGTCAGTATTGATAGGAAGCAGTGGAGGAATTCTGCGCTAAAACATTCGCGCGTATTGATTCGTTGATGCAAATGAACCCGGCGCGAGGGTCAAAGAGGGCCCTCGGGGTGGGGAGGGGGGGCGTGAATGTCACCCAAGGTTGGCTCCTCCAGTCATTCTGCAACACGTGTTTGGGAAGCGCTGGAGCGGGCGGCTGTGTGAGTGTGCAGCGTTGCACCGTAGATCTTTTTGAGCAGAGATACTTGTTCATAGTCGGCGTAAACATCTTTTGCCACTTCATATTTGAGCGTCTCTGCGGTGAGCACCAAACCAATTTCCTAAAACATTTCCCCCTGCGCAGTCTTTCAGCTTCTACATCGCAGTAAACAAACACAGACTAACTGTAACTGCATCGCTATCAGTCCTATGGCACGCAGCCACACCGAGACAGATTTATTGAGATTTCTTTCAAATGATTGTATCCACTGTATTTCAGATGTCATCTAAAATGAACCACTGACATCCATCAGAAGTTACATTACTCTCATAGTTTGTAAATTGTCAGTAAAGCGGTAAGCAATTTTCAAACCGTCAACTCTGACTTTGCTTATGTTGGAAAAAAAAAAGAAAAAAAAAACACAATCACAAAAGGTCGAGCTGAAAGTGATAGATGCTGTTGTAAATAAAATAGGAGAATACCAGGGAGGAATTTTCCATTAAGTGCTGTTATAGTGCGGGCAGCAGTTCTCTTTGACTTCTGCAGGCA
This sequence comes from Chelon labrosus, assembly GCF_963514085.1. Classification (NCBI taxonomy): domain Eukaryota; kingdom Metazoa; phylum Chordata; class Actinopteri; order Mugiliformes; family Mugilidae; genus Chelon; species Chelon labrosus. The sequence continues at coordinate 13,700,830 of NC_140356.1, forward strand.
CCTTGAACTGTTCCCTGATTCATGAGACCTTGAAGTTGAAATGGGCGAGCCCGCCGTCAGTAGGAAGGTTGACACTTTCATTTGGTAAAATAAATAGTTATATGTTTTAGCTCAAGATCATGCCTTGCTGTATTGCATGCAGGGGGGGAAAAAAAGTGCCAAACTAATACGATTCATCATGATAAATAACAATTCAACACTGGCAAAGACATTTTAGTACTCTAAATGCACGTTTACAAATCTGTAGGACAAACTGTGAGTAATTTCACAAATGCATTTCCCAGTCCTCAAACAAATACCAACCAGCTGTGGAATATAAAGCCATAACGTATGAAGCTGGAGCATTCTGTGTGAAAATGACTTTCTTAAATATTGTATAATAAAGAGCTGAAAAGTAGTATTGTATATTTTGGAAAAACAGCTTTCCCACTTAAAAGAACACACAAATGGATATAAACTACAAGATCACTCTCCTGACTCACCCCATGCTCTGTGCCAAGATTATCTGGTAATGTGAGGTGTTTACAACCAGATCTTAACAAACAGCAGTAAACAGGCTAGCCGTTGAGGCTAATGTTAGCCAGCACGGAGCATGGAGATTTATTGTTCTGTTTCCTTAAAAAAAAAAAAAATACAGCGTGTTTCTTCTTTTACTTTTGGCTTTTGGGGTGGAAAACCAGCTTACATGTTCAACCTACTGACAGTTTGGATCAGCAAGCAGTTTCACCGGCTTTGTTTACATCCAATCCCCACGATAATCTAAACAGTAGTTTGTGCGAGTTTAAGATCAGAGAGAGCAATATCTTAACTTCTGTCTGATTTCAAAACGGAGTAGGATATTCATTCATTCATTCATCTTCTGTAACCGCTTGTCCTGTGAAGGGTCGTGGGGGGGGGGGGGCTGGAGCCTATCCCAGCTGTCATCGGGCGAGAAGCGGGGTATACCCTGGACAGGTCGCCACTCTAGGAATAGGATATTATCTTATCTTACCTTAACTCAGTCCTCATGTGACGGGTAACCCAATAACACAACAGACATTAATATGCACTGGCAGCAAAAGAATATACTTATTTGTGCATGAAATGTGTTATTGTACCAATATGGAGAAACTAAGATGCCTTTTCCAGTGTTGAAACGTGTTTAAATCATATTTTAAACCCCAGAACTGTTTTGATTGTAATCCCATAACAGCCATGGAGAACGGAACATTTGTCACACCCATCTATTGCTATCACGTTTTCAAAATCTTAAGTGTGGTGTAGATTTTCACTGATATTCCTTCGGTAATTGCTCACAGAGTGTCGCTAATGTTCCGCTTGTTGTGTTAGTTTTGTCATTATAAGGCAATTAATCTTATCTAGACAATCCTCCAGACGACGCAGCTCTGTTAGATATCGTCATTCGATCTTGGTGAGCTCACACTCTGGGCTGTGATCGCCTGATAACTGTTTCCAATGAACACAGTTCCTGTTTGGACAGTATGAACATCTAAATTGTGCTACGCTATTGTTCGCCGTGATTTCTTTTTTTGCTTTGAGCTCATTTGTGTCTTCACCTTAAAGTCTTGTGTCTTCCGTGTGACTTCTTGGTGCCAAGCTGGGCTAACCTTTCAACTTCAGCATGCCTTTGCATACTGTTTCATTTCCCAAACCTAGAAAGAGAAAGAAGGTGCCGCACCATATGCCTCTCTCATCTTCACACCTGCACCCGCTGTAGAGAAGAGTGGGAGGGAGGGAGAGGGAAAAGCAGCGTTGGATCACATGTCTTCATGGCTGTCCAACAGTAAATTAAAACGAGGAGCAATTTCCTGAGGCCCAATTAGCAGAAAATTGGTCCTGTCTGTTGGAGTGACTCCCTCGGGAGGAGAGGGGGGAGGCGGTGGGGGCTGTAGCCGAGAGAAAGAGAGAAGGCACACCGCTTAGACTGTCGCATTACAGTGTGTGAACTAGGAATAGTGTGAGACGGTAGTCGATGTTGGTTTGGCAGGTAAAAATAGACTGATAGAGAGAGCAAGGTTGAACTGATGTAAACAGAAAACATGACAGGGAATCTAACGAGGCTGTTTATGTGGGAAAATAACTTTCATCCACACTTTTTCTTTAAGACATTTTCATTAAAGTCTCTAAAATGTCTGAGATCTCTTCTTGTTTGGCTACTGCAGTATCAGGCCTAACTCCTATTCTCCCGATCAATCCAAGCTCCCATCAGTTATCTATTACCGCGCATCCTCAGAGGGTAACGGGGGTGCTGGACCCTATCCCTGTTGATACCGGATCCTGAACAGGTTCCCAGTCTATTGCAGGGATAACGCATGAAGAGCAAATACCTCTGCACACTCACATGTACACCTATGGCCTATTTAGAATCACTAATAATCTGTAACGCTCCCATATTGAGTTTTTCAAGGTATTATAGATGGCAACTATCAAACAATTCTTCTAACTCTTTTGATATATGTAATCCCTTGACAAAATAAGATTTAGCGCACATTATTAGAGACATTTGGACTGTGCTATTTGCTGCCTTCAAATCGATCTCACAAGCTTGTGATTACGAGATGGGAAGTCCTGTACACAAAATGCTTGGCGATCATATGCAAACGTCAGCTGTAAATCATGAGAACACCCCTGCTAGGCAACTGTTGACACCTAGAAGTCACTGAGGCTAACATTTTAGCCAGCTAATGGCCGGGTAACGATAATGTAGGAAATGCAAAGCCGTAAATTTAATATTTTCCTGAAGCCAAGTGATAATGTCCCCATTATGTCGTGAATACTGCAAGAGAAGGTTGGACTTCTTTTTCGTGAAGGCGGCAAACACGACCACATTTGAAGGCAGCAACTGGCTTTGCTAAACTCTAAAAGGAATCATCGCAAAGGCCATTTTCTTCTTACAGTAGTCACATGGCAGCTGTCGCAGTATGACCATTTTTACATTTAGCCATCGAATGCAAAGGCATTTGACACAAAAAGGGCAACTCTGTCTCCAATAACAAAAAAGTCACTTAATACACAACACATTTGTTTTAACGGTAGCATTTTTTAGAGTGAACAAAGCGGTTGGCTTTCCACAACAAAAGACGTTTGGGGTTGCATTTATTGAATGAAGTTAAAACACTACTTTTTCAACTACGACCATAATGTTTCTCGAACAATAAACAAATGCTGTGATTCCCGAAACCATAATAGGAAAACAACGTTTCTGTGAGACCCAGTTTGGTAAGCAATGGTGAGAAAAGAATGCTGGAAATGAGCACTCTAGGAATAATCAACATCACTGAGAAGCTGGATTTACTTTTACTCACAAGGAAATAAACACTTTCAATCTACTTTCATTGTATTTCCACTTTTTAAGTGAGACAAAAGTCAAGAATGTTTTTGCTCAAATCACTGAACAACCACATAACTAATGAGGCAAGATGGGTGGGATTCTTCTGAGCTTTAGTTTAACCATAATGGAGAATTGATAACAGAGGCGCATAGTGATGGATGTGGGTTTTTGGATGAGGTCCAGTGCCTCCACAACTAATACTCTGCATGTGCTCTCCACAATCAATTCACACACGTTTCCCCTCTGGGGGCCTCGGCTATTGGCGGCGGCGATGATGGACTTGGGTTGACGCAGGACTCGTTCAGCGACTGAACTGGGTCAATGTCAGTCCTGTTTCGAGGATCGACCTGTCTCAAACGCCCATCACTCGCCGTTAATGAAAATTCGATCGATCCCGGTGCACGATAATGTCACCACAGCAGAACTCATCGACCCAACTAAAGCCATTGACCGCCAACAGCCTTTGTACTTCCTCTGCTAATTAAGTAAACATTTATATGAGCTTGTCGTTACGGGTTTGATTGGGAGATGGAAATTAAGGTCTTAATTAGAATTGTAAATCTTTCCGGCTTTTTTTTTTGCACCTGAGGTTCACAAACCTATGTACAATTTAATCAAATTAAGTTCTGGATGACCTAACTGAGACAAAGAGAAAAATAACTGAAACTGCTCATCACTAACAATGGACTGAAAATTCAGTTTCAGTTTCTTACGGTATAAAATAGGATTTGTCATCAATGATTGTACATTTCATGACAAATTCATTAACACTTAAATCTTTAATCTGAAGTTATTAATTTGATCCAATAAAACAATGTTTTTGCCTAAAGTTAGGACTCTTGAGGAGTGGTGTGGTTAGAACTTTTTATAGTGTAGCCTACTTCTGCAGAGTTTCGAGAATAGATTCAGCCCAGACGATCCCCTTGGTTCATTCATCCCCGTCCTTTAATTTAAATAAATGATGGTCTGTGCCCTCTTAATGAATTTAATCCTATCAAAAAATCATCGCCCTTCTCTCTGGACTGAATTATCGCGTGTTTCTAGAATCCGAGCCAGTCCTTGTGGCCCAAAATGAGCCCCTCAGCCACAGGAAACCAAAAATAAATCCTCTAATACCACACAAAAAAAAACTGTGGCTAATATATCCGAAAATGTCTAAAATGCAAAGAGACATCTGTTCCAATTAGACACTGCTAAACACACTTTTGACAAATTGTTTTTGGAAGCTTTGTAACAACGAATTTAGAATAGTTTACCCACACAGTGAATGTAGGACAAAACCTTTAATGTGCCTGTTGCGTCCGTGGATCCAACAAAGGTAATCAAATATTGCCTACTTCCTTGTTGTTCCTTGCTGATAAGATTCAGCTCTCTATCTACTCATCCATCTAATTATCTGTCTACCTGCCGGCCCCTGTCCATCGCCACCCCGCTCTATTGTTATTCACTCCAGGCAAGACAAACATGACATGCTGACCTCTGGCCATTAGAGACCTTCCAAGCAAAACTCCTTTTACCTATAGTGTTCAGGGTCATCGAACGCCACTGTTTCAGTGAAACATGCCATTATATTGTTTGAAAGGGGGATAATGGAGGTTTGCTGTTGCCAAGTTTCATAGCCTAAACTCCGAGAAGACAAAAGCGAGATAACCTCAACTGAAACCGATTGAAAACCGACCCTCTTTTTAACATCGCTGAACATAAGGACAGGGCTTCTCCTGCACTTGGGGGTTAATAATCACAGGAGTTCCTTCCAAGATCTCAAAGACGCAGAGGGGAGCTTGACCTGGATTTCTGTAAAGCTCTAACTCCGGGCGATAGTCGTACTATTCAGCGATATCAAGTCTTATCATCTTCTCTTTTTTTTTCTAAGTAGGATCGCTTACTTTCTTAAAAGCTCTGGCTTGTAACAATAGGTCTTATTCTCTTGGTGATTGAGGTGCGGCTTTATGCTATAGCCCTTGATGCATAGGAAGGTAATTTCATGGCTCCTTCCTGCAGACACAAATCAGACACAGCGCTCTATTATCTGGGTATTATGCTCCTAGGTAAGGGGATGGAGGTGGAGGGGATATTAAGCCCCAAAGTGTGTGTACGTGAGAGCGTTGGAGGCCAGGCCTGAGAGAATGTATGTGGTCTTCATGAAGCAATAGAAAGGGGACGGTGAAGGTAGGGGCGGAGAGGGGAGGGGGGGCTCTTTTGAATGATGTATCACGTTGCCGACTGTGTGGCTGCTGCCATCGCATCAAAGAACAAAGGGGTGTTTATGTCAAGCCTGACTGATTTGGTTTTTATTAATGTCTTACCTCCCTTTCTCCCCATTACCATCAGCTTCCACACATCACTCCCCTTCCCCCATTATATTAACTCCAAACGGTGCTTTGGAGACCACGCTGGTTTCTTTTGCATTTATCTCCCACCTTCAACACACACACACCCACCAACACACACATCCACACTGTGCAGGGCTCTTGCCCGACTCCTGTCTCAGCTGGGGCCTCCCTGAAATGTGCCATGTATTCTCCCAGAGTGGATGAAGCACACATTCGTTCCCACTTGACTTCCTCTTTTCCCCCCCGAGCCATTTACACAGTGGAAAAGGTTAATTGCTTGAAACACCAGCGGTGTTATTTCAGCTGAATCCAGAAGCGTTGCATTTGATATTAAACAGACAAGAGATTAGTGTGATGATAACAAACTGTGCACCAACGGATTATTTAAACATGCGAATGGGATATGCTTTAATTCTTTGGATATGTTGTAGAAATAACTGTCGGATAAAAGGCACAAGTAATACACTAAGTCTCTTGTTTGCTTTTTTATATACGTGCCAGTCACTGTACAATAAAACGTGGTACGACAAAAGAGAGTTCAGAGCAGATCCAAAGCAGTTAAATCATTTTCTGTTAAACTGCCTTTACTCTCAGCTGTCCTCACCCGTGAGTGATGGGTCCATGTGTGGAGGGAGAGTTCCTCTAATCCCTCACGACCGCACTGAGCGCCGTATCGTCACCCCGTGAAGACTATTAGCATCGTAGCTGTGGGTGATTGGTTCCTACAGCTCTGGGTCAGCGCTGGGTTTACTTTGAGGTAGCAGGAGACTGGAAGAAAGAAAGATGTGGATCCGAGTGAGATTATTAAAGGAGGAGAAAGAGGACAGGCACAGAAGGATTAGTTGAAACAAACGTTTAAGTTGACAAACCGGAAACCCAACCTACAAAATGCTGACGGCTGAATTGACCAAATAGTTTCTCTTGTCTGATTTAATGTCCTCTTATCACTGAAATCTCCCATGCTTCATTCCAGCTCACTTTCTCACTATGAATTACTGTCATGACATATTACATGCTGCTGCTGTTATGTGTAGGCTTACATTACTTACTACTAGCTTTGACTAGCTCTTCCAGATCTGTTTCTGCAGTGCATCAGACTGAAATGATATGTAACTTAATTTTGAGCTTTACTGATTGCGTAAAAAAGTAATGCAATCTAAAACCAACAATGGAAGTACAGTAAAATGCTGTAAGCTAAAAGCTAATGCAAATGCTCACAGTGGTAATGCAAAGATGGTGGTATTTAGCTGGTAAAATTCTTACTATGGTCAACATCTCAGTTATCGTTTAGCTTAAACACAACAATAACAATAGAAGTTTGTTCTGTGCAGCATTCTTAAGCTAAATGATAACGCTAATGCTAAAACGGTGATATTTAGCATGTAAAATGTTTACTATGTTCAGTAGCTTAGTTTTTTTGTGTTAGCATTTAGCTCAAATAGAAAAAAACAATATGAGTTCTGTTAGACATAGCACTGCCTTAAGCTAAATGCTAATGCTCACAGTGGCAATACTAAGATGGTAGTATTTAGCAAATAAAATGTTAACTATGTTCAATATCTCAGTTTTTTTTGTGTGTTAGCATTAACCTCAAACTCAAAAAACAATAAATGCTAATGCTCCCAGCGTTAATGCTAATATGGGAGTAGTTAGCAGGGAAAAAGTTGAATCTTTTCAGCTTCTTACTACTTGTTTGCTAGCTAGCCCAACACACCAGTTAGGCTGAAATCTGAACAAACACAACTAAGCTAGCACCTCTGTCAAAAACAGAATAGTTTTGAGCTAAATGCTAACAGAAATCTTCTAAGTGCTAATGTTAACATTGTGATATTTGGTAGAAAAGGTATTAGCATGCTAACTATTTGCTTGCTAATGAACACAAAACAACTGCAGCTATGGGAGATAGGACAGGAATTGAATGAAATCTGAACAAACACAACTATGCTAGAAGCTATCTCAGAAGCTATGTGTTTTGACCTAAATACTAATGGAAATGGTCACAGTGGTTGTGCTAACGTGATATCAGCAGGAAGAATGTTTACCATTTTTAGTTTCTTAGTTGAGAATGATCAAAGAGTCAGGACAGAAGTAAAGGAAAAGTCAGAGGACCACTACAGTTGGTAAGATCCATCATTTGCTAACGATGCATGTCTAAACTAAATTTCATAGCAATCTGTTCTGTAGTTGTGGAAGATATCCTTCTGGACTGAAGTGACAGATTGACTGACGCTGCCATACGCACAGCCATGCCACTATAATAATAGGCATCCAACATTACAGCCAGCTTCACAGAAACATTAAAAACACCTTGTTAATTATTTATTTCCAATATATTTTTGTCTCTTCAAGCCTTCATCTTATCATAATGTTTAATTAAACCCAAGATTATAAGTGCTGGCACAATTGTCTGCTGCCTCGCCTCATGAATTAGTTATTTTCTCTGCATTCAGTTTAATCATTTTTATGCTCGAAGCAAAAGAATATTCACCGTGCATGTGTGTGCGCCGATGTGTGCACGTGGGTGTATGTGATTCTGTGAACGCATTAGGTGTAAGTGGCGTCGGAGAGACTAGCATCGTCAAACAAATTACACAAAGAGAGAGGTAGCCTGCGCTCTCAAACACATCGCAGTGATTGAGCTTGAGAGGTAGAGTGTGGCATTCTTTAAACACAGTGTGTTTGGGGAGAGGTGGCGTATTCAAACACATTATGGATAAGAGAGATGGGGGTCGTGTAGCAAAATGCATTACGGAGTCGGAGAGGTTGAGGGAGTGCAACATTTCTAAACACATTATGCTGGAGCGGTGATGGCATGCTTAAACAGAGTGTTGATGGAGAGTGGAGAGAGAGAAGGGGTCAAGAGAGTTTCTGTTTTATTTCGGCGAGGTGTGTGTGCTTTGTCTCTCTATTGAGTGCTGACTGAGTTTTGACATCGGCTCAACCTGGATACACAAACTTACCAGACTGATTCATTTCTCCTCCGAGCACACTTTGGCACATACAGTCAAGAACTCCATGGCATGCACGTTTACATGAAAGCAAATGTGAGAAGAGTCAGAAATTGACATGCACACTCAGTTTTTCCGTTTTTTTAAAACACGAGGCTTCCACTAAAACCAACTTGAGAAGTCACTCCCAGAAATACACTTCTAACCCCACCGATAAAGCCCGTCGTGAAAGATTAAACTCAGATCCAGGAAAACACTTCAAGACATGTCCCTCCATACTTTATCTTGGCACTGTGTCCGGCCCAATTAACCTTACAAGCAGGCCCTTTTTCATGTTGCCAACTCTGAAGCAGCAGGGGTACCTCATCCCTGGCATTTTTCTGCGCCTGGCAACAGAACACCTTGAACAATGCAGAAAGAAAACACACAAAAAATGCCCTCTTCCACTATTCTGTTCCTGTGGCGGCACTCAGGTCGAATCTTTTCAATTAGCCAGGTTGACTTTGCATGGCTAATTAAGTCCTCATCCTTGACGAGCTGTCTGACTTCTCCTCCAAGCCTCTTACTGGGGGCTTACAGCCCCGCAGGGGCCACCGGCCAGACGGATTGTTGTCCAGCTGGAATGGGATTAGCGGCGCGCCAGGGGCCTGAGGCCCACAGTCCCTGAGCCTTTGTTTGAGTCTGAAGTGTCGAGTTGGAAGGGGTGAAGGAGGCAGAGAGGATTGAGGTAATCCTCTCCTCTTCAGGACTGCTCCCCAGAGGAGTGAATCCCCAGTAAACCACTGAACGCTGTAGACCACCAACCACCATCGGAGCCACTGTTTACTCATCAACCCAGCAGGTAGTAGGCCAACGAAGAGTCTCCCCCGTCCAACATGAATTAATGTATGTTCTGAAGGGTAATGTTCATTGGCCCTTATCAAAACATGTTGTTTCTTGGCCAAGCGTAAAATATAGGAGTTGTCTGGAAGGATTAGAGGCTTCACGCTGTGTTGGAGCAGGTTGTGAAACCCACCTGGTCTGCTGGGATTTTGTTGAGCCTTGTTGTTTTTGTAACCAACCACTGCCATCTCAATAGTTTTATCAAACAGCTTTAACAATGATCATTTAAAAGAGTAATTAGCTTGCCCACAGAAAACACGAGGACAAGTAATCCCTGAGCATTATTTAAAATCACTGTTACAAACATTTTCCATTTCAAACATAAATCCATAAAACGAGTGTATGTTAGAAGGTTGCATTCAAACACACCTGTGGCATGCAGGTGTAAGTCGACATGTCCCTGCCTTAGAGCGTGTACAGTAGGATAATACAGTGTTGGTAAAGTTAATACCAGATGATTCAAACTGCAGGCATTTCGTCAAAGGCCCTGTCTTGTTTTGTGAGGTGGGCTTTGCCGACATATTTGTCTTGACAACTGTTGTTTTAATGTAATCCCGTATATAGAAGATGAGGTCATGCTAATCACAAATAGCTTAACTGCGGAGGCTAAACTTGTCAAGTTTGCAAAATCCGACAACAAAGAACACAGTGACTAGTTTGTTTTAAAATCTCCGCCCTTTTAGAGGATTGGGGGGTAAAAAGAAACCAAATTCAGCAAATTGTCAGTGAGTTGCTGCAAAATCAGATGTTACGTGTCTGTTTTTCCGCTGTCGGGTGAATTAACAGAAATCCACATTACACGGCTAATTAGTTTCTGAATTTTGAATGTTAGCTGGAGGAACAAGATATTGTTTGTAGATGGAAATGCACTGTAAGGCTCGAGGCCCTGTGGCGCGAATTCTCCTCTCTCATGGTGCACCTGTGCCTGTGAGTCAGCCTCAGCATTGAGCCAATACCAACAGGCTGTCTTTCATCGCAGTGTGACAGAAGCACACGAGATTAGAGCAGAATCCACCCAAAACAACCAGACTGAGCTCGCGGATAATCCAGAGCCCAAACATCAGAGGGAAACAGGAGGACACTGCTTCATCCATCATCCGACAAGAATCCGCCCCGAAGAAAAACACGGGGACGAGATGAGCTGCTATTGTCCGACCTAGCTGGCACGGGGGAAAAACAGGATGGGATGAGTTTCTACGCCTCGGGTGACTGGTGAACCACCGTGGCACCAGCCTGGAAATGTTATTGGAGGAAACGGCTCCAGTTATTCATGTTCACATAAAAAACTTTGTCCTTTTGGAAGCAGACGAGCGTGTTAAAGATGTTGGAGCAAACGCAGCTTTATCTGCGCATTAACATGAAGCTTTGAATTGATTCCAGGCTTCGGGGCATTTGCAAAAGTTGACTGTAGCCGAAGAAAAGGCTGTGCTAATTTGAACAGTGAACCATTATGCTCCATTCACCGCTCAGGTGACTGATGTGGTTTCTCATACTGTCAATGCTCTACATCTAATTTTACAGTCAGGACAAAGGCTTTAGTTCAAAGGCATGATTCGGTGCCAGAACATATGCAACACAGCTGTTTGTGACACTTAATACACTCATATCATCTTAATCTTTTCTTTTTATCACCTATCAACGCTGTACCCCACACACACACACACAGACACACACAACTCCCCACTTATGTACAGTATCAAGTTGGCTCTCCCGTCTGAAAATGCAAAATGGCTCCAGCACAGTGAGCTTGTATCTATGGCCTTGCGTGATGTGATTGTGCCTCGAGAATGTGTGTAGCGAGCGTTGCCCAGTTCTCACCAGCAGGAACAGAGGCTGTTTTTAAAGCTGCGCTCTTGCGTCAGTTCTCCGAGACATCGCGACTGACGGCTCTGAGAAAAGGAGCCTCCGACCGAAGAGGAATGAGACTGATCCCTTGCCAGACAGCCTCAGCTGGGGGCCACCATCCACTTGATTCCCCGCCTACACAAACCATCCACCATCCGCCCACTGTCCACCCTCCCCACATTCATTTCTGGACATGCAGTGATAACAGAATTTCCGGAGAACTGTCCAAACAGGCCGCCCTGTGCTGAAATGTGCACTGTACGGGGACGTGGCATAAATCGAGGGTGGATGACTATCGCTTGCGTCTGCATTGTCAGCACTTTACCGGGGCAAAGAACGTTCCTGTTTGTGACATTGAATAATGGAACAAACCACAACTCGATATTTGTCCTGTACGTTTATTGTCCTTCTATCTCATTTCCTCTTTGGCCAGATACAGTAGATGTTGGATCTTAATTCGTGAGCTTAAAATATTTTCCTACCAGATCCCAGATGGACTGTGTTGATTCGTTGAGCAGAGCACACAAACGAGAAATTAATTTTAACATTGACAGACACAAACTGATGATAATTATACTTTCATTTTCTCCTAGATCTCTTTCATCGTCTGTGTCTGTTTGGTCAGCAGAGGCGACGCCTCAAAATTCAGCATTCAACCTCCGGATCTTTGGAGACATTCTTTAAAGACATTTATAGTTAGACAGTAAAGAGTAATGGGGTGTTTCATTTGCCATAATGAAACCTAATCACCCTGTGGGACAGTGCTTTGAATCCGTTTGCGCATCGGTTTAATAGTCTGAGTTGAGCCCTGCAGTCTATCAGGGAAAGCGGCTGAAGGAAAGGTTTCCTTTACATCTTTAAAGTGTGAATGATGAGATGGGTCGTAACGCCTTTTATTTTTTCCCAGACAAATGCTGGTGAAGAAAAATCAAAAAGGGCCTTTTCTTTGGTGGGAAAAGCTTTTTTTTCCAGACCTGATTGCAGAAATGGCAGAACTTTGCGTCCAAACTGTACGACTCTAACCTCTAAAGCCTTCCTGATAGTGCTGGCACACAAGAGAAATCATTAATTGTACTGGGTGTGAACTCCACTACAAAAGAAGCGGCTCGCAGACAGGAGACGATGGTCCTGTATAAATAGGCCTTTTCAATAAATAGTTTGCTAATGGAGAATTAGCACTCTTTCTTCTTTCTCTTCAGTGCTATTTTGTTTAAATACACTCTGAACAAAACCTTTTTTTTCTTCCTGGAGCTCACCTTATTCATATTAAGAAAAGCTGAGCCTCCAAATCTCAAACACAAAAACACTCACTAATCTGTACTCATGTGGGTCTTTGTACTTCATGATGTTTGATTCAGTGTTTGGATCCAAAACTGTTATTAGCTAGCTTTCATCTCACATTTTGAAAAAGCCAGAGGTAAGGTAACTCTTAAGATACAGCCTTACTTTCTTTTGTCGTGATGAGTCATCTGCACTTTTAAATTACTCATGCGTGCGTTTCATAGTGATGCTCTGACTATAGACAAAACGTGGGTGAGCTGGGATGAGCTCGTCAACTAGCTGCGAGCCAACCTGAAGTACCTCATCGCAAAGGTGTGGCTCGATAACTAGCCTACAAGTTTTTCTTAAACGTTTGAAGACAAATGCTTTTGATTATCCAGTAAGTGTGTCATGTGAATCTAGTTCTAACAACTTTTCAACCTCAAAGCAGAGAACAAATGCTACGTTCACACGACGACGAAACAGTCATCGTTGAAGTGCTGCTCAAGTGCTTGTTGAAGCTGTTTGACGCTAGCGTGAACGCAGCATAAGGGGTGCTCAAACTCAAGGCTGGGTTTTAAAAATTAGATTTTCCGATTGATAGATCTGACTAATCTAGATGGCTGACTAATCTAATTTTGTGGTCTCGCGCTGTGAGGTTAGTCCATGTGTGAGGGAGATCCAAATCATGACAGAAGCACTGGTCTGAAAGCTGATTGGATTTAAAAAAAAGTATGATGACAGAGAAGAGCCTTTACAAAAACAAAGCCAGAGACTAAAATATTGTGGAAATACCACAAAACTCTAGAACCAATTACAACTTTAGTCTTAGTTTTGGGGACTTGTGAATTGGAATCAAAGAAATCAGTAGCTATACCCAGCCCTACTCAAACTCCAGATTGTGGACTTTGGCATTAGATTATAAAGGATCTTATCTTATCACCACCAAACTTCAATGTGGTTTACTCGTGGGCTTTCTGTTGTGAAGAAGTCTTTAGGCTTCACTTTTCACGACTTGAATTAAAGACTTGGATGTACACAGGCTTCGCCAAGGGACTGTTAATGTAGTGAGAGTGATATTGGCTCGATCCCCAAAACTCCCATTAAATTATCAATTATCTCCTCTTTCCAGCAGCACTTTTATCTCTACTTGTAAATCTTGCTCGGCGCTATAGTGTACAGCCAAGAGTTTTCTGTTTAGAGTCCGCCTGTGTTATTTGCCAGGCAAGTGTGAAAGATAATTGGTCACCTAGGAGGGTTTTAATGGAGCTGCTTTGATGGAGTCATTTAGTCGCACCGCTTTGCATTTCATCACTCCTGTCTGTCAATTATACTTGATTTACGGGGTGTCTAAGGGACAGCGAATGTGAAGCATCAATTTGCGAGTGGGTGATTGCGCTGGAGAGAGAGGAGATGGCGGGATATATCATTCATTAACATGGCAGGTTGTCCTTCAATTATCCCTTGTCGAATTGGAGTGAGTCATTTCCGCCTTTATTCGTATCAGGGACGACCTCTCCCAGGTACAAAGTGAGAAAAACGCATGTGTGACTTTTATAAGAAGGTGGATAGCCGCTTCAGAAGCTTGGGAGTCTTTTCCAGAGGCCTTCTGCTTACGTACAGGTGGGACTCATCGCTCACCATACTCTCCGGTCAGAAGTCGGTGTTTACACAGATGGCTTGTATTCACCCAGAGCCCTTTATGAATGCTGCAAAGCTAGCGGCATACGAAGACTTTGTCTGCGCGGTAATGAATGGCGAGTACATGACAGTTTTGCTCTTAGCGTTACATGACAAGGGGTCTCATAAAGAAGTTAAAGGTGACAGACACGAACCACTTCCCCCACACAGACGAGGCCGCGAAGGTTGCCTGACGTTTCCCAGGTTTGCGCCTTCGAGCCCCGATAAAATTCAACTGATAATACTGTGCTAATGGCTTTAGAGCGCTGAGACAATAAATAAGAAAAGGTAATTAGGGCTGAAAAGAAACAAAAGGGGCCATAACTCTTGTTTAGGTGTGTGGTTTTTATCTGAAGTGACGAGAGGCGCGATACGTTTCGGCGCTCGGGCGAGGCTACAGCAAAGTGTGTCCGCGATGATAAAACACAGAATGCTTCTCCCTCGGCGTGGCTGCGTCGGCCTGTTCACACAGCTGGAGCGAATCAAATGTATGTGGTGGCCGAGCCTCCCACACGCCACAATGCATCTATTATGTTAAAAGGAGACTTTCAGCAAGCGGGCTCAAAATCTAATCTAACTTTCGGATGGCCTTCGCTGAAATCACATGAACGTCGGGCTTCGTCCTCCTCAGAAGAATGATTGTTCTCATTCATCGTACTAAAAGGAATATTATTATTTTAATTATTAGTCCCAGGAGGCAGTGATTTATTGTGCTTTTGAGTCAAACTTATTAAACACCCCCAAAACTGACTTCTTCTCCTGCTCCCAAAAATGAGCGTTATCTTATTTTGCTTTCAATGTGAGTGATCAGATATAAAAATTTTAATTTAAGACTATAAAAATCCAATAGTCTGTCCATTCTGTAATAGAAGGAGTGAAATTTGATGAATATTTTTCCAGATGCGGTGGCAGGTTTTTGCATAATTCATCTCCAGATATACATCCATGTATCTTCAGGGGTGACACTTAAAATTACTAATTTAACTGAATTAAACTTTGTAATGTCACTGCTGACAGTGTCGTATTGCAAAGCGAGTAATTAGATTATTGGCTGATGTGTTATCTGCCAGCCTGAGGGACACAACACTGAGTCACGGTCACCGCATTTTGAATTATGGATCTGTTTAAAAATAAGTTCGTAATGGGAGCAGAAACGCGGAATCCCTCAGCTGACTTCCCTTCACGTAATCTATTAAATAAGTCAAACACGTGTTAAATAAAATAGACAGAATGATATTAACCGAAGCTTCTTCATGTGGGAGTCTTGTGCTTACGTTTGAGCAAAGCTCGCTCAGCGGTATGAATCCAGTTGGTGCCTCTGTCTGTCTATCTCCAACTCTCCTTATTTAACACACATATTCTTGGAAGCGAATGTGAGCCGTATTAAATCTGACTCCTCTCCTCTGCGCGGTAATGCGAGCGCCGGCGGTTAGTTTTATAAGTTTCACAAGCGTGTAAATATTTAATAGAAGAGTGGGATGGAGTGCTGTGTCACTGTTCCTGCCCCGTCGGCCCCGCAGACGCAGAGAGGGAGCACCGAGTACTGAGAAAATTTCTTCCTGACAGGAGAAATTTATGGAGCGCTCATACACAGGTCTTCGTCGCATTCTTGGATCGTGTGACACGGACGCGGGCATACAAGCTGTTTATGGTCGGAGAGGATGTTAGTTGGTGCAGATGCTGATGCCCAACTCGGGAGGTTCAAAACACGACGGGGGCCCGGCGGCATTCCAGACTTGGGATGTGTGTTTTGGTATTTTTTAGGCAGCTGGAGATTCGGATGCATTTTTCTGGTCACATTTTCCAGTCCTATTTCCACAACCCACACGCATTTCAATCTATTTAGATATTTGAAACCCCAATCTGTCAACGACTACAATAAATCATCAGGGTTGCACTGGCAAACACAGTTTCCCTCACGGTAAGTGGTATTCATGGCCATTGTTCAGACTTTACAGGTAAACTTTCTTTCTCCTTTAGTTTTATTTATTTATTTTTTTGTCTTTTAGTCTTGTGCCTACTAATTTTTTACAGTATTATAAAGATATTCAGTTTCCTTTCTCTTGGAGATCTCTCTCACCGAGCGAAACCAGGCATGAGATCTACAAGATCCATTTTTCAAACAACAAATTTTTCAAAAAAATTACCAAAAAACTCAAATTGAAAATAGAAAACGATCGCTTTAATCATCGACCCTGCACAATTTCTTTTCCAGATGTCCGTTCACAGGCCAAACTCCAACATCCATCTTGAAACCTCACCTACTCTAACTCATGGCTGTTGCATGATACTGTGGATTTCTTGTCCCTTTCTATATATAGCAAGGGAACATTTTATTAATGATCTTAACTCATCAACTAAGACAAAAACACACCACAACCATTATATAGATTATTATATAGATCCCTCCTGTGTTATTTACTTAATAATGAACTCAAAAATCTTCTTAAAAAAGCTGAAATATTTTTGAATAACGATTGCACCCTCACAGATTTTTTTGGGAACATATGCCAAAGTCTGTGGGAATCAATAGGTTTATTATAAATCTTATCCCTGCTGATTTGAACATGCACTGGTTCCACACAGAGGTTCAACGTGACGTAGAAATCAATCGCTTTAATCTTCGACCCTGCGCAATGTCTTCAACATCCATCTTGAAACCTCACCTACTCTAACTCATGGTTCCCTGCATGATCTTGTGGATTTGTTGTTGCTTTCTATATGTAGCAAGGGAACATTTTATTAGTGATTTTAACTCATCAACTAAGACAAAACCGCACCACGACCAGCAAAGAACCATACATGTGTTAATTAAATAGATCCCTTCCGTATTATCTACTTAAGCAATAGTAATAGTTGAAGAGTAGTTTGAGTAAATCCCAACACATCAGTAGACACATTGCCCTAGCTTTTCTGTTTGTTTTTGACTCACTGTAGTCAGGAGTATTCATTGTGTTATGCTCATAATGTCGGCCAAAATGTATTGTATGGTTTCAGAAACAGAAAGCTTTGACAAATAACTGTATTCAGAAGTGAGGAGTAGGAGGCTGATTGAACTGTGATTTAGTTTGAAAACCAAGTAGATTACATCGGTTCTTTTCTCGTGCCTACATGTTCAGTGACATGCCGCTTGTGAAACTGGTGATGAATTGAGTGCTTTTCCATTTTTACAACCAAACGTGCAATGAAAAAGCCCAGAGTTGCATAGTTATCTCTTTAACTTACACTCCTTTTGTCCTCCCTTTTGCTATGAAGCTTATCAGTATAACCTGGGCCTCAGTGGTCATCTATGAACACATACACAACACTGATCCTAGTCTCAAGGGATGCAGCGGCGTGCTGGTGTAACTGAATACTTTGATTGATGTAAATCAATGAATTTGCGTGGAATTAGGCGACACATACAAGTGTTAACACTCGTAACGCCAATTGTTGCTGCTCCCGTTGCCCGGCATGCTGGAAAATGCCAAAAAAAATCCCGAACCCAATCATGTTTTAGTCTGAAAACATTACATCAGCCATGTTTCTTACAGTTAAACACTGGATTTGTTTGTCTGTGACTCCTAGAAAATGTGAAAAGGACGGGGAGAACAAATGGACTTTTCTGTCTTCAATCTGAATTGGAGTGGACGTGACATTAAACAAGGTCCCGCCGTACTGCTTTTAGTCTCACCATTACTCCCACACCTTAACAAACCACTACCACTCCACTGGGTTACTCTTTAATTTCAGTGACCGAGCAGAGAAGCTAATGCTCTTTGAGAGATCTATTCACTTGGAATGTGGGTGTAGATGGGGAGCAGATTTCTTAAGAGGCCTATAAGCTCAGTGATTTAGCTATATAGAGGGAATAATGAGCTACTCCTCTGTTGTCTCTGCCCAACCGCGGATTTAAGTCCTCCCCCAACAAACCCTCATTCACGAATGGTGTGTTTTTCATTTACATATACATACAACTTAAAAGAATCCTTCAGGTTTTGGATTAGTCCACTCCCCCCTCACTTTAAGACTTCTATTGGTCCTTTCCGCATCAGTGACGCTTCATGATGAGCTTCCTTTTGACTCAAACAAGTCAGAAGTCTTTCATCCCACAGTTGAAAGTCGCTCAGTCATTCATTTGTTGTTTTGGTCTTGTTGTTCAGCAGTTTTTCTCGTTTTTACATGTTCTTACGTATATTACTTCATTTTACTGCCACAGAAGTGATTACACCACTGCGCCGATGTTTGTATCATTGCTCAACAAGTGCATGCCAGCTCCTCCGTCCTCCTCCCCCACGTCAACGTCAGCAGCAGCAGCAGAGCCCCGGCAGGAAATGATCAGTTTTATGAATCAGTGTAACATTTCAGTCAAATTTCCTGTAAGCGGTGCCTGGTCTGCCTCGTGCCGGCGTCATAGCGTGAACCGCGTGGACACATCTGTGCGAGGCAGAGCTCCACAGGAGACTTCCGTCACCAGAAGATGGATGGAAATGTATCAGCGACGGATAAATACACCCAACGACTTCCCTTCATCCATCCATCCCTCCCTCACTGCAACAGATGTTACAGCTCGCCGGTGTTTTCTTTCCCATGGTGCAATGTGGTTCCACTTTTGTTTATTTATGCAGTGATTCCTGTATTGGTCGTGAGTGGTTGCGGAAACTGGAACGTGGAGCCGCGCATATGTACGCGTAGGTGGAAGGTCCCGCCAGAAGAGATTACCCAAACTCCAACATGCACACGATGGGGTTGCGTGACCCCCATTGTAAATCTGGAGGCCGACCTCTGACCTTTTGAGAAGCGATGAAATGAATGGAAACCTCCCATTTCCCTCCACCAGCGACGGAGGCTCTTCTGGTGTAAAGGGGAAGCATTGTTAATGAGCCCTGGAGTGGATTTTTAATGAAACCGCCGCTTTGTTTGAAGGGTGAGAGCAAAAAGAGCAGGAACAGGTGTCAGCACTTGACTGGACGGGAGATAATACATGTGGATGGCTTAGAATGTGTCACATAAATACCATATCTTATTTCTATCACAATCCAGATGTCCTTCTGCTAAGTTATATTCTGGATTTTAGAAACTTTAGAAACCCTAAGGTGACACTTTCACATGGTTATGGAGACATACTTTCAGGGTTCATATACTGTGATATATAGCTCATTGTATAGATCTGACAGGGACACACAGGTTTACAGAGTTAAAATGATGATTGCCTCCACAGATGTTTTTTTTTTTAGTTCCTTTCCCATGCCTACGTGTTCAGTCACATTTCACCGCTTGTGAAACTGGTGATAAATTGAGTGGTCTTCCTTTTTTATGGCCAAATGTGTGCGATGAAGAAGCCCAGCATTGCATAGTTATCTCTTTAACTTATACTCCTTATGTCCTCCCTTTTGCAATAAATATTATTACTATAACCTGGACTGAATCTGTTACTCCATCTTTTGATAGTGGATATGAAATTGTACGTGTAACTGGCCGTACGGATGCAACTCGGTGCTGTTGTAATTGATGACTTTCAACTGACACATCCATTTGCGGGAATTGGGCGACGCTTCCCATTGTTTACGTTTAACCACAATTGTTGCTGCTCCCGCTGCAATTCATGCAAGATATTTACAGAAAAAGCCCAAACCCTGTGATCAAAGGTGTGTGAATCATTTAAACAAAGGCCCAACAAACGCTATTTGTCATCTCAACAAAGACCATCCAACCTCAACCTTGAGCACCTGAGCTCAACAAAGACTCTCTGGAGCAGATTGCCAATGGCTAGGGTGGCAGTCCTGCCCTCAGCTGCATTTGCAAGTTCAAGCAGGTAATCTCTTAATGTGCATATAGATGCATAAAACTAAACAAAGTTGCTGTTAACCTTTTGCATGTAAATAAAACAGGTGCAAGGCCATTTAAGGCTCATTTGGAGTAAGTCGTAACCTACGCACATAGCCTACGACTTCTGCGCTCGTCAGTATGGCTTGCTCTGTAACAACGCCACTCAAACGCTAGTTGGCGCTGTGTCTTTGTTTGCCAGCCGGGTTCATTTTTGTTTCTACTTCCTCAGATGAGGTGCCCATCAGCTACAGTGCTTGGGTCCGCGTACGGTCTGCATATGCTCTGCGATGTCGCTGTAACTA
Source organism: Chelon labrosus (assembly GCF_963514085.1). Taxonomy (NCBI): domain Eukaryota; kingdom Metazoa; phylum Chordata; class Actinopteri; order Mugiliformes; family Mugilidae; genus Chelon; species Chelon labrosus. The sequence continues at coordinate 13,721,219 of NC_140356.1, forward strand.
CGGCGTCAATTTGAGACAGAAGTCTACACTGCCTGTTACAAGTAGCCCAAGCTTTGTTATGAATAGTGTCATTAGGTAAATGTTAAAATGGTCCCTTCACTCATAGATTGCATTTGTTGTTGTGAAAAAAGAATTGGTATAATAGTTCTTAACCAAAGTATTAGACCAGTACTCGGAAAAAAGACATAGATTATAATAGAAATAGATTAAAAAACATTGAAAGATAAACAAGTTTCTTTCACTTTTCACTTGTCAAATGAGCAGGATTAGAGCTTTGGTTCACAGTCCACCACCACACAAAAGGAAATGAAGCTCTGTCATAACTCCCTACCTGCTACTGTTCTTCCTCTAGCTGTCCTCCATATCTTTCCTGACCTTATCATCTTCTTTTCCTGGATATGTCACTTGCTGAGTAAGGTGGTGCTCCGTGACCTCTGTTAACATGAAATGGGTGGACGTGGTGTTTGGGAACGGGAAGCCAGTAGGAAGAGGAACTCCTCCAGTATCAAGGAAATGACGGCTACCTTGAACTTCATGTGTCATTTATCGAGAGAGGAACCAGTTTTTCTGTGTGCTTCTCAGTGGCATTGGCCTCAGGAAGATGGGGGTCGGTTAGGATATGAGCGTGGTGGTTCGTGGGCTGAAGAAGCGAAAGGTCAAAGGGCAATGTGTGCGAGGTACAGGGTGGGACATTTCCGACGTTTTCTGTTAAACAGACATGTGGTGTCACGTTGCCATAATCATTTTTTCTAACGGACACACGGAAGATTAACAGCCCTTCCCATTGCACAGGATGAAGATACACCATCGTATCAGTAACAGCACATTGACACTCGCCACACACACACGGACCTGCCTGACGCCTATCCCCTATTCGCCGTGTCCTCATAAGCAGGGTGTCTCGTGTCCCCTTCTATTTTTACCATCAGGCGCTGAAAGCCTCTGGAAGCTCCTTGTCAATGGGCATCTCATTCCACCGCCAACAGCGTGTCACCATTTATTAAGCCGTCATTACTCAGGCTGCCGGGGTGCCAGGGGGTGTCGCAAATAGATCGGCAACGATAGGTCGGGCTGTTGCTGCACTCCCTAAAGGGCAACCCATAAAGGCGTGCTCCAGCACATCTCACTCCGCCGGCGAGGATCGATGCAGGTAGCCGGGCCGCTATTAGTTTGGCTAATGCAGACAAATGGAAGGAAGGGCGGCGGATCGGGGCAGAGGAGAGAGGCAGAGGTCGATGGAGATGGACCGAGGGAAGAGGGCACTTTCGTGTGTCTGTCCACACATGTTTTTGTTTTGGGTAAACACCTAAAAAGGCTGTTTAGACTGAAGGGGTGATGAGAGACGAGGCTTGGGGACGTAATGCTTGTTGACGTGAATGCTAATGGACGCCATGGATGCATACACGTCAAGATTCAGTCAGATCAAGTGATTGAGAGACAATAAACACAGGAACAATAAATCAATTTCCATTTAAATGCACTGATCAAGTCCAAAGGGTCAAGAGAGTTTAAAGAAAACTGCTGTCAATTACAATTTGGGTCTATCTATTATACTCCCAAGCTAATTGCTGATATATATGATATGATTTCTAAATAGACGACTGACTCCGGTTTCCTCCCACCATCATCAAATACATGGGTGCTCGGGGCCGGGTCAGGTCGGCCCACAGTGACGGCACACTCTGTCGCACTAACCCTCTATCCAACCATGCAAATTCGTTGCACAATAAAGTTGTATAATGACAAATAAGCACTTTACTTTAAGCAAGATTATCTAAAACACTTAGATAAAGGTAAAACGGAAAGGGCAAAGGGTTTCTGGTAATATCGCCGTATTACACAGACAGTCTGGGTTCACACATCTGTAATAAATACCATCTTACTCAGGAAAATATCCAAACTAGACATTTAGACACATAGACAATGGACAGTTGACTTAGAAAACACTACTTTATATTTTAGCAATAGACGATTGACACTACAAAAATACGACCCAAGTCGTAAATAAATGTGGTTTATGTTCCTTTAAAGAGATAAATGTCCTACATGCTGGCTTTTCTCCATGGGATACCAAAATCTCCACGTAAAAAAAAAAAAAAAAAAGCTGCACTCTATGACATGTTTTTAAAATGCCAGATCAGATAATGCTTTATGTCACAGCAACAGTAACTTACTGATAGAGTACATAAGGGTGCCCTTATATCACAAGCGCTCACCATGCGTGCTGTTCCAGCACCAGTTCTCAGGTTGTTTTTCCTCCAGTGTCTCGAGGTGTGTGAGTTGACACATCAGCACCCCTGTTTATCAAAGCTTTTATCACCTCACCACGGGCCTTGGAGGAAGCAGGAGGTGCCCACTCACACACACACACATACACACACACACACACCAGCACCTGCAGGGGCTGTAGGGGGTTAAGAAGAGAGGAGGGGGGTGTTGTTGACCTGACTTGCTGATGTGAATGACTTTACCAGAGACAGGATCTGTCTGAGACTATGCAGGTTAACTACCAGCATGTGTTCCCCCGTAACTGTTCTGGATAAGACACACTCAACGGCTATATGCTCTGTGTGGGAAAACTCCGGTAATTTATGCTCAGTGTTCCTTTTAACTCATTGAAAAGAAAGAAACTGTATTAGAAATGATAATAGAAGCGATTTGAACATTATAGAGAAACCTTTTCATCTTCCTCATAACGCTGTCGAAGGTGGGGCTTGGGGGTTGTACGAGTTACGACGACTATAGAAGTCGGTTCTATCTTGTCTGGCTCTGATATATTTTCTTAGGATTTTCTTCGGAGCGTGACTGCTTTTCTTCATCTGTGTCATCCATCCCGAGTCTTGCTAACCTCCCACTTCAATCCCAAGTTGCAAAACAGAACTCCAAACGGTGCTCGGCAATGCATTTGCATTTTTAAAAGAAATGGTGTAGCGTTACTACATTTGTGCTCCTTTTTAAAGGAAACCGTACATTTTGGGGGCTAGTAATCAGGACCTCTTGCTGAAACAGCTGCAGCGTATAAAACAAGTGTTAGATGATAAAAAAAAAAAAAAAAAAAAAAACAGCTTTAAAATATAAATTCCTGAACTTGTGGTATGATTTTGTTCTTGGTCGATCTTGCGTGTTTTAACTTAAAACAGATATATGGTCAAGAAAAATGATACCTGTGATATGATTTATTACACGAGGACGCTTAATTTCCTGAAAATATGCGACTGAGCAAGTTTTAAGTTTTATGAAGGAGTTTTTTTAAACAATAAAAGCCTCAAACGTGGCTTGAGCTTGAGTTTTGAGTTTGAGTTTACTGGAAAATGTAGGGCGTAGACATCCCAAGAGGTTTCAACAGGTACAAACAAAAGTGAAACAGTTCTCTTTTATGTAACCTGCAAAAAACCCAAATTTTCAACTTGTGAGACTTGAGAGAACAGTGGAAAAAATGGAAGAATCCCTGGGAGAAACCAAAATGTCTGTTTAAATCTCATGGACCAGAACCCTGTTAAACTCAATGTGTCGTGTGCTTTTACTTCACGGTGATGGGCTTTACTGGCCTCGCTGAGTTGGTGGCTGGGGGGGTGAAAGGGTTACTGAGAGATGAAACAGTGAATTAAATAGCAATGGGAAGAGAAAGAATATATGACGGACAGTCGGGGCAAGACTGTGTCGTAACAAAGAAAGGAAGTTAAGAACAGATGAGTAACAAAGGAGGAAATGTGAGCGGAAGAGTCAACGTTATAAAAACCCAACCATTCACAATATCCACCTCACTGGCTCTCTACATCGCCGCTCTCAAGTCCTACCGCCCTCCAGCGCTCCCTCCCCGTCTCTCTCTCTCTCTTACTCAGCTGCTCTCCCTCCCCTCCCTTCCTGTGGATGGTGTAGCTCTCTCTCTCTCTCTCCCTCTCTCGCAGTCTGGTGGAGCTGCACACAAGGATTAGAGGGTTGCTGTGAGTGTCTGCTCACAGAGAAGAAGCCAGAGGACAGCAAGAGATAAAATAAAATAATAACAACAAGCTCTAGAAAAAGGATAGCCTTACTGTTGTGGATAAGTGCTCTGATTTTACCTTCTGCACAGCCTCTACCTCTCATCTGAGCCACGCCAAGCTGAAGCAAGCACTGCTGAGCCTTCACCTGGGGGAAGCACAGATAAGCCAAGGGACTCTATAGCCTGGACCTCCACACGGGGAGCCATGTGAGCGGCACCCCTCCGCCGCCGACTTCACACCGCACAGGTCCCCTTTCCCAACTCTGAGCAGGGGAGCGCCACCGGGATTTTTTTTTTTTTTCTTCTTCTTTCACCACCCTCCTCCCCTTCCCCAGGAACCTCTACTTGTGGGGCTCAACACGGAGGGACTCCCCAGGCTCTGAGTACCCCCCAAGGCGGAAGACGCTCATCTCAGGGCGCTGGTCGGGCTGTGAGTGCCCCCTGGTCTGGAGGCCAGCCAGCAGCACTCCAGCACCATGGATTACCTGCTTGGGATTGTAGTGCTGCTGTGCGGGGCGGTGCAGCCGGGAAGAGGAGTTGAGCCCAAGCACAATGTACCCAGACTAAAGCTGTCATACAAGGGTAAGCCCATTCTCCAGGTTATCTCTGTAGTGGCTGGTGCTTTTAGTATTTTTCTTGCCTATGGGTGCTCTTTCTTTAATGCTTTCCTTTTCATCTATTCCCTTCTTCCCTCCTCTGTTTCTATGAATCTATTTCTGCCTCTGTGTTGGACCCGTGCACTCTTTCTCCCTTTTGGTCAGTAACTCTCTCCTTAACCTTCCCTACTCCCATTAACTCGCTCCTTCCCCCGTATTGCCTGTCTCTCCGAATTCTCCTTAGAAATAGTCAGATTGGTTCCATATGCCGTGGAAGGGCTCTTGCCTGAAGTTAAATGTATATATTGGCCCCTGTACCAATTTTCCTCTTGTGCTGTCCCTTTCTGCTTGCACTGTACAGCCCTGTTAAGTGCTCCGAGCAGGCAGTGGAGCCTCTGTTTTAATGGCTTCTGTCCCAAAAACTCCCTAAAAAAAAAACGAGGGGGGATCTGCTTTGGTCATGACACAGAGCCCTTTAAGGGGCCAGGCAGGTTTCTCGACTTCTTATTAATGTAAATGGATCCAACAGTTGGATTCCTTTTTTTTTTTTTTTTTTTTAAATGCATTTTGATTTGTGCATTAAATTGACAGAGAGTGAAAGGGAGTTGTGTTTCCTTTTTATATCGTGCACGTGTAAGTTTTTGACGTATACACCAAACATGTTATTCTCTCTCCTTCTGTGTTATTTTGAGGGGAGACTGCGGAGCGCCGGTTCTTCCTCTCCTCCTCCTCCTCCTCCCTCTTTCTCTCTCTCTCTGTCTCATCTCCTCTCTCACACCCTACACTAAATCAGGCTCTTTGTAATAGCAGACTTTTCATCTCGGCTAGAAATAACCGGCAACATTTTTGGCATATTTTGGGACGGGTTTTTTTTTTTTCTTCTCCTTCTTCTTCTTTTAATGTCAATGAGGGAGGCCATTGTGGTTCTTTGTCCTAAAACATGACCGAAAGTATATGGCTGGGAGTGTGGTCTCTGGATTCCTTATTTTAGTCCCGTTTCGTTCGCAAAACATGCCCTCTGAAAATTTATGAACGGGCTGATGTGCCGTCGTCTTCGCAGATGAGAACGTGCGGCTGAAAGTCCCCTTGTGTGTTTGACTGTCACCCAAAAGCTTTCAGACAATTTTAAGTCCGTGCTGAGGGAAAATCCAATTCCGCTCTCGGAGAGGGTGAATATGATGTTTGTCACTAATTCATTCTCTATCTTTAGACCAGACGTTTAGTGTAACTCATGGTTAGAGGCCTGCTATATGACATGCTCTATTCTTTTAGATGGAGTGCAAGTTGTAATTTAGGGGCAGTATATTTTTCTTTATCACCCTTTCAACTTCCAAATGTGTATGTTTGCAAGCCCAAAATAAAAATTAGGGCAGTAGGCAACCAAAGTGAGTGTCTGTCATTTGAAATTGTACCTACTCTTCAACAAACTGACGTGACGAACACAGTGTAGCATTATTAGCTTAAATTAATTATAAATAGACATAAAAACATCATATTTCCAATATATTAAATAGTTTAAATCTAATTATGTAATGCTAAAATGTTAGCTCTAACCCAAACAAAACCACAACAAAAGTTCACCGAGCTAACGCTAACAATTTAGCCTAGTGCTTCTAGCTGATACGCCATCTTTGTTGTTGAACCGTGAAAGTGGAAAGTTAACACTTAACTTTCTGGTAATCCATTAAAAAAAAAAATAATAATAAGTGCGCCCGCCCTGAGTGACGTCTTTGCTGTGGCGTCATTGAGTTTAGAGCAGAGTAACGTACATTCTGTGACTAGCTAGCAATAGCTTAAAACTCTAGAAGCCTCCATTAGATTGGAAGAGTCCAACGTTGTGAAAACGGTGGGGGTGTTCACAAAAACACCCCTGCTGTCTTGAAATTATAGATCGGTCTCGGAATCTATTGACACAGCGTTTTTCTCCTAAACTAGCGACTTTCCGACCATTGACAATTTGGTCGGACGATAGCATTTTGACCAACAAATACTAGTGTGCGTGTCTTTAGTAGTTTAGCCCTTCAGTGTAGATGCCATAGGTGATGACACACATTTACCACATGAACGAAATGAATCTGGAAAGAATCATAGCTGAACTTACCTGCTACAAGTCATACGTCCCCGGGGCCCCATCATATCAGTTCACACAAAGCCAAGCCTGAAGGCACGATGGGGAAAATGTCATCCCTTCTTTACGCAACCATCTGTTCAAAGAACTCGAACTACAGTTCCCCATCCTGCCCCCTTTTGTGATCCTCTCCACTGTTCAGCCTGACAAGCGAACACGCCGCCGACAACGGTAACAGACAAGAGATATGTCATCGGGCGTCAAAGTCGGCGTTGACTGACTGCGCGAGTGATGGATGCGCGTCGACAAGCCGAGAGAGAAGGTCCGCCGGGGAAGGAGCGCACAATAGGCGTACTTTGGTGGATGCACAATTATTTTTTGCTCGCTGTTTATGTATGTGTGTGTGAATGTTCTTGCCACGTCTTGGTGTGAGGACTCAACACCCTCTCTTGTGATTTCCTCCCCTTAGACTGTAAAGTGGTGTCTCAGTGTGTGTGTGTGTGTGCGTGCGTGTGTTTCAGCAAGGCAAAAATGTGTCAGGTCTTGCATGTCCTCATATAATTAGACACCTGGTTTTGTGCGCGCTCCTCACAAACCAGTGTCTTTTTATTGTGCTGTTGAATCTGTGTTTCTATAATTATGTGTGATTGCTGTTGGCTTGTGTGTGTGTGTGTGCGTGTGTAGAGGGGTGTAAAGGCATGAGAGTGTGCCACTTTCTTTGTGTGTCACTGCTCGCCGTCGTCTGCGCTTGTGTCTCGAGGCCCACAGGTGTTTGACGGCTCTCTTGACGTCTGTCAGGAGACGACGCTCGGTTGACACCCACACCGTGGCGGACGTAAGGACGGGAGGCGGGAGGGAGGATGGTGGAGGGGACGGGGTTTGCTTTTAATGAAGGAAAGGCCGTACAGTAGATGACGCGAAAGGAAGGGAGGCTGGTGGAGTGTCACTCATGCGCTCTCCCTAAGCGAAGCCAGCATAGTAATTAAGGCAAATAAACAATGAGGAGGAATCCTCCTGGGAAGGACGGTCAAATAACTCGAGAGGAGCTCTTAAATGGGATGATCGCATTAGAGGCTGACTACCAGGAGTAAGGCCCTTGCAGTCTCTGGGATTCGGATCATCAAGCGGGGGTCCCATGAAATCAGTCTCAAACGAGTGCTGATGACACACCTCCAGGGAGTCGTAGTCACACAAAAGTGAGCGATTTCCCGCCCCAGCGTAAAGGACAGGCGAACGACTGCCGAGTGAGCAGTTTCCAGGGGAGAAAGCACTGAGAAATGGAGACAGGTAGATAAAATGACCCCTCGTGGGACGGCCGGCGGGAGCGAAGGGGGAAGTAAATGATTTCCCAGCGGGGTCAGTTAGACGTTCGGCAAAAAAGGATCTGGCTTCGCGGAGAGGACAGAACGATGATCACAAGAGTTAATGATTTTCTCTTCTCCTTCAGACTAAAATAGCGCTTACTTCCCTCGCCTCGCCGACCGGTAACATAAGGAGAGGGAGGCATAAGGTGAAACTCAAGTCCAAGTTAGAAATAATCTCGCTTGGCAAATATATTACACATGTTGATTTCATTCCATCACAGGTTGACGTTGCAGTAATACTTAAAGGATTCATAGGAAGCTCTCTTCTAGGTAAAAATGAGTTGCACCATTGCATAGGACCTTCCAACAAAAGCACGAAGTTCGACGTGTTAAAATGATCAGTTTATATTGTTTTAATATTTCATAACTTTTCAGCACCTGCGTGAATTGCAGGTGCTTAAAACAACAGTGCACTCCTGTGAATGAATACATGCCTGCACACAGTCACATTCCCGGACACAAATCAGCGTTCAGCGCCCCTTTCATGCTGCGTTAAGTAGCCATCAGGAGGAACACTGACCCCTAAAGGTCAAACCAGGCACATGCAGCCCACGGTGAATTGCAAACACTTCTGCTGGGAGACACACGGACCTTTTTGTTTGCTTAAAAAGCGAGCCGCCGAGCGGGACTTCAAAACCTCTGAGCGTCTCGTTAAACAACCTGATAATTACCCTACCGTATGACCTCTCGATGCCATCGCGGCGGCCTCTCGACGGGTGGAGCTGGGGAGGAGAGACAGACTGAGAAAGAGACGGGGAATCTGGAATTGGCTTGCAACCCTTCAAAATAGACGCTTGGTGTGGGACCGCACTCAACGCAGTCTGGACTCGGTCCCATAATAAGCCCGTCTGCGTGTCCCATGTGTGTGCGGGCGTGCCTATGAAAATATGTAGTTTGTATGTTTGTGGGTGTTTGCATGTGTGTCGGCGTGTTTTTTTTTTTATTTTCTTCTTCTTCTTCTGTTTATTCTTTGATATGTGGACGAGCATCAGAACGCCTCGGTCTCTCTCTCTCTGCTGTCCATCCTGCGGGGTGAGGCTGACAGAGCGGATGCAGATAATTACAAGGTGTTCTCGCAACGCGCCAACTTTGGAGATGCCTCCCTCCGTCTCCCTCTCTTTTCTCTTTCTTTCTCATCGCTCTTCGCTCCCTACCCCTCCTCCCTCTCCTGCGGCTCCGTCGCTTCTCGGGGGAAACCACAACACCGCAGACCCTAAGTACAATCTTCAAGCAGCCAGTGTGTGTGTGTGTGTGTATTTCGCTTGTCTCCCTTTCCTGTCTCTTTGATTGCAGCCCAGTTGATACATATCTTTTGGCTATCCTTCTTTTCAACTCTATTTGGACACACTACCACCCACACACTCTGAACTACCCTCATCTTTGCTCGCACACAGCCACATTCCAATAGTATAAACCAATGTTTTGCAGCGGCTTGCTTTCCGACTGTGCCCCTATGTTACATCCGAATATATTACATTTCCTCACGCTGACTCACAAGCCTGACCGCAGTGTTTAGTAAGCTCCCACCACCCGAGTCCGCAAGTTGAAAGATGGCATAATGAATGATCGTCGGCGTGTACTCGTGCTGACACTCATTACCCAAACAGATAATTGTGCAATGACACAACTTCGCTTGCAAAACAAAAACCCATTCATCAAATCCCTCAAAGATCTGTCACTTGTTTTCATTGCTGTTAGCGAGCTCAGCTAATGCAAGGCGGGCAATTAAAGTGCAGCGGTAATTCTTTGACCTTTCAAAGTTGGTTTTGGAAGCCGCTGTGAAAACGTTCCCTTATTTCACCGCTTTGCCGACTCCTGTTCAAACACAAGCCGTGCTGGAAGGCCACAATGGGAGGCAGCGCGCTGCAGTTGTGTGCATTTTGTCTGTGTGTGTACATAAGCGCTGTACGGGCATGCACGCAGGAGAAATATCCCGTGTCGTTGCATCTGTGTTTGGGATGTAGGCTTGGGTTACAGCGTGGTGCAGATTGCTGAACCGCGGGTATGAATGGGTCCCGCCACCTGCTAAGTCTTGTCAGTCAGATGGAGAAAGGGTGCACCGTTCAATCTGAGCAGAGTCGTGTTACAAATGAGGGGGACATCTCTGCCGAAAAGGCGGGCGGAAGGACTGATAGACAACAGGCGAAGACAGGGGAGCGGCAGACTAACAGAAACCTTAACGAAATGGAGTGTCTAATCATTTTTGCGCAGGATTGCTAAATATTTATTTAATTTATAACATGATTTGAGTCAAACTCTACCAAATTTAGGGTCAACTTGAAATATCAGTGCCTTAAATGTCATTAATTTGAGCCGCAATTTGCTTTATTCTTCTCAAGCTTGCTATTGTTGCCTTTTATGAGCGACAGAAAAAGAAAATGGGGGTTTTCTCAAATGTCACATTTCAACTCTTGGCAGATTTTATTAAGTGTAGTTCTTCAGTGCAAATGCATTTGACGAAATGCACGCAGTCGCACAAAAGCCCCTTTTGTAGCGCCAGACAATGCTTAAACGGAGCTGAATTGTGCATCTTCTGCCCGCGGATTTGTGTTGGAGCGTCTCCGTCGCATCAGCGCGTTGTGCTGTCACAGTTCGCCCGGGACGCGTCGGGATCTGTAGCCTCGCCTCATTAATTTGTAATAAAACGGCAGGGCTGACATTCAGCTACACCGTGCAGCTGACAGGCTGCACTAACAGGCAGTGGCTCCAGACATGACCACGATAACCACAGCCTGGTTCCTCTCAAAGTCCATCCATCAAACTGCCTGGCGATTGCACTTCTTCTTCTTCCTCTCTGTGGGATTTGTGAATGTGTGCGTGGATGCACACGGGTGGCTCGTCTTGCCTGTTTGTTCATATTTAAACAACCTCGCATGGGGGGGGGGGTTGTGTTTACATACAAGATGCAGTGTGTCTGTGTGTGCTTTCCTTAAAAGTAATGAGAAACTGAGCAGCCTGCTTATAGCACGAGCGCTTAGTGGTGTGTGAGTGGGCTATCTGCGGTAGGCACGGCCAGGCCTCGAGCCGTCTGTGGTCGCAGAGCTGGTCTGTGGTCCAGCCGTCCAATGACAGGAGGAGACACACGCTAATGAAATGGTTCCATATTCGACCGCTTTCGTTCTATGGGAGCATTTTTTTTTATTTTTCGGTTTTTCATCCGCGCTCATGTTTCTGCCTCAGTTTGCTGTCATTATCCCTAATTTCAAGTTTTCTCTCTCTTTTTTTTTTTTCCTCCTGTCAAACCTCCTAGCAGACTGCATTCGCTCTCTTTCTCTTGAGAGAAAACAGGAATGCCGTGCGGTGACATGCGAGTCTAGCATTTGGGCTGAGAGAGATAAATGGCGGTGTATGGCGAAATTCAACACATACTTAGGCTGCTCATAGATTCACTCGATGGTTTTGGATGTGCTCACGTTTTCCTTATTAGACCCTCTGATACATATCCTCCGCTTATTTTTTTTAAACATACACTGAGTCACATTCACATATTAAAAAAAAAATGACCCATAAAATAAAGTAAACGACTTTGAATTTTGTGGTTGAAAAATAGAAAATTAAGTTTAAACGAAACCAGTTCTTTCTACCATAACAGAAAATCTGGGTCATATTTAGTGCGGCTGTGGAAAATAATTTCATTCATGCACAGTCTTAAGGACTGAAACGCACATGGGAGCTCTTCTTCATCGTGTGCGAGGTAGCACATTTCCTGTCACTCGGCCGCACCTGAATGAGAAATCCGACGGACCCAGGTTGGGTTATACAGGCTGTCGCCATGGAAACCAACCCACACCTGCTACTGTGCTTACGAGGAGACAAGGAAAGGGAGGGGGGGGGAACAGAAAGAGAGAGGGAGGTGAACTTACTTTTGAGGCATGTGTGGATATCCTTGAGCTTAGGATAATATTTGAACACTTTGTTAAGCAAAGCTCTCTGCAAATTTCCATGGCGGTGGCGGCCGCCTCGTCTTTTTTCTTCTTTTTTTTTTTTTTCTTCTTGCACCCTGACACCTGTGTTTTGCGGCCGACGCCTTCGCGAGCGCCGGCTAAATGTATACGGCACCGCACACGGAGAAGAAAAGAAAGCAAACCGCTGCACATATTACTGTACTCTCTGCTTTTAGCCGGCCCTGTGTTTGAAGGATGAACTCATGCAATTCTCTGCACCAGTTCCCTTCTGAGCTGCAATTTTCTTTCCTCTCCTCCTCCTTCACGTCAATCGAGTCTTTAGTAGTACACAGACGTACACTGTAAAAAAAAAAGAAGAAATCAGTGTCAGCCAACAGGAAGTAAACGAGTAAATCTCGTCAATCTTACGTTGAGAACTCCTCCGCTGTATATAAGAGCAAGAAAAACACTTGAAAAGAGCCGCATTATTTTAATGGAATATTATCCATCTGTTGAGTCTCAGTCAAGTGTTTTCCTCTGTCGGGCTTTTTATGTATCCCCGTCGCTCAAGAGCACACACTCTCGGCTCGGCCGCCCGTACACACACACTCAGATAAACACAATTTAATGCCCTGTCGCCTTTTCCTTTCACGCCGTTTCATTATTCCGCTATTGCGTGGCATGTAGGCGTCTGAAACGCCTGCGTGTTTGTTAGAATGGGGGAGTGAAGAGTACTCCATAGACAATTGCACTTGAATTCTGAATGTAGCTTCTTCTTTTTTTATTTTTTTTTATTATCATTATTATTATTTTTTTATTTGTTCCTCCCTTTTTAAGACAAGAGCCAGGTTATTTTCCATAATGGAGCGTGACAGTGGGACGAATCGTAATTTATTTGAATGAATTGCTCGTGTTTGCCGGGTTGCAAGCCGTGGCCTTGAATGTACAGTGTATGCTCATGCGTGAATATAAAAAAAAAATGAAGACGTATAACCACGGTCTAATATGTGGATTCACAAATATGATAAAACAATAAACTTCCTACAAACTGAACCGGGTCAGCGCTTGCACGGATTCTCACACGCGCGCAGGTGTGTATTTGCATGCGTGTGTGTGTGTTTGTGTGTGCGTGTCTGCAGCTGTTTGCATAGACCATTGTGCCTAAATATGTGTGAAAGGCAGAATGTGCGAGTGAAAGAGAGCAGACGGAGAGTAAAAAAGAGCGGAGAGCATGCGAACGCACAAGTCGATGTGGTGTTTTAATGTCTCTCCGTGCTCTAGTGTAAGCAGACTGTGTGCGGTGAGGGGGCACGTGGCGTGTAACATACATGAAGGGAGTTGTAGGTGTGTGTGTGAGTGTGAGTGTGTGTGTCGAAGGGGTCCGAGGCCGGGGAGTGTGGTCGAGGTGAAAGCTGCTGAGTGCGCTCACTGTTCCACTATTTCATGCTGCATAAGCAGAAACTATGATTGGATTACAAGACTAGGTAGACGTGTGTGTGTGTGTGTGTGTGTGTGTGTGTGTGTGTGTGTGTGTTCAGGGAGAACTAATGTAGTGTATACATTTAGGTTAGTATTAATATATGCATGTAAGTTTAAGGGTGTGGTCGGCTTTAAAATGAATTCACGTTGAACCTGCTTTTCCTGTGTGTGCGTCCGCGTCCTGTGCTTGGTTACTATTGTATGAGCTGTGCTGTGCGCTCTCTGTCTTCTCGTGCTTCCATTTCCAAACGAGCGTGTCTGTGTTTAGGTTGGAGGTCCTTAGGTGCTCACGCCCCAGTTCCTCTGATTTTCCAAACCGCAGTAGATCCCAGCCCGGATAAAGCCCCTCTGTGTGCACAGGCCAACCTTGTCTTTGTCAGAGATCACCACGTGTTGAAATATGCGCGCCTGTGCTTTTTTTTTTTTTTTTTTTTTTCCCTTTTGCCTTGGCCCATCTGGGGGAAACCTTTCGTGACGGACCTCAGATGCCGGGCCGCTGTACGCCTCCTGGGTTCGGCTCACTTTCAGATGATAAGGCTCGTCTCGTAAAGAGCCAAGACGGCAAACGAACGGGAACTGAGGATTGTTGGAACAGATGCCCTCTGGTATCTTCATCTTCTATTGACATATTTTTTTCACATTTACATTCTTTCATTGACCCAAAACTATTTATTTTTTCAATTCACTCCAATTTTTATTGCTCGCTTGGCTCGCGGCGACGTCCATCGCTTTTTCCGTTACTTTATAGCTGAAACATAAGAGGACCTCCTCGGGAGTTCTCTGGACTGGAAATCGCATTTCCTGACGTCCATTCTTGAACTCATTTCCTGACGTTGCTATGCCTCATCTTATTGGTCAACTCAGAACAAGGAGACATCTGATTGGCTACCAAATGATGACAAAACAACACAGCTTAAACTTAAACATTAAACCCTTGTACAGTTAATTTTCTGAGGTTGTACATAAACGGGAACGCCAGGATGTTGGCGTGCACGGAAAGGCCAGCGTAGAAAAGATACCTACACATACTTAAACCCACACACATACGCTCAACCCATCTGTGGTACAGTACAGATCCTCCACAGACCTCCATTCATGCCCGCCCCCACCCAACGCATTCCCTTAGCCTCAAACTTAGCCTCAAGCCACAAGTCCAACTGACGCAGATGAGCTGCAACCGTCTTTATTAGGTGACGATCGCTCCTTCTCGTAGCCCTCATCCACCCCACGAGTGCTCGACAAGCAGAGGCGGTCGACACGCCGCTTCCTCCATCTCCCCTTCCTTCAATCCCTTCTTTTATGTAGACGCAGATGTCCAAGATCTTACACACTGTGAGTGGGCGCAGATGGCTCCTATAGCAGCCCGTCAATCAGAGCTTTGTGGGGAGAGCAGGGAGATCACAATCCATCGGACTGCACGCTCGTATTTGTGCGTGTGTGCTTATATACAGTATAGTGTACATATTTGTGTCTGCAGGCTTGCGCTGGTTTCTATATTGTGTGTCCGTGCTACAGCGTGTGGCGACACTGATGATGATGGATGAGGCCTCATCTGACGCTGAGAAGACTTTACCTGTGGTGCACGTACACGGAGCATGCTGTGTATTCCTCGTGAAGCAGATGGTTAATGGATTCATTCAATTTTCGGCCGCGTAGTAGTAAATCAGACGTTAATATTTTAGAGCAACGGAAATCTGTGTTTGTCATCGATTTCGGCTGTAGTCCTTCCTCTAAACGTAGAGTTTCCCTTCCTAAAATAAGATAATCCTTCAGTTTTATCCCACAGTGGATCTGGGGATATGTAACTGAAGATACAGAATTCACAGAACCATGGTTACATTTGTAACTTTGGCCATACCCCTAGTTTTGACCACTACTAGCTTTACTCCTTACACTATAAAGCTCCATCCACACGTAAGGGAGTTCGCTCGTCACCCGTTGCGTTGTAGCTGACGGTCGGTCGCTAGTGGACGCTTCCGGGCTCTGGTTGCCTCGGTAACCCTCTCGCATATTTCACACCCTTTGCAGAACATAAGAGTGTTGTTAGGGTATGGACGAAGCTGGTTAACCAAAAGCTCCAAGCCCACTGTCAGCATCGTGAATTTGGTGGTAGGAATTTAAGTAAATGAGAACTTTTTCTGTTTTTCAGGGGGTTCAACTTTGGTACACGCCCACTTTGCATCATCAAAGAAGAACATTACATGGTCTCTTGTGGACACCCCTCAAGAATACCTTGCTATGCATAGTTTTAAAGAGTAATGCAAATGTTTGATACACTATAGCAGAAGTTTAAGTGACACAAATAAGCTTTATAAACATGTGTTACCTTTGAGGAAGGGAGGTATGGTCTGTTGGTCTTGTAATGGTTGAACCTTCAGAGTTGATGGAGCTCCTCTTTGGTGATTAAACTTTAACTGACCGTCTGACTAGACTTTAACCCGTACTCCAAGTCCTCATGTTTTCATTAAGCCCGGGCCACATGTTATTAGTTCGTACTTCAGGACTTTAGCGCACCTCAATGCCACAGTTCTCCGAAGAACATGTGCAGTCACAAGCTCTTCAATGTTAATTTACATAATAACCCATTTACAGTTACATGCACACGCCCACACACGCTCTTACTTACACAAAGCGTCTCCCCTGGTCCCCGACTGCACATGAATTATTCAGCCAATCACACGGCTGAACAGCCTGAACCGTGTCCCTGATTGGGACATGCTGTGTTCAACTTAAAATGTCTCACGCTATACTTGACTGACGTGCGTCCGTATGTAAGCGCGTGCAAATGATTGCGCGGCGACGCAATTTAGGAAACATGACATTTTCTTAATTATAATTTCATACAACAGGGCGCCGTGATTGGGGGAAAATAAAAGAAAAAGCAAAAACGTGGGTTGGAGAAAACATTCACTGCTACTGAGTGGTATTTTAAGAATGAATGATTAGGATTTCATACTGTATTTAATCTGAGGGTTTATGTGTTGAACATAGTTTCACTTTATTTACCTTTTTTAGAAGTTATGTTTGGTACGGTAGAAATGAGGCGCTTGCTTTTGTCGTTCAGTCATTTTCATGCATTCAAAGTTGCATTTTGTTTCTTTTTCTTCTCTTTCAGAGATGTTAGAGTCCAGTAACCTTGTCACCTTCAATGGCCTGGCCAACAGCTCGAGCTACGACACTTTCCTATTGGATGAGGAGCGAGGGAGGCTGCTGGTCGGAGCTGAGGATCACATCTTCTCATTTGACCTCGTCAATATTAACAGAGACTACAAACAGGTAAAAACCCGATGAGCGGCGCTCTTCTTGACTTGTAGCTCGTACATATATTGGTTCATGTAAGAGGTCTTTTCTCTTCCCTCTTTGCTACTCCCTCTGGAGTCCATTACTCCCGTCTCTTTCTCCCCCCTCCCTCCATCCCTCCCAACGTCTGCCTCCGTCCAGACGAGGCTGTCCGTAATTCCATTACTCCACCTGGACTAGGTTAGCAGTCTTTTTATCTGATTCGGGCTGCTATCACAGACGCTGAAGACTGACACAAACTCGCCTGCAGGCTGCAGGGAGCTGAACGCGGGAATGAAAGTGCGGAAAAATACATAGTCAATGCAGAGAGGGGCGGCGTACGCCTCCGAATTCTCTTGCCCTTGGCACGGATTTGTAATTTTTCTTTCCTTTTTTCGCTCTTTTGTTCTACCCTCTTTGCATCATTATGAGATAAAGGCCAAAAAGCGGTGATTAAGCAAATCTAATGTAATTACCCCTGAAATGTGCAACGCACATTCCCATGAGGACAACTCAGCTGATCCAGAGAAGAGATAAAGTCTAGGAATAGAAATGAGGAGTGTGTGTTGTAAAACTAGAATAATGCACGGACACGGGGTGCATACATTACCATTGTCCATCAACGTCTGTGTGGCCAGCAGCAAAAAAAAATAAATCACACCCATATATTTTGAGCACATAATCGTTCCCTTACTCATTACAGCTCACACACATGCACACTCATATGCTCCATGGGTGTTTTGTAATTCATGTGACACCGGAGGCCACAGACGGATGACAATGAGACCGATCTCCTCCAAAGCGACGCAGCAAAACACCGGTTTCTCTTTATATTTGAAGTGAAAAGTACAACCTTATGCTGAGGATATCGACCGCAGAACTTTTTAAATGCTTCAATTTGAACCAGATCCCCTGTTTAGGCTGCGAAAAAACGCCTGTTTTGACACTGCGAGTGCAACATAGAAGCAAATATTCATACGTATTTTATTCAGATGCATAAAACGCACACAGATTTTGGAACACCTTCTCCTGTCATCTGTACAAACATGTGGTTTTGATAGCGCTAACGAGGAAATAAAGGGGAACCGAGGGGAATTATCAATCTAAAACATGATAAATCAAAAGTCATTTTCCAGGAATTATACAAATGTTTCGCTTCTCTGATTCACTGCATTGACTCACTGCCTTCCTCTTTCTTAAAACAACATCCAAAGCTTCCTCTCCGCCTCCAGTGTGACGCGACTTTGTCTTTTTCTCATTTGCACAGATTGCGTGGCCCGCCACCCCCTCTAAGAGGGATGAATGCAAGTGGGCAGGAAAAGACCTAGGGGTAAGTCTGCGTTCACGACGGCACCATGCTTGCTTTCCGTTAGCCGAATTATATCTTTGAATATCTGTATTGTTTTTTTATTTTTTATTTTTTATCTTGGTCATCTGGCCGCATTGAACGTCCTCTGGTAAAACCGCCGCGTTCAGTTTCACCTCTGGCACTCTGTACTCTCTAAAGGCCATCCCTCAATGACAACTAAACACACACAAACGCACTGAACAGCAGATGTTTGGTCACTGTAAGCTGTTCGCAGCGTGTCATTGGCACAAGGACAGTGACGCAGAGGTTGTTTGTTTATGTGATGCACAGTTTAAATTTGGGAGTATGTTTATGTGCGCGCTCGTGTGCGTGTTTTATGCGGGAGTTTATTGTTTGAGCTCTCGTTATCTGTTATGCGTGTTAGCTCACATGTCCGACCCCTGCGAACGTGCGCTGCAGACTTTGTTTGCGTGCATGCCGGTGTTGATGTGTGTTATCTTTGTGTTCGGGAAAAGGCCCTCTCTGCGCTGTATCTGATCTTAATTTCACGGGTGGATGAGTCTCGAGTGCAGGGCTGCAGGGTTTTAGGATTATCCCGAATCACAGAGTCCCTTTTAAATCACAGACGTTCCACCGGGGCCTAACGCAGACACAAAGTCACGACCACATATGCAGCGCTACACCTTTGCTCCCTCGCGCAGCGGGTAAAGTGTGCAGCGGCAGCACAAAATCGCGCAGAATCCAGCGATGAGGTATTCGCGTGCTGTGAAAATGTTTACCCTTGAAAATGAGGCGGTGAGAGCGGAGACGGCGAGGCCTTGATTAGGACATTACTAAAGCATTCAGAGCTCCTAAAGTGAAGCATTTTTCAAAACCACATTTTACAGCCGTAGAACAAATGTAACAGCTGCCCCCTTCGTCGAAATGCCTGATGGCTGTATCACTATCCCGGGCAGAATGAATGTGTGTAACACGGCCCAGATTGTTGCATTTGATTCACTGAACAAAGGGTTCAGATGCTGGAGCGTGGATTTACGGTTTCGTGGAACGGCCTGATGTCATTTCCGATTAGCCGTCCAACATGAAAAGGGAAAAATAATAATAACATTTCCAGCGCATTTTTCATGTTCAATTAGAAGCCTCAGCATTATCTCAAAATTCACTCAACTCGTCCAAATATATACAAATCTGTCCACGCTTTCCTCTCATGGAAAGGCATCATTAAACCCCCAGTTGAAAGAGAGTCATAAATATGATCCAATAATGACTCATTTATCCTCTGTGGGCAGTGTGGTTTTCACATAATGACATGGTTTGTGATCAGGGAAGCCATTTTTCACCTGATGGCAAGACGGAGCCGCTTGTTTTAGTGACCATAACTAACGCCTGTCAGTGTTTAGGTGCGACCCACCTACCGCATATATAATCAGTCTGAGACGGGCATGTAAAATCCTAAACAGGGCCTGACCCTAGAATGGATTATAGGAGTTGATGAAATGCATATAATAAGGGCGTGTAATAAGGGGGGGGAGGTGTGCTCCCGCTGATCAGCAATAGGAAACACAGAGGGTAAAGTCATTAAGCTATAAAGTCACATGGATACACAGACAGGGTTGCAGGGTTGAGGTCAGCCACAAGACACAGAGCATGCTCCGTCGTTCTCTGTGCAAACTCAACAGGGCTGTGGCTGCACATTTTATTAGGGATTGATAACAGTTAAAAGATGCTTGAAAAAGCCCATTAGCATGTTATAATATCAAGAGACTTCCGAGAGTGGAGGGTTTCTGGGCGTTAATGTGTCATTAGAGAGCCGCCTAATCATGAAAAAGAGAAAGGTTAATCTGAACGGCGTCCTATAATTGCAGGTGAGTACTGGGTCATTAACAGATCGGAGTCATGTGGGTTTCAGATGTTCCAAATAAAAACCTTAACTCCCCACCGGTCATTTAGATCTTTAGAAGCCACTTGGACGAGCAGTGAAAGAGAACTCAAGCTGTTTTAGTTTTATTTTTCATGTACCTCCATGACCCGGATGACTGTGAATCTTCACAGACATGACAAAACTTTATATTTTAATATTAAAAAAGAATAGTTTGTTAGTTTAGGACAAGATATTGCTTGCCTTCTTGCAAAGAGTTTGATGAAAAGATTGATACCACACATGTGTCTGCTTAGGTAATTTTAAGCTACCACCAGTTCCATGCTAAGCTAACTAGCTTAGCATGGAACAAGGACAGGAAACGCTGAATTAGCTAACTTGGCTCTTTTGAAACGTAACAAAACCTTCAAATCTTTCTTGTTTAGTCAAACAAACTTAGCATTAGCTGCAAATCTTAGTTTTGGACTAGAAAAATTCTGGTAAATTAACTGTGACTCGAGCCATAACAACAATTTGGAAAGTCTGTGAATCGGTTACACGACTTGGCGAGTTTTTTGACATCAGGATTTATTAAGAAACATATGTAAGCCTTGGCAAAATTTGGTAAATGCAGGCTGCATGTCCATGTCTTACATTCTCCAACACCATGCAGACCTCCAGACATTTTGTGATTAGCATGCATGTGTTTTAAATTACCCACATGTCGTAGCTTCCCTGAGCTGTTCCCGTCTCCTTGTTGTCACACAAATACTGGAAACGGCCATGAACCCTTCATAAAATGCAGTACATCTTGTTTGTCGCATCCGTCTTGATCCCACATGGCAAATTAAAACCACGTGTACGCACCAAAGTCTGAGAAAACAACTTCCCAACTTGGGAAATTCGAGACAATTGGAGGAGCTTCCCTGGCATGCTTACGGTGAAGACAGATTTCAGGAAGTCTCTGCACTCAGCCAAGAAGTTATCCGTCATGTAACCTCCCGTGAAACCACAAATTTTCGCTTTGTTTTTGATTTTTTACATTTTTTTTTTTTGCACAGATAAAACAAACATTCGGACAGAGCCAGGCTAGCTAACAAGCATGCTAAGCTAACCAGCTGTGTTGGCTCCGGATTTCATACTGAGAGCGCACAGATTTGTGTGTGTGATCCATTTTCACATCTGACTCCGTGAAAGAAACCAAATCCGTGCATTTCCCCAGAATGTCAAACTTCCCCTTTAAGCGCATTACCGAAGACGAGAAACAGTCAAAGCTGAAACAACAACTTCTTCCTTTTTTAAAAAAATAATAACCCAGTTGTTTTTGGAGACGGTTTGCGGTGTACGATCCCAGAGTTAATTCTGTGTAGCACTGGAAAATGTTATCACTCCAACGTGAAGGCCTGCGTCGGCTTATTTCTCATACGTGAGGGATGTCATCAAAGTAAGAACGTCTGCGAAGTCTGAAAGGCTGAACAGATACACGAGTCGAAAGGGAGGAAGAGAGGAGGATAATTTGGCCACCTGCGCGTGGTGTGCACCGCGTTTCCAAATCCCAGAGCAAATGTGTTCTTATTTGTTGGGTGGATATTCAGCGTGTATTTATAATTAGGTAAACCCCAGCCTAATCTCTTAAACACATGTGCCCAAATCAGCTCCTCCAGGCGGCTAATAAGCCTCCTACATTAACCAGTCCCCTTGATTAGCGCTCTAATAAACAGTCTCACACCGCTGGGACTATCAACATGTACCGGAGAGCCAACCCAAATACCCTCAGTAAATTCAAACATATGGGTCATTAAAGAGCCGCGGTGCCTGATTTGACTTACAGGTGGGATTTCCTTGAAGGAGACTTAAAGTCTTTTCCAAACCAACTGGAAAGTCCCCCGCTTTAAACGGGATTCCAACAAAGCTCCTCCAACCTCGTGTCGTTCTCTTCTTTCTATTAGCCTCTGTTTTCAGGAGATCTCTCTCAGATTGAAAACTTTTATTTTCACATGTGAACTTTATGATATGGGGGAGGAAATTGGCAACGTGTAATTTCTGCTAAAACTCCTTTTAATAAAGATCGCCACGGCTTCATATGCGACGCTGGTAAGATTACAACGCAAACAAAGACAGGTATCGCTTTTCGCTAAATTGCATTACAATCTCTCTGCCAGCTGTATGTCTCAGTATATAAAAATCACCAGAAGTTGCAGGTTTTCATGTTGTCTTCTTCTAATTTTTTTTTAGAAAGAGTGTTCTAACTTCATTCGGGTGCTCCAGCCCTTCAACCAGACCCATCTGTACATCTGTGGCACGGGAGCCTTCCACCCCATCTGTGCTTTTCTGGAAATGGGCAAGAGGGCAGAGGTAATGCATTTCACGTAACCAAATGTGACTTTTTAATCAGTTGATTCAGATCCTAGTTGGGTAGTAAAGTAATGCAAAGGGTCTCATTAGTGTTTTCTTCTGTTTGGGGAGAAAAGTGCATGGTTCAGTTTCCGGATATTAGACACCTTCCCTCCGACGCGAAGGTTTAATCAGTCATCCTGATAAAGGTCTGCAGGTTAATCAGTGCACCAGCGATGAGTGGATTTTAAAGCAGAGCTGCAACCCAGTGTAAAAAAGATTGTCCAAAAGCAGCACACCGTAACGAGAACACGCCGCAACTTGAAACAGCGGCTATAAATGTACTTTTAACCGGGCTTAATGCGGCTTTCATTGGCCCCCGTTTTTTGATCTCTGACCCTCTCCTCCGCAGGACAACATCTTTCGGCTGGCCCCGCATTTCGAGAACGGCCGCGGGAAAAGCCCCTACGACCCCAAAATGCTCTCGGCCTCGCTCCTGATTGGTGAGTTTGATCTCTCTCTGTCTGTCTCTCTCTCTGCCGCCGGTATCGATTTCATTTGTGACTTACTGGGATTTCTCTCTGTCAGACGGAGAGCTGTACTCCGGCACGTCCGCCGACTTCATGGGAAGGGACTTTGCCATTTTCCGTACCCTGGGAGATCATCATCCAATCAGAACAGAGCAGCATGATTCAAGATGGCTGAATGGTAAAAAATAAAAATAAAAAACTCGCCTTTCCTGGCTTTACTGCAAAAACTAGATAACATACATTCACACAAACTTCACTCTTATGGTAAAATTGAGCAACCGTGGTCTTTATACACCTCAGCTTTTCAGGAAACTCTTGGAGTAAACCCTTGTTATTGACTATTATTCGGTGGAGGGGACATACCATTGAGCTTTTGAACAGATTTTGAAGCTTTAAATTCTCTCACAAGCCTCAAGTCTGCAATCATTCCCATTCATGTGCGGACATCAGATATCACAGCCCCATTCACAAAGTCTCTGGATTGTGCCTGCGCTAGTAAGATTAGCGCTGCAGTGAGGGGGTTATTGACTGTTCAGTCTGTCTGGCTATCTTTCGGCACCGCAGAGGACTTATGGGAGCCACAAAAGGTCAGTTTGAACCTTTCCCTCAAGCTGTGCCATCCCTTTTTCCCCCTCTTTCCCACAGAACTAATCCGCTCTCAGCTGTTTTCCTGCAGCGGAGTCAAATTCCTCCCCCCCTCGATTCCCTTCAACCCCTCAACCCCACCTGCCCCGGCACCGTCAACAATCACAAGCCCCGGCCTCTGCGGGCGCTGATTGCTGTGACATATTAATAAAGAGCGATTCAGAAAGGAGAAGTTATTGTTGCGGCGTTAATCCCCATCGATCTTTCACCTTGTTCAAACAAATACGCCGGGGATTGTATCCGCTCGGCTCGGCAAAATCCGACGCCTTCTCCACAAAGAAGGGATTGTAATTGCATGGATTACTTGGGTGGGGATATTCTATTGAGCCTTTATCAACAAGGTTACATGGTACTCAGATGTAACAAGAGAGAAACTTGGGAATGAATCCTTAATAGTGACTGATTCTAAAAGGATTTAGGGTTAAACGGTTTTGATTCAAGGGATTTTATTTACGCATCTCTTCACCTTTTAATGGCCTCTCAGTCAAATGAATGTCGGATTAAAGCCCCTCTGGATAAATTGGCCTTTTGTTGGGAATTAATAAAATGTACAACCCTTGTGGCTGGCAGCACTGGCCGCGGCAGCCTGGTTTTGCATGTGGTCGTTTCCACAGATGAATTAATGAAGGCGTAGATTTAAAGACACATATTCACAATAGTGAGTGGTGTATACATGATTCATACCAGAGGTCTTGCGCCCTCTTAGGCTTATAAATCTGCTTCCCACTTTGGCCACTCTCTCCTTTTTCACAGCTACTCTATTTCCTAAGCGGCCTCGGAGGTGTAACACGGCACTGCTTGTTTCTCTCCAGCTAACCCCCGAGCTTTAGGCTGAGGTTCGTTTTAGGCGTGACGACGCCTTGGCGACCACGGCCACTTCTCCCCAGGCCTCGTGCCCCCTTCACTTCAAGAGATATCCCGGCCCCTCATAGCCCTGGCTCCTCCGTTTTCGCTTTGATTTCCGCTCGAGCTTAAAGTCAAGATACATTTATTCAAGCGTTGCCCGGGACAATCAGAGCCATGTGTGTTTGCGAGGATGTGGGGTTATGTGGGATTTGGATTCGGAGCGCTTGCTTCAAGGTAAAGTCAGATACTGTGACGCCACGGGGGTAAAGTGAATGGCCGTTATTGCTGAACCGTGACTGGAGAATATCACGGGGGATTGGTTTCAGAGGCGTAAAATAGGGGCGAAAGGATTGTCGCAGGGACAGAGGTTAGATTGCTTTATTCACGTTCTTTCACGTCTCCCCTCCCAGACCCCAGGTTCGTGGGCGTGCACTTGATCCCCGAGAGCGACAACCCCGAAGACGACAAGATCTTCTTGTTTTTCAAAGAAAACGCCATGGATGGCGAGCACACTGGGAAGGCAACCATTGCCAGGATAGGACAACTGTGTAAGGTAACAACACACACAACCAAACAAAATCCTTATCACAGCGCTTTAAGGAACAAAACCACGTCGCTTGCATATTTCTTACACATCTGCAGCTGTGGTACAGTTTGTATTGAGGTGACAGCTTATAGAAATGTGTTGACGCCGTTGCAGAATGACATGGGAGGCCACAGGAGCCTGGTGAACAAGTGGACGACTTTTCTAAAGGCCCGGCTAATGTGTTCAGTCCCGGGGGTCAATGGCATTGACACACACTTCGACGAACTACGTAAGAGTTTATTCATTACACGCTCTCAGCAAATTCATGACCTCGATTTCTTTCAAACTGCGACAGGAAACCTTTATCCATCGTTTTGTATTTTATTTTTTTTAGAGGATGTGTTTCTGATGAGCTCCAAGGACCCGAAGAACCCAGTCATCTACGCCGTGTTCACCACATCCAGGTACGATCATGAGCGGATCCTTTTCCGATGACCTCCAAAGTGCGCGAGCAAGGGCTCCAATTCTCAAATAGCTCAACGGACGCCAGTGGTATCACATTTGTTTTGTTGATTTGTTGCTAGGAGATCAGAAAGAGCTTTATATGTGTTCAGCGGCTGACCGTCCCCCGGATAAGTTATTTCCTCCGTATTTGAAAAACGCTCAAGCTTCATATTTCCTTTGGCCTCGCATCATTTATTCCATATCTGTAGTTTCTCAACCGTTTTTTATTTTTATTTCTTGAAAGACACGACACAAAGCGAGCGACTAACTGTGCCGCCATCAAATTCCCAGACAGCGCTCCCGTAATCCACTTAAGGGTGTGTTACGGTTTGCTTTCCCTCCCGAAAGCAAAACCTCCCCTCCATCTCAGGACTGGAGATTTGCTTTTATCCGATCCCATTCCTCACTACCTGTCCCCCCCTTTTCATTGAAACCCTGGCAGGCTTGTGGGGGAAATCAGATTATAGAGCGGGAGGGAGCGAGAGAAACACGATATTCACTTAGCAGGAACCCACGTTTCTCTCCTGGCCGCCGCCCCAGTCGGTGAATGGGGTTTTCAGGGGCCGGGTGTGGCTCTATTGAAGCATGTGTAGAGGTGAAGGCACGGGGCGAGGAAGATAAGTGAGTTGAAATGGCACAGATGGTGGCACTTATCGTGATGATGATGATGATGAATTTGCATTCGGGGGGAAGAGGAGGAGGGGCTATTTTGCGTCCGGCGCTGTCTCTGAGGCGCCTTGAAAGGAGGACAAACACTTCACCATCAATCACGGCTAATGATAAGACGAGCTGAATGGAGCGGCGGCGAAGGCTAACGCATGCTGACGGGCGCCTCAGCAGACCCGCGTGGCTTTTTTTTTTTTCCCCCCTTGCTTCCTGGAGTGTATTCAGTCGGTGCGGGGTGGTGGGCGTCCACCTACATATGTCGACCCGCGCGCACACACACACACGTACCCTTTAAAATTCAATTACGGGGCATTGAGGAATTAGAGTGGTTTAATTGGTTTTCTAAGTGGCCGGTTTTCAGAGATGAATAGAGCAGAGATTCACAGGGACCAGCTTTTAATATCGCTGCTAAATGAGGCGTAAAGACGCTGCCACTGACAGATCAATGTTTGATTGCGCCCCTATGAGATTTTTCTCGGGGTTGAAATCACGCGCCCCTTTCCTTCTCTCTCTATGTCTCTGCACAAACACATGTTCGTCCTCCTTCACAATCACAGATATGGGAGTGTCTCTTTTTTTTTTTTTTCGCCCCTGGAGTTAATTGAATTTCTCTGTAATTAACATTTTCAAATGCTAATCCATTCATCTTCCATGCTTTGCTGAGCGCTGTCGGCTGCGCGTATGCCAGCCACGTCCCTAATTAGTCCGATTCAACTTCCCATTGCAGACAAAGGACGAGTCTTTATTGAAGCGTTGGGTTCCTGCAAGCGCAAGAGAAAATCTGCCAACTCTTAAAAAAAATAAAAAAAATGACACTTTGCAAAGTTATTGAATGAACTTGAGATTGTTTTTGAACACCTAACTCGCCAAATCTAATAATCGCAAACTGTGAAATCCAATCTGCTTATACGTGGCCAGAGGTTAATGGACTCCAAAAAAGTCGACTCACTTTGTCACGGTCTCCTCAAGAATATATTTTTTTTTCCTCGTGGAATCTTGGAATATTCATGAGGAACTCCCAAATTCTCCGCTCGGGTGAGTCACAGCTCAAATTCCCGTCTTCTGGACGACCCAAGGCGGCGCATAAAACTGAAAGAAAAACCCTCGTCGCTTTGCTTTTTTTAGCGTGATTGATCGACCTTGCCTGCTCTGGACGTACGGGAAGCGAAACCCGCCCATCTGGCTCGGGCGAACGTCCCGCAAAACATTGGAGGGGATTTCGAATGTGCTCTGAACCAGGTCTCTTGTTCTGCTGGTGGTGTGCCCAAATTCCTGTCTGTTCTCAAGAGGCTGGAAGCAATCAGAGAGAAGTTCCAATCTGTCATTCCTGTACTTAGGTAATGACAACCTCGCTCCCCTCTGCCTTTGAGCGATGAAGGGTCATTTTGTTGTCTTTCTTCAGTATTTCACAAGCTCCTAATCCCTGTCTTGTGAGCAATCATTCATGAATCCCTTTTGTTAGTCTATGTCATTTTTCTTCACTTCACCACCCTCTCCCTCCCTCTTTCCGTCCTCAAACTCTTTCTCTTTCTGTCTCTAACCCCTCCTGTGTTTCTCTTTCCCTCCACAGTAACATCTTCAAAGGCTCGGCAGTGTGCATGTACAACATGGCCGACATCAGGAGGGTTTTCCTCGGACCCTACGCCCACAGAGACGGACCCAACTACCAGTGGGTGCCTTTCCAAGGGAGGGTGCCCTACCCTCGCCCTGGCACTGTGAGTCTTTTAGCCAATTCTGTAGCAGTGACACATATAAAATGCGCAAAACAGAAAGAAAATAACCGCCCTGAACTTCATCTCAGTGCCCCAGCAAGACATTCGGAGGTTTCGACTCCACAAAAGACCTCCCCGACGACGTGATCACCTTCGCCCGGGGTCACCCTGCCATGTACAACCCGGTGCACCCAATAGGGGGACGTCCCATCATGGTGCGGACAGACGTGGACTACCAGTTCTCCCAGCTGGTGGTGGACAGAGTGGAGGCGGAGGACGGGCAGTACGACGTCATGTTCATAGGCACAGGTAGCGTAGACGTAGTTTTATGATTGATTGATATTAAAAGAGTTCAATAAAAACTTAATCTGTGTCAAATATAAGCAATGCGTGCACATTTATTTCAAGACAGCTGGCGTAAACCATGAATAAATAAAGATATTAATGCATGATCAATACAGACTTGCATGTACGCTCACTGCAGTGTATTTTTCCAGATATGGGGACAGTGCTGAAGGTGGTGACGATCCCCAGGGAGAGCTGGCACGACCTGGAGGAGGTTGTGCTGGAGGAGATGACGGTCTTCAGGGTATGAAAGTGCAAATTGAGGGTTGACACCAATTTACGAAGCTGCTTCCCGCGCGGTGTTAAATGGTCCGTATTTGTTTTGTGCAGGAGCCCACCACCATTACCGCCATGGAGCTGTCCACCAAGCAGGTAAGAGCTACATTTCACACATCATAATTAAACCGAAAAGCTGTTAACAAAGGCTTCAGGCCCAAGCAAAACAAGAGCATGAGACGTTCCGGGCCTTAAAGCAAACACCGATATAGTAAAACAAAGATGTCTAATGTGCCTGCTGAGAGCTTTATAACTGAGCCACGCGGGACTATTTATGCCTTTACTGTGTCTTCGGCTCCCACAGCAACAGCTGTACCTTGGCTCGGCCCTGGGTGTATCGCAGATGTCTTTACACCGTTGCGAGGTGTATGGGAAAGCTTGCGCTGAGTGCTGCCTGGCCAGAGACCCTTACTGCGCCTGGGACGGCGCCGAGTGCTCCAGATACTTTCCTACCGCCAAGAGGTAGGAGCCTGCACACACTAAACACTCAGCCCGAACCTTTATTTATCCTCGGAGGGTTAGCCGAGCCTGCGTGCTTCTTTTCAGCCGCATCCTGCCTTTGTATTAATGTCATCACATGCGCTCGCACCTGGCAGTTATCAGTACACCTGCGCTCTGGTGTTGCAGTTGGCTTTCAAACAATTGCTTTTAAATGTTGTGCCCGGGGGCATTCTGATGTGCAAGCTCGCTCCTCTAACGTCAGACCTCCACCGGTCTATTAGTCTATTAGTCAAATCCAAAACGATAGACACGGTTACGCAGCTCGTGGCAAAATATCTAAACGTGGAAGTAATTTGTGTTTAACACAGGCACAAAATACAGTCATTAAGCACACATATGCGCTAAGTATGCACTCCAAGAGGTTCAATCCAGCAACCTGGGTCAGAGCAGTTGTTCTGAGCTGTGATTCCGTCGCCTCAAGCCAAGATGCATGCACAGACATCACATGAATATATACACACACACACTAAATTATAGCCAACAGGAGCTGTCTGACCGCTTCACCCTGCAGCCAGGAGGTATGAACATACACACCCTCAAATTACCCTCTGCTGTATCCAGCAGGATTAGGGCTGACCACCGCAGCCCTCACACACACACACATAGCACTACACCCCTGCGTCTCATTCATCCACAACTTCTCACACCAGCAGAAGTAGGCCAGTGGGTATACTCCGGCTTGGCAGGGTTACAGAGGAGGTGGCACACCCCATGGTTAAGGCCAGGACCGACTGCTCTCGGCTCTCCTCTGCGCTGCAAATATTTTCTTCCCTCCCAGAACGAGAACCAGACGCCCGGCCCCGCACGTGCTCAGACGGCCAAAAAGGCAGGAATGTTAGCCCAGGAAACGTACAGAGGCGGGATGTGTGTGAGAAAAGCAGAGCGGGAGGAGTGACTAAATATTTTTGACACGCAGGAGGATGTAAATAGTCGCGCAAGTCTTTAATGATTCCACTTTTTCTTTCTACCTGCCCTTCTTTTTTTGGCCTAATTTTTGGCTCACCCTATTCGTGCACAATCTTAAACCAGCTGGGAGCAGGGGACGCATAAGGCTCAGCTACTCGGCGAAGCCAGGCCATTAAAAAAACGCCTCGCCGTCGCAGTAAAAATCCAAATGACACAGTGGACTTTCATATGGAGAGGACAAAGAGCGGGGCTGCTTTTACAAGGTGTTTCAAGGGCAAAACAATACTATATGTGTTTCATAATAACGGCTCATCAGAAGGCAATGAAGCACACTGTTTCACTGCTCAGCGGGTTTATGGTTCTTCCATTCTGCCAGTTTTTTTTTCTCCTTCTCATCCTGTGACTGAACAGTGGAGTAAAGGTTGAATAAATGTCCGTTCTCTGCAGTGTAAGGAAACATTGCCCCCTAGTGGTTAAAATAAAACAGTACACAGGGCAGAAAATTGTACAACTACCTTAAGTTCTTTGTGCGTCTAATATTATCACTGCGGCTTCTTTGCAGGCGAACCAGACGACAAGACATCAGAAACGGAGATCCCCTCTCCCAGTGCTCAGACCTGCAGCATCACGGTACCTTAATTAAAGACTCATTAACTGAATAAGTGCAAAGTCTTTGCACCGCGGACGTCTCACTTCTCGGTTTCTGTGCCTTTTTGATCAGACGACCTGGACGGCTTAGGAGGCAGCGTGGAGGACAGGAGTGTGTTTGGCGTGGAGAACAGCAGCATGTTCCTGGAGTGCAGCCCCAAGTCTCAGAGGGCGCTCATCTACTGGCAGCTCCAGAAGCCCAACGACGACCGCAAGCTTGAGGTGATTAATAGACAGCTAAGCCACAAATTAAATCCACACAATCAAGGCAAAATATCGCTCTACCCTGGGCTATACCTTTCTGTATCTGTTATCATCTAGTGAATCTTTTACATTTTAACCTCATACACACAATAAGGTGGAAACCTTCGCGTGAGGAAGCTTAGATCCACTTTTGACCCCGAGATGCAATTGCACAACTTGTTCTGTGGCTGTATTTTTCTAGCTGGAAGATCAGGGCGTGACGCAGGTACCGCCAAGAAACAGAATACTCCACCAGGAGGTCTAGTTGTGTTATAGCTGTTTGACTCTGACACAGACCACTGTGGTTTATAATTTTATCTGGAAGGATATTAGTGCTCTTGCAAAAACACATTCCCAGCCCATAAATGAACATAAAACAACGTGTTCTGCCATAATACTTGCTTTATGATTTCATTGCTGCTAAAGCAGAGCCAGGTTTGACATTTTTTGTTTTTTATGTCAGATCACTCACTGTGTTAACGACCCCAACGACTGATTTAGTTGCTCTTCTCCGTGCAGAGCTGTCGTCTGTGTGAACATTACCTAACCTTGTAAAGAACCTTTGGTTAAGTCCAATATCAACCCTCCACATCTGTGGAATTGAGAAACTTAAAGGGGTACACGGGACTTTTTAGTTCACATTCAGTGTTTCTTATCAAAAAGTCAGTTTTTATCTCTGATGTCCTTTCCCTTTTGCTGTCCACTGCCAATCAGGATTATACTGTGAGACTGACGGGAATATATAGAGCTCTAATAGTAATGAAAAACTTAGTAGAGTACTTTTAAGCCACCATGAAAACAAATGTGATCTTTTTATATCACGTGTCCTGCATTATATACCGACCAGGCGTAACATTATGACCTGGAGAAGTAAATAACCATCTTGTGACAATTCAATGTTCTGCTGGGAAACTTTTGGACCTGGCATTCATTCATGTGGATGTTACTTCGACATGTACCACCCACCTAGATCAGACTAGGCACCCCCTCCCCATAGCAATGACACTCCTTGATGGCAGCACCCATCCCCAGCAGGATCCCCAGCAGAAACGCACAAAAACGCTTTAGGAACAACTCAAAAAAACATGAAGAACAGCACAAGGTGTTGACCTGGCCTCCAATGTCCATTCCCTGATGAGTCCCAACTGTTTCGGAGGCACAAGGGAGACCTACACAATACTAGGTGGTCATAATGTTATGCCTGATGTGTATGTTCCAACAATATACACCAGTATAAGGGCCAGCGATCACACAGAAATGTTTTGTAGGTATTGTGGAAAGGAATCTTCGGTCATTTCCTGGAAAACGATTTAAAGATGTCAATTAGTCACCGTTTAGATGCTGTGGTCTAGGTGCATGGTATATACCCATTTACCTTGTTGGGTCTACCTGTCCCCCCTTTATTTATTCCCTTGTCTTTCTCTGTGTCTTTTACAGATCAAGCTAGATGACAGAGTGGTACGTACAGACCAGGGTCTGCTGATACGCAGTCTGACTCAGTCTGACACGGGTGTCTACCACTGCCAGGCCGTCGAACACGGCTTTATCCAGCCCCTGCTGCGCCTTAACCTTCAGGTCATCCCCACGCAGAGACTGGGCGACATCCTACCTGGAATTCCCGGTGCAGGAGGGGGCGTGGGTCAATCAGCCAAACACAGGGTGTGGTACCGAGACTTCCTGTCTCTCTTGGACCACCCGGACCTCAACAGCGTGGAGGAGTTTTGCGACAGAGTTTGGAAGAAAGAGCGCAAACAGAAGAGGGTGAAGACGCCCAACACCAACAGCCAGGGTAAACCTGACGGCACCGGCGGTTCCAACGGCGCGTTACGACCTAGAGCCATGGCTCCCAACGCTCAGAAGCAGCAAGGCAGTCCACCACAGAGCAGGCCATGGCTTCAGGCCGGAGCTCCGACAGTGGAAGGCCCAACACGGAGCCAGAATACCCAGAAAGGTCAACCAAACCTGGGTATGCTGAGCGGACAGGCGCCCAAGAACACCCAGAGGGCACAAAATGGCCAGAAGGGGCAGGGCAACCTGGCTGGTTCTCAGGTTGCGGGGGCATCACGGGCGAGCAGCCAGCACGCGAACAAATGGAGACGGATGCAGGAAAATAAGAAGGGTCGCAACAGGAGGACCCACGAGCTTCAAAGACCCCCACGTAGCGTTTGAGGCAAAGCACAAGTTCAACCAGAGTCTACACACACAAGCACAAACCCTCGCATCCACACAAAAAACGTTCTATAGATTGTGTATCCGACGTTATGATTCAGTGACCTCTCCATACCCGCAGCCGGAGCAAAGAGAAACTCATCAAACCCGCCTTTAAGGTAGAAACACACGAACAATAGACACTAAAGACGCAAACGCACATGACCTGTGAGGAAAAAAAAAAAAAAAGAAAAGACGATCAGAGGACTGAAAAACTGGAATGCATACTGTAAATGTGTGAGGACACGGTTGCCTGGGATACCGCCCGGCAAGACACTTCAACCTCCTGTACATAAGCTACTAAAATAAGACAGAACGTTTAGTGAGGTGTTTGTTGGGAAGCACATGGACTTTAATGTGCCGGGAGGATGGAGATAGATTCGCGGACATTTCCGGAAGCAGAGATCGCGCGTTTGCCGCCGCCGCCCTGTTTTGACCCGAGCATGTGAACTGCGACTGTCGTGTGCGTGGATTAAAAACTCTTGAGGAACTGTTTCACGAGATTCGAGTTGAGAGCGGCGCCCCTGTGTGCACAGCAGCTTGCACCAGTGGCTCTTGTGTTGTTCAGATACAAACAGAAGCATTATTATTATTATTATTATATGGGAGGTAAAAAAAAACAAAAAAAAAACAACATCAACAACCATGCAAAGTCAAATACAGACAATGTGCTTCATTATAAACCCTCTCCATCAACCGAGGCTGGGAAAGCATTGTGCATGTCAATCAATGTTTTAATAAGCTAATTGTTTTACGGATTCTAGAGGCTTTTTTTTTTTTTTTTTTTTTTTTTTACACCCTACCTAAAATTTTTTTACAAATTTCTTTTATATTTTTCTTTTTTGCTTTTCCAAACCAGTGCTTCTATTTTCGGGGGCAAAAAAATTATTAAAAAAAAAATGAATAAAAAAATAATCACAGGTAACATAGTCAGTGTGCATAACACATAAGGATTCTGTGTAAGTTATTCTGTTCTTGCTTTTTTTTTTTTTTTTTGTTTGTTTTGTTTCTTTGGGATTTCACGAGTTTTCCGGACACAGATCCCAGTTGTGAAACAAAGACTGCCGGTTGTTTTTTTTTCGTGTACATATATACAACAAACGTAACTCTCTGTGTATATACAGTACATATACAGTACAAGGACACCACTTGACTATTATTTATTGCTCATTGTTTTGTGAAAGGGTTGCATTTATTTTTGATATTATGGTATTTCTGGCTCATCGGTATATTGGAGAAACAACGGCAACAAAAGAAACTTTGATGATGGACCAACTGGCTAAGAAGAAGAAAAAAAAAATACGTGTTGAGGAATCTCCTTTCTTTTTTTGGGGGGGAGGAGGGATGTGAGTGTGTTGAAGTTCAGGAGTGCAGACGTCTGTGTGTTCATTAGACAGAGATCCCGCCAACGATAAGCACAATTTAGTCTCTTTCATACCAGATTATATTTTCATTATGTTTTCCTTTCTCCCACGTCCATCCAACATGTCTCTTTTTTTTAATTTTTTTTCATCCTGTAGCTATTATGTGTAAGATAATTCCCCCAAACTGAAAAAACATTAGCTGTGACTCTCTGTAAGAAATAGTGGAGAAAAATGTTAAATCTAGTCTGAGGAGAAGACACATTATAACTGCATGTGAATGCTACCTACAGTAAGTGCATCTTTTTTATCGTCTTTTTACGTGTTTTGTGTGAGAGGTAAAATTCCCTTAAATGCAAGGTGTGAATTACTTTTGTCCTTTCTGCCAAAACAGTGACGTTAACAACTCATGAGAATTCTGGCCAAAGCTGTTCCGAGATCCGAGCTCCTTAATCTTTTGATTCAACGATGGTACCTCCTGTGTCCCCCGGCCCCTGAATACAAGAGTAATGTGTCGATGCAATAAGTTAGATCGGATAGTGTTCCAGCACTCCAAAGTTTGATGTGTCCCTAATTCGGGTCTCTCCCTCAGAGTGAGAAATGTGAGAGAGCTGAAAGTTACCGCTGCTGTAACACAGTTCTTTCTGGCATGCATTCAGTTGTCTAAATAAACATCTCCGTAAAAAATAAAAAAAATAAAAGTTTCTTTGTTCTCATTTTTGTGGAAAAGCAAACCTTTTTTTTATTCATAGCCTGAAGCCTTGCTAGCAGCTCCGTTGTGGCTGTTTGTGGTGCTGGAAGAAAACTTAAAGGACCATTGTGTGGTAAGTAGTACCATCTAGTGGTGAGGCTGCAGATTGCAGCCAAAAAAAAAAATGCAGCTCTTTTCCAAGCACGTGAAAGAATGTATGGTGATCCTTTCTAGATTCAGTGTTTGCTTTTGACCAATCTGGGCTGCTGTAGCAAGATGTTAGCACAATGTGGCATTACTCTCTATGCTAACTCTTTAAAGGGGAACTACCGTTTTTTACAACCTGGACCTTATTTCTGGCATAAAATATTATCGTTTACTCACCCTTATAACTTTGGTGTTATTTGGAGTCCTTCGGAAGATATTTAGCTCCAGTGGAACGCTGCGTATATCCATATAGTGGGAGTGAATGGGGCACCGAAACGCAGCCTCTAAATAACACATTATCTGCCGCAAAACTCGTTCATTTCACCAATATTTTGTTATGATACACAAGTGCTATTCCCTGTTGAGTCCGGAGTTACCTGTTACCATCATCCGGGGTCTGTAGATTGACCTACTAACCTTTGACCTGGATGATGTCATTTTGAGTGCCCTGCGCACCCCACTACTGCTAGTTTTTTGCAACATGGCTGAATATTTTTCTGATTCTGAGGTTGTGGCCAACGACTTTGTTTATGATGGACGTCCTTACCATTTTGAGCCAGAGTATACGGATGAGGAGCTCGTTGAAAGGAAGATGCGGAGGCAGAGAGAGGAACAGCTGGCCAAAGAACAAGAAACCGCTGCACGTCCGCGAATAGACGTCAGGTAACTCCGGACTCAAAGGGGAATAGCACTATCCATCATAACAAAATATTGGTGAAATGAACGAGTTTTGTGGCAGTGCGTTATTTCGAGGCTGCGTTTCGGTGCCCCAGTCACTCCCACTATATGGCTATACGCAGCGTTCCACTGGAGCTAAATATCTTCTGAAGGACTCCAAATATCACCAAAGTTGGGTGAATAAACGATAGTTTTACATGGGAAATGAACACACTGTATGCAAGAAAGTTAATGGCAATCTATGCAACACTTTTCCAGACATTAAATGCAAAATTTTCGTGAATCGTATGGGCGATGGTGGACAAAAGAGTAACGATAATGTGGTCAGATACGTCATCTGAGTGACTTTGAGTCGACTGTCGGCGACAAAATCGCTGCTGTCCAAGAAGCAAGATGTTTAGATTCTGTTATCACGTCTGCTGTAAAAAAAAATGCTGACAGCGAAACAACTTTAAAGTATGGACAGTTAAAAGAGATCAGCTTACGTCATATAATTCTGATTGCTTGCAGGACATATGCTAATAAAATCCAAATAGCATGTTAGAGGCTATGCCAGGCCATTCATCACTGTCAAACTGTCAAAAGACACTGGATGAAAACTGCATATTATCAAATTTCATCTTCTAGGAACATAGCACATACTGCACGCAGAGCATGGATAAAATTTCCTCTGCAATGAATCACTCCCACAACGCCGTCCCGATAACCTTTACGGAACATGCTGACGACAGTTTCCATTGAGATTACTTCTCAAAAATAAAAGTAGCAGCTGACTGCAGCAAGCTCTTTGTCTTGGGGTGCGGTCATTTATCAAAACAGGCCTTTTGGTATATCACAGCTGGAAAAGCACTTAAGATGCCATTAACAACAGAACTGACTTTAAGTGAGTTAGTTTACAGAGTCCTGGTTTACTGCGGGGACACTTCATGGAGCTGAGATGTCGTTAACAAAATTAGATCCCCCCCTGTGCTTTTTCTGCCCTAAAATGTCTGCCTTGAAAACAGCCAGTTCTGGAAAGCTGGCAACAATAATGAATTTACCTTTATTGCGTGGTGACGACTAAAACTAACCACAAGACCGGAGGTAAGAGAGACATTTTCTTATTGAATTCATCACAGCTAGCAAACTACACCATTCTCCAAATGCAAGTGGCTCTCAGCTTCTGTTAATTAATCCTACTGTAGGCTTTTTTCCCCCCAGCAGACACTTTGACTTGTCCTTTATGTTACCATTAAAATAAAAACTTTAGTCTTGATCGTTTGCATTAAGAAGCAGACATGCATATTCAGTTAAAAAGCTATTTAAACTCTGTAGCTCACAGAGACACGTCTCACAAAGAGCCACCAGAGGCCGCCGTTGCCTCGCTCGCCTTTGCAGTGAGCCTCTCCTCAAACCTTGTGATCTCGTGTGAGGCCTTGTTATGAGGTCTAAGTGGCCGCTGCTGTAACATCTTGACATAATGTATTATTTTTTATACCTTCCAAAGTCCAAACCCGGCTGCCTCGGAAAGCAGCGTTTGTCCACGTGCTCAGAAACTCAAAGCGTATATATTTGTGTGTGTCGGCTGAAGTGATTAGAAGAGCGCCGCAATCATGTTCCCTGGCTCTCAAGTTTCATGCACACTATGAAATCCGCTGCTTCTGTTACCATGACGACTGTCCTTGAATGTCCTGTGGGTCGCTGGGAGTCTTTAAAATACTCGCTTTCGGCTTCAGGAAGAGGGGATGCCTTGACTGTTGAGGCGGAGGTCTTTTGCTGTAGGGGAACGTCTCCGCTGTCTGAAGTGTTTCTTTTTTATATATA
The DNA here is from genome assembly GCF_963514085.1 of Chelon labrosus. Classification (NCBI taxonomy): domain Eukaryota; kingdom Metazoa; phylum Chordata; class Actinopteri; order Mugiliformes; family Mugilidae; genus Chelon; species Chelon labrosus. The sequence goes on from NC_140356.1 coordinate 13,758,668, forward strand.
TATATCTGCTGCTTGGAGCTACATTTCTGTTTGGAACAACAATGTTTTCTTTAACAGCACACTCCAGCTTACTAAAGCTCATGCATAATCTGCTCCGGGATATGCATTTATACAATGGGTTATTAGGTTCTTTTAATCCTAAAATATGGCGTTATTTCTTTCTTTTTCCCCCCCTCATATTTTGACTTTGAATTATAAACTCTCAGACATTTGCTGCCTTCAAACAGGCTTACCGTGACCTATACTGTGGCCAGCAAACAACAAGTTTTGACATGCTGTCGCTTCCAGTAATAGTCAACGGTAAGTTAATGTGTTGTAATTTAGTAAGATAGTTTTACTTCTTTCTGTACATTCCCAGTTTCCCCATCGTTTTATGATGCTGTTACCCGGTCGTTAGCATACTAAACTGTTAGCTAGGCGGCAACAGTTGCCCAACAGCTGTATTCTCGCGATTTACGGATGATGTTACCGCTTTAACGCTAAGTTAGTTAGCTTAGTTGCTGCCTTAAAATGGAAAGTCGTGTACACAAAAGGTTTAAGAGCTAGGCTACTGTCTGGAAGCCAAAGAGGCTAACGGTTTAGCAAGCTAACGTCATACCCCTGAATGCAGGAGTGATTTGATGGGCTTACCAAAACACAATACCTTTTATTTGAACAAATTAATGTAAATACAAGTAAATGCCATGACAAACTTAAACTGCGACAACACACTCACTATACAAAAGTAGAGTTAGCAAAAAATATATGACTTTTCTGAAAACCAAAAACAAGTTAGCACACAACAGGTAAACGCTAACAGAATCTGGCTAGCGACCGAGCTCTGCTAGCTAAATTACTTAACCGATCGTACAAATGCACTTCCAGCACTCTTAACAAGTTAGAAATTATAGCAACCATGTTAATTATTTTATTGACTCACAACATACCTGCATATGTGGAGAAATAATAGTTTACTTACTTTCCAACTCCACCATTTCCAGCAAGCTTAAGGCTGGGTTTTCCTCGGCCATATAAAACTACAAACAAATATTAAATTTCAATATGTTTACTTACCATCACAATAATTTCTTAAAATGTTAGCAAACGTCACAACTTGTGAAAATGTCCACTATTCACGGGGGAATACCACAAGAGGGGGTCGTTCACATGGACTTTCCTTACATACGTATTTCACCGTACTCCAGTGTTGCTAGATTTTTAATGAGTCTTGACGGGCCTTGTTTTACTCAAACTTTAAAATTAGAATGCAAACACCTCTTTTGCATTTAAATTAGTGTTCATGAATATTTTAACACACATATCAATGCCAGTTTATATTTGTAGTTGACTAACAGATTAAGAAACAGCTTGTTTTCTTAAATTAGAAGCAGCATATTAAATGTAACGGGTCAGAGTTGTTATTTATACCCCACTGTTTACAGTATTCCAGTGTGTTTATGTGTTTTGAAAGGACAGTGCAGAGAAAAGCGATGCAGACACATTCCCGTGCTGCTTTGGGCTAAACGTACAAATGATGTGTTAGTGCAGTATGTACGTATGCACGTCCAAAGCTCCTCACGACTCTTGAAAGTAGGCTCGGCTCAGAAGCTGACTCATTCCTTCTTGCCCAGGAGCTAGCCCAAGGGATTGTGGGAAGTCAAGTCTGTGGGCAAGGCGAGAGGAGGAGATTTAGGTCAGTGGCAGGACAAGATAGCAGCAGACTGCTGAACTTGCTGCTACTCCCAGTTCTCTAACACTTTGTACAGTATATTAAAAGAAGTCCAGTGTGTACTCTGCAGCGTACAGTATGAAGAATTGCTTTCATTTCTTGTGCTTCTCATCCCTCCCTGTTTGCTCCCTATGTACGCTGCTGCTGCTGCTGTTCAAACATCTGAAAAGTTCTGCTTCTTCCATCCAGTAATTCTGCTGTGATAAATACACATGTAGCTACAGATAAAGGTGTGCGGCTGCACGATAGGGGACAGTAATGTGCATTTGCACCAATCTTCAAGTGATCCCATAATTAGGAACCCTGCAGATGAGTGGCAGCTGCAGCGGAAACCATGGCAACTGGGGAGGAACCTGATACAGCGCAGCGCTCCTTGAAGCTAGATGACATTTTCCTTCAAGACCAAGCCCCGCTGCGTTCAGGCGAAGCTTTCGCTTTTAACCTCCATGATGGCTGCATGACTCAACATGAGCACATTATATGTTAACATTTTTTTGCTCAATGCGAGGCCCAGTTTATTATCACTTTAAGTTGAGTGACACATTGTCATATTATGACTTCAAAGTGGTGCTATTTATATAGAATACGAACAGCGACAACTGTGTCGTTGCCTCATATCGTCTGTGGCAGAAACTCAGTGGCCCAACACCTGTAAAATGCTGATGGTCAGCTTGCTGCATCAAGGCAGTAAATGGAAGTTTCACTACATTAACTCATTGATCATTGACCATTGATCAAGTATTGCACTTAAATAATTAACTATTCAGTCATGTCCACCTCTCCTTTTCATATAAATCACCAAGCACTTTGTCTCCTTGCACAAGCAGTCCATCCTCTGGGGTTTCAGCGTATACGGTATCCTCTGGGACTGCTATTTTGTCTGTTGTTAAGAGGCTGTGATTTATTGCCGTGGTCCCGCCCCCTCGACGCTGAGCTACGAGGCTGGGAGTCGTAAACAGAGACACCTCCCGTGTCTGCACAGCCCGCCGCATGTGTCTGCGCGGACGCAAACGGACCAGCACGCCGCTTTGACCTCACACGAGCTCCTCTCACTGATTGCTTGGGATTGATGAGGTGATCAATGACCTATTCTCGTCCGTCTCTGGAGAGAATACTGATTCACACTCAGCTGCAGGGTTGCGTTCAAGGACTTGGTGGATCACCGAGCGCTGCCAAAGCTCGGCAGCGTCACAAGCCAAGGAAAAAGATTTTTATTAGAGCTGCGGCGGTATTAGGGAAGTGACCTCAAGACCTGGATATAGACAGTAGGATGATTTTATGTAACGCCCTTGTTAGCTTCTGAATTTGCCTTCAGTGTGACTCATCTGTGTTTAATCTGTCTTAACACTGGGGACTTAGCTTTTTGTTGCATAGTGATGACGCCACAGCCCATGACGCACTACCTTGACAACAGGTGTGTGTTATCAATGATTCATGGGGTTGCGTATGGCTTCATTGGCATTCAGAGCCACAATACTTTCATACTTTTACTGTTTCTGGACTGCTTCAAGAGCTCTGAATCTGCCCATTAGATCGAGATGCAGCATTAGTTAAGATACTCACCGCTGTGAAAAATGGAAGAGACGTGTGGAGGAGGCAGTGAAGCCAACAAGGCAAATCATTTATACTGGTGAGCTATATTTTTCAAGGTTTTTCTCAAATACTGAATTTATCTGAAGTAAACGTAAGGCATGAAAACCCCAGATCAATATCTACTAAATGAATTTAAAGAAGCAATCGATTAAATGTCTTCATCCTGTTTGGCGACACCAAGTGGTAAATGCAGTGTTTTTGAACCTTGTGTTGGCTGAAGTCCACAAAGTATCACAGCACGTCCTCACTCTGGACGTAACTGCAAACATCAGCGCTGCTTGAACGTCCAATCCGACCATTATTGCTTATCGTCTCGATGAGGGTTGCTGGACGGGATGGAGCCTATCTGAGCAGGGCATACCTTTGACATGCTGCCAGTCCATCACAACCATTCACACTCACATGCACACCTACAGCCACATGTTAACCTTAACGTATGTGCCTTCGGATTTGCGGGAGAGAGTCCAAGCATCCAGAGAAAACCAATGCCTACATGCAAATTGTCGGTGTCCTTGTCACTTCTACTTTCAAGTCCCGTATTGACGTACAACCAATCAGCAAAGTAGCATTTTACCAGACACTAAAATCAGATCAGATACACTCTGGCCATGATTCAATGTCCTTGAATTAGTGGGTCTGGAAAAGTTGTAAGAATCACTGTGGAGTCACTTAGAGCAACTGAGGAGAATATTTGGCCACAGTGGTGTTATACTTGAAAAACTGAACGCCACTTTACCTGCCTTCTTTGGCACAAAGTCCTCTACATTTTGGCACATTTTGCACTGACAATCAAGGCCTTAGAGTACATTGACGATACTCCAGTCCCCTTCTTTCTACCCCATAACAGATTTTGCTAGTTTGGACTAGGGGGATAGAACACAAAGATCTTTGCCTGGGACCCACCAGAACCTAGGATTGCTACTGTCTTCTGGTCATGGGCCGTGTCACCAACTATGGTTGGGTTGTAATTTTGCATAGGAGTTGCTACAGGCCTTTTTTTTTTTAGGACACTTATAGTTTTCAACACTTTTCATGGCTTTCATATGATTTCATCAGTCGGTCATAGACTCGCCATAGTGTTGACAAGCGTTTGAAATATTTCTTTGTAAAACAGACTAAATATAATGTGTATAAGCTTTATAGATGCTGGTAGAAGGGTTTTGTTACCCCACTTCTACAAGGGCCTTCCTCCTAAAAGATCCTTCCACTGTGGTTTCACTTCTGGCTGCATCTAGTGTGAACAACACTCCAGAAAGCCTTGTTAATTAGCGGGAGCTGCCTGTGCTGAACACAGAAATGACTGGTATACTCGCAGGAATTCAAACTTCCAAGGAGCAGACATCAGAGTGCTGTCATCACTGGGAAGTGCAGAGAGAGAAGTTCCTAGCACCAACTGTACACAAAGTAGGAACTGTGGCTATTTAAGGAGTTGTTCATTATTTTCACAACGCATGTACTTTTTTTCCGTATCACTGTTACGTCTTTGCATTCATGTAGCGAGAACGCCATGCTGCTTTTACATGAATCAGCCGCTGCACTCGCAGCTTTGGAGATTGGCTTCAGGACAATGACCGGTAAATCCTATTAACAGTCCTGCTACCAGTTCAAGTCTCCTTCCCACGCCCTTCATGCACCATAACAACCTCCTGGAAATAAATCGCAGATTTCAGATCAGTTTCACTGTCCAAAAATTATAATCTTAATCACTGAAAGCCCAAACTTTAAGGATTTCTCAGCAGTAATCTAGGTGAAAGGAAGGTGAGTACACCGACTCCTCAGTGACTCCTTGCACTTTTTAAATCATTGCTGTCATGAGGAGACGCAGATAAGGACACGAGAGAGCTGCGCCTCCAACAACTTGATATCTTGCACATTTCACGACACAAAATCTCAGACAGACCTTGACTCAATCCAGTTCAATGCACACATCCGTCACCGTTCCCTCTTCTTTGTGCGTCTGCTGCCGCGTATTCGTACGAAACAAAGGGGACTTGCATAACCCTCGACATTGTGTCGAGCGTCTGAATCAGACGCCTTTGTGTGTCTTGTGGAACGTTATTCGCCGAGAATTTTGCTGGAAGGAAACCACTTTATTTCCCGAGCACTGCCGAGCGATCATATGTGTTTTCTGTAATGCTGCAGTTGTGTCATCCGCTTCCCGTGTTTGTGTTCAACAGATGGTGGTGTCATGGCTTCTCAGCTCAGCTCTGAAGGCATTTGTGGCCAATTCGATGGAAAGAAAAGTATTCTGAGGTTCAAATGTGGTTTGGAAAGGGATGAATAATAATTGGTGCTTTTTTGCTGCTCGTTTGTTCTTTAAGTTGATTGCCAGTGAGTTAAGTTGACCCTCAGCCACAGCTACATGCACTATGTGTACAAGTAAACAGATTACAGTGCAGAGCAGTGTGTGATTGGCCTATCTTCCAGAAGTAAAGAGGATTAGAAGGGCCGCTTATGTCTGTGCATGAGTGTGTTTTTATTTGCCTGTGCTGGTACGCGAATGTGTGTGTGTGTGTGTATGTGTGTGTGTGTGTGTGTTGGCAGCAGGTGCACCCAAGCACGCCTACCAGCGCTTCCGCTCGTCTGCTTGTGGATAGTAAGGCAGAGCGAGGGGAAAGGCAAGCGAGCCTCTGTGACTTTAAAAATATTTTTAGCGGCTCTCTGGTCAGGGGGAAATTGGCGTCGGGGGCGGAATTAGACGCGTGCCAGGATGCTAATAGGGATAAAAGAGGCTCAGTCCTAATATACCAGAAATTAAACGTCACTTGCAAGTACAGCGTCACTTGGGAGCTACCTCGCCCCATCACACACTGACTTTGAGGATACAAGCAGACACACACTCCTGCACATTAACACAGGTATGTTAACTCTTGTTTGCTGTTTGCACGTCTTTCTGGAAAGAGGAGGGGATTATGGTGTTAGAGCTCTCCAGGGACGCTCCAAGTAGTTTGTTAAGGCAACCATATCACAAGGGAAGGATACTATAGAACACATATACTCAAAGGTATCCGTCTGCATGGTGTGTTGGGGTGCCCTTGGTGAATTCACTTACAGTGTTGTTGTGTTTTAGAAGCTGTTCTTAGTACTTGCACTGTCACCAATGTTTCGAGGAAAAAGAATTCGCCATTGTTAGCTTCTTTGCTTCATACCCCAACTGAGTATTCAAATTTAATGAACACGGAGCAGCGCGTGTTATCTGGTTACCAGACTCAAGTTACAACGGCGCGGCTACACGGCACAAACGCTCGTATCTCACACACACTGTAAGTGTCCAGGACAGGAGTTGATCATACTTTTGAGGTACTTTTACTTAGTCAGCGGTTCCTGGCTTTTTTTTTTTGTTTGTTTTATGACCTGTTACAAAAAAGAGCTTGAGTATCTTATCAATATCAACGTGTCTACAGATTATTCCAGTAAAGTATTATTTTCCTTGCCTGGTGGGGTAAGCAGAGCAAGTGTGTGTACGCCATGTACTTACAAAGAGAGTGTATGAATTTCATCAGGGTAGTGTTCTTTCCTTTTGAACACAGCATGTTCTACTCTCTCCGGAAAAGATCATACCCACATTTGAACGGCTAATCTGATGAGCTAACGCTAGCTGCAGCATTGCATGGTGTAAAATAATTGCAGACTGATAAATTACATCAAATAATATGACCCGTAATAATATCCAAATGTCGCCTTGCAAGATTCAGTTCTCATCAGGATATCATCATGGATCATGTTTCAATGTAATTTATCGGCCTGTAATTATTTTGCACCACGCAATGCTGGCTCATCAGTCAGAGAAAATAATTAAGTCACATACTGTATGCCTATTAACGGTTCGTCCTTTAAAGTTATTTCATTGTCAATATCTTTTACGACAGATGTGTCGCTGTTACTCTTCTGTCCATTACTGCATAAATGCTGTCCAAACTATTTAAGTAGGCTGGAAGATCTTCGCTGGACATAATGAATTAGTAACAGAGGGACACAAAATTTGTGCACAAAGATTTTGTGGGTGGGGAGAACTTAAGGCTCATTTAAAGTACTTGGGGACATAGACGCCGTAACCTACGTATGTAGCCTACGCCGAGTCTGTCTCGCTCTGTAAAATCGCCACCCAAAGTGTGTTTCTACTTCTGGCTTCACTTTCAACAATGGCGACTGAAACCGTTGCCGAAATTTTGCCAAAGACGAGTCCTACAAATGTTTGTACCTCCTAACCTCTCTCAGTGAACCTTTCCTCGATGTGTTCCATCTTTATTGGTCCAAAACAATCAATTCAAAAAACTGCAGAGATGGAGAAGCAGCCGGTAATACTAAAGCAGAAACACGCTACTACCAAGTGCACCAATCACAGCTCTTGCGGTGTGTGTCGCCGCGACGTGTAGTTACATTTCTGGGGATGTGCACGTCAGCTAAGGCGCTAGGGTCTGGACTATCGATGTAGCTATGACGCCAAACCGACGCAGAAGCCTAAACCGCCTATTAGGCCTATTACCCCTCTTACGTATCTCTGTTAACTGTTCAGGCCCAAATTGTTTAGGAGTTGTACTTCAACAGATTATTCGAATACTCATTTAGGTGCTGTGCAATTTTCTGGAACAAACAAAATGCTTAGTATAACAGAAGAATGCCTAAAGGCCCCTGGTAGCACAGTACTAATGAATCTACTCTGTGTACAGAGTATGCAGGTGTGTGTGTATAAATTGCCCCATGGCCTGTTGTTGATGTTGTGCCTTTACACCTGTGTGTGCTTGTTTGTTTCTGTGTGTGTGTGTGTGTGTGTGTGTGTGTGACTGTCATCCTGTCCCTCTGTCTGTCTGCCTATCTTGCAGAATGCGTCGGCTTTGCATGACTGCTTCAGTCAGTCAGTGTTTTCATGTGAGTATGTGGAATAGATACGCAGAGATGGAGAGGGAGAGAGAGCAGGCATGTATGGGCTGCTTCCGCCTCACAGCGTAGAAACAATCAGGCCATGCTTCAGCGGACAGTGGGAAGAAAGGCAGGAACATAGAGATCGTTACACCTCCATCAGTTCATCACCGAGGACAGACACCAAAACCTCACCTCACCTCTGCCTACATGTTCACATGTATTGAGGAGAAGAGGAAGAGAAGGAGGAGGGATGCAGAAAATAAAGAAACGTTAGTTATCTATGATTAGAGAGAGGGATACAGAAGAAAAACAAAGGAAAGAAGGATGTTTGAAGGCTTGAAAACACTCACGTCAGTGTTAAATGTGAAGATACAGCCAGGTGATGGTTAGCTTAGCCTAGTGGTAACAGGCGAATGAGCTAAATGAGCTCTGTCTGAAGCCCCTTCTTCAAGGCTAATACATTTATTTATTTTTATATATTGGATTTTAATTTTGTCTAATGTGTACAGAATGACACGTTGAGGTGGCTAGACTATTTCTTGGCCTCGGTACAGTACATTACCTGGTTACTTCATAAAAATTGCGGATATCATACTAATTGTGGTTTTACTGTGAGTTTCATAAAATCCATGTTGTTGTTTTTTACGGTGTAGAGCAGGAATGAAAGGTACATGAAGGACGAAGAGCTAAAAGACAATGGAAGCAAGGCTAAACAGCTAGCCAGGCTAACACAAGTACTAACTCTGACTTCCTGCTGTCACTACTTCTCGATCTACCCAAGCTAATGCTAGCAGACACATTTTACAATACACAATGTACACCATATATTTACTAAGATAGTGTGTGAATTTGTTCTTTTGTTTTGAAGACGGCATGTTCTGCACTCGCCATAAAAAAGATAGCAACACTTGAATGGCTAAATTGCTGAGCTAATGCTAGCTGCAGCATTTTACGGTACAAAATAAGTACAGACTACAGAATCACTTCAGATAAAATAACGTTACCGATGGCTTCTTTCTTGGCTCAACATGTAAGATGGCGACCACTATGCTGCTAGCCTTTACGCTAAACAATTATTATCTGGCTTTATCTCAATATTTTACACACAGACGACGATACTTGTCGTCTTGTTTATGTCTCAGCAAGCAATCAGAAAGGCCTCGGATATCCTTTGAAAGGTCATATTATTCCTTTTTACTTTTTTTGAGTCGTCCTAACCATTTACATTTAGCAAGAACAAATTTCTGCTGCTGCTGCTACATAATCTAGTCTTCGAGTGTTCCCCTCCACCCCTGTCCAGGTAGATAGGGCTCTGAGTTGGATGCATCGAGGACACATCTGCCCCAGAGCTCGGCAGACAACACGGCAAATGAGCACTTGCTGTCATATCACGACACATCTCGTTGACGTACAGCAGAGTCGACGTGTTTTAATATCCTACCAGCTGGATCTGGTGGCTGGTTGTGCATATTCTCAGGACAGTAGAGCCGGATGCACCGTGGGTCTGATCTGCAATCATTCGCAGTGGGATGGATGTAACGCAGTTTTGTTTGCAGGTTAACATTTGCGTGTGTTTAAAGATGCAACATTCTGCAGCCTCCATGTTGTCTTTTCATTACTCTGCTTTTATATTACATGCATTTGATCACACGTCATGCTCTCTATGATAACACCAGCAATCAAATCTTCAAAAGAGGAAAGCAGAGAAAGGATTCATTGCGACTTACCTGACTGAAATCAGCGAAACCTGATTTCCCCACATCCCCACAGCCTCCAATTGCCCACTAACATATCTGAGAATATAAATCAGATATAAAATGAGGCAATAAAACACTAAAATGTTAAGAGTCACCTGTAGTTGTCTATTTTGAACAATTTAAGGTATAATCACCCCAAAAAATTACATTTATTTTGCTTGATCTGATGTTTTTTTTCAACTCAAATTAGTAGATTTAATAATATACTTCTTATACACATAGACTGGCCATTTTTTTTCTTGTTTTTTCTTTGTGAAGGTGAAGAAATGTGATATGTGGTTATACAGTATAGATGAAAACCACAAGCACTCCCCCTGAGCCCTAGATTGTTGACCCACAAACACTATTTACAACTGTCTCCTCAGATTTAACCTATTTTCAAATCAGCAACAGAGTAAAAAAAATAAAAAATAAATAAAAGCAAAGGCTCAATGGTGACCCCAAATGTTCCGCTCGATCAAACCAGAATCATTTTAGCTGAGTTTGTCCCCTTTAACACCGTATTTTTCCTACGGCGATGTCTTCAGATCACCTGTCTGAGGTGGCGCATGCGCAGTGCAGTAGGAGGCGGTTGGAGAAGCTACGTTGAGATCACCAAAGTTACGTAGAAACGACCGGAAGTTGTGTATTTTCTCTTCAATATAAAAGCCCTGGAATTATATTGACGATAAAACAAATACCGTAATTGTTTTGGGTTGCGGTGGCGGAACTACACAAATATATACACTAAAATATATTAGGATTCTTCGTGTTTTTCTTGTTTGTTGTTATTGATTCGAGGTTTAACAGTGCGCACGTTGCAATGCCTGCAATAACGGCAGCTAACGTAGATTTTATTTTGTAAAAACGTACCGGAAGCTCCTTTTAGTGGCTGTTAACGGTAGTAGAAGAGAAGACCCCCCTCAACGGAAAACTGTGGTAACTGTGGTGTACAGCTGCAGAGATGCGAGACGCAGAAAAACAACGAGAAACGCTGGAAATGGAAAGGCAGGACGGGGAAGGGAAGTAAAAAAAAAAATAAAAATAAAACAACAAGACACCGCCTGAGATGTTCGGAGACACCGACGAACACCGTCTTCGCGGCGCTCTTTGGAGATAAAAAAAACGCGAGGAGAGATCGGATTGTGTGCATTGATCCGAATACAGTCGGTGGGGGAACGGGAGGGGTCCATCATGGGGAACGAAGCGAGCCTGGAAGGAGGCGAAGGGCCGCCGTCTGGGCTACCGGAGGGGCTGGCACCTGACGGGAAGGGCGGCTTCGTGCGGGTCTCCGACGGGACTCCGGTCGACCTGAGCGAGGACCAGAAGAGGCAGCTCGCCGCGGCGATGTCAAGGGCGCAAGGCAGGCAGCCCGGAGGCGCAGCAGCTGCACGAAGGCAGGGAATTTACACCGCATCTGCTTAGCAAATAACCAACCAGTTAAGGGGGCTGTAGCATCGTTTGGGGAAGATGCTATAAGGAGGCAGGGATCCCGAAAACGCCCATGTTTTTTTTTTTTTCATTTTTTTTTTCATAAATCATCCATTTATTAGAGCTAATCACAAACATCTCACGATATGCATGTCTAAGAACCATTGGCGAACGTTAAAAAGGGTGCGTTCAGGTGAAATTGTATTTTCCCAACTCTCATTTAAACGCACGATTAAGAGAGAATTAGGAAAGAGGGGGGGAGTGCGGGAAAAAAAAATAAAAAAAGCCTGAATCGGTGAGTTGTTTGTGTCTGTGTGAGATCAGAGAGTAAAGAGACACACCTCCAGCAGTATTCGTGCGAAATTTTCGAAATGCCTGCTGGGTAAGAAGAATCTGTCGTGAACACTGTGTTATTTCCCCCCCCTCCCTCCCTCCCTCCATCCATCCTTCCCTCCTTCCCTTCATTGCTTGCCTGCCTCCCATCTGAACGACGCCTTAACACCCATCTGAACAAATTCATCAGCTGTGCATGTAACACCACCAATTAAACTGTTTACTCCTGCTTTAATTCCCCTTTAAACTGTGTGTGTGTGTGTGTGTGTGGACGATGCTGAAAAGGGGAGCCAGGGAGCTGCCACTGGACGCAAAATGCCGCCAATCTCGTTATTGCATTGCCTTTCAAATGGCATTATTGTGGTAAAGTAATGTGGACGCATCAGATAAAATGTCATGATGTGCATTAGTGCTAATTGGCTCCAAGTGGGGGAAGAATTGTTATTTATATCTGAGCTGGAGATAAGGGGGAGGGGTGCATCAATATTAATATGACTATAAATAGAACAGAGGCGTTAATGTCATCTCTCATAGACTTCCTCTTCTTCTCTACTTTTCTTTTTTTTTTGTCAATCTGGGACGTTCCTCTCTCGCCGTCCGGGCTTCAGTCTCGGAGCCTGGCCGCTGTCCGTGGTGCTGAAACGCACACCGCTGCAGTGGCCCACACCAGGCACTGCAACACACAGCGAGTGTTTGCTCTTACTCAATCACAGATCGCTCGCCGTAAACAAAAGAGTCGGATGCCTGTATTCATTCCGGCTTTCAACTTCATTGCCCGGGATTGTGATTTAATAATGGCAGGGGCGTCAGCGGCCCAAGAAAGGCAACACATCCATACGTCGCGCGCGCGTCTTTCCAACAACAACAAACCAGCCCAGTCCATTAGTGCGTCTGCGCTTTTCTCTAAAGATCCCGTCGGCGTTGGATTGTCTGCGTTTGCCTCTCGGCCTGAGCTAGCAAAGACGTGTCAGCTTACCCTCACTGAGCTGAGAGTCTCTCTCTCTCTCTCCCTCTCCCTATCTCCCCCATCTACACTCCCATGTCATTCAGCGGTATTCACTTTCCTGTCAGCTTTACCCCAGGGCGGCCAACTACACATTTTGTGTTTACTGATGTGTTGAATAGGCCTAAGAGGGGGCTGGTGCTTGCTTATACTATGAGCACAATGCCATTAATATTAGATTAAGGTAATATTTCAAGCAAGGTTTGAGATTTTAATTGATTCAAAGCATTATTAATGTGATAGGATGACAGGTAATTATATCATAAGGATATAATCTAATGGATCTAGTAAAAGCAAACATGTTTCAGTGTGGTCTGTGGCTGTTTGTTCAGAAATGGTAGTCATAAAAGTGTAGATAGAAAAGATTTCGTTATTAGAAACAGACGTAATAGGACAATTTATTTCAGGGGCTTTGAGTTGTTGGATCATCCATTACAGTAACGGTGTTGAACAGAAACAATATCTACATATAAAAAAGTCTTGGTCACAGTTAGATCTGTTATTTTTGTTTTACAACAGCTGAGAGTTGGTGTGGACTTGGCTAGTAACATTTTCTCACAATGCCGCTTTAAACACAAACGAAAGATAAGAATAACAGCTGTTATAATGAAAACTATTTCTGTGTCTGTTTTCCAGACCTTCAGAATCTGATGCCCACCAGCGATCCCAACAGGTAGGGGCCTCCAGGGGCCCTACAGGTCTCAGTAAAAGTCGTACTGTAGACGCCTTCAACCAGGGTCCACCTGGGAGGGCCACACCGGGCCGCAGCCCCTCGTCCCTCAGCCTTTTTGAATCCAGATTCCGGCAGGAGCCAAAAGACTCAGAGACCAAGTCGTCCGGCATGTTTGGCTCCAGCTTCCTGAGTGGGGCCAACCCCCTCAGTGCGGTGTCGTCTATGACCTCCTCTGTCTCGTCCTCCATATCGTCCATGGGCGATTCTGTCAACATCTCCAAGTTGGGACTGTTTGGGGACGAAGAGGAGGGAGATGCATCTGCAGCACCTGAGTCCAAGCAGGGAGGGAGGCCACCAGGGAAGGGCCCTCAGCAAGGACCAGGTCCAAAGGGACCACAGCAGGGAGGACCACAGAAACAGAGCCAGGGCCCTCCTGGGCAGGGGCCAAGGCCAGGGCAAGGACCTCCTGGTCAGGGACCCAGGCAAGGTCAGGGGCCGCCAGGTCAGGGGCCCAAATCAGGCCAAGGGCCCCCTGGGCAGGCCCCCAGGCAAGGTCAAGGACCACCAGGTCAGGGGCCCAAACCAGGCCAAGGCCCTCCTGGCCAAGGGCCCCCTGGGCAAGCCCCCAGGCAAGGTCAAGGACCACCAGGCCAAGGCCCTCCAGGGCAGCAGGCACCAAGACCGGGTCAAGGACCGCAAGGCCAAGGGGCCAAACAGGGTGGCCCCCCTCAGCAAAAAGGTGGGCCACCCCAACAAGGACCAGGGAAACCTGGACCCAAACAGCAAGGGCCGCAAGGTCCTGGGGCTCAGCCTGGTCAGCAGGGAGCTGGGAAGCCTGCAGGTGGACTCTGTCCCCTGTGTAAGACCACCCAGCTGAATCCTGGATCTAAGGACCCGCCAAATTATAATAACTGCACCGAGTGTAAGAACCTGGTGTGCAGTCTCTGTGGATTCAGCCCCCCAGACTCAGCGGTAAGACATTCATTGCTGTCTTTTTGCTTTTGTTGTGTGTGTGTGTGTTTTTTGTTGTGGTCTTTCTTAGTCAGTTCATTTCATAGCAGCATCTTGTTTAAAGAGCCGTGAGCTTTCCAAATATCTAATGGTCAAACAAAATTCCACCCCACTGACAAATACGCTGGCATTTACCTGACAACACACAAGACAGTCCATATTATTGATTGCAAGGGGTTGGATAAAGGTCACATATCAGTATATTTTCTTTGTGCGCTCCCCATTACACTGCAAAAATATGAACCCAAAAACCTAATTGCCTCGTTATTAAGATTTTATTTCGTTAAAAATCTTCTGCTGAGAGGAAGAGTCGTCATTCAAGACTTCCACGTTTAAATCAATGACATAAAACAACAAGTCAAGACTGACATTTTTACGCTGAACCCATGACTAGCCTGTTAACAGCTAGTCTCTGAGCCTGGCAGAGGGACCTCATGACAGAGGGACCATATGGACCCAGGGAATGTTGATCAAGGTGACTCATGTCATGGCCACAGGAAGACACTGTGCCAGCCAGCGAGGACTCTCAGTCACACACGGGCTGTAAAAGCTGGTGGGCCACGATTATAGCACAGTGCACCAACGGATCGAGGCTAGGGGTCGGTTTGTTTTTGATCTTTTCAGAGGGCAGGTTTTGCTTAGTTTCAGAGGAATAGACCTCTAATCGATGGAGCTGCTTACATTCATCCAATAAGTGTCACCACACACAAAATAGACACACACACAGTTGCTCCGTTCTAGATAATAATCTAACTGTCAACACGGGGCCTTTTAAACGCTGTACTTTGCACACAGTGGAAACCAAGGAGACATCCAAACACTGAACAAAGAGGTCTTTGGTGTGGGCAGGCTTTTTTTTTTTTTGGAACAGGTGTTGACATACACTGATCAGCCACAACATTAAAACCGCCGACAGGAGAAGGAAATAACATTAACCATGTTGAGACAATTCAGTGTTCTGCTGGGAAACGTTTGGACCTGGCATTCATTCGTGTGGATGTTACTTAGACATGTTGCACCCACCTAGACCAGACCAGGGACCCCCACCCCATAGCAATGACATGGATGATCCACAGAGGCCCCTCCCCTCAACCTATATGACCCAGAGGCCCTCAGTAACCAAGGTCTGATGAGTCAGAGCTTCTTTGGAGGCACAAGGGAGACCTCGACAATATTAGGAAGGTGGTCATAATGTTATGTCTGATCGGTGTATAATAAAGGGACTAGTACATTTGCCTTTCTGTCTGTGTTTATGTAGCTGTTGACAAATTTGAGTTGTTGCTGAAAGATGCAATTTGTCTTGGGGGTAAACAAGGATTCAACATCATTTCAAACACTAATTACTGACGTGTCTTTAAGGGTTTTCTGCTGTAAATACTGTAATTACACACGTCACTGATGTTTGTATTAAAACGTGTCTCAGTCAAATCTAAGCTATCTTTTTTTTATTTTTGTTTCACGTGCAGGGTAAAGAGTGGCTGTGCCTGAACTGTCAGATGCAGCGAGCGATGGGAGGAATGGACCCCCCTGGCATGACGAGGCCCAAGCAAGGCTCGGCTCCTCCCTCGCCCCAGAGACAGGCGCCTGGCAAGCCCGGTAAGCTGCTGATCAAGCAGCAGAGCACCACCGACCAAGGGTTGACGCCGCCAACCACACCTAGGCAGAAATCCCCTGGTCCTACCTCTCCGGGACCGCTTTCCCCCGGCTCATCTTTGGGAGGTTCCCCTAAAATTGACCCCAAGACCGGTCGTCCCATTCAGCCGAAATCCAGTCCCCAGCAGTCTCCCGCGAAAGCAAAGCAGGAGTCCAGCTTCTTTGGAGGGTTGGGGGGTATCAGTTTAGGAGGCCTCACAGATGCGGCTAAGCCTCCTGCTGCTGCCTCGCAAGCTGCCGAGTCCGTCACGGGGAAACTGTTCGGTGGGTTTGGCGGGTTGATGGAATCGTCGAAGCCTCAGGCGCAGGCCGCGCCAAAACAAGAGGAGTCGGTGACTGGGAAGTTGTTTGGAGGTTTTGGAGGGTTGACCGATTCGGCTAAACCTCCCGCGGCTGCATCTCAGATGTTCAGCTTTGGATCGTCCCTCCTGAGCTCAGCCACCAATCTCGTCTCTGGGGAGGAAGAGAAAGCGGCGGCTGCCGCTCCGCCTGAGTCGCCGCCAGACTCCCCCGCCGACTCCGGACCTGGCTCTCCTCCGGATTCTGACGCCGGTTCGCCACCCGACTCTCCCTTCTCGGCCCCAGGGTCTCCCCCTGATTCAGACTCTGCTCCTGACACCCCACCTGCTAAGTCCAAGAAACCACCCAGAACCATTTCTGTGGAGCAGGAAGAGAAGGCACCGCCGGCAGCCGGGCCTCCTCCTGCTCCTGCTCCTGCTCCTGCTCCAGCTGCAGCCGCCAAGGGAAACTGTCCTCTCTGTAATGTAGAGCTGAACATTGGATCTGCAGACACACCCAATTACAGCCTTTGCACCGAATGTAAGAAGTCGGTGTGCAATCTGTGTGGATTCAATCCTACGCCTCACTTAGGGGAGGTAAGAAACCTTATTGTTGTTGCAGTTTTCTTAAGCGCCACTTCTTCCTGTGCTTCTGACAAACCGCGCCCACCGGTAATTTATTCATTTTGCTGCATATAAATAGAACGCAAACATCCTCTTGATGTTTCATTGAAATAGGTCACTACAGAGATGCAATCAGGTGTTTTCTGCCGCGTGCTGTCACCCAAGTAAAAGCCCGAACGAATCCACGCTATTAGTCGTGCGCAGCACATTAGTTTACCGCGACACGTGTTTGACCGCTGGATGAATGGATGCGGTCAATTATGCTGCATCTTAAAAATGTTAGTCTCATTACCATCGGGCTGTCTTTAGCTGAGAGGGCGGTCTGAAATGTGGAGATGAATTAGGTTGGCCTCATCGTCAAAGAGCACTTGAAACAAATGACACTTGACACTGAAACTGGACACTGTGCGTACAGTATCTACACGTGTGACTGGGTGTGTGTTCATGCACTTGCTTGTATGTGCCCGTTCGGCCATGTGTGCAGAATGCATTGTTTTCTGTGTCTTTTATGTGGAAATTAGATGCACGCTTGTGTGAACACAACCGCAAACTCGCATTCGAGTGCTTCCTCGCCCGCGCTCGAGCACTCGACCCCGCGTGTCCGTTCGATTGTGGAAACCAAACACTTTTGGCCCGCTTCACCGCTGAGGTGCGGGGGCCGGTGTTTTTTGCCGGTGTTTCCACTTTGCGTCGTCTCGAGTGGAAGAACCATCACAAGACTGCGCGTCGAGGAGATGCACGTAGCAGATGGTGCTCTATGGTGTAGGATCAGTAAATTATGGGAATAGAGGCCAAAAAGCCCTGCGTACGGTTGAGCGGTTTCACAGCGTGCAGGCAAAACATATTCACATATGCTACACCCACTTATTATTCCATGTGAAGTAACCCGGTTATTGTCTATTTAGTCTTATGACTCATACTTTACACATTCATTGATAATTCTAAGTAATATATAGATAAATTAACTAAAAACCCATGGCCATTTGGGATGATTGTTGTATCTTCTTGACATGGTCATCCAATTCAGGGCACAATCACGTGTTTGTCAATCTACAGCTCTCCACATGGGAACTACTTTTTTTTAGCCGCTGGTTTAAGTGTGTCTTTAGTAATCTGCTGTGTATTTCTGGCTCTCCAAAAGTACTTTCTGTAACAGTGGGAGATGCTAAGCTGGGAATGAACCTGTGAACTCTGCCATATCCACACCCAGGATCTGCAAATGCAGGATTTTCACAGAAAGCCGGCTTTTACTTTGTAGGAATGCCGATTTCGGAAAAAAAATAATTACTTTAGAATACATTATTAGATTCAGATATAAATGGGGACACCTGGAAAATATGAAAATATATGCAGTCCATGAACTTTTAAAGGAATACTGCAGTTTGGAAAAGAGTGAGATGAGAAGCTTGATACTATGCTGCTAGGTGTTTTTTTTCTTACATTTGGAAAACACCAGGTTATCTGCCAGATGGTTTGTTTCACGCTGACAAGTTGATCTTGGAAGTTTGTTTTAGAAAAGGGCAGGTTGCGCTTTCAAAAAATGCTTGGCAGGGGATTGGACAAACCATCTGTTTGCCAGCGTCCTTCAACCAATCGCATCAATCCAACGTATCGCGTAGTTGGAAGGGCAAACAAAACGAGCTGCTTTCTGGGGGGGGGCTTTGGAAGTTAGCAATCTGTCCTGCTGTATTTTTTAAACAGTTTGCATATGGCTTGATGCCTGGCGAGGTGGAATCTTGCTAGGGCCTTGTGATCCTGTTAGCTGGTTGTAACACCAAGCATTTGTGTGGATGATATTTAGACATTTACCACCCACCTAGACCAGACCAGGCACCCCCCACCCCATAGCAATGACACTCTTGATGGCAGCAGCCATCCCCAGCAGGATGCAGCCTGACACAGACACACACACTTTAGGAACAACTCAAAAATACATGAAGAACATGACAAGGTGTTGACCTGGCCTCCAAATTCACTAGATCCTTCACTGATCAAGTATCTGTGGGATGAATTGGAGCAAGCCTGATCCAGAGAGACTCATCTTCTCAACCCAAAGCCACCCCACTAATAACATTACGTTACCAGACACCACAGGAGACCTATACATTATTAGGAAGGTGGTCATAATGTTACGCCTGGTCATGGACTTTGGTGTTGACATGCAAGAACATACCCTAGACTCTGTGTGGCATTACTAAAATATGAAACGTACCAAAAGACTCATTAGACTCTTCATATCAAAGTCACTCTTCTACATTGCCAGCATTCATAAAAACAAGATGGCTGCTATTAGTTCATAGCCGTGGTAGCGCTATTAAAGTTTTTCAGATTGCACATGCTTGCTGGGAAGCAGAGTCCCTTAATTGAGGGCAAGCACAGGGAAAAATGTAATTATGCAGGAGAGCTGGGCATCCAAGCCACTGATGCTCTAATTGGATATAGATTAGTCCTTTTCAGCAGCCTCTTGTCTTGAAGCCAGAATTGTCAACTCGGTTTTTGCTTTTAAGAAAGATGCGGCCAGAAATAAGGATGAAAGAAGGAGGAATCTTTTTTTTTTTTTCTCCTTCAGCAATAAGAATAATGATCAGGCAAAAAAAAATCTTTAATTTAACTTGAGACCAGTTTGAAACAGGAGTACATTATGGAAAATTGCGCACAAGACGCACACACACATGCACAACACCTTGGTTGAGTCATCTACCCCCCACGTAGTGTGCCTCGCTTCTGTGTCACTCGCTGTCATAATGTCGGCTGTCAGCAAGGGTTCACTTGCTGACGCATGTGAGTGGGTCAGAGTGTGTGTATGTGTGTGTGTGTGTGTGGCTACGGCTCATTTGTAAGATTGTGGAGCGATTGGTTTTGACGTTAGACGAGGCCGGCTGGTGTGATCCTGCGTAGGTGTAGGTGTGCGCCTTGTTTCAACCGCTTCTCGTCAACGCGGCACGAGCGGAAACGCGAGGGGTGTTTGGGTTTGTGAAATCTGAAATTCTGTATTCTCTGGAGACGCGCCGGAGGGCCGGAGCGCATGTGTTCGGTCAACACGTGTGTGCGAGTGGGAATAATCTCTGCATCCTAAAAGGATTTGAAGGGCGGCAGGAAGCCTGCCACTTCTACTGAGGCTTGATCCCAGACTCAGGTGTTTCCTCTTAATCCCCTTTAATATGAGTTGTGAAAATAGGCTCCCCAGAAGGAAAAGCACTCATCTTAATGCGTACTTCTACTGCATTTTTGTCTTTTCCTGGAATCTTTTTTACCCATTTCCTCTATTTTATGTCTTCTTTATCCTTCAATGATCTCATATCTTTATAAGGGATTGTTTTTTGGTGTTTATCCTCCTTTTAAACAGTATTTTCTCCGAGTCAGAGTCTACCTGAGCGGCGCTGCCCCTCTGCCTTTCCTACCGCCGCTCTCTTTGATGCAGGGACAGCCTGTAAATGTGTCTCTACCGCTGCTCGGCGATGTTAACTGTAGCTCAGGCTCCATGTCACGGCGCCCTTATCAGTAACGAGAGCGCTCGTAGGAGAAGGCTTACGTAAAATGGGAGAGGCGCCACTTTGCTAACAAGCTCAAATCAAAAGAACCCAAGCTGAGGGAGGAGCTGCGAGTTAGATTCTGCATCACCTTCACCAAGAAGAAACAAATACATTCACGGTTTTATCACAAAACCTGCGCTGTTGGACGAGCAACTATCTGCAACGGCGATGCATTTACCGACTGTAGTTACTGCCGTTTATTTTAGAGTTGGTGGGACTGCTTATCCTGAGGAATAAGGTGAACAAACCGAAACATCAATAACCATAAATGTTTGAAGTAATTCCCACCTCCCACCACCGTATTGAGCTAATGAGGTCCAACAACCGGATGATTATGCTTTAATATATCAAATGGTCTCCTCGGCCTTAATTATTAAACACCATGAGGCTGTGGGTAATGGAGGATCCTAGCAACTCAACGGCTTCACTCCATTCTCAAAAAAACACAGGTGCATAATGAAAAATGGATAGTTTGGAAGATTAGAACATGGTTGCTGATCTTAGGATTTTCCTGTTGAGAGTTAAAGAAAGAAGAAATGGTGCGTTTTCATCTCAGGTAAGACAGGAAATAGACGTACGTGAGAATCGGGCTAGATTCAAGGTGTAAACAAGATAAAAGCTTTATTTCCAGTTGTTTGATGTTTGATGGAGCTAGGTTAGCAGTTTGTTTACATGGCGGCACGGTAAGGACAGGACGTTTGTGGAAGTTAAAGAAAGAAGAAATGGTGCATTTTGGTTTGTAGGTTTCATCTCCGGAAAGACAGGAAATAGACGTACGTGAGAATCGGGCTCCATTCAAGGTGTAAACCAGATAAAAGCTTTATTTCCAGTTGTTTGATATTTGATGGAGCTGGGTTAGCAGTTTACATGGCGGCACAGTAAGGACAGGACGTTTGTGGAAGCTTGCCGTTGCCCCAAAACGTAGCCATTCACTTAAAAACTTGTTTGTTGGGTATTTTCGGAGCTCAAAGATCTCGTTCTTCGTCTGCACTTTTGGCGAAAAGCTGTAACCACTGCACCCCCCGTTGCCTGTCTGGCGTTGTCAAGCTGTTGGCAGCAGGGCCGCGCCACCACAGCAATAGTATAATTGTAATCAGCTTTCTCTTTAATTGGCCAAAGGACCATTTACATAACCGCAGGGTGATGGGGCGCTCAACAATAACCGAGCAGAGCTTGGGATTATGCATGGAAATGTTGCCACAAACTGTTTGTATCACTGTAAATGCAAATACTTTAATGTCTTTCACTGACATCAATTAAAATCTTGAGGACTGGGTTGGGTTTATGCAAGTAAACATCCGGTCAATTCCGAGTCCGAAGTGACCAATATAAGTGTTACTGCGCAAGTGTGTCTGCGCATCCGTGGTTTCCGTGTCTCTGAGGCCTTATCCATTAATACACACTGCGTGGTATTTCCTGTGTCCTCCTTTCTCATTGTTATTCTGTGGTCGTGCCCACACCTCCTCCCACAGTCTGAACCCTCCCGAGTCTGTGCTGGCAGATAAAGGCTCGCTGCATGGTCATACATACACGTATGGGCATTCAGAATAAACTCTAGCATCATTGAACTCTCATACATATATATATACAGGCCAGTGAAGGCCCATTCTATACCGATGCCTGGTGTATTTGATCCATACATCACATCTTGTGCATGTACAACCCAGTTATTTATGTATTTGTGTACAACTCTGACGAGTCTATATTTGCTTCATACAGTCCGGTTGCCTCACAGCTGTTCCGTCACTTGGCCAGGAGGCTGAAGTGTACAAAAATAGTCGCAGCCACTCAAGAGAGCCACAAAGGGGAGAACACAAGCGACTGCAGGGCCGCGCCATCCTCCTCCTTCGCGTCACTCTCTTTTTGTGTTTGCTCTTTCATATTGCCTCCTTAAGCAGGGTCTTTCTGCTACGCTAGGCAACCTGCAGAGTCCCCCACATGGCCAACATTGGAAGGCTTGAAATGGGTGGTATTTTTAGACGCCAAGGTGTTTTGTGCGTATGTGTGTGCAATGCTTTGGTCTTGGAGATGGTGTTATAGTCAATTTAGCTAAGGGAGTGTAGTGAACATATTATATTCATTATTTATTTGAGCGATACTTTCTTGTTCTGCATATTTACCAGACCCAGGACCTTGTTCTGTCTTTGAATGGTTTACCGTATCAAATTGCCGTGATTGAAGTGAATTGTCCTCAGGCACTGCAGAAGGCCTTTTATTTTCCTTTCATGAACAGCTCCCCCTCCAGTTCTTCTCCAGGACGATTTCCAATTATCCCCGTTCTAATTTATTGGTTTTTGCCTTCTTAGCGAGGGCTACATTTTAGCCACTTAGCCTTCAGTGCCAAGAAGGGCGGAAAAAAAACCCAAAAAGCCAAGACATCAAGTGTGCCAGCGCTGAGCGCTCATCAGACTGGGAGGGAGGGAGGGAGGAAAGGACAGGCCGGCAGCGACACACAGACACTTGAAAACACACACATTCTGGCACCGGCCTCATCTAGTTAGCACAAGCTGTTGTACTTACATCCTGACTGCTGCTGTTCTCTCTCTTTCCCCCAACAAACACTTCACTACAGTAGCAGGGAAGCCTCTGATCTGAGTTGAAGCAGCATTACAGTTTTATGGATTGTTGAGCGTCCTAGACCTTTTTTTTCCTAAAAATTTATATTCAGTAGGTGAAGCCAGCAGCACAGCTTGGTTTAGGAGATGCTTCACTTCCAGAAATCATTTTTGGGCATTACCCCCTGTAAAGTAGAGCCTTTGATCCTTATTGGAGAATTTAGAAAATGCTGGGTGAGTGCAACTGGGAGGAACTTGTTTGACTGACGGGTTGTAAGAATCCGACAGCATCCTCTCCTTCGTTTCCTTAAACATTAAGATGTGAAATCCAAGCTGAAGTACAGCTATATATCTTATGACAATGTATGGAAAAGAAGTAAACGAGAGCTGAAATGAACTAACAAGCACAGACAGAAAACGTTTCACTGTGGAGTGGAGGAGG
Source organism: Chelon labrosus (assembly GCF_963514085.1). Lineage (NCBI taxonomy): Eukaryota > Metazoa > Chordata > Actinopteri > Mugiliformes > Mugilidae > Chelon > Chelon labrosus. The sequence continues at coordinate 13,782,104 of NC_140356.1, forward strand.
AAAGACCCAAAACGGGAGCGAGGGGAGGAGAGAGATGGCTGTGACAGGAAGAGAGAGGAGCACCAACAGGAGGAGGTGAAGGAGAGGGGTGTCACAGAGGATAAAACGAAGGAGTCGTAAGCGGCGCAGGCCATGACCTGACGGTTGTGGTTTTGTCTCCGCGCTCTAATGGCCCCCACATTCACTGTCAGGCCGGAAACATCTGGTGAAGCAAGAATTATCATAAAAGATGTGAAAGAACAGAAAAGTGTAGAATATTAAAGTTGTGTCTCATTTATTTTGACTTTTATTTTGTCTGACTAAGATCTCTAAGAACATATTTCAGTTAAATTAGCTAGGAGATGTAAGGCGAGCGTGCCGGCATTTTTTAGACATTTGTCTTGAATTTAAATTGCCGTTTCGAGCAATAGAACATTTATGTCGACTCTGTATGAAGAGGACACAACATATTTTTTTGGATACATTTAGCCTGACCTAGCAAGACTCAATTATCATCTGAATGTGAGTGGTAACGCGCCATTTGGATTTCATTATGGAGCATGTTTCAACCGATACAGAGAAAAAAATGTCTTGTACATTACAATTTATGCTATAGCGGAATCTTCACCCAAATAATTTGGTAGGCCCGACTAAAGTTTTGTGGGTGAGGGGAACTTTTAACCTAGGGTACTTTTGTTTTTTATAGAAAACTGACAACTTAGCTCTCATTTTGTTGTATATGCAACATCACTCAAAGATAAAATTATAATTTTTTTATATTAGCTGCATCGTCCACATCACTTAATAATGATAAAGGTGGTTCTGGACAAAGGTGTTACACGTAGGTTGTATTATGACTGGGAAACTCAACTACACTAAGTAATGACATGGTGGACACCTAATAACGTCCCGTGCAACAGAAACATCCAAAAAAGGTTCGAAAAAGGCAACTGCTGAACTGAAGAAGCTACTGAAGAAGCTACTCGGATGAGTGGTGAAACGTCTTCTCAAAAAACTTTACAGGTCCAGTTGCCTTTTTCTGAACCTTTTTTGGATATACCATGACCTGGATGACTGAGAACCTTCACTTCCCAACATAAAGCTATAGGAAAATAGGTTTGTACATGGATTAAAGTTTGCACTTCAGTAGCTGGAATACAGTGCTGCTTTGAAGTATTTGAACCCCTCAGAAATTCCTGTATAAAGAAATATTCAAAACAAGAAAAAAAGACCTCACCTCATAGATATATAATATTGGCTCACTTCCCTGAATAAACAAATGCTCAAGTATAAGATTTGTTTCATTTGTTTGATTGGGTTCTCTTTATCTACTTTCAAGACTTGTATAATTGTCAAATACAACATGAAAAACTACTGCATGTACAGTATAAAAAACACGTTGATGCATCTTTGTGTGGCACTGTACGTGGTTATACATAAAGTATACAAATAGATTTCTATTTCAGCTTCTCAGCAGACGTAGTAAATAGGTTTGGCTGCAGCTTGTAATTTGCGCGACACTTGGAATGGAAACACAAACCTCTTTCTTTCAGTGTGTAATGGTTCTGTTAACTAAAGCCCACAGCTCATTAGTCCCAACCTTTACAATGAATGACTCTCATTTCTCTCTCCCTCTGGTTCTCCTCTCCTGTCCACCCGCACTGATAAGGTTGGTAGAGGCGAAATGGAAAACAAACATGCTCATTAGCGGACGTTGGCGACGGGCGCACACAGTTGATACAAACCGCCGTGTGTGTGATTGAACTAGACGCCGCGCACTCTGACACGCAAACGAATAAATGGATCTAATGAAAGCTGCATCAGTTGTTTTTAAGTCGTATAAAGTCTGAAGAATTGCAAGAACTTTTACGTCTGTTCCTGCATCTGAAGATTCAGAGGTTTTGGAAAACACAGTCCAGGGTGAAGATATTCATCACTTCTGCTGTGTCGACAGTGAAACCCGTTTTTGGCTTCATCTTGTTTGTGCACGCGAGGCGATTTTATTCGGTGGTGCTAACATTGCTAGCAAGACTTTTTATGTGTACAGAGGTCACTGCTTCATGGTCCAACACTCCCACCAGGTCGGCTTTAAGGGGAAGGGTTGTATCGCGGCATGTTTGTTTGACAGTGACTTGCATTTTTCCTATGGATCAAGACATTCTTTGAAGCAGTGCTTTAAAGGATGAGCTGCAGTCTGTGTGTTTAAATGTGGACGAGGCATTTGTTAAAAATAGCATTAATGGTGCGAGCCCTGAGATAATACCACCTTTGAGAGTTGATGCGTGTCTGCGAAAAAGGTTGCACCAAAACAGTGTTTCCACTTTCCATTTAGATCTGTTTCAGCATCTACCAGCTACTAAGTGAAAGGTTCAGCTCTTTAGTTGCTAAATGTTATATTATACTAATATTATGTTCGCCATAACTTCACCTGTCTGCCATTTGCTGCCAGGAACTTAGCCAACACAGGGTTGAGTGTCAGCCGCTTCAGCTACATCTAAAGGCTAAAATACTGCAGGACATAGACACCATGACCTACGCATGTAGCCTACGCCTGTGCGAGCGATTCATACTTGTGCGCCCGTCAGTCTGGCTCGCTCTGTAAATGCCAGTCGGCGCTAGTTGGCGGGTTAATTTTTGTTTCTAGTTCCTGCTTCACTTTCGACAATGGCGACTGAAACTTTCGCCGTTTGTATCTCCGAACCGCCTCAGTCCACTTTTCCCCGATGCGTTCCATCTTTATTGATTCAAAACAATCAATTGAGAAGTTGGAGAAGCAACCGGAAGTACTAAAGCGGAAATAGGCTACTACCAAGCGGACCAATCACAGCTCTTGCAGTCTGCGTCGCCCCGACACGTAGTGGTGCCTGTCAGGCTACGGCGTTAGGCTCTGCGTATGGTCTGGGCTGTCGCTGTAGCCACGGCGCCAAATTGACGCAGATACTATAATACCAAAACAATCAGCATAACTCAATGATTAAGCTTTTACTGCACCTAAACAAGTTGTGGACATCCAGATAAAAAGTGCCAGTTGTTGTTGACGTAGGATATTCAGGATGACTAAGAGACAGGAAGCCTGAGCCATGAGTGTTAAAGAAGAAAGAAAGGGGACCTCAAATCCTGTTGCGTCTTAAGTGCATCTCTGTTTCTTCTCCTATTTTAGATGGGAAGCTGACACATGCAGACACTTTATGAAGTGGGCTGCAGATAAACAAACACAGATGCAGACAGAAAATGCCCTCAAACAAGTGCCTCTGTCTCCGTAATCCCTGTCGCAGAGAGTATATATATATATATTTAGGCCGCTTCTCGCGCCTCTTCATTTGTGTCAAATCCACTTATAAAAACGCATGACCACACACCACGTCTTTCTCTCTTCTGACACTTTTTCCACTCACCTGGCGTGGGAACACCAATCCACTTCGCGGGGGTGACAAATCATGACACCCGCGTCGAGAGAGAACAGAAACACTGAGGCTCCTGTCTGTCAACTGTCAGGATGCAGTCGAGTAAAACATGTATTTAGAATGGAAGAATTTTCTTGTTCAACCTACGTTTGTCCAGGGAATGCTTCTGCAAAAGGTTTACTCTGGTTTCCCTGCAGCACACGATCCTATATAGTCCTTTAATGCTGGTTACCAAGCAGTACGGCCTTAAAAGTAAACAGAATTTAATTTATTCAACTTCCTCACTCTGATGTTTCCTCTTATGTTGTATTTAAAGCCAACAACCTCTTGGTCTTGAGCCCAGTTCTCGAACCTTAAAGCTATTACCACTCATGTAACGTTTAGCTTCATGATTCAAATTAGAATTAACATCCTCACGCGAACACGGGGGGGGGAAAGAAGTGGAACACATTAAACCAGAGATGGTAACATCCATAACGGCGGGACGTTTATTAGGACAAAGATCTTTTTTGGCCTGCAAAGGAGCTGATGCTGTGATGTTCTGCTTGGAGTCTAGTGCATTATAATTAAGTTGGCCACTCAGCAACACTCATCAATGAGAAAAGGGCAGCAGCTTCCCGGCTTTAATTTTTGCAGAAAGCTTTAGGTGAGCAGCTGCAGAAAGAAACTCAGTCTCTAGCCTTTCAACATACCTTACTCATACTAAGATTATATTCTAAGTATAATATCCTGGACTTAGATGGTCTGCGATACATCTTAACACCAGCCCTGGTGCTATCACAGCTATTATATTCACTTTTCGTGTAATGGGAATGGTGAGTTTGAATGGTAATTTCTCATTACTGACACAGTGATTTCAAAGAATATATCCCTGTGTGATATGGCCCCAAATTTAACTGCATAAAAATTAGCATTCATCAGAAGCACACACCATATTTGCTTTGGTTTAAGTTTAAAAGTGATATGATCATATCACATACAATAGTATCACGATAAATCACAATACAGTATTGCGAAATGCTGAGTATCTCAATGAGATATAGTGCAATTTATTACCTGTGTTCAACTGCAGCTTTTCTGCAAATGGGAAATATTGTCCATACCTTTGAGGTAATTCCTCGTGTTGGTGCTATCCCTATAGTATTTCATTTTCGTTCAACAGTCTTTGCAAATTCCATGAGTCATACCCATCTCCTTTGTCCCTCCCTTGGTAGAAAATCCAAAATAAGTCCATACATTTGATTTAACTGCCCACTGACTGTCACCCCTGCCGTCTTCCTCAGAAAAATGCTCAACAGCACCATCCCTTGGCCTGAAAAAGCTATTGATTTCATTATTCTAGTATTTTCTGTTGACGTCCCAATAGAATGATGCTTGGCATCCGTGTAGTTTTGTCATCCTTGTGAGTTTGCCAAGAAGCCAGCAGACTCCAGGTGGTGGTGGTACACAGATTTTATCCTCAGACAAGTCCAGACTGGCTCCGTCACTCTGTTTTCGGTGTCAGTGCTAAGCTAAGCTAACCAACATGAGAGTGAGAGCGGCCCCATCGTCTAACGCTTAGAAAGGAACCCAATAAAAAGTAATAAGTATTTCTCTGAGCTTTCCAGACGCACAAATAAAGGAACCCCTAGGGCATGACTATGTGCAAAAGATGTCAGTCACGTTCTCAGTCTGTACATTTTAAGGACATTTTGGGCAGTCGCCGTGGGTTACAGCTTGTCCCGACTTCCCGGAAATTGATTTGCAGATTTACAGGGTGATAATGTTAAGCTTGTTGGCAGTAGCTGGTGTTGAGTCACTTCCAGTGATCATTAAGCCGCTTCACTCTTTCTCTCCCTGCGTCGAGCTCCTTTCTACCTCCTGCCTTTGATTATGTCCGTTGTTCTCCTCGCTTCTTCCTCTTCCTCGTCTCTCCTCCTCTCATCCTCCTGTCGCACGGCTAAATTTTTTTCTTCCTCACACTTCCTCCACCTCGTTCCTTTTCTATCCTCTCATCTGTTTTATCCATCTGTCCCATCCTTCACTAGATCCTCTGTTTAAGATAAGATAACGCTTTATTCATCCCTTTGGGGGAAAGACTCAGATACTACACCAGCTTGGCAAGACTCTTCACAAAAAGACTGTGTTCATATATGTGTGAGAAAGAGGGAAATTTAATTTAGCCTCTCTCCGTGCCAGGCTCTGTCTAAATTTAGACGGGTAAAACCTTCTCACAATCCCTTGTCTTAATCAAAGGGCTGCACCGACCTTCACAACTCTCTGAGTCCCTGTTGGAAACAGTAACCAACCACTGGTACAGCCCATCTCATCCAAATATCTGGTTGCCGTCTGCGGTTTTCTGTCTGTCTTCCCACTGCGTCCTTAGAGGATGCTTGATGGAGATGGAAAATTGTGGCTCTGAATCTGTCCTTACTCATTCATGTGTGAGCTTGTGTTTGTTTGAGAGCGTCGTGTGGGAAGTTGTCATTGCCTCGCGTTCGGGGCTTTTCATCCGAGTGTCACGAACACCGTCATAAACTCATCTCTCTGGGCGTTGGTGTGTGTCGGCCCTTCGGCGTCCGCGTCCACGTGACGCGAGGAGACGTCCTTGATGGCGCTGTGAGTTAATGAGTGAGTGTCTCCCCGGCTTTTATGAATCACCCGTGCTGACGCTTACAGAGCTCATCGCAGCAGACACACAGGAACGTACAGAGGCGTGTCGCATTTATTAGAAAGCTGCAGTGGGAGGAATCATCATGGAAAAATACACCTGATTCATTTTTAATTACAAGACAAGGCTGCAAGAGAGGAGTGTCCCACTCTTGCTAGTTTAGATGCTGTTGTTTCAAATAAAATTTGGGATTGTACTCGTGAGGAGTCTTCCCCAAAGCCAAAATTAGATGTTGTTTATGAATAAAGTATCATAGTCTGACTGTAGACTAGTGTTCTTGTGATAAATAAGTCCCTCACAGTGCCCAAGCTCAGATACAGTTTACAGTTATAAAAATTCGTATAAACAGATATCCGCATACGATTCATCAAATTTTGTAGGCGAGGGTTAAGATTTTGGATTTGTGGTCCGATACCTATTGACCAATCACATTTGAGCGGGCTTTGGTCGCACGCAGTCCATGTGGAAAGAAAAACAAGGCAAACGTCCCGTTGGTAAAGCAAGCATTTGTCAAGCAAATACCTTAAACAAAGCCGTTGTAGTTCTTGGGATGTGTGGCGAGGAGGTAGGACCCAAATGCAGACACAAGGGGAGGCAGGAGCAGGAAACAAAAGAACGTTAATGAGAATGTACAACTCCGGAACAAAAAGCGCTGCAGTTGAAAAGCGAGACAAAACTTGGAAAAACAGGGGAGTATGTAAACAGAGGGAACTTCTACAGACTTAACTCAACAGGAGTAGCATAGACGATTTGACGAAGGACAAAGAGAAAGACGGGACAATACATGTGCAGAGGGGCAAACTAATAAGGGAGGAACACACAAGGAGAAGCCAATCATACAGTCAGATGGAAAACAGGAATTGAAGAAGGACGCGAAACACCAGTGAAGAAGCTTAAAAAATAAAAACAAGAAATGCAAGAAATACCAAACGGGGTTACATAAAACATTCAAAACTCAGTGCCTTGACAGTAGTGGTTTAAAAATGTCCGTTCATGGATGTCATCTCTCATCTCCATTCTCGCTACTGGGACTGCTGCACAGATATCCTTTATCCGTTATTCAGATATCAGCTGGCCTCACCGGGAGTGCCGAAAAACATTGGCTGTAGCCCCCAGAGATCGGACTATTAACACATCTGTTTACTTCTCCTCAGTAGCTATACGAAGCACATTGATTAAGTGTATTTGAGGGGTACAAAAAGGCTGTTTGATGTCTATGCTGAGACTCTCCGACCGACCGACCGACTGGGTGTTTTTACAGCATTTCCTATCAGCAGCCAACTCTCCAGCTCTCAGTGGCTGCTCTCTCTGGTTCAGCTGATAAAGCTGTTAAGCTGGAGAAACTCTCATTTCAAGTCCTCCCAGCAGGAAGCTCGGTAAATGGGATCAAGATTGTGACACGTGCTGACCACACACACATACACCGATCAGGCATAACATTAAAACCACCCTCCTAAAATTGTGTAGGTCTCCCTTGTGCCCCCAAAACAGTTGTGACTCATCAGAGAATGGACATGGGCCTTCTGAGGGTGTCCTGTGGTGTCTGGCAACAGAATGTTGTTAGTGGGGGGCCTTTGGGTCCTATGGGTTGAGGGGAGGGGCCTGTCAATGTTGTCTTACTTCAGCTGTCGGTGGTTTTAATGTTGTGGCTAATCGGTGTACATGTAAACAACAAGTAAATTAGCATCTGAACTGTTCTCATCATAATGTCTGGGAATTAACTGTAACGTCGCAAACCCTAGAGATGAAAAGAAGAATGCCATCCCTGTACGTGTCTGTCTTCTTCTTCTTTTCTTCCGGGTGTTAGAATCATCACTTTCACTCTTTTGTGTCGCCGTTTCACAAAACATTTGTCCCGCTGAGATGCAGGTGCGTCATTCTCTCCCAAGTGTTAGATCTCTGTTGTTCAGGCATGGACTGAAACATGGCGGCTCATACCTTATTCAATCTGACTTTTCTTGCTGCAACGTTCCCTCTGTCGCCGTCTTCCGCTCCCACACCCCCTCCCGTCAACCCCATTTCTTCGTCTCTTTCTCTCTCTGTGCTCGGAGAGAGGTGGCTTGTCTGCTGCACGGCTTAGCACACAGGCTGCGATCTTCCTCTGATGCTCGAATTTGGCGTGAACCCTGCTGCTAAGCCGGGGCGAAGGCATTCACAAGAGAGGGTCACAGAGGAAATGTTAGAGCGAAATGTGAGAGGAGGCGTTTGTTTCTGTGCGATGTCGTTTCCGTAATGCATGTTCTGGAGTGAGGTCCCCACGCTAGATAAGTGGGTGCAGTAATTCTTCCTCTCAAATCCCAACTTGCTGATTGTTTGTCATTTTTCCACTTAAAGGAAAGCTCGGTATTAAACTCCCAATAATAGCTGCAGCTGCTGAATTATAGCTCCCAGCAGGGCATTTAGTGTAGGTATGTTCCTCTGGAGTACTCTGTTTACATGAGTACTTGGGAATATGCAGCCATAATAAGATGTCAGGGAAGATTTAGCAGAGCTCTGAGAGTAGATTAGAAGTGTTTGCTAGCAACGTGTCCTTACCCAAACTACATCCCAGGTGTTTTTAATGAGGGAATTATCGCAAATTATTGTACTTAAAGAATAAACAGCTTTAGTATCTGAACAGATATTTGGAACTACGTAAGATGCTCAGGGTGCAGAGGGTCTTGGGAAAAACTGGTCCGGTTTACCGACTTGCACAATAGTCTAGCAGGAAGTCCTTGTTTTTCAGTCTTCAACGTTTGATGTGGTTGTATTAACATTGTAGCACCACAAACGTTTCGCTAAGTGCATGCCTAAAGCGTCTAGCTGTTTTTGGTTAGGGTTCGCATATGGGTACACATCATATAATCATTAAAACTCATTCTAACACTGTCCCTTTGTTAAGTTTGCCACGTGAAATGTCTGCGCAGGCCACCCAGGCCTTTCTGACATGCAGTGGTAAGTCCCTGTCCCATTACCATGCATTATGCATGGCCCATCTCTCCAGTCCCACAAATGTAAAAGCTGCCCCAGAAATAGAAGACGTTATGGTGTCACGGTGACGTCTCAAATACGTAAGGACATTTTTTGTTTTGATAACTATGTTCGTATTGCAAGACTAGATGTCCAAGTACAGTTATTTTTGTGGATCTTTGAGCTGAAATGTCAATTCGCGCAATTCAAACAAGGCACTTCACACATTCATCCTCGTTCATTATTTAGTAATTTATCAAAAATCATTGTGTAACTAACAATTTGTTCCTATTTTTGTCTTACAGAAAGAATGGCTTTGCCTCAACTGCCAGACCCAAAGAGCCATGGCGGGCCAGCTGGGAGACATGCCACCTCCATCCATGGCATCCCCAAAGAAGGAACCTCCTGCTCCTGCTCCTGCTCCCGCTCCCGTACCCCCCTCCACCCCTGCACCTGCTGCTGTAGATAGCAAACCTGTAGTAGAAGCAGCAGACCTAACCCCACCAGCTCCTGAGACCAAGGTAGTGCCTCCAACTATTCCTGCAACCCCACCTGATAGTGTACTAATTTCACCTACTGATAGTAACCCTCCTCCCGAGACCGCCCCACAGGAAACAGCGCAGACAAAAGAACTAGAACAACATTTAGCAGATGAATCAGCACCTGAGAATGTAATTCATCCTGAGCAAGAAGGTCACATTTCAGAGAGTTTATCTGAGAGTATCCATCCAGCAGCAGCAGCAGCAGCAGCTGAGGAACAGCAGAACAGCTCTGAGAAAATAGCAGGGGACCATCCTCACCCTGAGACACAACCATCTGATTCTGATCAAAAACCACTAAGTGCATCGGTCATTGAAACCCCAGCAGTTGAGCAACAACAGAGTAGCTCTGAGAAAGCAGCAGAGGACCATCCTCACCCACATACAGAGATATCTAATGTTGAGCTGCAAACACAGAGTGCATCGGTCATTGAAACCCCAGCAGTTGAGCAACAACAGAGTAGCTCTGAGAATGAGACAGAGGCCCTTTCTCTCCCTGTGGAAGGTGAGACGCAGAATCTATCATCTAATACAGGTTTAGACAAGACAACTGTCCCTGCTGAAGTAGAAACTGAGCCAAATCCCAAGATTACCGAGGCTGAGGCTCCCCTGGCAGATAATGAGAAAGTGGAGCCCACACCAGAAAGGCCTCCAGAAGTGACAACAGATTCAGTTGAGCCAAAGCCTGCCTCGATCCCCGAAGCAGTCACGCAGGAAGTATCTCCTGTTCAGCCAGATCCTACAGATAAAAATGTAAAAGAGGAGGTTTCAGTTATAGAGGTTTCAAATGAGAAACCCCAAATAGATGAAGCCCAACAAACTCCAGCTGTACAAACCCCATCAGAAGCAACAGACACAGCTTTAACTGTGGACCAAAAAGATATCACTACAAAACTAGAGGCTGACAGTGTCCAGAGTGATGTTACTACAGAAATAAAGCCAGAAGCAGAAGCAGAAACAGTAGCTCCTGTAGCCCCTGTTGACAAAGCTGACATCCCTATACCTGACAAGACTCAGGAAGTATTAAAACCAGAACCAGAAAAATCAGAAAGTCCTTCAGTAGTGTCAGACGAACAATCTGTCTCAGCTTCAGAGGGGAACGTTAAGGCAAATGAAGAGGAAAACAAATCAACAGAAAAAGAAACAAATGTAAACAAGGAGAAAAGTATAGAGGTTTCAAATGAGAAACCCCAAATAGATGAAGCCCAGCTAACTCCAGCTGTGCAAACCCCATCAGAAGCAATAGACACAACATTACCTGTGGACCAAAAAGATATCACTACAAAAGCAGAGGCTGACAGTGTCCAGAGTAATGTTACTGCAGAAATAAAGCCAGAAGCAGAACCAGTAGCTCCTGTAGCCCCTGCTGACAAAGTTGATGTCCCCATAGTTGACAAGACTCAGGAAGAATTAAGACCGGAACCAAATAAATCTGAAGGTCCTTCAGTGGTGTCAGATGAACAATCTGTCTCAGCTTCGAACGTTCAGGCAAATGAAGGGGAAAACAAACCAACAGAAAAAGAAACAAATGTAAAAGAGGAGAAAATATTAGAGGTTTCAAATGAGAAACCTCTAATAGAATCCAAACAATCTCCAGCAGTAGAAGCCCCACCAGAAACAATAGACACAACTTTAACAGTGGACCAAAAATATATTGATACAAAACCTGAGGTTGACAGTGTCCAGAGTAATGTTACTGGTGAAATAAAGCCAGAAGCAGAACCAGTACCTCCTGAAGCAGAACCAGTAGCTCCTGTAGCCCCCGTTGACAAAGCAGACGTCCCTATACCAGACAAGGAAGAATTAAAACCAGAACCAGAAAAGTCTATAGAATCAGAAAGTCCCTCAGTAGTGTCAGACAAACAAGCTTCAGAGGGGAAGATTCATGCAAATGAAGGGGAAAACAAACCAACAGAAAAAGAAACAGAGAAACTTCATGTGGCAGATGACTCAATTCCTGTTGCTCCATCTGAAGGAGAAACTAAAGCTCTAGAGAAAGCCAACAAGGGGAATGTTGTTGAAAATAAAGTTTCTCAGGAAGTCATTAATTATGAAGAAACAGCTATACAGAGAATACCTGAGGGGCCTGATGAGGAAACATCAGTCGAAATGAAAACAAATGCAGCTGCAGAGAGGGCCATTGAGGTAAACGCTGACGTAGAGAAAGCTTCTGAAGAAGAGCCAGCTGAACAGAAAACAGTGGAGAACACAAATGACAAGAAACCTCAAGAGGAGAGCGCTAATATGGCAAGATTGAGTCCAGCACTGAACTGTGCTGAAACAGAGACTGTTTGTCTCGTAATAGAGAAGAATGAATCAAAACCAGCGGCAGAGCCAGCTCCGACTGTCCCTGAGGATACGCCAAAAGAAGAAATACAAATGCATAAAGAAATAGAGCAGAGAACAAATGACAAGCCTGCTGGGGAAAACCTTGCTGAGACAGTATCATTACCGGATGAAGTAGAGGAGAAGAAGTCTATGTGCGAAACAGAGAGTGTGTCGCAGAAAGAGGAAAAGCCGACGCCAGGAGAAACGGTGTTAAAAGCAGAGGTTAGCTCTGACACAGCAATAGTTACCACAGTTCCCTCACCTCCCGATTCTAAAGAGCAAGAAAAGGTCAGTGTTGAGGTGCCAGAGCAAAGTGTAGAGACGTTGTCATCCCCAAGCGTTATTAGTGAGACTCAAGCCATAGATAAAGCCTGTGAGGAGAAGCTCTTCCAGGACAAGGCAGAGGCTGGTTCACAACAGACAAACAGTAGCTCTGGAAATCAACATGAGGTAGACAGAGAGACGTTCACACAGACAGACAGTGATGAGAAACAACATGAGAAAGTTGGTGAGGTGTCAATCAAAGAGACTGAAGAAGAACATTACAAAAAAGAGGATGAGACACAACCTGTTGCAGGCAACATCCAGGAAGCTATTTCAGTATCAGAGATGAGCGCAGTGTGCGACAGAACTGACACTGCAAAGTCTGAAGTAGGAGAGAACACGGTGTCAAAGACGGATGAAGTATCGGAGTCAGGTCTTGAAAATGGAGGTGTGCCTGTATCTGTAGCTTCACTCCCTGTAGCAGAACCTGAAATCCCAGTTTCTGTAGTTATTGAGCAGGATAAAGGCCTAAAGGAGGAGAATGCTGATATGGAGACGAAAGAGGAGGCTAAAGCTTTACCTCTGGAAAAGTTCATTGATGAAGATGCTGTCTCCGAGGTGACCAGTGTATTTAGAACTATGTAGTGGCAGAATATGTAATCATCTGTGCATTATTTACTGTATTTCTGCAATAATAAACCGATGTATTCAGGTACACATGGAGATGGGTAACTAACATGCTACCATATTGGAAATAAACATTAACAATACACAGTAGAATATTTTGATTGTATTTATCACATTCCTCAAAAGTGGAATTTCAGTTTCATTGGTAATCTAAACAATTAAGCTTCATATCATGATTGAAATTGGCTGATATGCATGCATTCATCTCCATGTTTCATTCCAATATGTATATGCACATACTTAGATTTCTATTGCAATACATAATGGATCATAAACTTTATTATGTTTTATTTCAATCCATCAGGTGAAAGCAGTGGAGACTTTGAAGGACACTGGAATGAAAGAAGCCCCTGCCAACGAGAGCAGTCCCACCAGCCCATCAGATCTAGCAAAGCTGGAAAGCACCGTCCTTCCCATTCTTGAGGCGCAGACAACCATGCAAGAAGAGGAGAAACAAACGGACACACTAAAGACCAGACGCAAATTAGAGGTACTTCCTCTCTCGCCTGACTCACCAAGCTCAGAAGAGGACAGAGAACTTTCTGAGAAGACGACCAAAGGTACCACAAAGAAAAAGCTCCTTGTGCCCATGGATGTAAGGGCAGATTCCTTGGATGATAGTAGTGAAAGCTTTGGAAAGGAAAGCCCAATGTCGGGAGATGATGAGGATTTCATCAGAAAGCAGATCATTGAAATGAGTGAGAATGAGGATGCTTCCCCATCTGATGAGGAAAACCTAGTACGGCGAAAGATCAGAGAGCAGGAGAAGAAACAAATGGATCAGAAGAAAACAGATGCTGTAGAGAGGAGCACATCAGGAAAAGCCAGACGACTCACCAAGAAAACCACTATAAGTCCAGATGATGAAGATAATGAAATCAGCAGCTCCTTGGCTGAACGTGATATAGAAAAAGAGGAAGGACTAGAACCAAAAGAAGAACAGCGAGGTACAGCAGTTCGCAAATTCCAAACTATGGAGCTTAATTCAACCAGCAGCCCTATGCGTATACATAATGATGAAGGGGAGCCTGAAATGGAAAGCCTGACGGACTCTCCTGATGATCGGTCTAGAGGTGAGGGGTCTTCCAGTCTACATGCATCCAGCTTCACTCCTGGAACATCCCCAACATCTCTCTCATCACTGGATGAAGACAGTGACAGTAGTAGTCCGAGCCACGCCCGTGCTGGTGAGGGTAAACAACACAGGAAAGCCAAACACAGGCAGCCTGGTCAAATGCTACCAACTATTGAAGACTCTTCTGAGGAGGAGGAGTTACGGGAAGAAGAGGAGCTGCTCAGGGAGCAAGAAAAACAGAAGGGCTCAGGGAAAAAATCCAAGAAAGACAAAGAAGAGATTCGAGCGCAGAGGAGGCGAGAGCGCCCAAAGACACCACCAAGCAACCTTTCCCCTATTGAAGATGCCTCGCCAACAGAAGAACTGAGGCAAGAAGCTGAAATGGAGGAGATCCGACGATCATCGTGCTCTGACTTTTCCCCCAGTATTGAATCAGATCCTGAGGGGTTTGAAATCCATGCTGCAAAGATTGCAGCTGTCCAAAAAACATATCAGTTGCCTATATCAGTATCTCTTCACTCCCCCACAGATGATGAAAACACTGAGAACCTACAGAAGAAACCTCTGAAATCTGCTGATGAGGCTTATGAAGAAATTATGTTGAGAGCTAAGTCTCCAACAGCTGACAAAGGTGAGATTCAACCACAAAAAGAGTCCCTTTATGGAGGCATGCTCATTGAAGACTATGCCTATGCATCTCTCATTGACAACTCAACATCTGATCTTGGGGAACCAGAGAAGATTATTGTTCCTGCTCAGCCCAAAAAGCTGAGATCACCAGATGAAGTTTATGAAGACATGATAAAGAAAAGAAAGGAATTCATGCAGCTGGAGCAGGAATACCAAAAGATGCAGCCAAAAAGCACTACCCCAGAAATTGTTCTGCAGCCTGCAGAGACTACCTTCTCCATAAACAGTACAGTAACATTAGATAAAGATGGGAAACCACTGTTGGATGCTGAAACTGCCTACGAAGAGCTAATGAAAAGAGTCCTCACTCCTGGAACAAGTCCAACTCAACAGGGGCCCGAAGTGGAAGCTACTGCATCTAGAAGGGCACTCCATCCTATCCCAGACTTAAAGGTGACACAGTGCTCTTCAGGAGAGGTATCCTCTGATGAAGAATACAATGCCACTAAAAAGGAAGATGAGATAACTGCTGTTTCAGATGTGACAACAGCAACAGAAAGTGAGCCTGTGAAAGACTTTACTCAATCTCCTCCATCCTCAACATCAGATCAGGAACCTCACACAACAATCATAGCATCCCAGACTGATATTGTGGACTTATCTAATGCATTCCCAAGAACATCAGCCCCTGTGATTTCCAGCGTGTCACCCTTGCCCACCGTCCCCCAGTACACACCCAGTACACCCAGTGTAGTGTCAACTGCCCCACCTGTACCCCCCAAGCCTAATGTACTGCGTAGGGATAATTCTCAGGAAAAAGCAGAAGAACCTGTTGCACCACTGCCTCCTCCCACCCCACCTAAACCTACAGTTTTTCCCAGGAAACCCCCAGTTCCACTTCCACCTCAGGCTTCAGCAACTTCAGTAAGGCCAGAGACAGTGGCTGTGAATATGGCCCAAGGACCAGCTACAAGACCAGCAGTTACTCCGACGTACAAACCTCATGTTCCCCCGCCTGTTCCTCCGAAGCCATCCATTCCTGCTGGAATTGGGGACAGCCACAGACCAGGACATAGTGTCAAACCACCAATTGCACCAAAACCTGGCTCACAGCCTTCTTCACCTGCCCATACCCCTCAACCACCAAGACCCACTGTACTTCCTACGAGTCCTAATGACACAGTCCTGAATCTCAGCCCCTCTTCTGAAAGCAAGCCGTTTCAACCCTCACCTTCTTCTCCAAGATATGCCCGCAATCTTCGGGACACGTATGTGGTCATCACACTGCCATCTCAGCCAAGCTCTCCAGTAGACGGTGTCACAACTCAAGCTCCTTCAAGCCCCAGCCCAGTATCATCTGCACACCAACCTCAGCCTGAGAGTTATCATCAACCACAGCCTCAACCTCAATCATATTCACAGCAGCATCAACAAACAGTTCCTCCTCAACCAACCAGGGTGCCTCTGGCATACACACGTGTCACAGAATCTATCGAAAGTCAAGAGATATGTGGCCCAGAAAAACACGTTTCTAGTTCTTGTCATATAATTGAGGCTATATCTGCCTCAGCTCAGCCACCAGTGGTTATGCCTAACCTTATCTCTCAAGTGGTCACTACAGAAGTCCAAAGAACCACTGTCTCTGTTGTTCATGAAAGGACACCGCCTCCAGTGCCAGCTCCAAGGGCAAATGGTGTCCCAATCTCAATGGAGAAACCTAAGCCCCAACCGCCAGCACAGAATGGACAGGGCTTTCAACCTTCGGAAGTGGTAGATCTTAGGACTATGAAGGTGGATCCAGGATCAGACGTGAATGGCGTGGATCTTTCTTCTAGCCCAGACTCAAGACGCCAGTCCTTTGTAACTGATGTCAGTCGTCAAAACAGTGCCGTGCAGTCACCTGTGGTCAACCTCAGTGCTGAATCATCCACTGTTTCCATTGTGACTGATAGCATTACCATTGTGACTTGTGCTGCCACAATCCAGCGATGTGACAATGTTGACACCTCTCAAGCATCTTCAATGCCCCTTCAGCTAACAAAAAATAAGGCATTTGAACCAGTTTCTCAAATAATATATCGGCCAATTGATTCTCAGCCCTCTATTCATGCGACTGCAGAAATCCCTATAAACCTCTCAGTTGGATCAAGCACAGGTGGAGGGGCTTTCCAAAGCACCCCTGTCACTATTGCACCCACTTCTGTTCCAAGTTGTGTTGCCAACGGATTAACAACAGGTATAACCACAGTGGCAGGAGCTGTTGACCTCAGCACGACAAAACCATTCAACACTGTGGTATCTGTGGATGCTGCATCTGCAGAAGTGCTTACAGCTGTAGTCACAGATGATGGCAAACCAGTGGATCTGACAGCAGGAAAAAAATCTGTATGCTGTGATGTTGTATACAAGTTTCCATTTGCAGGAAGTTGCACGACTCAGCAACCTACCACACCCCTGCCAGAAGACCGTTTTGGATATCGGGATGACCATTATCAGTATGACAGATCTCCTTACGGCATGAGAGGATTTGGTGGAATTAAACCATCAATGTCAGATACTAACCTAGCAGAGGCTGGGCTGTTCTTATATAAGAGTAAGAACAGCTATAATTTTAGTGGCACAACAGAGGGTGCAGTAGATCTTACCTCATCAAAGATTTCTGATGCAGGTCAGTGCAGTGACATTGCAGACCTGTCACTTAAATGTCACTTTGAACTGCCTCCACTTATTCATGGCTAATGTGGCGTTTCTTTTGGTTAGTCTTTTTTTGTTTGTTTGTTTTGCATGGACATTATTTTGTTTTTTGTTTTTTTGTTTCTTTTCTTCATAAGATTTTGCATGTGCCTGCATGCTATTATGATTGTTGCACGTCAGTATTGGAGTTTTTTCCATGTTCCACCTTTTTTTTTTTTCAGAAATTGGATGAAGCATGGCTTGATTCAACATTCAGTAACGCTGCAATATTGGGACTGAACTGATATTTTTGACTTTTGACAGGTGAAGCTGTTGACTACTCCAAGAAAGGAACTTACGCTGGAATGACAATTCCACCCTATTCCCAAGCCAGAGTCACAAGTGCTGTTGGTACACTCTTTGGTACAAGCAGTGTTTTGAGGTCATCAAATGGAGTGGTCTATTCTTCTGTTGCAGCACCAATTCCATCTACATATGCCATTACCACTCAGCCTGGGTCCATATTTAGTACAACATATAACACCCTGTCTGGTATGCATACCAGCGACACCATGCCTTCCCTTTCCAACCTCCAGAACCTGCCACTTACACGGTCTCAGAGTTTTCTGTCCACCATCTCAATTACTGCAACAGAAGAACAAGGAGATGCCCCTCTCAATCTGGAGATATCTAGAGTGGATACTACTGCTGCCTCTACAGCAACAACCTCTTTATCCCTTGACACCTATACTGATGCTTCTCTGGAGGCCATAGCTGCTTCTCTAGAGGCTCTGTCTTCGCCCATGGTTCCTGGGGATGGCCAGTATCAGGCAGAGCGTGAGAGGCTGGAAATGGAGAAACTCAAGCAACAGCGCTTAGCTGAGGAATTAGAATGGGAGCGTCAGGAGATCCAGCGGTTCCGTGAACAAGAACAGATCCTGGTACAGAAGGAACTGGAAGAGCTGCAAGTCATGAAGCAGCAGATACTGGCCCAACAAGAAGAGGAAAGACAGGCTCACCTTATGATGCAGAAAGAAACCTATGCCCAGCAACAGCAGCAGCTTGAGCAGATTCAGAGACTCCAAGAGCAACTCCGTATGCAACTTGAAGAGCAAAAGCTTCGTCAGATGTACCCTGGTGGGGACACACCAGGGCGTGGTGTACAGGAGGCAGTTGTCTTAGGACCTGATGGTACAGTACTGGCACGAAAGATCACTGATAGTGGGTGTCAGACTGATGAAGAGGATGAAACGGTCAGCAAAGCTTATACAGCAGGGAGAAAAAAGAGAAGCGTTAAAAAGAGTGTAGACAGTTGTGTGCAGACTGATGATGAGGATCAAGAGGAATGGGAAGCTCAGAGCAGAAGCCGACAAAGCCGGCCACGTACAGCCAGGGGTGATAGGAGTGGTCATTCAGAGATGTCTCTCCAAGCCCACACTGAGATTTCTATACAAACGGATACAGAGGGTAATATTATAATGGACACCAGGATGGAGCTGTCTGACTCTGAAAGGACCTCACCAAAGAAACGACCTACTCCCTTAGAAATAGGCCAATCTCCTAACCTCAAAGCTGATTCCTCTACGCTTCAAGCCCCTCCTAAATCCCCCAAAGTGCTTTATTCCCCCATATCCCCTTGTATATCACCTAGCAAATCCCTTGAGTTTGTATCATATGATAAGTCACTTGGTGATACAAGCCCACAAAAGCTAAGAGGTAGTGCGGATCCATCAAAAACCTCCCCAGCAAGTCCCAGAGGACCAAAATCCATGCAGAGATCCATGTCTGACCCTAAGCCCATGAGCCCAACAGGAGAAGAAAGAGGAAGTTCTGGCACCCAGTATGGTGATAGCTATACTGTAAGTACAATAACTTTACAAATGTCACATTGATTGACATACATGTCAGGAAGGTTAAGAAAGCAAAAACACTAGTTGACTTAACTTTGGATGTCGTCCAGGTTTAAATGTTTCTTTTGGTTAATAATCTTGGTTAATAGCTTAAGCTTTTCTTTATAAAATACTATTGGCTGTAGAATTTAGTTTTCTGCTTGGGCAAATTCACCGTTGAAAATTTCATACACACATAAACAGATCGGAATCAACCAAAGCTCGCAAGATAACTGCGGGATACATAACTGTCAGAAATCCATAGAGGCCCAGTGTGAATAATTTACTTATTTTTAGACTAAAGTGAAAGTTAGTGTGTAGTTTGTAATGGTAGTGGACAGAGATATTACTTGGACACTTGAGAGGTGAAGAATAAATTGTGTTTTCATACAGTCTACAATTAATTTTGTCAGTATTTAATCATGATTTAAGACTATTAAGAAATTATATTATAACCCTGTTCATACAAACTTTAGCCTTTATCTGAGTAATCTGAGTGCTAAAAAATCAATTTTTCTAATTCTGAACATAATATTACCATTTGGCTTCTTGAAGTCATGCAACAGTAATCTTTTTCTTCTTACAGGGGAAAGGCTCAGGCGGCACACCAACAGGCACTCAAAAGAAGGTGAAAAGGACTCTCCCCAATCCACCATCAGAGGATGAATCAACAACCACTGGCCAAACAGCTTACAGCACGGGTTCTGCCCGTCGTAGGATGTGCCGTAATTCCAACATGGCACGTGCCAAGATCCTACAAGACATTGATCGTGAGCTAGATCTAGTGGAGCGTGAGTCTTCCAAGCTCCGCAAAAGACAAGCAGAATTAGATGAAGAAGAGAAAGAGATAGACGCCAAGCTCAGGTACTTGGAGATGGGAATTAATCGTAGAAAAGATGCACTACTAAAGGAGAGAGAAAAAAGGGAAAGGGCCTACTTACAGAGTGTTGCAGAAGACAGAGACTACATGTCAGACAGTGAGGTCAGTAACATAAGAGAGACTAGAGGTGGACGTGGCGCTGGTGAAGACGAGGAGATCGAAGGCCATGGTTTAGAACGGCCAAGGACAGCTCCTCAGTCAGAACTAGATGACTTTGAGCCACCTCAAACCAAGCACGAATATGAAAAATACCAGTATCAGTACAATCAAACGCAATATCAGCAGTCTCTTTATCAGACTCCCCAGTCTTACCAGTCTCATTCGATTTACTCCTCTGTCCCTTCACTCACTACCTCTCAGCAGCAGAGTTACCACCAGATGCTTTTATTGCAACAGAAAGCTGCAAGACAAGCAGCTCTACTCTCAGAATTGGATGCAACTAAATATGATGTCATTAGCCGTCAGCCTGATCCCACATCATCAGCTTACCTTGGGGTCAAGTATGACAAATACGGCAACCACCTTGACCTCAGAGCCTTGGATGTGGGAAGTATAGCAAGTAGCCCAATGTCTGCAGTATCAGATTCCTACTACACAGATGTAGATCACCATACACCTCGGAGTTACATGCTCCTCGAAGATGCTGCAGAACTAGCCAAGAGTTCCACAGGCCTGTCTTCATCTTATAGTCTGGCTGAGAGGGAGCTGGCTAAGGCAGAGAAGTTGCTGCGTAGGAGTGCTGCAGATCTGGGGTCTACTGACTATTTGGGATCCACCTCCAGACTCCATACTTTTGGAAAGACTCCTGATGAAGAGGATACAATGGAGGAACCCTATGAACTGAAACTTCTGAAACAGCAGCTCAAGCAAGAGTTTAGGAGAAGTACAGGTGGGACAGAAAACTTAGAACAACTGACAGGTCTCTCTCAACACTACTATACTCCAAGCACTAGCATTTCTGGTTACTCCCAAAGACACTATCCAAAGTCAGATAAGTACAGCATCAGTCGACTTACTCTTGAGAAGCAGGCAGCTAAACAACTCCCAGCATCTATGTTGTACCAAAAACATAAGACTCCACTACTAGATCCTAAAATCTCCTCCAAGTATTCCTCTATGACAGACAGCAGAGGTTTGGAGACAGACTATAGCAGCTATCTGGGGTCAACAAGTGCATCTCCGAGATCCAGTCGGCTCATGCAGGATGAGATTACCTTTGGCCTTCGTAAAAATATTGCAGAGCAGCAAAAATATCTTGGGTCCACCTTGGGTGCCAACTTGGCTGGGTCACTAAACCTGGGCCAGAGCTTGGGCTTGGACTCTGCCTATCCTAGTGGTAGTCGCTCAAGACCCTCATCTAGGCCCACATCTTGCTATGGTCTAGACTTGTCTATCAAAAGGGACCCATCCAGCTCTTCGCTAAGGCTTAAAGGAGATGGTGAAACATCTGGAGATGGGCCAAGTTATCAAACCCCCTCTGGTCGCACCAAACCAACGAGCCTTCCTATTGTTCAAAGTGGGCGTGGACGAATACCCATAGTGGCGCAGAACTCGGAGGAAGAGAGTCCACTGAGCCCTGTTGGGCAGCCCATGGGCATGGCCCGTGCATCAGCAGGACCTCTGCCCCCCATCTCAGCTGATTCAAGGGACCAGTTTGGTTCTTGCCTATCTTTGCAGGAATCCCAGCAGCAGCAACATATCAGGGAAGAGCCAACCAGGGGTAGGGGTTATGTGCTGCTGGATGACCTTCAGGGCACCATGTCAGATAGTGAAGGTAAAAAGCATACTTGTCACACTGTCATTCTTTTCCTATTCAGTATTTCATCATTAAGAGTGTCTGGTTATGGTTTGTTTTGCATGGATTTGCTATGTTGGATAATGTTTAGCTTGTGTATATCAATTCAAATTCTGCATGTGTCTACTAAAGGTTTTGTGTTATCATGTTTGACCTTAACTTTAGTGAATGTATTTTCTTTTCATTTTCTGGGGTCAGTACACTTAGTTTGTTGAGATCTGGTGTCTATGCATGCCTTTGTGCAGTTTCCTTCGTCTTCGTCTTATAGGCCCTTTATGCATGCACTGTGTTTCTGTCTCTTTTGTAGATAAACTACTTTCACTGCATGTCCCTGTAAAATCTAACTTCCTGTGAAGTTATATTAGGTGGGAGCATCAAATAACACTCACATATTTTACTTAGAGCATACTGTCACTTGTAGCTAATGCAGGAGGTAAAGAAGAGTGTCACAGTCTTTGAAATCCTAAGCACAATGCCTAGGGCATAGTAGCAGACTAATCCAAAACAGTAGTCAGGTTTAGAAAATGTTTTCCCCACAAGTGATACACTAAAAAAAGTGCCTCTGCCACTTGCAAAATATACACAATTGGTCCAGATTTCTGTCAATTGAAACTCTTAAATTTGCTGTTTGAAATTACAGTTTATTGTTAATGGTGACATAGCTTTAGTACATCAAATACATTTCTGATAGCTAATCTGTAATGTGGATATTGAAAATTGTGATGGAATAGGTTTTTAATATTTGTGGGTTAAGTACTTTGACATTCTTAGACATGAATACTTGATACTTGATACAGGATGCATTTATCACAGTACAGGGACCTTGAATATTTTTATGTTTGAAATGCATGGTATGTGGTTTCAACACTTCTGTGTGTAATAAATGTAAAACTTTAACTTGCATGTCTCGTCTTGAATATTTGCTTTTGTGTTGTGATTTGTCCATGGCTTTATGTTGCCACGTAAATGTTTTTACTGCATTTCCTGAAGGTATTACTGTCTCGCTTTAGTGTAGTTTTTCATATTTTTTTTATTATAAAACAGGAAATAATCCTATCAAATGAAACAACTCATTATACAAGTGAATGAATACATTTTGCTTAGCAAACGTTCTGTTAGTATTATTATTTTTTGTCTTAAGTTTTTATAAGTGAAAGCTTGTGAGCTGCAAATAGTTTCTGTCAAATGGATTAAGAGCTTTTAATTACAACAAGAGAGAAGCCAAAGGAAACATTAATTAAATACAAACAATGCCTACACTTTCAGCTATTATCTGTGTGACACTAATTTGTGTGTTATAAAAAGTGCTTCCATAAAGCAGCATAGAACCAGAGAGTTTATAAGTTGAGGACAAAGGAAAAATGACCAAATGTCTTGGTTTAAGTAAGGACTTACTCTACTGAAAGCACCATTGTTTATATTTCTGGTTTTCTGATTCCTATGGATCCCATTATTTTGCAATGTAAACCCATTTGCCTTGATTCCAGCCCTAAGTGAATCCCTGATGGCTTTGAACAGAGACGATGCACCCAATGGTAGAGTATTAGTTCAGTTCTCTAGTTACCTATCTAACGCTTAAGTATATTAACCTGCACCACAAATAAAATGCACATCACCATAAACTGATGCCTAAATGTTGGGGAGGTTTACGACATTCTTAAAATGGCAGTCAAATAACACTTGAAGTATCAATTCAGAACTAATGTTAATGATTTTATAGGATATTTTACGAATATGATGTGTTTTGGAAATAACTTAATAGTGATATACAGATACCCAACATTTACATTCATACAAACTTCTCACATCATAGCTTTAGATTATGCTACTATACTAATATTGATTTATTAACGCACTAACTGCATTTTTTTCTTCTCCTATAATATTTGTGAAAATGTAGCCTTGCTTGGCATCCTTTTCTTATTTCTTATGGAAAAATAAATCCAAATTGAAATTTCATTTGGCCCTTGTGGCTTCCAAATATTTTTCACCCTAATTACTTTTCACAAATAGAATTTTGCTTAAATTACCTGAAACCCACCCTCTCACGTGCAATGCAGTCCAGGTTCTCAGACAGGTACTGAAGCAGTGCTTGTTCTTTGTTTTTATCCTTGAAGCCTACCACCTTAGACGAGAAGAGACAGACTGGTTTGACAAACCAAGAGATGGACGGTCAGAGAACGGACAGGAGAAGAGACAGGTAAATTTCTAATGTGCATGTGGATATACTGTATGCAGGAGTACACATGGTTAGTCAAATTGCTTAAAATCTCACCATTGTGTGTGGGCAACAGGGAAAAGGCCCATACTACCCATTCCCTCACCTCAGGGTCAAACTGCAGAGGGATCCCAAAGACCGCAGTGTCTCAGGTAAAGTACCTCAGTTTACTAGCATGCTAACGTAAGAATGATACGTTAGCAGCATGTATTGCAAGCTAAATAAGTGTTATTGACTGTTCTGCATGCATTAAATTGGAATATTAGAATCACTGCTTGCTTACTACCATCAAATATGCGTTTCTTACAGCAAAGATATTGCTTTCCTTTTATTATGAATAAGATTATGAATAATTATCATAAAATATCACTATCACTATTTAAAAGGAATAAAATGTACATATTATTATCTCATTAGGCCTACGGAGCATGACTAGTATGCTCCATGCGTTTTATTCACTTGATGCTCGTGCCAAACAGTCAAGTCACTTCCCTTGCCATTACGTTCCATCACACCATTCCTCCAGGCTCAACGCAGGCAGACATTTCATTTCCTGGCTTGTCCTTTGATTTGGCTCCTTTCCACACTCATCAGTCATTGCCATGCTCAAGATGGCGTATCCCTCACACTCTGGATTACCTTATGCAATAAACCAACAGCCCACAAAGAATTTTATTTACGAGTGTCAACTCAGTCATTTTGCCTCACTCGTTTAGTTTATGTCTCTTTTTCCATGCAAACATGTTTAATTAGTGAGTGAGGTTCTGGTTCTTTGTAATTGATGGCTTTTGTGTGTGTGTAGAGAAAAGTGATTGAGGGGCTGGTGTTGAGAGAAAATGGCTTTACGTTTTTATGGCTGACCAGCAAACTGAGTAACAAAATCGTGTGTGGTGAACGATTGTCTTTGGATTAACATCTGGGGATTAGAAATTATCTGTCTACAAAGAAAATTGTCCCCTGACTTTTCTACCACAGGCTGAGTGAATCCCAGGGACTTCAGAGCTAAGATAACATGCTAAGCTAGTAACCGTCACCTGGAGTTTTGCCAGGTGTTGTCTCTTAAATGGCTTGACAAGCTCCTACCTCATTTTGTTATGTGGAACCATGAAGCTAAGTTTCTTAAATTGTTAAATTGTTCATGAAATTTGATGTTTTTCAGTCAGCAGGTGCTATGATGGCACGTACATTGAGTTTTAACATTAGCTACGTCTAGTTGTTGCTATTGCTTCCTTCAAATGGAACTTGTGAGGGCATGGGAAGTCGTGTGTACAAAGTTGTGTACACTCATGTGGTCACATAACCTGTAAATTGTGAGAACACATCTGCTAGGTAACTGCTGGTGTCTAGAAACTACCAAGGATTTCAGTTTAGCAAGCTAACGAGTGCTACGCTAAGCTAACTTAGTGCAGGAAATGCAAAGTCATGATGAGAGGAGGAGACCGTTTCCTATAATATAATACAAAATTACAAAGTAAGAAAACTCTATACTCTTAAATTACAATATATTAACTTACCATCCACTGTACTACTATTTCTGAAAAGGTCAACAAACATGTCACAACCATAGGTCACAACTTGAACTCGAAAATGGACCATATCAAAGTTTCCAGTTGCAAGGTTGTGAATACCACAAGAGGGAGACATACAAATGGACTCCTCTTGTGAAAATGGTAAAACAAACCCATTTGAAGGCAATATTTCTCACCAACTAGCTTTCACTTGCTGAATCTCTCTTCCTTTGCTAGTTTACCCGCGTGACAATTTTAAACGTTTGTGTTTCTTGTTACACATTTCAATTCAGTTATAATTTTTGTATGGCAGCAAAACTTCAAATTCCCAGTAACATCTGTAGTTGCTGCATTTTGGCTTTGTAGGCTTCGGCTGTTTGGCTTTTTGAGTTTGCATGTGTGTGTGTGTTTGGTCATGTGAAAGAACAACGCTAACGTTAGAGATTACAGACTGTAATGATGCCGCTCTTTGTTTTTGGGGCCTGAACAGGAAATGGTCTGGGTATCCGTATAGTCGGAGGAAAAGAGGTCCCTGGCAGTAACGGAGACATTGGAGCCTATGTTGCCAAAGTCCTGCCTGGTGGAGCTGCAGAACAAACAGGAAAGATTCTTGAAGGTGAGATCTTTTAATAAATCAAACTTCACTATGCACCAAAGAAATATTGCGGTCCGCCGGAACCATAGGCATAAAGAAACCATTTAAGCTAACACCAGGAGCCAGCTAAGTAAAACGTGGGTCTGTCCAGCTAAATTAACAATATTTATCATGTTTTTGTTAAGACACACACAAAAACAACAAAAAAATCATAGTTGTAAAGGTTATGTGCTGTTGGCCAGCCAAGTATTGACCTTTGAACTGAGCCAGGTTTATTTCCTGCTGTTTCCAGACTTTGTGCTAAGCTTAGCTAACTATATAATGTGGTTGTAGTTCTTAACTTACCATATAGACACAAGAATATGGAAATGTCAAGAGGCTGTATTTGCAGTTATTTATTAGTGCAGTTTTTTTGCAATTGGTGGTTGAATGGGTTAAACTGAGGATTCTCACCGAGGAGACTAGGGATTTTGTGATACCAAATCACTATAGTCAACACTTGTAACTTCACAGGTGGACTCACTTCAGGCTATAAACCCTACTGTCATACTAGCGATCTTGGTGGCCAAGACACTCGTTTTCTCCTACATGAAACAAAAAGTTGCTCAATCACGATAAGTTAAACTGTTAGAAGAGAGATTAATTGCAAGCATAGCCGCTCTGGGCTTTTCAAACAACGGTGTCGTCTAAATCTCAAGAAGCATAACAAAAGTATTCCTCAGAAATGTGATTCATATCATCAGCTGCCTTTGGAGGAATCAAACATAGAGTTAGAGTGAGAGAAATTAATGATGACAAAAATAGGTCTTGACTTGCATTTAGGTTTGTCACCTCCGGGCAATGGGCCACGACTCACATTTGTTCATGAGAAATAAGAAAGGTATAGCTCATGGAGAATGCTTAGGATCTTGGAGATACAGCTTTATGATTATGTCATGAGAAAATAGCTTATTTCATCCCCAAAAACCCACTATGCTAGAGTTAGCTATTTCACCAAGTGTCCATTACGCACTAAGCCACAGATGTATGACCTGTGGTTTCACCCGTACACCGTGCTGTGTGGTATATTAACAGCAGTGCATTTTATGAGGTGTTATTGATTTCACATGAGGGGGGAGTCTGGGAACAGTTAACTCTATTGCCCTCCCAGTGCATCTGGATACTCATAGTCACGTTGAGGTTGTTGGACAACTGGTAAAGCTGTGGTCCGAGCCTTTTAAAAGCTGCCACAAGAGAGAGGTATCCCAGCCCGGTATGGAGCTGTATAGTGTCTGCGATCCATCTGCTGTTGAACGTTTGCTTATTAATGCTGTTACATTTCTCTCTCTGCTACTTTAGGACATTCTTAAAAGGTTCCTGGGAAACCTGTTTTAAATATCGATCTGAAACCGTTTAGACAAATTGCCTTGATTGTTTTTTTAACAAACGTTACTTGGACTTACATTTGAAAGAAAAAGTAGTATTGAAAAAAAGAATATACACCAATCAGGCATAACATTATGACCATTCTCCAATACAATGTTCTGCTGGGAAAGTGTGGATGTTACTTAGACATGTACCACCCACCTAGACCAGACCTGCAGACCAGGCACCCGATAGCAATGACAGCAACCATCCCCAGCAGGATGCAGCCTGACACAAAAACGCTTTAGGAACAACTAAAAAAAAACATGAAGAACAGCACAAGGTGTTGACCTGGCCTCCAAATTCACTAGATCCCAAACTGATCAAGTATCTGTGGGATGATCCACAGAGGCCCCTCCCCTCAACCCATAGGACCCAAAGGCCCCCACTAACAACATTCTGTTTCCAGACACCACAGGACACCCTCAGAAGGGCCATGTCCATTCTCTGATGAGTCACAACTGTTTTGGAGGCACAAGGGAGACCTACACAATATTAGGAAGGTGGTCATAATGTTATGCCTGATTATTACAAGGCAGTAGGTAAAAAAATAAAACAGCTAGCTTATAAAAACAAGACTAAGAACCTACAGTTACTGTATTCTTTTGGCTTTGTCAAAGGGACGTCAATGCTAATATGCTAATATTTTGCAGGTACAATGTCTACTACAGTTAGTTTGACATGTTAGCATGCTAAGTTTGCTAATGACCTGAGGCATGCTGCGTGTGTGGCTAAATTAAAGACTAAATCATGAAACGTATCCTCAATTGAAAATACTACAAGTCAAAGAGCTTCTAGCGTCTTAACAAACTTCTTAGTCTTGTGTATCCGTATGTTGTCCCGGCTCGTCTATAATCTGTTTGTCTCATGTATAGACTGAAGCCGTTGGTGACTGCTTGCGTCCAAGAGTCAAGGCACATCTGTGGTGTTGTTAGCATCAAGGACAACTCAGCCATGAGAACACCCATAACCCCGTCACCACCACTGAGCAGAACGGCTGCAAAGCCCCTCAGTTCCGCCAGTGGGAACGCGGCGTCTCACTCTCTCTGGTGTGAATACGGCGAAACGTTGTCAGAATCAACAGCCGCAGAGGCTTAGAGTCGCACGGGGACAGACACGGCGTGTGTGTGTGTATGAATATTTGCTCGTGCGATCGCCGAAATGCAGCTTTCCGAGTCTGTAGCGACCGATTTGATCTATGATGTCAGTTTAAGTGTAGCTTCCCTGCCACTCACACATGCAGCCCGAGAGTATCGACGCAAACAGAGGACCCTCTTGATGAGCTGCTTCCATCGGTGTAAGTCCTGCCAGAGTGCAGGGTGTGTTTTGGTGGGTTTGCTGTGCTGAGTGGATTTCATATGAGTTTCACTGCTGGAATAAACCTAAATAATGTGTCAACCCCTGCTATG
The DNA here is from genome assembly GCF_963514085.1 of Chelon labrosus. Classification (NCBI taxonomy): domain Eukaryota; kingdom Metazoa; phylum Chordata; class Actinopteri; order Mugiliformes; family Mugilidae; genus Chelon; species Chelon labrosus. The sequence goes on from NC_140356.1 coordinate 13,810,980, forward strand.
AGACATGTGTCATTGCTAGGGTGGATTACAGTAACTGTATCTGATTGGGTTTTCTATTCTCTCCAGGCTCTAATGCATCATGTTTCAAACCCCGCACTGCAAATTATAGTTTTATTTCGGAGGTTTTTCTTTTTTTTACCTTGTTTGTGCCTGGGCGCTCCATGAGCAGCTTTGTCACACAGCTGCTGTTTGGGCTGCCACCGGCATTTATCTCTCCAGTTCTGGCTTGCAGTTCGACGCCCGTGTCGGCCGAGCGGAAATCAAAGCTTGTTTTCACCAAAGAGATTTCTCGCTGTGAATTTAAACCAAAAAAATAAATAAAAAATGGGTTTTAGATGCTGAACCGGTCGCTTATTCTCTCCAGCGTGAACGGATTGATCCTCTTTAAAAAGCTTTGATTTCCTGCTGCGTTTGAAGTGAAATGTTTGTTCTGTTCCGTGAGTATTCGGAAAAAAAGACCTGAATCAATAACCAGACTCTATTTTTCGGTTGTTTTCCTGGATGTGATGTCCAGGAATGCAAGTCCTGGAGTGGAATGGCGTTCTTCTGACGGGGAAAACCTATGAAGAGGTACAAGGGCTCGTCGGACAGCCGTGTAACGAGGCAGAAGTGTGTGTCAGACTGTGAGTAAAGTCTCTTTTTAACACACTTCCTCCTTCATCTCATCTCAAATGAATGAATCATTCTCTTTGACCACTTTCTAATCAGACGATTGCTTAATGTCAAACTCCTTTCCTCCTTCATCTCCCTGGCTCCTCTTTTGTCTTTTCTCGTCATTGTCACTGACTGATATTTTATTTCAAATATTTAAAAGTTATTCATGATTGCTATCTTTCCCGTCTTTTATTTTGCCAGACTTCGACTTCGACTCAGACAGATTTTATTGATCCACAAGGGAAATTGCTTCGTCACAGTAGCTCAGTTGCATTAAAAAACACACTTGAATACTGGTAGTAAAAATAAGGATAGGTGTAAGACAGTAAAAAAATAAATAAAACAAAATAAAATAAAATAAAATAAAATAAATAATTAATTAATTAATTAATTAGAAAAACAATAATATAAATATATATATATATAAAAAAATGATTTGAAGACAGTAAAATAATATATAAAATAAATTAAAAAAATATATATATAAGAGATATTTATATATAATTTTATTATATAAAATAAATATAAAATAAAATAATATTTGCATATGTTCAAATCTACAACAAATAGAAATAGAAGTAAATATACACTATATACATATAAGGTTAAACGATAAGGTGCAATAATACGGGTGGAAGAACTATCTAGTTGCTTCTTTTCTCCTTTTCTTGCTTTTAATCTATTTCAAACTTTTTCTTTGAAACATAATTTCCCCCATTTTTCAGTGATCTCAACATGTTGGCTGAGTCTGAGGGTTCCCAGCACCTGGATTTCCAAGAACCCAGCAAAGGTGAGTGACAGTACTTTAAACCGGCGTTAACATTCAAGGCTTCACTGATTCCTCTCCACCGGCAGCGCTGCCTTCTTGGTATTTCCCAATTCAATTTTGTCTCTTGTAATTTTTAGACTCTGCTCATCTCCTCTCTTGTCTATGACTCATTTTTTTCATCAGGTTCATTCATGCATGTCTGTGGCCTATTTCTTGTGTCTGTCTGCATTACACGGACCAATTCTGAGTACCTTAAATTCCCATAATTTGGTGCTTTAATATTCAGCTTGATTATTCAGTATCAATGAAGCAGACTGGTGACCGTAATGTCGTGGGTTTGCGCTTAGTCAACTTTCGTTCTTTTGCATGCACGGGTCTGTGTGAGTACAATGTTAATCTGTACCAGCGGCTTCATGTATGAACCTCCTAGGGGACAGACCCCCCAGGTCTCCAGGTGTTGATCCCAAGCAGCTGGCGGCCGAGCTGCAGAAAGTGTCGCAGCAGCAGGCTCCCACGTCCACCTCCTCCTCTGGTCTGCCCACCACCACCTCGGCGACATCCAGCCCCGGGCAGCCAGGATCCCCCTCCGTCAGCAAGAAACGCCACAGCAGCAAGGCGAGTCGACGGGGCAAGGGGGTTATATGAGATGTTCGTCTTAGAATTCCTGAGGTGTCGGTACTATTAAGATCAAGATTATCGTGTTGTTGCACAGTTTGATTCTCAGGCTATGTTTAAATCCGCAGAGGGCTAATGAAGACCTAGCATTTCCCAGAGAGCCATAAAAAAGCGCAGCATGTGTCTTTAAGAGCTCAATATATTAGCGCCGCAGTTCGACCATGAAATTTGAGGAACACATTAAGATTACAGTTTGTTCCTTTTTGCAAGTTCAAACTTATGCAAAACGAATATGGATGCAGATGCATTCATTCTTAGAGTTTAACTTACAGTTTAGCCTCAAGCACTGCATAAAGCACAGCCCAGCACAGCATGAACGCCCACCAGTAAACACAAACTACCCGCCTACAGATTTTTGCGTGCAGTATCTAAGCATGATGCTTTCATTTACTACAGACTATGGAAGGAACGAAGACCCAGTCCCACCCCATCTCTGGAGAAATACAGGTGTGTGAAACGATGTAATGCTATATTAGATATCATTTTCTTATCACACGCTGCTTCTTCCCCCAAATGTATTCAAATCCACTGTTAAGTCAGCTGCACTTCTCTTCGCAGCTGCAAATCCACTACGACAAGCAGCTCGGCAACCTGATCGTCCACGTCCTGCAGGCCAGAAACCTCGCCCCGCGGGACAACAACGGCTACTCCGATCCGTTCGTTAAGGTGTATCTCCTGCCGGGGAGAGGGTGAGTCAGGAGTGCGGCAGTTCAAAGCACATCTTGAGTAGTGGAGAGCAGGAACAGAGATATAAAATAGCGTAGGTGTACAGATATGGGAAGTAAGGGGTTAGAAGATATTTTAGGCTATGCAGACGGACGCTTTTTTAAAACTGAAATCTAATTTCCATTCACTTTAAAGCCGATTTACTATTGATTTCAGCTTACCATGACATCTTTCAGTGTGTACCAGTCTTTGGTATCAATTTCATAGCACCGATACACTACTACACATACTGTACGTAGGTTCATCATATCTTTTATAATGTTGCTCCAAAGGGCTTCATTTTGTATGAACTCATCAGCTCCTTATCGCTGCCGAATGACATAAACATTATGTAAATAATACCCCCGCGTCGCCCCCGTTGATGGGTTTTCTATTGTAGGTGTGAGTGCAGTCAAAATCAATAGCTCTCATATTTACTTGCAATATGATCCACACTCCCTCTGAAGTCCAGGGCTCCCTTCTCACTGTGATTGCGCTGTAATGCAATTGACTCCCACCTTCTCTTCTGTATGAGATGAGGCCCCTCGAGAGAGTGTTTTTTTTTTTTTTTTTTCAGGCATCATTTCAGATAAAAGTAATAATATATGGCTGTGGGCTTTTTTAGCCGTCACTCTAACACATATGCGAAGAAGCCATTGTGAGTGATACGTGGGACGGGGGCTGCGCTAAAGGCAGCCCCGCAGCCAACTTCCCGAAAGCGGAGACGCGCACACCTAAGCGCATGTGTGCACGCTCTCGTGTATACGCCCGGTGTGTATACATGAACCCTCACAGCTATCAGCACCAAGTGTAATTCATACGGAGGCTTTTCAGTTGCATAACAGATCTCCTGGCAACCACATGGAGCTGCTGCAGTGGCTGGAAACCATGGCTTGATACACAGCAACCAGGAAAGAAGAAAAATCTACTTGTGATTATAGGTTGTGAAAGTCGTGTACAGTAACAGGTCCGAGTATACAAAGTTGGGATTATGGTTCTTCAGGATGCTGACCTACAACTACCCTCAACACTTTGCTTTGCAGAGGTTAAAGAATGTGTTCTTCTGCAGGAATCATATCAATATCAATAAGAGCACTACAACCTGATGAGAAAACTACCATTAATTATTCATATTTCACATTTAAAGTTCCCATGAGATCAAATTCACTGTGATATAACTTAGACTGTACACCAATCGGGCATAACATTATGACCACTCACAGGAGAAGTAAATAACATCAACCAACAATACAATGTTCTGCTGGGAAACGTTTGGACCTGGCATTCATGTGGATGTTACTCAGACATGTAGCACCCACCTAGACCAGACCAGGCACCCTCACCCCATAGCAATGACCCTCCTTGATGGAAGCACCCTTCACAGACACAGACACAAAAAACAAAAACATGAAGACCAGCACAAGGTGTTGACCTGACCTCCAAATTCACTAGATCCCAAACTGATCAAGTATCTGTGGGATGATCCACAGAGGCCCCTCCCCTCAACACATAGGACCCAAAGGCCCCCCACTAACAACATTTTGTTACCAGACACCACAAGACCCATGACCATTCTCTGATGAGTCACAACTGTTTTGGAGGCACAAGGGAGACCTACACAATATTAGGAAGGTGGTCATAATGTTATACCCGATCGGTGTATGTGCTTCAGAGTCTGGACCAAGAATGTCAAAACAAAACTTTTGTATTCTTACCTGTAGTTTTAGAGTTTCCTAGAAAGCAATCTAAAAATGTTAGTGACTCCACCTACGCGCAGGGGATGCTAATTTTGCGTCCAATGATATGCTTACTTGTATCTCTATGTCCCTTCCCTCTCCATGCATCTCTCCTTCACCAGCAGCACTGCTGGATTAGAGTTTGGGCTAAATTAGGAATGAGCAGTGACTGATCAGGCCACTGATGGCGACCAATCTGAGCAGAGTAGCCTTTTCGGGAAGTTCTGTTGTTACAACAAGCTTTTCATGGGAACTGTAGAATATATCTCTGTCTACTAGACGTCCAGTATTACTTGGATGTATGTCTACATACAAAATTATAGGTCCAAACTATCACGGATTTAAAGATGTAATCAGATATTCACTGTGACCCATGAGTGGCAGATCTCCACTATGGTTGCCAAAGGATACTTCACATGACCTGAAAGCCCTCTAAGCACACATACATGCAACTCATGATTATAATTTCAGCGCACTGCTGCAGCACACCGCAGTTCCCCACATTATTCGTCCCACACTTCATAAACCACACAGTAGGCCTAAATCTGCCCCTGCCCACATATGCACTCCCAGTCCACAGACACTCTTTGACCCCCCCCACGCTCCCTCTGACTATTGTTTCTGTATGTTGTTCTCTATATTTAATGCATGCTGGACCCCCTCAGTCAGGTCATGGTTGTCCAGAACGCCAGGTATGTGACTTGCCCACTTTGGCACTTTGGTTCTCTTTTGGTTGAATAATTGGTTTTAGTCAAGGAAACAAAAAGGCCAGGTTGTTTTCTAACTCATTGGAAGCCTATTGATCGTTCTGTCCCACTAACTCCTACCTTCACCCTGGCACAATTGTACTATTTCCCTTTAGTTCCCATATTCTCATAATTTTCCCTTCTACTAAAAAAGTTCCTTTGCTTTTTAGCTTAGAGGAGAGTAATCTTAACCATTTCTTTCACTTAATACATATAAACAGATATTCCCCTGTGCTGTTCATTTTCCCTAACCATCGTAATTTGAAACCCTAACATTGACCCTGACACCCTTTAGTTTGTCCATGTTTTGTGATTCAGATCCCTCAATAATGTCCTACATTGTGCCCCGACATCGTACCGCACCCTCGGCGGCCTTCCACATTTAATACACAACTCCTTTTATTTTGCTCCGCAGTCCGCATTCATGCCATCGTTTTCCAGTATAGAGTAGACTGTTCTTGTCTTTTCCCAACTAACTCTTACAGACCTACTCGTATACTACAATCTTAAATCAAACCCCACACGCTGCAAAAAACATCCATCTTAAACAAGTCATTCATTCTGTTCCGATGCGTCTTGTGGAACGTAAAATATTTCCCTCATGTCTCCTTGAAGAGTCAAATTATTGTTAATAATGCCGTGTCTTATGCCGAACTCTTGAGCTGTTGACACGTCTGTTCTAGTCAAATGCATTCGTTGTTTAAGGACATGAAACAAGACTAAATGACTTGATGGATATCAAAATGGACTTTTTTGCAGTCCACCCTGACATCGTACCCTGCCGTCCATGCACGTAGGCCCATACGTCGTTACCATCCAAAACAGTGTGCATCACATTCATTCTCTTCCCTCTACCGTGACATCATGCCCTACTTTTAATATCTTGTGCGTACTACAGTGTGGTGGTCCACTAACCTGCAGGCCATTTTACATGCACGCTGACCAAGTGTATATTATTGTGATGTGTCTTACCCCTCCCCCCAGTGCTGAAAACAAGAGGAAGTCCAAACATGCAGGAAAGAGTCTGAACCCTGAGTGGAACCAGACCGTCATCTATAAGAACATCCACCTGGAGCAGGTACTGTGTGTGTGGTCAGAGACACTCCCAGGTACACAGAAGCAGGTACACCTTTGATAGCCGTTCTATGCAGGAGGTAGCTAGCTACAAGTACAACAAGGAGCGTAATAACATTTTGTTATGTAGTGTCTGTACAAATTATGAGAGAGTGTGCAAGCTCAGCGCCTTGCATCATCGACCAGACACCTTCAAATAGCTGATTTCAGCAGAACTGCAGGTGGCTTGTGAGAGCTGGCAGGAAAAATACCATTTAGTAATACAAAGCAATGATTGTTACGTCTTTATTTGTAAGAAAAGTTTGCAATAGCAACCTGGTACAACGTCTGGAGTCTGTACGAAACATGTACCATGCGCATACCCTGGCCATGACGAAGGCTAGACAAATTCTAGACCTAGGTTACCTATCATGTTAAACAACAGCAACGATAGGCAGCAGAGCAGCAGGATATAACTTTATATCCTGTTTTGTTGGGCAGTCATGACAAATGTGTCAACTTGTGTGTTCCAGTTGAGGAAGAAGACTCTGGAGGTCAGCGTGTGGGACTACGACAAATGCTCCTCAAATGATTTCTTAGGAGAGGTAACCCCCTGCGCTAGTATCAGTTTCATAGTTAAGTCGCTGTAGTCCATGTTTGTTAAACTGCCGCGTTTGTTCCTAGGTCCTCATTGACTTGTCCAACAACGCCCAGCTGGACAACGTTCCGCGGTGGCTCCCCCTCAAGGAGCAGAGCGAGGGGGACCATCACCGGCGTTCCCACTCGAGCCAGGGCCGACACGGTTCTTCTAAACCCTCCTCGCAGCACTCCTCCCCTAAAACCACCGGCTCCTCGCATGATAATCAGGATTCCCCCAAGTCATCTGTCATCAAGAGCCGAAGCCACGGGATCTTTCCAGATCCATCCAAGGGTAGGACGCGATGAATTCCCCCTCACCTGCTTGACTTAAAACACCATCATCCCTTAACAACCCTCTGTACTCTGCCGCTTCTCTTCTATTTCTTTTTCTGTCTTCCTCTTCAATCTTTTTACCTATCTCCTCTTCCTGTAACTGCTTTTCTATCTCAGTATCCTCCTCTGTTTCTCTATTTGCTACCCTATCACCCGTATCACGGCATCTTCCTCTGCCCATTTTTCCACCCATTGTAGCTTCTGCTTCATGCTTTTTGCTTTCTCGTGGTCTGTTCTCTTGGTTGCCATGATGTCACCCAGCCCAGAGGCCTAGCCTTAGCTTCCCTCGATCTTTCTTCTAACACAGAGGGTAACGTGGCCGTGGAAGGCTTTGAATGCTTCCCTAATTTAGAAAAATAACCATCAAATTTAATTAGGATTCTGTACGATTTTGGTGAGGCGGTTACTGTGCTGGCTAGATTCAGTACCTCACTAGCCAGCAGCTTGTAACAGCAGGTTGCAGCCTCTGAGTTCACTAAAGTTAAAGATAGCTCTTTTGGTAATCTGGTGAATCTGGTTGTTTTAGACACGCAGGTGCCCACTATCGAGAAATGTCACAGTAGTCCTGGCACATCGAAGCCTTCCCCGTCCGAGGGCCAGAGCCAAAGCCACGGACACAGCCAACACTCTCGCTCGCACGGCGCTTCACGCTCCAGCAAAAGCGCCGCACGGCAACACCATCAGGACAGCAGCAATGGGAGCGGCGGAGGCGCTGCCATAGCAACGGGCGATGCCCAACAGCAGCCGCAGCAGCAGCCGCCGCCGCCACAACGCCTCCAACCAAGTAAACCAAGACGCAAATAAAGCCTACGCAGCATGGCCTCCTCGCACTCATCTGTTCCACCTTCTGTTGAGTTATTTATTTTCTGTTCCTTCAGTTTCCTTTTTTTTTTTTTTTTTCCGGCCCTTGGTTTCCCTCAGCCTCCACACTCTCTGGTCCTCTTCCCTGTTGTATTCACAATGTGTCGACCTTTCATCGCTTCTCTTCTGTATGTATTCTCAAGCGTCTAGAGCTAACATCTCACCTGTACAGTGGCACACTGTCTCCCTAAGTTTGACCTCCTTTTAGTGAAACCAAAGAGGCTTAATGGTTGCTAATAAAATCCTTTAACCATAAAAAATAATCAAAACAGAAGCTATAAATGGTATTTAATGATAAATCTACTTTAATGTGGAGTTAACAAGAATTAGTTGCAATGTAGTTTAAGTACATTAACATAACTTATGATGAGTTGCAGTATGAATTCTGGAAAACAGTTAAAAATGGTAGGGTGGCAGGAGATGTTGTTCAGAATCTGTAAATCAAATGACAAAAACAAGAAATTCTGATCTCAGTTCACACAAAACAAAAAGCCAATTAGCTAGCGGTTCAATATTTTTAATAGATTAATCGATCCAACATTTAAAACAGAAGAAAGCTGCAGTCCCTCTCCCCTCCCTAAAATATCCTTGACCTCTTTTGGTATTTTTATTATTTTGCTTTTCTTTATGTTTTATTTATTTGTCAAGAAATATCGTCCAGCTTTTTCAAAGCTCCTCCACTGAGATGGCTGTGCATGCAGTCCGCTATACACCCCCTTTCTTTCTTTTTTTTTTTTTTGTTTAAACAACTACCGGACCCACGATGCACCTCAGTAGATGCTGCACACCCCGCCCCTTAGTGACATGCAGGCGGGGCGAATGTGCAATGCACACTGTGGCTGCATGTGATTGACAGTCACGCTGGTTGCCATGGTGAAGATAAACCGCTCTCTGAATCTCCATCTTGCTCCTCCCTCCTTCCATCTTGAACTTCGACCCCATGGCCTTTGTTTCCTGGCGTTGACCCCCCCCCCCCCCTTGACATCTGACCTTTGCCTGTGAAAACGAACACGTCCAGGCCAAAGAGGCCGCCTCTCACTGAGGCACCAGAGACACAGCGTAGTGGGCGTGCTCACCATTCAGAGAGCCCAGTCCGATTGGCTGCCTCCCCTGCCATCGATTGTGTCGGCCAAAGGGAGCAGAGCGGACGGCAGACATCTGACCCTCAGGAAAGCTGTGTCAGAAGAGAGGCCGCAGAGCACCGGAGGTGAGAGTTTGCCCAAGAGTCTCCTCTCTGTCGTGTGACTGAAGCACAGATGGAGCAAGGAGAGAAAGAGAGAGTGAGAGAAAGAGAGGATGCGATACTACTAACGCACACCTGCAGAAAGAAAGAGGGGAATCTCAGAAGCTAATAAAAGAGACAGGAAGAAAGAGAGAGAGTTGCACTCAGCCACATCACCAGAGATTCATGCAGCGAGACGCGCTTTCTGAACGGCCACCAACACACTCCACTAATACCAGGAAATCAATGTCTCAGACTGGGATGTGATTCACTGAGAGTTAACACTGCCACATCCGCGGCGTCACCGCTTCATTGAACTGTTATTAGTGAGATTTTGCAATCACTGGATGACATTGTGTTGAGTGGCCCGAAAGAAAGCGCGTCGGCATGGATTCTGTTCTGCACCGCATCCACGCATCTTACATTCATTCATACCCGA